>NC_083406.1:0-600000 GCF_020745735.1 Hemiscyllium ocellatum | reverse complement strand
GACCTTAGTGTCGTCCGCAAATTTACTAACCCACCCTTCTAAGCCCTCATCCAGGTCATTTATAAAAATGACGAACCGCAGTGGACCCAACACCGACCCTGCGGTACGCCGCTAGTAACTGAACACCAAGATGAACATGTTCCATCAACTACAACCCTCTGTTTTCTTTCAGCAAGCCAATTACTGATCCAAACTGCTATGTCTCCCACTATCCCATTCTTCTGCATTTTGTATAATAGCCTACTGTGGGAAACCTTATCGAATGCCTTGCTGAAATCCATACACACCACATCAACCGGTTTACTCTCATCTACCTGTTTGGTCACTTTGTCAAAAAACTCAATAAGATTTGTTAGGCATGACCTACCCTTCATAAAACCGTGCTGACTGTCCCTGATCAGATTATTTTTTTCTAGATGGTTATAAATCCTATCTCTTATAACCTTTTCCAACACTATACCAACAACTGAAGTGAGACTCACTGGTCTGTAATTACCAGGGTTGTCTCTACTACCCTTTGTGAACAAAGGAACCACATTTGCTATCCTCCAGTCCTCAGGCACTATTCCTGTAAACAATGATGATTTGAAGATCAATGCCAAAGGCTTGGCAATCTCTTCCCTTGCTTCCCAGAGGATCCTGGGATAGATCCCATCCGGCCCAGGGGACTTGTCTATTTTCACACTCTTCAGTATTTCTAATACCTCTTCCTTGTGAACCTCAATCTCTTCTAGTCTATGGGTGGGCTGGTTTCTCTTTGGAGAGTTGGTGTGGACTTGTTGCACTGAATGGCCTGTTTCCACACTGTAGGTAATCTAATCTAAAAGGGTATATTTCTGTGCTGTATGACTCTATGACTGGAATGTTTAGGATGGAGATCCTGCTACCTAACTGACTCTGCTCCCTAACTCTGTGTTCCCAACATCCCCCCTCTCTTCCCAGCTTCCTCTCCCCTGGCTTCCTGTGTCCATCTCTCCCTACATTCCCAACTCCCATCCCTCCTGCAGTGCCCTCTTTCTGACGCCTGCCACATCATGACTCCCATTACCTCCTCCCTCCCAACGCCTGCTTCGCCATGCTACCCAACTCCAATGCCACCCAATCTCCCCTGCCCCATCCATCTTTGACAGCTTCTGGCCTGAGAGCTTATTAAGAATTCTGAGTAGCTATTTTAAGGTCAGTTAAAGGCTGGGCTTCTACTTCTTGGAGTTTAGAAGAATGATAGATGTTCTTATTGTAGACCTGATAGGATGGACACCAGGGTAGTTTCCAGGGTATGGGTGTTCTAATGTTAATATACAGCAGATCACATCCCAGACTGACATGTAGCTCAATGGATCATATTTTATTTCTTTTTTGATTTTAACAAGATGGTCTTTCTTCGAAACACAAACGTGTAACTCTACAGATTTTAGCCTCATAATTACACAGAAGTTTATTTCACAAGAATAGTGAGGATAAACCAGAATAAATCAAACTATTTACATAAAACACACACTTAAATATTTTGAAGCACAAGATCATTGGAAAAGCTCAGCAGGTCTGGCAGCATCGATGGAGAGAAATCTATGCTAACATTTCAGATCCAGTGCCCCTTCTTCAGAACTACATCTGAAATCTGCTTTTTCTTCATAGATGCTGCCTGGCCTACTGAGTTTTTCAGTAATTTCTACTTTTGTTTCTGATTTCTAGCATCTGCAGTTCTTTTGATTTTCCATCAGAAATTAGAACATAGAACATAGAACATAGATCATAGAAGGATACAGCGCAGTACAGGCCCTTCGGCCCTCGATGTTGCGCCGACCGAATCCTACCTAACCTATACTAGCCCAATAACTTCCAAATGCCTATCCAATGCCCGCTTAAATGACCATAAAGGAGGAGAGTTCACCACTGATACGGGCAGGGCATTCCATGAACTCACAACCCGCTGTGTGAAGAATCTACCCCTAACATCTGTCCTATACCTACCACCCCTTAATTTAAAGCTATGTCCCCTAGTAACACCTGACTCCATTAGCGGTAAAAGGTTCTTAGTATCTACCCTATCTAAACCCCTAATCATCTTATACACTTCTATCAGATCTCCCCTAAACCTTCTCTTCTCCAATGAGAACAGCCCCAAGTGCCTCAGCCTTTCCTCATAAGATTTTCCTACCATTCCAGGCAACATCCTGGTAAACCTCCTCTGCACTCGTTCTAAAGCTTCCACATCCTTCCTATAGTATGGCGACCAAAACTGCACACAATACTCCAGATGAGGCCTCACCAGAGTCTTATACAACTGCAACATGACCTCAGGACTCCGGAACTCAATTCCTCTGCCAATAAAGCCCAGTACACCATATGCCTTCCTCACAGCACTATTTACCTGGGTGGCAACTTTCAGAGATCTGTGTACATGGACACCAAGATCCCTCTGCTCATCCACACTACCAAGTAGCCTACCATTAGCCCAGTAATCCATCATCTTGTTATTCCTACCAAAGTGAACGACTTCGCACTTAGCTACATTGAATTCCATTTGCCACATTTCCGCCCAGCTCTGCAACTTATCTATATCCCGCTGTAACCTACCACTTCCTTCCTCACTATCCACAACTCCACCGACTTTTGTGTCATCCGCAAACTTGCTTACCCAGCTTTCAAGTCCTTCCTCTAGATCATTTATAAAGATAACAAAAAGCAATGGTCCCAAAACAGATCCTTGTGGTACACCGCTAGTAACTGCGCTCCAAGATGAACATAATCCATCAACTACTACCCTCTGTCTCCTTCCAGCCAGCCAATTCCTAATCCAAACCTCTAATGTATCCTCAATGCCATACCTCCGTAGTTTTAGCATTAGCCTACCATGGGGAACCTTATCGAACGCCTTACTAAAATCCATATACACAACATCTACTGCTTTACCCTCGTCCACTTCCTTAGTCACCTTCTCAAAGAACTCAATTAGGTTTGTGAGGCACGACCTGCCCTTCGCAAAACCATGCTGGCTATCCCTGATCACGTTATTCCTACCCAGATGTTCATAAATCTTATCCCTTACCATTCTCTCTAAGACTTTGCCTACCACTGAAGTCAGACTCACTGGCCAATAGTTACTAGGGCTATCCCTACTCCCTTTCTTGAACAATGGGACCACATTTGCTATCCTCCAGTCCTCTGGTACTATTCCCGTTGACAATGACGACATAAAAATCCAGGCCAATGGCTCTGCTATCTCCTCCCTAGCTTCCCATAGGATCCTGGGGTAAATGCCATCAGGCCCAGGAGACTTATCTATATTCATCCTTTCCAATATTCCCAAAACCTCTTCCCTGCATATTTCCAGGGCATCCATTCTAATTATTTGTGATTCCATATTCACATCAGCAACAGTGTCCTGTTCCTGAGTGAATACTGATGAAAAGTACTGATTTAATGTCTCTCCAATCTCCTCCGCCTCCACACACAACTTCCCACTACTATCCTTGACTGGACCGATACCTACCCTAGTCATCCTTTTATTCTTGACATACCTATAGAAAGCCTTTGGGTTTTCCCTAATCCTACCAGCTAAAGACTTTTCATGTCCCCTTCTCGCTTCTCTTAGCTCCCTCTTTAGCTCCTTCCTGGCTACCTTATAACTCTCAATCGCCCCTACTGAACCTTCACGCCTCATCTTTACATATGCCGCCTTCTTCCCTTTCACAAGGGACTCCAATTCCTTACTAAACCACGGCTGCCTCACAAGGCCCTTTACACCATGCCTGACTGGTACATACCTATCGAGGACACGCAGTAGCTGCTCCTTGAACAATCCCCACATAATTATTCCCTTCTCTGTTCCACATAGGGTCTGATGTAACTGTGGCATGAATTCTCAGTCTTAAGAATTATTTCACCTCTTCCTTAATTCATCAAATACATAAGCTTAGACTTTCTCAGCTTCTCATAACCCCTTCAGCGATTTAACCAACACTTCTGATTTGAAACTTTTAACTAAACTCTTGCACTGAGATAATCTTTTTTTTAAACAATCTAAACTACTTCCTGTTTTGGGAGCAATTATTTCACACAGCTAGCTGCAGCCAAAGCATCTGCAAAATTACTCAAACTGAAACAAAAAAGCTTCTTTTCCAAGGACAAGGATGTTTCCTCTAAGCCAAAATAAACTGGTTTGTGATATTTTACCTGAAAGCTTAAAACATTATTTTATTCACTTGTAAATTCTCCCAATATAAAAAAAATTACTCTTCAGGAAGTCCTTCTTTAATATGATGTTCCACCCACAGAGAATGGTAAGTGTGTGGAATGCACTGCCAGCAGTGGTAGTAGAATCAGATACATTAGGGATAGAACATAGAACATAGAACATAGAAAAATACAGCGCAGTACAGGCCCTTCAGCCCTCGATGTTGCGCCGATCCAAGCCCACCTAACCTACACTAGCCCACTTTCCTCCATATATCCAATGCCCGTTTAAATGCCCATAAAGAGGGAGAGTCCACCACTGTTACTGGCAGGGCATTCCATGAACTCACTACTCGCTGACTAAAGAATCTACCCCTAAAGTCTGTCCTATATCTACCACCCCTTAATTTAAAGCTATGCCCCCTCGTAATATCTGACTCCATATGTGGAAAAAGGTTCTCATGGTCAACCCTATCTAAACCCCTAATCATCTTGTACACCTCTATCTAGTCACCCCTAAACCTTCTTTTCTCCAATGAAAACAGCCCCAAGTGCCTCAGCCTTTCCTCATACCATCTTCCTACCGTACCAGGCAACATCCTGGTAAAGTTGAAAATTTGTTGCTGGTTAAAGCACAGCAGGTCAGGCAGCATCCAAGGAATAGGAAATTCGACGTTTCGGGCATAAGCCCTTCATCAGGAATGAGGAGAGTGTGCCAGGCAGGCTAAGATAAAAGGTAGGGAGGGGGGACTTGGGGGATGGGCGATGGAGATGTGATAGGTGGAAGGAGGTCAAGGTGAGGGTGATAGGCCGGAGTGGGGTGGGGGCGGAGAGGTTAGAAAGAAGATTGCAGGTTAGGAGGGCGGTGCTGAGTTGAGGGAACTGACTGAGACAAGGTGGGGGGAGGGGAAATGAGGAAACTGGAGAAATCTGAGTTCATCCCTTGTGGTTGGAGGGTTCCCAGGCGGAAGATGAGGCGCTCTTCCTCCAACCGTCGTGTTGTTATGTTTTGCCGGTGGAGGAGTCCAAGGACCTGCATGTCCTCGGTGGAGTGGGAGGGAGAGTTAAAGTGTTGAGCCACGGGGTGGTTGGGTTGGTTGGTCCGGGCGTGTTCTCTGAAGCGTTCCGCAAGTAAGCGGCCCGTCTCCCCAATGTAGAGGAGGCCACATCGGGTGCAGCGGATGCAATAGATGATGTGTGTGGAGGTGCAGGTGAACTTGTGGCGGATATGGAAGGATCCCTTGGGGCCTTGGAAGGAAGTGAGGGAGGAGCTGTGGGCGCAAGTTTTGCATTTCCTGCGGTTGCAGGGGAAGGTGCCGGGAGTGGAGGTTGGGTTGGTGGGGCGTGTGGACCTGACGAGGGAGTCACGAAGGGAGTGGTCTTTGCGGAACGCTGATAGGGGAGGGGAGGGAAATATATCCCTGGTGGTGGGGTCCGTTTGGAGGTGGCGGAAATGACGGCGGATGATACGTTGTATACGGAGGTTGGTGGGGTAGTAGGTGAGAACCAGTGGGGTTCTGTCTTGGTGGCGGTTGGAGGAGTGGGGCTCAAGGGCAGAGGAGCGGGAAGTGGAGGAGATGCGGTGGAGGGCATCGTCGATCACGTTTGGGGGGAATCTGCGGTCCCTGAAGAAGGAGGCCATTTGGGCTGTGCGGTGTTGGAACTGGTCCTCCTGGGAGCAGATGCGGCGGAGACGAAGGAATTGGGAATATGGGATGGAGTTTTTACAGGGGGCAGGGTGGGAGGAGGTGTAGCCCAGGTAGCTGTGGGAGTCAGTCGGTTTATAGTAGATGTCTGTGTTGAGTCGGTCGCCTGAGATAGAAATGGAAAGGTCTAGGAAGGGGAGGGAGGAGTCTGAGACAGTCCAGGTGAATTTGAGGTCGGGATGGAAGGTGTTGGTAAAGTAAAGTAAAGTAAAAGTAAACCTCCTCTGCACCCGTTCCAGTGCCTCCACATCCTTCCGATAGTATGGCGACCAAAACTGCACACAATACTCCAGATGAGGCCGCACCAGAGTCTTATACAACTGCAACATGACCTCAGGACTCCGGAACTCAATTCCTCTACCAATAAAAGCCAGTACACCATAAGCTATTTAAGCTACTGCTGGATAGGCACATCGAAGATAATACAATGAACGGTATATGGGTTAGTCTGATCTTACAGTAGGATAAAAGGTTGGCACAGGCCAAAGGACCTGTGCTGTGCTGTACTGTTCTATGTTCTATGAAGCATTCAAGTAAGCAATGGATTCTGCATATTTCAATCCACCCTGCTATGTGCATTAGATTATAAGGATCAGGCAGGCATTTCATGTCTCCCAATACAGGCCAAAAAAAATCTGGAGAATTGGTACAATCTTGTCTTTTCTATTTCGCAATGTGATTCTAACATTCTCCCAGCAGGTTCTTAGATGGAGTCTAACAGAAGCTCTAAATATTTTTGCGTCTACTATTACAAATTCAGTCAGAATTGTAGAAATATCTTAAATTTGTTAATAGATATTTTAAAACAATTATCTTTACTTAATGGATAATGTAGCAAGCAGGGAATTGCAATGGGCATTGGGATTGCCTGAAGTAAAGTTGGATAGGCAGAGACTGACCTTAGTGATTTTGGATTCTGACGGTGCTAAAGACATATTCGCCTCCTCTGATTTTGTTTGTTCTTATAATGACCACTTCTAGTTCCTATAATATCTTCCACACTTCCTACTCACCTCTGGCTCTAGTTTTCATGCAGAAAGATATTGAATGTGAGGGGTTAATCACTGTCCCAGTCAATGTCATTCAGGGAGGCCTCCTTCAATGGCTTACCCAATGCTTGAGAAGGTTCACTGCAACTCAATCTGTATAAACATTAATCTTTCTAACAGACTTCCTTCACAAACTATGTCACATACAATGCAATGTCAGAAATGTTAATCTGTAATATTTACCCAATTATTAATGTCTGATATTTTAATCTGAGTCAATAAAATCTCTCATAGTCTGAGTGGGCAAAAGTTAAGAGGAGATATATTAAGAAAGCATGATTAGAGATGTTTCACATGAAAATAATGTCAACAGGGTAAATAAAGAGAAAATAAAGCAAACTGAGGATGCTGGAAATCCAAAATAAAAACAGAAATTGCTGGAGAAATGCAGCAGGTCTGGCAGCAGCTGTGCAGAGAAAGCAGAATTAATGTTTTGGGTCCAATCTGTTCTGATGAAGGGTCACCACACCACACCAACACATTAATTCTGTTTTCTCACCACAGATGCTGACGGCAATTTCTGTTTTTGTTTCGGATTTCCAGCATTAACAGTACTTTTATGTTTTTGTTTAATCCACAATGTCTTGCATGTCCATGTTGCTGCTCAGGCCTGTTTTCTCAATTATGGAATGGCTTTTCTGAAGTTCGATTGGAGACCTTGAAGCATAATTGGCTGATCTTCTTTTACAATGCTGCAAATGCTGCATTCATTGCTTTTGTTGTTGGAAATTGTGGATTGTCATGTGCTAATGCACCTGAAGAAATTGAATGAATTTTTAATTTTTTCAAAGAGTTTTGTTGATCAACATTCCTGCATCAGTGCTGGCTTTGACTCAGCACCTGTCCTAATGTCTTGATGATTAATGATAAGTTAGAAATGAATGATTCCTAGTCTTTGCAACTCTTGGTTTTTCTATCTTTGATGTTTCTGTTGTCTCTTTAGAAAAATATTCTTGAGTTAAGGAAATTCTCTAATCCCTCTTTACTTTTTGAGGATTATTAACCTTTAGTCTATGGATTTCACTATAATCAAAGACCTTGAGAATTGATTTTCTAGATTTATACTTGTATCAGCCTGCCTCTTACAATGCTTTCAGAATATCCTTAACTCCATGACAGTGCACCTCCTCTGTCGAACCAGGTATGAGTTATCTCCCATGTGGCAAATTATTCTGTCCTTTCCTAGGAGTTTTGTAATAGTAACTTAAAACATTTCAGCTGCTGATGCTATTCCAAATACAGATTATTGAACCAATAGTGGCCAGAGGTATTTTAAAATAGTTAACAACCTTGATTCCTGGCCCAAAGATACTAGCCAGAATTTATTGGTTGCATCTAACTTAGTGATCAATGTGCTCTTCACCAATTTAACTGAGCGGCCAGCATAGTGGCCCAACAGTTAGCACTGCTGCCTCACAGCACCAGGGACCTGGGTTCGATTCCACCTTCAGGCAACTGTCTGTGTGGAGTTTGCACATTCTCCCTATGTCTGTGCGGGTTTCCTCCTACAGTCTAAAGACTCTCACTGCACCCCCCAGGTCATGTCCTCTGCCCTGAAGCTCTTCAGCCACGTCCTGAAACAGACTCGCTACCACAGCCACATCTACCATTGCAAATTCATCTGCACCTCCACATACATCATTTACTGTATCCGCTGCACCCAATATAGTTTCCTCTATATTGGGGAGACAGGCCGCCTACTTGCGGAACGTTTCGGGGAACACCTCTGGGACACCCGCACCAACCAACCCAACCGCCCCATGGCTGAACACTTTAACTCCCCCTCCCACTCCACCAAGGACATGCAGGTCCTTGGACTCCTCCATCGCCAGACCATGGCAACACGACGCCTGGAGGAAGAACGCCTCATCTTCCTCCTAGGAAACCTCCAACCACACGAGGTGAATGTAGATTTCTCCAGCTTCCTCATTTCCCCTCCCCCCACCTTATCTCAGTCCCAACCCTCAGACTCAGCACCGCCCTCTTGACCTGCAATCTTCTTCCCGACCTCTCCGCCCCCACCCCCTCTCCGGCCTATCACCCTCACCCTCACCTCCTTCTACCTATCGTATTCCCAGCGCCCCTCCCCCCCTACCTTTTATCACAGCCCGCTTGGCACACCAGCCTCATTCCTGAAGAAGGTCTTATGCCCGAAACATCGATTCTTCTGCTCCTCGGATGCTGCCTGGCCTGCTGTGTTTTTCCAGCACCACATTTTTCAACTCTGGTCTCCAGCATCTGCAGTCCTCACTTTCTCCTAGTCTAAAGACAAGCAAGTTGGGCAGATTGTCCATGATAAATTGCCCATAGATTCAAGGGATGTACAGGCTAGGTAGACTAGCCATGGGGAATGTAGGGATATGGTAGGGGGTGGGTCTGGGGGGATACACTTTGGAAGGCCAATGTGGACTCAATTGGCTGAATGGCCTGCTTCCACTCTGTATGGATTCTATGATCATCAACTAATGACATTGGATGGGTATACCTGTACAGGCTTGTTAGTCAGGTCTCTGCAGGTTCTGATATTCTCATTTGGTTTATAAGTAGTGACCACACTTCAGCACTATTTTGTAAGCACGCTGATTAATGAAGTTAACTGCTGTTACTGCATTCTTTCAATTTCTGCTTACCCTTTATGTATTGGAGTGTGGTACCTTTCTTCGAGTAAATACACAAATTGGAATTGCATTTGGCTGCTGTGTTCTTCAATATTTATATTTCAGCTTATGCAGGCGAGTAAATATATTGGGGAAAACTCTTCTCTACATTCTATATTGTTGTCTTCCTTTGCAAGTTTGTCTATTTTCATGATCAGTATTATTCTGGAGCATCTTGATTCTACAAGATATAAAGTGGTTCTGTTATTTCCCTGAATTTATAGTTTACCTTTCCCACAATCTGATCTTTGACTTGCAAATTATTTCCTCCTGGGTCTTGCATTTTGATTGAAGAATGGTTTAATTTGAGATGTTTTATAATCATTTTACATTCCGATGTTTACCCTGTGCTGGTATCTATTTAAAACACAATAGGATGCCCCTTGAAATAATAAATAACGGCTAGTAAATAGCCATTGATGTCTCCTCAGATGTTTAATTTCTCATTCATCTTGAACTTGTTTCTATCTTAAAAGCTATTTTCATTACTCACACATTGAGAATGACAACATCTCTTTAAAATGATGACTTTTATCACAGCTGTTACATCCCACTTCCCCTGTAGGAAATCACAGTGATATATCTTGCTCCAAGCACATATGAAACATTTGAAAATGACTGCCTGTGTGCTTTTAGGACTTTTATTGAGCATTTGCTTTGGTACATCTTCTATTTTCAGGTCTACATTGTGGACTGACTCACTTTGCTTCTTCCATAGAGTTCGGTCTCACCTTATCCTATTCCCCAGTTTGTCACCAGATTGTGGATAGTCTCACAAACCCTACCACCTTCGTGAGTTTCGGGTGCTCTTTGGACTATAAAAAAAACCTGAGAACTGGGTGCCCCATCCATCACACCAACCATGAGGTTGCATGTTAATTCATTCCCTAAATCATCACATGCACAATTTGCCAGCTAATCAATACAGGTTATTGGTTTCAATTGCACAAAGCAGCTTACTACCTGATTGTGCTGCTATTACTTCTGCAATCCTGAGACTATTTAATACTTATCAAAGGGTTTTCTCGGCTATTCTATATGTGCCCAAACTGAGACTTTCTACTCTCAGGAATAGCTCTGGAAGTGGTTCTATCCTCATAGCTGCTCAAAGCTCTGCTGCTCCACTACTGAATTGAGACACTAACTATGCTCCAAGATCACATTGCCTACTCACTGGTGAGTCAGTTTTTTTACCCCTGTTTTCCCCTCTTATTTGCAATTGTAGTTTAATTATGTTTTTTTCCACCCTTGTCACCCATCTTTTAGTTCAGGTTGCTTTTGGGTTCTTCTGCATAACAGTTTGATTGTCCATGTTATTGCCTTACTGCCACCATGTCTTCAGGTCAGTGTTATGGGGATCTGATTGTCCCATAAATAATTCTGCAGTAGCCTGTATGGAGTTTAACATAGCCTTTATTCACAAACTAACACCATATTCAGTCTACATTCAAATACAGCAAGATCTGCACAATACCCAGACAACAATGGGCTGACAAGTGGCAAGTAACATTTGTGTAATTCAAATACCAGGCAATGAACATCTCCAATAAGAGACAATCTCATCACCGTCCTTTAAGATTCAATGGTATCACCATCGCTAACACCTCACTATCAACATCTTTTGAGATTACCATTGACAAGAAACTCAACTGGACCCCTCACATAAAAGCAGTGGATGCGCGAGCAGGTCAGAGACTGGGAATATTGCAACAATAAAGTCACCTCCTGACTCCCCAAAGCCTGTTCTCATCTACAAGGCACAAGTCAGGAACCTGATCAAATGCTCCCCACTTGCCTGGATGAGTTCACCTCCAACAACACTCAAGAAGCTTGATATCATCCAAAGGAAAGCAATCAGCCTGATTGGCACTGCATCCACAAGTATCCACTCCCTCCACCACTGACTCTCAGTAGCTGCAATGTGTACTATCTGCAAGGTGATCTGCAGAAATTCATCAAAGATCCTCAGACAGCACCTTCCAAACACATGACCACTTCCATCTAGAAGGACAAAGGCAGCAGGGACAGGGGAACACTACCACCTGCAATTTCCCCTCCAAATCACTCACTACCCTGACTTGGAAATATAGTGTTGCTCTTTCACTGTCACCGGGTCAAAATCCTGTAATTCCCTCCCTAAGGGCATTGTGGGTCTACCTACAGCACATGGACTGCAGCGGTTCAAGAAGTTAGCTCACCACCACCTTTTAAAGGTTGCAACTAGAGACAAGCATTAAATACTGGCCAGTCAGTGGCATCCACATCCCACAACTGAATAAAATAAAAAAATGATCTACTGTAGCTCAGGTAATCTCCACCTTGGCATCAGCCTCCAGTTCTGTCTTAATCTCATGATGTTTCATCATGATCCTGTAGCCTCACACTGTGGAACAATTACTTCACAGGTACTAGTAAACTGCAGACCCCCAGAACTGGAGAAATAAAGTAGAGGATGAGAAGGACTATGTGGAGGCAGCAAAGGCGGGAAATTGGAAATAACACCTTTTATGGGCTAGGAGTAAGTAGTAAAATGTGTGTTTATTCATCTCAGTATGTGTCAAGAGGAGTGCAGGCTGAGCATACTGCATCCGACCCAACTTGTAAGGGCAGACTTTGCATGTTAAGCAGCCTCACCATCTTTTGATGTTTTAATGTATCGCTAATCAGGAGAAAGCATTGACAAGGATTTTTTATACAAACCTAAAGAACTATAGATGCTGTAAATCAGAAAGAAAAGCAGAAACTACTGGAAAGTTCAGCAGGTCTGGCAGCATCTATGGAGAGAAATCAGAGTTAATGTTTCAGTTTCCGTGACCTGTCCTCAGAACAGTTTAACTCAAAACATTAACTCTGATTTTTCTCCCCAGATACTGCCAGACCTGCTGAGTTTTTCCAGCAATTTTTATTTTTGTAACCATTTTTTCCTCATGAAGAACATTGAAAAGTATTAGTTTTGATCACTTAGTGTGGTACTAGTGGTCATATGAAGTTGAAAATTTCTATTGGTAGAGTTTTGTCTCCATCCCAGCCTGAATTTCAGTGGTTACCATTGAAATACTTTTCATGGAATGCAGGGGTCTTCGACATGTTATACAAAATATATTGCAATTATCCAAATCATGGAAGTTTAACTTGCATGGAATTGTCTATTAATAATATTTCATGACATGGTGTAATGGATATTGAAAAGCTGATAGAAATGACAACAATATTCTTTTTAATATACACTCATGGAACATTAGTTTGTTGGCTGAATCACCATTGATTGTCCAGTCCTAATTTCTCTTCAGAAGGTGGTGGTGAAGTGCTACAGTCCATCTGGTTAGGAATACACAAAACGCTATTAGGGGCGGAATTCCAGGATTTTGACCCAGCGACATTCAAGGAACTGTGATGTATTTCCAAGTCAGGATGGTGAGTGGCTTGGAGGGAAACTTGCAGGGGATGGTGTTCCCATGTACCTCTGCCCTTGTCCTTCTAGATGGAAGTGGCCATGAGTTTGGAAGCTGTTTTCTAAGGATCTTTGGTGAATTTCTGCAGTGCATCTTGTAGATAGTACACACTGCTGCTACTGAGCATCGGGGGTGGGTGGAATGGATGCCTGTGGTTGTGGTGCCAATCAAGCAGGCTGCTTTGTTTGGAATAATGTCAAGTTTATTGAGTGTTGTTGGAGCTGCACTCATCCAGGCAAGTGGGGAGTATCCATCACGCTTCTGACTTGTGTCTTGTTGATGGTGGACAGGCTTTGGGGAGTCAGGAGATGAGTTACTCATTACGGGTGAGTTATTTGCTATCATTTAACATTAAACTAATTTATACAATATGACAGCCCGTTCAGTATCTTTATAATCGGCAGTAGAATGGTGGAATGTGAGAAATACCACAATGATTCAGCAGCCATAACAAAGACTGTACTGTATGTGGTATGTTTTCTCTTATGCACAAAGATAAAAAAGATGTTCTTCTTAAAATGACCATACAGAGACAATATTCAGGCTTCTGGTTTAGCAGGATGTCTTATTTATCAACTGTTTATTGTGAACTCAAGAGTACGTCACATGTAATTTCCCAACCAAGTAATTGGGTAGAATGTTGTACTCAGTTATGCTTAAATTTCCAATAGATGCTGCTGATTGGTGAGATTCCCTAATAGCTGTTGTAAACTGGGAAATCATCCCTTATCAACTGATAATGTGTTGTTAAATGAATGTGTTATAAAGTAAGCTTGAGGGAGCTAAGGCTTTTCTCACTGGAGTGAAGAAGGATGAGAGGTGACGAGAGAAGTGTACAAAATGAAGAAAGGCATAGATAGAGTGGGTAGCCAGAGGCCTTTTTCCCAGGGTGGAAATGTCTATCATGAGGCGACATAATTTTAAAGTAATTGGAGGAAGGTTCAGGGGAGATGTCAGAGGTAAGTACATTACACAGAGAGTGGTGGGTGTATGGAATGTGCTGCCATTGTGGTAGTAGAGTCAGATACATTAGGGACATTTAAACGACTCTTGGATAGACACATGGAAGACAGTATAATAAAGGGTATGTAGGTTAATTTAATCTTAGAGTAGGATAAAAGGTCGGCACAACATCAAGGGTCAAAAGGCCAGTACTGTGCTGTACTGTTCCATGTCCTACGTTTATTTAAGTGTAAACACTGTTTAAAGCAAATTCCTCAATAAGTTGGCAGCAAATTAGAAACAATGGGACTGAAAAAAATCTCTCAAAATTGAACCTGGTGTCGGTGGGAATGCACAAGGGCTTGGAATGATTGTTCTGTTCCTCCAAAAGGAATACGCATCGTAGCTGTACAAAATTGCTGAGATTTTGGATTATTCCAGCAAATGCCTATTGAGTTGATCAACGTCATGCAATTTTGGGCTAGGTTTATATGGGATCTCCTCGACATATTCCACTCATCTGCCACTAAAAATCCAGGGAATGTGTCGATCATCCACAATTTTAAAGGTTGCCCCAGCAATTTAATGCTAGGAGAATTTTAATGGCACACTTCCACTCCTATCTTAGGAGGAAGGTCCACTTTAGAACTGTTACCAAACAGACTGGTTGGCAGTCTATAGTTTCAGCATTATCAGATGGAAACATTGTCCATTGCTGCAATGCAGTAGTTCCACCACACCAAGGAGGCCAGGAAATTCCGGAGGAAGAGGTCTTAGCAAGGTAAGTGAAGGACTGGGTTCAAGTAGAAATGGAGTAGTATTATCACTGGCATTGGGTCAAAATCCTGCAATTCTTCCACCCCCCATGGCATGGTGTGTCTACCTACAACATGTGAACAGTAGCAGTTCAAGAAGACAGCTCATCACCTTTTTAAGAGCAACTAGAGATGGTCAATTAAATGGTGACCAATCAGTGATGCTCATGTCTCATGAGTGAACAAAAATAAGGGAATGATCTTGGTAGGGAGAGCATGTCCAATGGCCTACTGGTCCCCACAGGAGGTCCTCTGTGCCTGACAGCAATTAGTGCAGCTAAAGCTGTTGGACCTTCTGAATGAGTGGGTCTCCCCTCACTATGAGTAAAATACTGACAGTGACCAGAGAGCTGGGCATTCTGGGGCAGTCAACCAACACAACCTCAATCCCCATAACATTTCAGACAGGTAAGAGGCAGTCCAGTAGCTGGTAGTTGGGCAGACCATTGGATGTTTCCAGCTCCTTGCCATCACATCTGCTGTTGGGATTGTGTAAATCAAGCTGTTCATTTCATTCAGAAAAAAAATATGTTGGGATTGGGATTTGTTTTTCAGTTCCCTTGGAAGGCCTTAAGAGCCAATCTTACTTTGATGAGATGCGGAGAGACTACATTAGAGAGCTGAGTAGAGCCATTAACTTGCAGGAGAAAGGTGCACAGAGCAACTCTCAACGCCTTTACCAGCTGACTAAACTCATGGACTCGATGCATGAAGTAGGTGTGGTTATTTTAATTTGATATTTCTTTAATAGGTAGTTCTCTTGGTCAGTGAGGATTATTAACCAAGTGTCACATGCGATATGTTGAATGGATTATTAATTAATTTTACCAACAGATCTTGAACAAAGCTCCTCTGTCAGCCAATAATTAGTGATCTTTCTCCAGGGGTAGGTGGTGGTCTCAATAGTGCAATGAATAAAATCAAATTCTCAATGTGAGAATAATCTGTTCAGTGTTTCTCTTACCAACATCACAAGCACCCCCTCCCCTCTACCTTACAATTCTCTCCAGCAGTTTTCTCATCTCCTCAAAATCTGAAGCAGTGAGTGTTTCCTCAATGATAGTTCCCAGAGCAACTTCTGATAAGTCATCCAATGTTTTCTGTCTGAGTCTGCAGTGTCAGCAGGTGATTGTGCTCATAGTCAAGCTCCCTCCAGTGCTTGCCTGAGTTATTTAATCCCTCCATTCAACAGAGATCTCATGAGAGAAATGAAATCACAATTAACACAAATAATTTTCCCTTTTCTCACCTGGTATTGTAATGTTCTTACAACCACGATGACTAAGATCAGCAAATTCCACACCAACTGAGGATTGAGTTCCTGTTCCACTTGACACAGCTACTCACTTGCTTTATTGTTTTACATATTGGATAAAACATACTTTGCCAATATTTTTTCATGTTAATTATAATTCATTTAACTTATACAAAAGTTGAAAGACTGATTGGATTAAATTGCCTCAACTTTTACCATGTACAGTTATATCTGGATTTCACTCACCCTTTAGCACCCTCTGCAAAAAAAAATGCAGACTGAGGCAGCTTGGAAATGAGGATTTGGTGCACAACTCCATTCATTGATATTTTTACTCTTTGCCATCTGTTTTGCTATAACAGGTGTTTCTTCAACGTAAATTGGCTTTAACATGATTGCATATTTTAGACCCTTGTTTGCAGAATGCGAACTTTTCTTACCTGTACTGGCTACAACGTGATTCCCGTCCCATTAGTTTAAATGCCATGGCTATTGCACGATTTTCTTATAACATGAGATTGCATGAGAACAGGACTATCACTTAATGTCAGAACTAAATGTACTCCTTACTGAAAGAAATAGTATCAGAAATAATTGTTGCTTGCAACCAGATGGCAAATGTTTTACATGTTCATGTGACTTTCATCTACTCATTATTGTATGGACATATAAGGCAAAACATTAATAGTCATAGGAGACAAAGAGTAACAGTAAAATAGTGTTTTTTCTGATGGGGATTTGTAACAGTGATGTTCCACAGGGGTCAGTGCTCGGATCCCAGTTGTTCATAACATACATAAATAATTCCGAGGAGAATGTAGATTTTGGGAACTGTGGATAATGAGGAGAATTGCATGAGGATACAGCAGGATATAGATAGGTTGGAGACTTGGGTGGAGAAATGGCAGGTGGAAGTTAATCTAGACAAATGTAAGATGAAGCATTTTGGAAAATCTAATTCAGGAGGGAAATCTACAGTAAATGACAGAGCACTTTGTAATGCCAACATACAGGGGGAGCTGAAAATGTGTTGCTGGTTAAAGCACAGCAGGTCAGGCAGCATCCAAGGAACAGGAAATTCGACGTTTTGGGCCGGAGCCCTTCATCAGGAATGAGTCATTCATTCCTGATGAAGGGCTCCGGCCCGAAACGTCAAATTTCCTGTTCCTTGGATGCTGCCTGACCTGCTGTGCTTTAACCAGCAACACATTTTCAGCTCTGATCTCCAGCATCTGCAGACCTCACTTTTTACTCGAACATACAGGGGGAACCAAGCATACATGTGGCAACACAAGGAAGGGGATCAGGTGATCAGGAAGGCATATAGCATGCTTGCCTTCATCCGCCAGGGCACAGAGATTAAAAATTAGCAAGTCATATTGCAGCTGGTTAGAACTTTAGTTAGGTCACATTTGGAATATTCATAAAGTTGTGGTTGGTGCATGAACAGAAGAATATGGAGATTTTGGATAGGGTACAAAAACAATTTACCAAGGTATTGTCTGGTTTGGGGAGTATTAGCAATGAGGAGTAATTGGACAAACTTGGTTGGTTTTCACTTGAACAGCAAAGGATGGAAAGGCAACCTGATACAAATTTTAAAAAATAATGAGAGGTGTGATAGAACGGATAGTCAGAGTCTTGTTCCCAGGTAGAAATGCCAATTATTAGGGATCATAGGTTTAAGATAAAAGGGGGTAAGTTTCAAGAATATGTGAGAGGCAAGTTTCTTACACAGAGGATGGTAAGCGCCTACAATGTGTCACCAGAGCAAGTGGTAGAAGAGAATACAATAGCAACATTTAAGATGCACCTTGACCTGTTTATGAATAGGCAGGGAATAGAGGGATAAGGACTGCATAGAGGCAAAAGGTTTTTAGCTTAGAAAAGCATCTTGTGTTAGCACAGTCTTGGAGGGCGAAAGAGCCTGTTCCTGTGCTGTACTATTCTTTGTTTTCTTTGACTGATGTTTATAGTTAAATCACTAACAGCTAGGGAACCGATATTAGCCTGTATTAAGTTTTTGTCTTTGACATCAACGGAATTTCTATATGTATCGCTCATTATGTCCATTAGTATGTGATAGAAACCATGCAGAATATTGAAGTTTAACAGGTAAAGAAAACACAATCAAGCTTGGTAATTCCATTGTCTCTTTTCAATAGCTTGTCAAGAAACTACATCAGTTCTGCTTGAATACTTTTGTTCAGTCCCAGGCACTGAGTGTGGAATTTCCAGAGATGATGTCAGAGATTATAACAACGCAGTTACCCAAGATTCTGGCTGGCCTCGTGAAACCATTGCTCTTTCACAAGAAATGAGTAAATTTCATTCTGTGTTGAGTCTGATTGCCTTCATTTACAGGCAGCATTTTTCTGCATTATGCAAGTTGACAGCTTTATTCTATTTTTGTGACCATGACATTACCGCGAGTGAAGATTGTTTTCAAATTTATTATCGAAGAATTAGCAATGCTGTTTGGCCTACAGTTATAGTGGGAGTCCATTGCCATAGCTGCTCTATATGTTTTGTAAGCAATGAAATGTGAATTTAGGTCTTGTTGTTTAATGTGTAACTTCCAGATCAAATTGATTTTGTATCTTTTGGTACTTTCTGGTATTTTGTAACTATCAAAATATGTAAAGTTTCTGCATCGTCTATGATATGAAATGGAAATGCTTATGCTCTTCAGTTTGAAAGCTGCATAACCCCAAAATTTCTTTATTCATCATACTTCATATGGCATAAATTACATCAGCATTTTTATGTAGTTGTTTCAGTGAATTGTATGACCATCCTTCGCTGTGTCTGATCAGAAAACCTCCTTTGTTTTGTCTGTCCTATCACAACCATCATTTGTATCAGATGCTGAATCACTGCAAGAGATCAGCTTTACAAAGACGACTGTCACAAGCTTTTGTGTTTAATGATAAACAGTCTGTTAATATAGTTTGGGAATTTATAAGTCAAACTGACATTGTAAATCCTGCATTTACCTGCTCTCAACATTTGCACCTGATTCTCAATTCAACAAAATATGCAACTTTACAATATTGATACAACAGGTCAAGTAAACGGAGACTCTAACAAGCTTCAAGCTATAATGGCTGCAGATAAATCTCTACATATGAACAGCTATAAAAAACGGATCTTGTATCAATGTCAATGACCCTGTTTGTGAATTCCAGATCCAGTGCTTTTATTAGGGGCTAGATTAATCCATGTTGGTTAGAGACAAAAATAACTGCAGATGCTGGAATCCAAAATTGACCAGCAGGAGGCCAGAAGAACACAGCAAGCCAAACAGCATCAGAAGGTGGAGAGGTCAATCCTTCGGGTATAACCCTTCTACAGGATTGGGGATGGGGCTGGGTGTGGGCGGAGCTGCAGAAAAAAGGAGGAGGAGGGGACAGGGTACAACCTGGTTGGTCAATGGGAGAAATGACAGAGGTTCACCTGCCTCTTTTCCAACCTAGCTTTTTGCAACAGGTGCTCCCAGTGTGGTCTTCTCTACATCAGAGAGACCGAACATAAACTTAGGGAACAGCTCACTGAGCATCGCAGCCGAGTCTGCAGGGTCCGACCAGACCTCCCAGTCACTCTCCGCTTCAATTCCCCCAACCACTCCCTTTCTGGCATGACCATTCTTGGTCTCCTCCATTGCCAAAACAAACCACAGCTCCTATTGGAGGAACAACACCTTATCTTCCACTAGAGCACCCCACAGATCAAAGGAATCATTGAGTTCTCCAATTTCAAATAACCTCCCTCCAAATCCCCAACTGCTTTCTCAGCATCACCCCCCCCCCCTCCCTTCCACTGCTCCCTGACACCAACTGGATTCATTCCTCCCATTGAGCAACCAGGTTGTACCCTCTACCTGTCTTCACCTATCCCCATTTTAACAGTGTGCATCCACTTCCCCTTTATCTGCAGCTCCGCCTACCCCCACCCCCAGTCCTGAAGAAGGGTTACACCCAAAACACTGACTTCTCTACCTCCTGATGCTGCCTGGTTTGTTGTGTTCTTCCAGCCTCCTGCCTGTCTAAATTAATCTATGTGACAATACTGTGCTCTCCTGAATACCTTTCCCTGTTATAGCCAGTCACTGGGGTTCAGTTGGTTAATGTTGCTTCCATTAAAAGGTAACAGAGAGAATACAAAATTTATATTTTGTAGTGTTTTCTTCAGGGCCAGTCCTTATCTTTTGCTAATAATTATGACAAATATTCCTTTCTTAGTCAAAGAAACAAGTACATGCTTATCAACAAACCAAAAACTTGAACGCCAGATATTGTTACAATAATACAAAACAAAGAATTACGAATGCTGGAAATTATTAAAAAAAACAGAAATTGCCAGGAAAATTCAGCAGATCTGGCAGCATCTGTAGTGAGAAAACAGAGTTAATGCTTTGAGTGCAGTGATTGGTGAAGAGTCACCAGACTTCAAATATTAAGTCTGCTTTCTCTCCCCACAAATTTGCTAGACCTGCTGAGTTTCTCAAGCAATTTCAGCTTTTGTACCATATTGTGGCAATAGAGTTATTGCAGGGCTCACTTTGCAGTGTGGACAAAGTGAGGACTGCAGATGCTGGAGATCAGAGTCAAGAGTGTGGTGCTGGAAAAGCACAGCCGGTCAGGCAGCATCCAAGGAGCAGGAGAGTCTATGTTTCTGGTATAAGCCTTTCATCAGCCCTTCATTCCTGATGAAGAGCTTATGTCCGAAACATTGATTCTCCTGCTTGTCAGATGCTGCCTGACCTGCTGCATCTTTTCAGCACCACACACTCGACTCACGTTGCAATGTGCTGTATATGTTTGGGAATGTGTAAACCACAACATCTGCATAATTCCAAGCAGAAAAATTACTTATTGTGTTTTTTCATAATCCGGGAATTGAGTTCACTGCATACATGACATGGTCTGTAATCCTCTAAACACTGCCTGATAAGAGATTTAAACTGATCATTGCCTGATCACAACTGTAGGCAGTACATACTTAGAAACAGGAGACTCATGTAAAAGGCCCATGTGTTTTTGACGACCATAAAACTGAGAATGTAATGGCCTGTTACACTCAGCAGGAATGTAATCCTGACTCATGAAAAGGCACATTTTATCTTACTACAGCATGACTGTGTTGATTGGAACAAAGTTGTCTCCTCACTCTAGTGCCTGGCTCTGAGTTGGTTGGTCAGAGTCCATGTACTGTGCACATACAAATAAAGGGTGATTGGTGATAGGACACTGGCCTCTGTGCAGTTATTTCAGGAAAGAGGATGTCACCCCACCGACTGATTAAAGGCACCACCTAAATCACGCTATGTTCTGGCCCGGACTTCTCAGGGAGAGTCTTATTTTCGATTCAATTTTGGAAAATTGAGCAGATGTAATTTTTCATGTCGATGATGTCTCAGAAGAAAACCAATGGTCACCCAAGTTAAGAAATGAGGTTTGGCAAATTGGATCTTAACTTTGGTGCATGTCTTCTGGATGAACTAATTTACCAGGCAAAGAAAAAAATTAGATTCAATCTTCAAAACCAGCCAAGCTAAAAGAATGCTGCAGAGAGTAACATTCAGACTAGTTGAAGAGAATTTCACTATCTATAATCAAAATTGTGTTCAATCAGGTAGCCAATCACCTGATTTGCCTCTTATTTCCTAGATATCTGCTCTTTCTTATCATGCATTCCCTTCAAGGACACAAAGAGAATTGCTGGCTGTATTTCCAACAGATTAAACAGATACACAACAGTTTGTCAGCCTACTCCAGAGACATTATGGATAATATCTGCTGTGTACAACACACGTCACTTCAGAATAAATATTTCCCTCCTTGCTGAGGGAAATTCCCGGTAACCATTACATTTAAACATTATTCTAGTTGCACAAGGTTTTTGATTTGCATTGTTCAGCTCTTATTGAATTTTCAGTTCAAGGTTAGTAACTATCCGAGAGACCTTGTTGATGGCCACGATTCCTTGCAATTTATAATCAATCCCCAGGTTATAAATTCACATTTAAACCAACTATATTAATGTTCAGGAAATATCTGGGTGTAAAGGAGCTAAACTACTTTTAAAATTCACCATTTTATCAAAATCATTGACGTACATAACATTTTGTTATGTATACTATATTATTGATTCTACAGCATCATATTAGTAATTTGGCAACATAGTGCCTCAAAAGTTCCTTTTATAAAGCAACATTAAACTGAGTCTTGATGCATATCAGGTCTAGGTGTAAGTCTTTCCTGATTATGTACAAGATACAAAATTTCATTGGACAGGTAGGAGGCATGCTGCAATTGGTATCTTTGGCCTGAGTTAGTCAATAAGAACAAGGGAGCATTACTGCTCAGTGATCCTTCCTTTGAAATGCCCTTGCATGAAAATTGGATGAGTACAGGGTTTTGTTGTTTGGGTTGACCTATGCCATTCCCTCTTCTCACTCCTTCTCTATGAATTGAATGCGTACCCGCCGGCAAGTCTCAGGAATAATTATTTGGTCAAAAGGGTAGCTCTTCAAGCAAGTCAGTACAAGTTCAAAAACGCAGGTTGAGCTCATGGGAAAATTGGCAATGAAAACTAAATTATAATACCTATAATCGTTTGTCTGATGATCTGAATTCATATTTAAATCATCCCATGGTGACAGCCACACAATTACTAGAAGCAAATTGCAAAATGGGGCATATGTGAGGCAGGGAGAGAGGGAGAAGGATTGAGATTACATAGTTTTCAAAAGAAATGATGACATAGTTCAGAAGCTCTGAAGCTTGTTACCTTGATCACAATATAAATTATGTTATATTCAAGACCAGAATGTTGTCATTGATGGAATTGGTTCAAGTTTTATCACAAGAAATATCTTTATATTTAGGATAATTCTGTATCCTAAAGATGCAAATAGAGTTCTTAAAAACTTCTTGATCAAGAAGTGCTAACTAAAACCAAAAACCATGATTTACAGTTATCTGTACCCCAAAGCTCTGTTGATAAAAGTAGCATCTTTCCATCTCATTATGTCATCTTTCCACATGCATCCATAATCGACCTGTGACTGCCATTGGTTCACATAACATGGAAGAGAGTGCTGTTTCTGTTTCTCATCTTAGCACATACATGCTGCTCAAGCAACACAATATTATCTAATTTGACGTGTGATTTCTCATTGATTCTGTCTATGAAAAGCATAAACATAACTTCTGAAAGCCAGCAAAATTAATTTGGCAATGATGCAATGAACTCTGCTCTGACAATGGTTTCTTCCTCTTCCATGTAAGGTCACCATGGCATGGACAGTTAACATGATTTTGATTTTGGCTTAGTAAGAAACGTTGTTGAAATAAAGTTATATTCCACATACCATATAATATTACTCTGTTTCACTGTCAATGGCTTTGTTGGAAAGATGTTGGGAAATAGAAAGGGGGGCATCAACACTGATGACATGTCTATCTTGAATTTGGGTTTAGCATTAATCTGCTCTTATGTGGTCATATTTTATCATGTCCAAATGTTCAGAATTCAGAATGTTCATACCATTATATGAAATAAGCTTCAATTTTTTTTAGATTTCTCTCATTGTCAGGCTTTTGAATTTATTGACGCACTTTCAAACATTTCTAAAATTCAATTAGAAGAGGTTTTATTTAGTTGTAGTTTTGCTTCAGCATGGCAAATGGAATACAGCTTTCAACCCATTCTTATTTATTAGAGTGAAACAAAATAGTCTCGCCTTGATCACATGAAGACACAACACAAAAATCAATAGCTTGTAAAAGCCAGAGGGTTTTTCTTATGAAATCAGGGAAGAGTTTTTGAAGGAACAGTTATTCCTCGGTTTTTCTCGATTCTTCACTTTTGGTATGTGGAGACTAACGTCACTCAGATAATTGTTGACTCCAAAATTTAACCATGAGTAGCTTAAACATGGAACCGTATGAAATCACAGGATATCAATTTCCTTTCTGCCTCAATATTTGTGTAAGTTTATACTTCTGTTCAGCAACAAAGGAATTTGAAATGAGCATGTTAGACATTTATATGATATCTGACAGTGAAATTTTAATTCCTACATTATTCCCAAGATAGTTTGAACTTTCAAAGCCTCTAATTCAATTTAATAAATGTAATAAAGAGCTTTTTTATGATATTTTCCTTGAAGTTCTGTCAATTAGGAACTAAGTTCCCAGGTGTGCTCATGCTTAAACCAACAATGGTTATTCAGCAGCTTGAGCAGTAAACCTGAAGACCAATTGTATAATACTGCAGTTATGTAATCAAAGCATATATTCAAATGCTTGTATTTATTTGGTGAAATACATTTGAATTATAAGCAAAGATTAGGCATAAGTTAAAGTATTGAACTAAAGAAATTGAAATGACAATTTATGCTGTCTCTGGTTTCAATCATGTACCATTTTTGTTCACTATTTATAATCATGCTTTTAATTTTGAAAAATTTAAAAAAAATAAAGAAAATTGTGGGATCATGCAGCTTTACAATTAATATATTATGAAAATTATTAGACTTAATACCTTAGCAGAAGAATATGGGAATGATTGATCATTGACATTGTTATAGCTCTTAAATATCAGGCCAAAAGGAAATAGGTTATTTGACCAAGTACATAGACATTGATTACCAAAGTATCTGACCCTGCACTTTTTATTCTCTCAAAATCAAAGCCATTGAATGCATGACAGACACAATCTGCACACCACGCTAGAAAAGTGAGCAAATCACTAAGTTGCAGATTCTGCACAGATTGACATTACAGGACCAATGGTGCAACAATACCTTAACTCATCATAAAATGACAACTTTATCTACTAAGACACAAGTTTTAATTGTTTAACAACATCTTAACTGTAGAAATATGGGAAATACATTAGGGATGCAAGAAAATCATCACTGGCGATGATTTATTGGATGTTACATTTTAGAAAACAACTTCAGAAAATCATTCTTACAATTTCAATGAATTATAGGAACTGCACAGAATTTTTTTTCAATCATCAATTTCTTTTTTTATAAGATGAAATCTTTTGCCAAAATTAGATACTAATTAGGTTCACATATTTTGAAAGCATTAACTAAACTGACGTGAGTTTAAATCAATTATATCAAACGTTTGTAATTGAAATTTCTTAAACCAGCCTGAAAGGAAAATAAAATGAATTGCCATTGAATTATTTGACCAAATTATTTCCTGACCTGCTAATTAGTTCAGAAGAAATAGGCTTAACTGTAACCAAGATGACAAACACTTTAAAACTAAAATGGAAGAACTGTAGGAAGATAAAAGTATGTGTAAATTTGTAAACATTTTCCACATCTGTACTTCCCTTGCACAAAAAAAACAAAAATGTTAATTTAAATGCAAAATTTTACAGTTTTGGCAAAATAATTTATAATAATATCATAAGTTTAATGACAAAAATATCTGGTATCAACCTTGAATGTACACTGTTTTAACCAGTATCTTTTTTTAAAGTTGAACTGTGTTTTAAAAATGCTACTTCTTTATTTGACCAATTAAAAACATATTTTAGCTTTGTTCCTTTCGTATCTCAGAAGACTTCAAAATAACAGAAATATTTATCATTCCAACATGATGTAGAATAAAAAGTAATGCCATCAGACACTGGAGCAATATTTCCATTGGGCACAAGACCCAGCAAGTATACTTTCTCCATCTGCCATATAATTGACAAAATTGGTTGGTTCTTCTACAGGGAAGATTTTGACTCCTTATTGAACAACTATAACGAGTTAAAATTGATGTTAGCACAAGCTGGGCATATGCATTCTCAGTAAATCTTTAGCAAAGTAAAGCTAAAAATGTAATATTATTCAACACAAGACACAGATATGAATAGTAGTTTTAACAGAGTATTACATCTCAATGGTCAAATTATATAAAAACGTGTGAATGGAAATTCTCATCTCTTCACAGATACATTTTAATTAGTTGCAAGTTAAAAATACTTATTTGGTGTAGAGAAGTTGTAAATAATCAATATTTTTGCTCAGTAAATGTAACTGCCTCATTTATCCAAAAACACTATGGGGTAAGAACATGAGACTTGAAAGCAATCCTATTTTTAAACAAGCTTTTGCATGCAATGGTGATAAGGAATCTGTTGTGACACCGTTGCACCGAAATTGATGTCTATGACAATGAAAGCATAAGCATTTCTGTGATTTTCCAGGATATAGGAATGTAGCTGAAATGGTTCCTGCAGTTAACTAAATCAGCGATCATTAGGATTCAGATCAGTTCAATTGTCCAGTTTTCAATTCAAAAGGTGTTCCTTTACTTTTGAATTCTCTTTTGCATTATGTTTATGCTCTATTTTTGATCTGATCAATGTAAAAATACAATCTGTGTATACCAATTTCATAACATTATTTGCAATAAAGCAGATTGTCGTTCTTATACGCTAGTGAATCTATTTGTGATGCTATAATACCTTTCATTCAACTAGTTTAGCAATATGGTTAACATAATGTGCTGGACATTGGATAGAATTGAACCAATTAGATGTCTTTTTTTTGTACAATTTCGACCACAGTAGGAATAAAATAATCAATTCAAATTTGAAGTTGACTCCCCAACAATTGGCCCTCAAATTAGCAACAAATGTAAGAGCACCTGCAATATTTTGATGAAAAGCATTTCACCCATTGAAGTGTAACTGTTTGCAGTGCTGGTATTATCAGGTGCATGCATTTTCAAAGAATGATTAAGGCAGATAATAAATTTATACTGGCAATTATGTCTATGATCTGAGTTGTTGCCAAATCTTCATTTACATTATCCACCCAGCTGTTCATTTGACTTTAATAGTGCTATTTTATTGTGTGCTGTAACTCGATTCCATGCTGTTCTGACACATTTAAAAATTCAGCAAATGACATTTGTTAGTCATTGTTTTTTCATGAAACACACATTGTTAGCAATGGTCATCTTTAATCAAACAACTATTTTCAACAAGCTGCATGCAGCAGAATTCTATTTAATGGAAGTTTTGTCTTCATTAACTGTATCATGTGCTTTTGATTAATGCTTTCTGGCATACTGAAACTGTTTAATTGTTGATTTTTGTACATACCTGTCAATTTGTAGTTGTTTTGTATGGAGCAACAGTACGACTGCTTGTTAAATGTAAAGTTGACAGGTTTTAAAGATTAAAGTCTTTGTTTAGTGCTTGTGTGGCTCTAAAATGAAAACAGAGGTCAAAACCTAACGAGTGTTTTGTGAGTCTGTTTATTTTGTCAGTTTTAACTTGGCCACACCTCTTGATTGAGCAGTTCTATTTTCACTTGCACTTCCATCGCATCTCAAGTGTAAGGCAAAATAATGATGTGTTTGGTGAGGAAAACTATCAACTCATTTTTTCAGCACACCAGGGGAACATATTTACAGGCAATGCCCGGGATGTGAACCATCTCCATCCTGGGATCTGTTCATAAGTCAGTTTGTTCACAAGTTGGAACAAAATGCAGGACGATATAAAGTAAGTACAGGAAATGTTTTTATGTTGGATTTTTAAAATTGCACCCCTGTATTAGAGTGCTTTCATTAGTACAAACATTCGTGTTTCTTATATTATACATATTAGAACTCCAGTACTTTGGGATTCAATGCTTACATTTTAAATCTTTGATTAAAAACTATTGCAGTGTGTTCAATAATAGCAAAACTGTACTTTAAATGTGTAAGGATCATTTGGACAAGTAATGCTCTTACTTTAGGATTCCAAGAATTCTTTTAATAGCTAAGTTTGATCCAATCAGTTCCACAGTGTGTCAGCAAAAGTAAATTGAATCTAACTCTGCGGTAAATACGTTGGTACTAATGCAGTGTTGGATAATACTTTGGTACTAATGCAGTGTTGGATAAGTTGGTCAGGCCTTTCACAAGGTCAGCAAGTAAATCAGTGCTTACATGTGATCAATATTCAGCAGAAGAACTGAAATGTTCAAATTAATAGTTTGCTCAAACATCATAGAACATAGAGCTTTACAGCACAGTACAGGCTCTTCGCCCCTTGATATTGTGCCGACCTTTTATCCAACTATCAGATGAAACTAACCTACATACCCTTCACTATACTATCATCCATGTGCCTATCCAAGAGATGTCTTAAATGACTCTTCTACCACTGCTGGTAGTGCATTCCACTCAGCAACCACTCTCTGTGTAAAGAACCTGCCTCTGACATCTCCCCTAAACCTTCCTCCAATCAGCTTAAAATTATGCCCCCACATGATAGTCATTCTCTGGCTATCCACTCTATCTCTGCCTTTCATTATCTTGTACACCTCTGTCAAGTCACCTCTCATCCTTCTTCATTCCAATGAGAAAAGCCCTATCTCCCTCAACCTTTCTTCATAAGACAAGCCCTCCAGTCCAGGCAACATCCTGGTAAATCCCTGAAGCTTCCACATCCTTCCTGTAATGAGGCAATGAGAACTGAACACAATATTCTGAGTGTGGGGAAACAGGGATTTATAGAAGCTGCAGCATCACCTCTCAGCTCTTAAACACAATCCTCCAGCTAATGAAAGCCAACACACCATATGCTTTCTTAGCAGATCTGTCACCTTGGATGACGACTTACAGGGATTTAAGGACATGGACTCCATGATCCTGCTGTTTCCCTACACTGACAAGAATCCCGCCTTTAACCCTGTAATCAGCATTCAAATTCAACCTTCCAAAATGAAACACTTCCAGGTTGAACTCCATCTGCCATTTCTCAGCCAAGCTCTGCATCCTGTCAATTTCTCGTTGCAACCTACAACAGCCCACCACATTATTCACAACTCCACCTGCCTTCATGTCATTGGCAAACTTACTAACCCACACTTCCAAGTCATTTATAAAAATCACAAAGAGCTGAGATCCCAAAACAGATCCTGCGGAACATCACTGATCACTGAGCTCTAGGCTGAATATTTTCTATCAACTATCACCCTCTGTCTTCTATGGGCCAGCCAATTCTGTATCCAGACAAATTTCTCTGTATCCCATGTCTCCTTACTTTCTGAATGAGCCTACCATGGTGAACCTTATCAAATGCCTTGCCAAAGTCCATTTACATCACATCCAATGCTCTACCTTCATGAATGTGTTTTGTCACATCCTTAAAGAATTCAGTAAGGTTTGTGAGGCATGACCTGCCCCCGTCACAAAGCTGTGCTGACTATCTCTAATCAAGATGTGGAGGAGCCAGTGTTGAAGTGGGGTGGACAAAGTTAAAAATCACACAATACCAGATTATAGTCCAACAGGTTTATTTGGAAGCTCTAGCTGTCAGAGTGCTGCTCCTTCATCAGGTGGTTGTGGGGAATAAGACCATAAGGCACAGAATTTATAGCAAAAGATTGCAGTGTCATGCAACTGAAATAATAAATTGAACAAACCTGGATTGTTGTTAAGTCTTTCATCATTTACAAAGGGTTACAGGTGTCAGTTTATTTATATGTAAATTCCAGAACTTAATTTAAGTCACCTTCTCGCAATAACTTAAGGTTTTATAACAAAAGGTGACATTAAAGGTGTAAGGTTAGAGCCTGTCTGTATCCCAATCCTGGGTCAGTCTGGTTCTATTTCCAAAGTGGAATTTACAAAATAGTATATGGATTGACTGCCTGCAGGTTGTGCATTTTTTGAGCAAAATAGAGTCTATGTGCAAATATAATTCTGCAAATACAAATTCACCCCATAGACCTATATGTGTGTGTGTGTGTGTGCATGGCAGAGAGAGAGAGTGAGAGAGTGAGTGTGTGCATGTGAGTGAATGCATGTGAGTGCAAGTGCAAGTGAGGGAGTGTGCATTTGCATGTGTAAAATATTGGTAAAGTATGTGTGTGATGGAGAAAAAGCCTGTGAGAGAGGTGTGTGTGTGTGTGTGTGTGTGTTTGTATAGTGGGGTCACCTGTAGCATGACATGAACCCCAGATCCCGGTTGAAGCCATCCCCATGGGTACCAAACTTGGCTTTCAGCCTCTGCTTGGCCACTCTGTGTTATTGCATACTCCTCAGAGGATGGCCCCCTGAAGGCCCGAGGCCAAATTTCCCTGACTGCTGGTTCCCTCCCAGTCAGGGAACACTTGAGCGTTCCAGGACATTTGGCCTTTGATCTTTGGTGACCATCCTCCAAGGTGGAGGCAATAACCGCAAAGTGGTTGAGCAGAAGCTGATAGCCAAGTTCGGTACCCATGGGGATGGTCTCAACCGGCACCTTGGATACAGGTGACCCAATGCACAAAACACACACACACACACACTCTCTCACAGGCTTATACTCCATCACACCCGCACCCACACTTTATCAAGCTTTCACACATGCAAATGCACACTCTCTCACTTGCACTCACACTCACATGCACACACTCTCTCTCATGCACGTGCACATACATATAAATCTATGGGGTGAATTTTGAATTTGCAGAATTATACTTGCAGATACATTCGATTTTGTGCAAAAAATGCACAACCTGCAGGCAGTAAATCTATTTTATAAATTCCACTTTGGGAAATAGAACCAGTCTGACCCAAGATTGGGATACAGACAGGCTCTAATCTCACACCTCTAATGCATTGTCTGAGCTGAGATGTCATCTTTTGTTACAAAATCTTAAATTATCTTGAGAAGGTAACTTAAATGATGTTCTGGGATTTACATTTTAATGAACTGAAACCTGTAACCCTTTGTAAAAGATGAAAGACTTAACAACAATCCAGGTTTGTTCAATTTATGATTTCAGTTGCAAGACACTGTAATACTTTCCTTTAAATTCTGTGCCTTATGGTCTTATTCCCCACAATCACCTGATGAAGGAGCAGCACTCTGACAGCTAGAGCTTCCACATAAACCTGTTGGACTGTAACCTGGTGTTGTGTGATTTTTAACTATCTCTAATCAAGCTATGCTTTTTGAAATAATCATCAATCCTGTCTCTCAGAACCCTCTCCTAATTTGCCCACCGTTGAGTAAGACTGACTGGTTTGTAATTCCCAGGGTTGTCCCTGTTTCCTTTCTTGAATAAGGGAATAATATTTGCCACCATCCAATCATCTGTTACGACTCCAGTGAACAGTGAGGGTGCGAATCAGACAATCAAATTCTTTTCAAAAAAGTTACTACAGTTTGTTTAAATGCTGAATATGCGAATTGAGATCAGTATGAACAGAGGACCCTCATTGGCCACATGCAATTGAAGAAAGCACAAAATGTACATTGCTGACATTCGTAACTAAGAATGTTGGTTCTACAGTCATTGGCAATTCTGGAGGAGTAATGGCACCAGATATTCAATAGTTCACAATATGCCATTAGAAGAAATTAATATCTTACTTGTTTGTGCTAATGCTTTGTGTCTAATATCAGGCTCATTCTCGCATCCAAAGAAATGAAGAACTTGTACTTGCATCATATATATGATGTCTTCAGTATATTTCCAAGTGTAATTCATTGGCTGTGGAAGTGTGGCCATTCAATCTTTTAGACAAATGTAAATCCATTTTCACAGAGCAAGCCAAAACAAAAAGCGTTGGGATGAACCACCAATTAATCAGGTTTGATATTGTTGACCGGAATATTGGAAAGGAGAAAGTGAGGACTGCAGATGCTGGAGATCAGAGCTGAAAATGTGTTGCTGGAAAAGTGCAGCAGGTCAGGCAGCATCCAAGGAGCAGGAGAATCAATGTTTCGGGCATGAGCCCTTCTTCAGAATATTGGAAACCTTTCTGTTTTGAAAAAATGCGATAGAACAGCCATATAGTGTTTCGGTTTAACAAGCCTAAGAGTGTAATACCTCAAACAACGTCACATCTCTCAGTATGACACTAGCAACTTGGACAGACCAGGAGTATGGCTTGAACTCACCATCTCTGTCTGAGCTACAAACGTATCACTACTGAGCCATGTAGATTCATTTTCAATCTAAATTCATATGTTTTTAATTGTCCTGAGACTCTTATCAATATGAGTATTGACTAAACGATATTTCTATACAGAATGGAGTGGCACGGTAACTCAGTGGTTAACACTGCTGCCTCACAGCACTAGGGACCTAGGTTCAGTTCCAGCCTCAGGCGACTGTCTGTGGTGAATTTACGCATTCTCCCCATGTCTGCGTGGGTTTTTCTCCGGGTACTCTAGTTTCCTCCCACAATCCAAAGATGTGCAGGTTAGGTGAATTGGCCGTGTTAAAATTGCCCATCGTGTTCAGGGATGTGTGGGTTAGGTGTATTAGTCTTGGGTAAATGTAGAGCAGTAGGGACAAGAGAAAGAGGATGCCTTTCAACCTCTCAAACGTGCTCCACCATTCAGTATGGTAATGGTTGACCATCGAGTTTGATATCACAATCCAGTTCTCCTTCTGTGTCTCTTTACCCTTTAGCCACAAGAGCAATATCTAACTCCTTCATGAAAACACAATGTTTTGGCCTCAGCCACTTTCTGAGATAGTGAATTCCATAGGCCCACCACTCTGCGTGAAGCCATTTCACCTTATCTCATTCCTAAAAGGTTCATCCCGTGTTCTTAAACTCTGACGTCTGGTTTGGGATTTTGGATTTCATCCTAAATGTCCTAACTGACACTCTCAGGATTCACCAAAACCTCTCAATATCCTTTAATTACAAGAACCATTGTTACTGAATCCCTTTTTAAAATTTCTTCTAATATTTTCACTAGCAAATGCTGTATCCACTACCTCAAGAAGAAGAAAACTTTTTGTGATTTGGAGATGCTGGTGCTGGACTGGGGTGGACAAAGTTAAAAATCACACAACATCAGATTATAGTCCAACAGGTTTAACTTGGTGTTGAAAAGTTTTGTAATTGGGATACTTTTTAAAAAAATCTTTCAGATGATGTCAGCAGCATTGCAATCTCTAATTACACAGGAATTGAGTAACTTGCTCAGCCATTTCAGATGGTAGTTAGGAGGCAGCCATTGTGTATGGAGTCACATGTAGGCCAGACTCTTTAGATCTTTTCATCTTCCCAAGCTAAAGAGTGACATTTACCTCCCTCTCCCAAAGAATGATAACCCTTCCTGCACTTGCCAACATGCAGATTTGTACAAGAAGCATCAACAATGACAATACATTTTACATTCCTCACATCTAATAGAGTCATAGAGCCATAGAGATATACAGCATGGAAACAGACCCTTCAATCCAACTCGGCAATGCTAACCAGATAGCCTATATTAATCTAGTCCTGTTTGCCATATAGACCAATACCCCTCTAAACCCTTCCTATTCATATATTTGTCCAGATACCTTTTAAACAGAACATAGAACATAAAAAAGTACAGCACTGAACGGGCCTTCGGCCCATTATGTTGTGCCAAGGATTATTCCTAATCTAAAAATAAAATACCCTAATCTATGCACCCCTCAACTCACTGCTATCCATGCGCATGTCCAGCAGTTGTTAAAGGTCCCTAATGACTCTGCTTCCACCACCACCGCTGGCAATACATTCCATGCATTCACAACTCTCTGCATAAAGAACCTACCTCTGACATCTCCTTTATACCTTCCTCTTAATATCTTCAGACTATGACCTCTCCTGCCAGTTAATCCTGCCCTGGGGAAAAGTCTCTGGCTACTGACTCTATCCATGCCTCTCATTACCTTGTACACCTCGATCAGGTTACCTCTCTTGCTCCTTCTCTCTAGCAAGAAAAGTCCGAGCTTAGTCAACCTCTCTTCATAAAACAAGCCCTCCAATCTAGGCAGCAAACTTTCTTTGCACACGCTCCAAAGCCTCTGTTTCTTTCCTATAATAAGGCAACCAGAACTGGACACTCTATTGCCTCTCGCTTACAATTCAATGCCTGAAGGAAGAGCACCTCATTTACTGCCTTGGGACCCTGCAACCCCATGGCATCATAGAACTTAGAATACAGAACATTACAGCGCAGTACAGGCCCTTCGGCCCTCGATGTTGCGCCGACCTGTCATACCAATCTGAAGCCCATCCCACCTACACTATTCCATGTTCGTCCATATGCCTGTCCAATGACGACTTAAATGCACTTAAACTTGGCGAATCTACCACCATTGCAGGCAAAGCATTCCATACCCTTACTACTCTCTGAGTAAAGAAACTACCTGTGACATCTGTCTTATACCTATCTCCCCTCACTTTAAAGTTGTATCCCCTCGTGTTTGCCGTCCCCATACTTGGAAAAAGGCTCTCCCTGTCCACCCTATCTAACCCTCTGATTATCTTATGTGTCTCTGTTAAGTCACCTCTCAACCTTCTTCTCTCTAACGAGAACAGCCTCAAGTCCCTCAGCCTTTCCTCGTAAGCCCTCCCTTCCATACCAGGCAACATCCTAGTAAATCTCCTCTGCATCCTTTCCAAAGCTTCCACATCTTTCTTATAATGCGGTGACCAGAACTGTACACAATACTCCAAGTATGGCCGTACCAGAGTTTTGTACAGCTGCAGCATAACCTCCTCGCTCCGAAACTCAATCTCTCTATTAATAAAGGCCACAACACTGTATGCCTTCTTAACAACCCTGTCAGTCTGAGTGGCAACTTTCAGGGATCTGTGTACATGGACACCAAGATCTCTCTGCTCATCTGCCCTCCCAAGAATCTTACCATAAGCCCAGTACTTTTCATTCCGATTACTCCATCCAAAGTGTATCACCTCACACTTGTCCACATTAAACTCCATTTCCACCTCTCAGCCCAGCTCTGCATCCTATCTATGTCTCTCTGCAGCCTACTACATCCTTCGTCACTTTCCACAACTCCACCGACCTTAGTGTCGTCCGCAAATTTACTAACCCACCCTTCTAAGCCCTCATCCAGTCATTTATAAAAATGACGAACAGCAGTGGACCCAAACACCGACCCTTGCGGTACGCCGCTAGTAACTGGACACCAAGATGAACATGTTCCATCAACAACAACCCTCTGTTTTCTTTCAGCAAGCCAATTACTGATGCAAACTACTGTGTCTCCCACAATCCCATTCTTCTGTATAATAGCCTACCGTGGGGAACCTTATCGAATACCTTGCTGAAATCCATATACACACCACATCAACCGGTTTACTCTCATCTACCTGTTTGGTCACTTTGTTAAAAAAGTCAATAAGATTTGTTAGGTACGACCTACCCTTCACAAAACCGTACTGACTGTCCCTGATCAGATTATTCTTTTCTAGATGGTTATAAATTCAATCTCTTATAACCTTTTCCAACACTTTCCCAACAACTGAAGTGAGACTCACTGGTCTGTAATTACCCAGGTTGTCTCTATTACCCTTTTTGAACAAGGGAACCACATTTGCTATCCTCCAGTCCTCAGGCACTATTCATGTAGATAATGATGATTTGAAGATCAATGCCAAAGGTTTGGCAATCTCTTCCCTTGCTTCCCAGAGGATCCTGGGATAGATCCCATCCGGCCCAGGGGACTTGTCTATTTTCATACTCTGCAGTATTTCTAATCCCTCTTCCTTGTGAACCTCAATCTCTTCTAGTCTAGATGCAAGTATCTCTGTATCTTCCTCACCAACATTTTCATTTTCTATAGTGAACACTGTCGAAAAATATTTATTCAGTGTTTCCCCTATCTCCTCTGACTCCACACACAACTTCCCACTATTATCCTTGATTGGCCCTAATTTAGCCCTTGTCATTCTTTTATTCCTGACATACCTATGGAAAGCCTTAGGGTTTACCCTGATCCTATCCACCAACAACTTCTCATGTCTCCTCCTGGCTCTTCTGAGCTCACTTTTTAGGTCTTTCCTGACTTCCTTGTAACCCTCAAGTGCCCTAACTGAGTTTTCACATTTTGTCCCAACATAAGCCTTCTTCTTCTTGACCAGGGATTCCACTTCCTTAGTAAACCACGGCTCACGCGTTCTATATCTTCCTCCCTGCCCAATAGGAACATACTTATCTAGGACACACAGGAGCTTTTCCTTGAATAAGCCCCACATTTTTAATGTGCTCATCCCCTGCAGTTTCCTCCCCCATTCTACGCTTTCTAAATCTTTCCTAATTGCATCGTAATTTCCCTTCCCCCAGCTGTAACTCTTGCTCGGTGGAGTACATCTATCCCTTTCCATCATGAAAGTAAACCTGACAGAATTGTGATCGCTGTCTCCAAAGTGCTCACCTACTTCCAAATCTAACACCTGACCAGGCTCGCTACCCAGTACTAAATCTAACGTGGCTTCGCCCCTTGTAGGCCTGTTTACATACTGTGTCAGGAAGCCCTCCTGCACACACTGGACAAAAACTGACCCATCTATAGTACTCGTACTGTAGTGATCCCAGTCAGTATTTGGATAGTTGAAGTCCCCCATGACAACTACCCTGCCACTCTCACTCCTATCGAGAACCATCTTTGCTATCCTTTCCTCTACATCTCTGGGCCTATTCAAAGGCCTATAGAAAACTCCCTGCATGGTGACCTCTCCTTTCCTGTTTCTAACCTCAGCCCATACTACCTTAGTTAACGAGTCCCCAAACATCCTTTCTACAACTGTAATATTGTCCCTGATCAACAATGCCACACCTCCCCCTCTTTTACCATCTTCTCTGTTCTTAATGAAACATCTGAATCCCGGAACCTGTAACAGCCATTCCTGTCCCTGCTCTATCCATGTCTCCATAATGGCCACAACGTCAAAGTCCCAGGTACCAACCCACGCTGCCAGTTCACCCACTGTATTTCGAATGCTCCTTGCGTTGAAGTACACACACTTCAAACCAGGTTCTCGCCTGTCAGTGTCAGATACTTGATTTTGGAACTCCCTACTCTCATCCTCTTCTGTACCTGTCTTACAATTTTGGTTCCCATCCCCCTGCTGTATTTGTTTAAATCCACCTTAATAGCTTTAGCGAATTTCCCACCCAGGATATTGGTACCCCTCTGGTTTAGATGAAGACCATCCTGTTTGTAGAGGTCCCACCTCCCCCTTTTGTTTTGCATTGTGATTGGTGCTGAACATTGTACAGTCTGCAGCAAAATTCCTCAGTCCTGACCTAATGGTCATCGCCTGCCACCCAGGAGATGGGAATATTACTTTTCAATGTGGTTTGAACTGAAAAGTGGCAAATAATATTTCCACCTCACAGATGCCAGGCAGTGACCATCTTCAACAGGAGAGAATCTAATCATAACCCTTTGATATTTAATGGCATAACCATCACTGAATCCACTATCAATGATAACTAGGGGTTACCATTGACCACAAATTGAACTGGACTCACCACATAAACACAGTGGCTATAACAGCAAGTCAGAGACTTGGAGTGGTGAGTAACTCTTCTCCTGACTCCTCAAAGTCTGTCCACCATCTACAAGGCACATGTCAGGAGTGTGAGGGAATACTGTCCACTTGCCTGATGAGTGCAGCTCCAACAGCATTCAAGAAGCTTAACGCCATCCAAGGCAAAGCAGTCAGCTTAATTGGCATCACATCACCAACATTCACTTGCTCCACCACTGACACTCAGCAACAATGGTCTGTGCCATCTCTTGCACTGGATCACACCTCTTCCCACACTATCTCTTGCGAAAATGCCATCCCGTATTCCCAATTCCTCCCCCTCCGCTGTATCTGCTCCCAGGAAGACCAGTTCCACCGTAGAACACACCAGATGGCCTCCTTCTTTAGAGACTGCAATTTCCCTTCCCACGTGGCTAAAGATGCCCTCCAACGCATCTTGTCCACATCCTCCACCTCCGCCCTCAGACCCCACCCCACCAACCGTAACAAGGACAGAACGCCCCTGGTGCTCACCTTCCACCCTACAAACCTTCACATAAACCAAATCATCCGCCGACATTCTCGCCACCTCCAAAAAGACCCCACCACCAGGGATATATTTCCCTCCCCACCCCTTTCCGCCTTCCGCAAAGACCGTTCCCTCCATGACTACCTGGTCAGGTTCACGCTCCGCTATGACCCACCCTCCCATCCTGGCACTTTCCCCTGCCCCCGCAGGAACTGTAAAACCTGTGCCCACACCTCCTCCCTCACCTCTATCCAAGGCCCTAAAGGAGCCTTCCACATCCATCAAAGTTTTACCTGCACATCCACTAATATCATTTATTGTATCCGTTGCTCCCAATGCGGTCTCCTCTACATTGGGGAGACTGGGTGCCTCCTAGCAGAGCGCTGTAGGGAACATCTCCGAGACACCCGCACCAATCAACCATACTGCCCTGTGGCCCAACATTTCAACTCCCCCTCCCACTCTGCCGAGGACATGGAGGTCCTGGGCCTCCTTCACTTCTGCTCCCTCACCACCAGACGCCTGGAGGAAGAACGCCTCATCTTCCGCCTCGGAACACTTCAACCCCAGGGCATCAATGTGGACTTCAACAGTTTCCTCATTTCCCCTTTCCCCACCTCATCCTAGTTCCAAACTTCCAGCTCAGCACTGTCCCCATGACTTGTCCGGACTTGTCCGACCTGCCTAGCTCCTTTTCCACCTATCCACTCCACCCTCTCCTCCCTGATCTATCACCTTCATCTCCTCCCCCACTCACCCATTGTACACTATGCTACTCTCCTCCCACCCTCACCCTCCTCTAGCTTATATCTCCATGCTTCAGGCCCACTGCCTTTATTCCTGATAAAGGGATTTTGCCCGAAACGTCGATTTCGCTGCTCGTTGGATGCTGCCTGGACTGCTGTGCTCTTCCAGCACCACTGATCCAGTGCCATCTACAAGCACCATTCAAGGCACTTTAAACAGCACCATCCAAACCTACAACCAATTCCATCTAGAAGGACAAGGACAGCAGATACCTGTGAACACCACCACCTATAATTTTCACTCAAAGCTACTCACCATCCTGACTTGGACGTATATCGCCGTTTCTTCATTGCAGCTGGGTCAAAACCCTAGAATACCCTCCTTAATGGCATTGTAGGTCTATTTATAGCACATGGTCTGCAGTGGTTTAAGAAGGCAGCTCCGCACCAGCACATTTTCAGGGGCAACAAGGGACAGACAATAGCTGCTGGCCAGCCAGCAACACCCACATCCTGTGAGTGAATCTTTGAAAAGAGGTTGATCCCATGGTGACATGACAAGTTCTGTCTTCAACTGGAGACAGTCCAATTTTAATAAAAACTGACCTTACTGAGAAGTAACAAACTGCACAGACACAATTTAGGTGAATTGCACATTTATTTAACATAGACTGTCTCTATTGTATTTGGTGTCTCTCTTGGAGGGTGAAGAAACATTTCTTTCGAGTTCTGAGAAAGGGTCACCAGACCTGAACCATTATCTCTGGGAGCATCACTTCACAGATGCTCCCAGACCTGCTAAGCTTTTCCAGCTACTTCTGTTTTTTGTTTCTGATTTACACATCCACAGTTCTTTTGGTTTTTATTCCTGTGAGCTGACCTCTTTGCAGAAATGCAGCTTCAACATCAATTGATTTACATTTTAAATCATTTTTGTTAACAAAACCATGAAAATCTTCAAAATTTCTTTTCCTGCCGCAAGTGAATTTGCTCATTTCTTGGTTCCTCAGCTTTTCTTTCAAAGCCTTGTGTCTTTATCTTTGCTTTATCTTTATAAGCTCCATCAGAAGTCAAGTCCATCCGTATTCAGCTCTGCAGAGAGCTGCTGGTCTCCTATCTGACACACCTCAAATTCTCTCCAGCTTTGTAATTCTTGCAATTTGATAACTTTTATTATTTTGTCTTCTCTTGAGTTCATAGGCAATAAGACTTGCTCCTTGCAGCATTCCTGATCTCTACTATATTCTTGACCTTGTTCAGCTTTGGGCTTTCTCTCTATCCAGACTTGTACTGTATTTAAACCTTTTTTTTAAAGGGATTCCTCTCCACCGTTTGCAATTTCTTCCAAGAGACATGTTCTCTCATAGCTGAGCTTACATGGTTTTCTTGCCTGCTATCCACAAACCAAACATCCTATACTTTAAACTCGCTATTACATTTTCCTGTAATCTTCTCCCTCTCTCTCTCTATAAAACTCATATCTGTCCAATGACTCACCCCTTCTGATGAATGTTTGATTCTAGTATTCACTATTGTCCTTTGGGACTGATGACCTCTTTATGATCATTAGAATTCACTTGTCCCTCATCTAACAAGCTCCGAATTACAACAGCCAGGTGCTTTTGGCTGATGCTGCCAATGGCCTTGAGACACATTTGGCTTCTTATTACTTCCAATTACTCGGAAGCCGAAAAATTGTAATGGATACCCAGCAAACTCCAAGAGTGTAAACAGTCTGTTACTTTTCTCTCTTTAGCATAACCCTTCCCAAGCCTCTCCATTCTTTAAAAGTTTTTTTTTAAAAATAAATAATTGTGTAAATCTGGCATTTGGCAATCAAAGTTTCCATGTCCATCTCATAATCTTATCACATGGCAGCAGTTATCAGAAAATCACAGCTTTCTGTCCTGTCTAGTCTTGGTGTGTGATTATTGCACAATCTAATGAATAATGAAAATGTATTTCTGTTTGAAACTGTCTTCCATTAGCCTTTTATTATGTCCTAATGCTTATCAATTTTGCTTCCAATGCTAAGTTTTCTTCGAAGCTTTGAAAAATTGAAAGGAGAGTAACTAATTTTAATTCCTTCCCAGGGTGGAGGCTGATCACTTACTACAGACAGAATTTTCGGATTTCTTCCAAAACATAAATGATGTCGACCTTTTTATATTCACTTGTGGAATGGGGGTGTTTCGAGATGGATCAGCATTTATTGTCTGTCTCTACTTGCTCTTGAGAAGGTGATGGTGAGAAACCTTTTTCTGCTGTAGTCCATGTGCAGTAGGTTTTGATCCAGCGACACTGAAGGAATGACGATAAATTTCCAAGTCAGGATTGTGAGTGGCTTGGGTGGGAATTTGCAGGGGTGGTGTTACCCTTGTCATAGATGAAAGTGGTTGTGGTTTGGAAGGTGCTGTCTGAGGATCTGTGATGAATTTCTGCAGTGCATCTTGCAGATAGTACACATTGTCGCTATTGAGTATCAACGGTAGAGGAAATGGATGTTTGTGGATGTGGTGCGAATCAAGGGGGCTGCATATCTTTATCTTGGACAGAATGTGTCAATGCAGCTAATAATTTACAGTTTGACTAATCTACCAAAATGTTGTGGACCACTTTGTCTGGAACTATAAGGTCGCTTTCACATATCTCCTTGCTAAAAGGGCTTTCTGCTTTATTCATTAGTATAATATTCATGTTGGCACGCTTATCTCTAAATTTATGATTATAGTAGATTCCCTACAGTGTGGAAACAGGCCCTTTGGCCCAACAAGTCCATACCAAACCTCCGAAGAGCAACTCACCCAGACCCATTCCCCTACGTTCACCCCTGACTAATGCACCTAACACTACGGGCAATTTAGCATGGCCAATTCACCTGACCAGCATACCTTTGGACTGGGGGAGGAAACCGGAGCACCCGGAGGAGACCCACGCAGACACGGGGAGAACGTGCAAACTCCACACAGTCAGTCGCCTGCGGCTGGAATTGAACCTGTAACCCTGGTGCTATGAGGCAGCAGTGCTAACTACTGAGCCACCGTGCAGCCCATTTATTTCATATAATGCAGTAACATATATCTGCTGTCCAGTAAAACAAATCTGACAGTAAAATACTTAGCACTGGCCTGAAACTTCATGTGGTCAATTCAATCTCGTCTCTTTAATTCATAAGTCTATCTTCGTCCTCAGAATATTCAAAAACTGTTTGTAACAATTCATGCCATGTGACATTTTCAATAATACTTAAAAATAGGGTATTTTAGGTATTAAAAATATCTGGGATTCAGTCTTTTAATGTATTCCCATGCTTGTCAAAATTGTCAAAAACATTTTTTTGTTGGTAAATCATCACACCTTACCTTTAATTCTGCTACTTTCTGAAACATCTCACAGACAATCGAGTACTGAAAAGATGAGTTAACTTTAGAACATAGAACATAGAACATAGAAAAATACAGCGCAGTACAGGCCCTTCGGCCCTCGATGTTGCGCCGACCGAAGCCTACCTAACCTACACTAGCCCAATAACCTCCATATGCTTATCCAATGCCCGCTTAAATGACCATAAAGAGGGAGAGTCCACCACTGCTACTGGCAGGGCATTCCATGAACTCACAACCCGCTGAGTAAAGAATCTACCCCTAACATCTGTTATTGCATGCAGTGACCAAAATAAGACCCCTCAAGTAAGCAAGTTAAACCTCACAACTCAACTTGTTATTATCTGACTAATGGTAGAATTTAGAACATAGAACATAGAACATTACAGCATAGAACAGCCCTTAGGCCCTTGATGTTACTCCAACCTGTGGAACCAATCTGAAGCTCATCTAACCTACGCTATTCTATTTTCATCCATATGTTTATCCAATGACCATTTAAATGTCCTTAAAGTTGGCAAGTTTACTATGGTTGCAGGAAGTGCATTCGATGTCCCGACAACTCTCTGAGTGAAGAAACTCCCTCTGACATCTGTCCTATATCTGTCACCGCTCAATTTAAAGCTATGTCCTCTCATGCTAGCCATCACCATTTGAGGAAAATCTAACCCTCTGATTATCTTAAATGTCTCAATTAAATTGCATCTCAACCTTCTTCTCTCTAACAAAAACAGCCTCAAGTTGCTCAGCCTTTCCTAATAAAACAGTCCTCCATACCAGGCAACAGTAAATCTGCTCTTAACCTTTTCCAACGCTTCTACATCCTTCCTATAATGCAGTGACCAGAACTGTACGCAATACTCTAAGAGCGACCACATCAGAGTTTTGTACAATTGCAAATTGACTTCATGGCTCCGAAACTCAATCCTTCTACCAATAAAAGCTAATACACTGTATGCCTTCTTAACAGCCCTATCAACCTGGGTGGCAACTTTCAGGGATCTATGTACATGGACACTGAGATCTCTCTGCTCATCTACACTACCAAGAATATTACCATTAACCCAGTACTCTCTATTCCTGTTGCTCCTTCAAAGTGAATCACCTCACAGTTTCCCACATTAAACTCCATTTGCCACCTCTCAGCCCAGCTCTGCAGCTTATCTATGCACCTCTATGTTGTGGTTCTGTTCGCCGAGCTGGAAGTTTTTGTTGCAAACGTTTCGTCCCCTGGCTAGGCGACATCATCAGTGCTTTGGAGCCTCCTGCAAAGCGCTTCTTTGATGTTTCTTCCGGTATTTATAGTGGTCTGTCCTTGCCGCTTCTGGGTGTCAGTTTCAGCTATCCGCTGTAGTGGTTGGTATATTGGATCCAGGTCGATGTGTTTGTTGATGGAGTTTGTGGATGAATGCCATGCCTCTAGGAATTCCCTGGCTGTTCTCTGTCTGGCTTGCCCTATGATAGTAGTGTTTTCCCAGTCGAATTCATGTTGCTTGTTGTCTGCGTGTGTGGCTACTAGGGATAGCTGGTCGTGTCGTTTCGTGGCTAGTTGATGCTCATGTATGTGGATTGTTAGCTGTCTTCCTGTTTGTCCTATATAGTGTTTTGTGCAGTCCTTGCATGGTATTTTGTAAACTACATTAGTTTTGCTCATGTTGGGTATCGGGTCCTTTGTTCTAGTGAGTTGTTGTCTGAGCGTGGCTGTTGGTTTGTGTGCCGTTATGAGTCCTAAGGGTCGCAGTAGTCTGGCTGTCAGTTCTGAAACACTCCTGATGTATGGTAGTGTGGCTAGTCCTTTTGGTTGTGGCATGTTCTCGTTCCGTGGTCTATCTCTTAGGCATCTGTTGATAAAGTTGCGCGGGTATCCTTTTTTGGCGAATACCTTGTATAGGTGTTCCTCTTCCTCTTTTTGCAGTTCTGGTGTACTGCAGTGTGTTGTGGCCCTTTTGAATAGTGTCCTGATGCAGCTTTGTTTGTGTGTGTTGGGGTGGTTACTTTCATAGTTTAGGACTTGGTCTGTGTGTGTTGTTTTCCTGGGTACCCTTGTGGTGAATTCTCCGTTCGGTGTTCTCTGTACTATCACGTCTAGGAATGGGAGTTGGCTGTCCTTTTCTTCTTCTCTTGTGAATCGGATTCCTGTGAGTGTGGCGTTGATGATCCGGTGTGTTTTTTCTATTTCCGTGTTTTTGATGATTACAAACGTGTCATCGACATATCTGACCCAGAGTTTGGGTTGAATTTGTGGTAGGGCTGTTTGTTCTAACCTTTGCATAACTGCCTCTGCTATGAGTCCCGAGATTGGTGATCACATTTTCCCACATTAAACTCCATTTCCACCTCTCAGCCCAGCTCTGCATCCTATCTATGTCTCTCTGTAACCTACAACATCCTTCGTCACTATCCACAACTCCACCGACCTTAGTGTCGTCCCCAAATTTACTAACCCACCCTTCTAAGCCCTCATCCAGGTCATTTATAAAAATGACGAGCAGCAGTGGACCCAACACCGACCCTTGCGGTACGCCGCTGGTAACTGGATACCAAGATAAACATGTTCCATCAACTACAACCCTCTGTTATCTTTCAGCAAGCCAATTACTGATCCAAACTGCTATATCTCCCACAATCGCATTCCTCTGCATTTTGTACAATAGCCTACTGTGGGGAACCTTATCGAACGCCTTGCTGAAATCCATATACACCACATCAACCAGTTTACTCTCATCTCCCTGTTTGGTCACTTTGTCAAAAAAGTCAATAAGATTCGTTAGGCACGACCTACCCTTCACAAAACTGTACTGACTGTCCCTGATCAGATTATTCTTTTCTAGATGGTTATAAATCCTATCTCTTATAACCTTTTCCAACACTTTACCAACAACTGAAGTGAGACTCACTGGTCGATTGTCCCAGTTGTATCACACATTGACAGGAATGCTGTCTTTCTGCAAATGTAGCTCTTGTAAAAAAAACTACAGATCTGTCTATGCTCTGTCCCTTTAAACATGAGCTCAGATTGTGGAACTTCCACCTGGAGTTTCTGTAGACTTCACTTTCCTAAATTTGTCAAAACCTGACCACACTTTACAAGCAGTTAGCAAAGCATCTTTTTGATACATCTTATCAACAAAAATTAACAGTTTACTGAAACATTTATCTGTGGTCAAATCAGGTTCCAGTTCTCAAAAATACTGTTGTAATTTGTCTTGCTGTTGAATGGTAGCAATAATGCCGAGGCCTTATTTGTTTCTTCTTCAACAATTCAGTAACCACAATCCACATAATTACTCTAGTCTTCCACAGATTATAGGGTTCATTTTCAGAGAACCATGACAGATAATTCATAGCCTATCACTTTCCACTTAGATTAGATTAGATTCCCTACAGTGTGGAAACAGGCCCTTCGGCCCAACTAGTCCACGCCAACTCTCTGAAGAGTGACCCACCCAGACCCAGTTCGCTTTGACTAATGCATCTAACACTATGGGCAATTTAGCATGGCCAATTCACCTGACCTGCACATCTTTGGACTGTGGGAGGAAACCGGAGCACCCAGAGGAAACCCACATAGACACGGGGAGAACGTGCAAACTCCACACAGACAGTCGCCCGAGGCTGGAATCAAACCTGGGACCCTGGAGCTGTGAGGCAGCAGTGCTAACCACTGAGCCACCGTGCCGCAGGATCCCCACCCCCCACTTAGAGTTAGCCAACATAATTGTGTTTATTTTGCTGGTGCTAATAAAGCCAAAGATTTTAATAACCTGGAAAATTCATGCTATCCATTTCAGTGGTGAGAATCTAGAATGCGATATTTGACCAATATCCATTGAGTGCCAGGATGGTTGCAAGATTGGCTTGGAATCAGATTGGCAATTAAAGTTTCACACCAAATTTCAAACACATAATCTGACATTTCAGTGCAGTAAGGAAGAAATGCAATCAAATCTTTCTAATGAGATAATAAACTGAATTCTTTTATATCAATTCAGATTAATGCAAAATCAAGTCAGAATAGGAAGACAATCTGGAGAATTATTCTGGCCAATATTTATCCTTCATATTGAACTGTGAACCAGAATACAGCAACAAAATACTGCATATGCTGGAAATTGGAAATAAAATAGGAAATTCTATTAGTACACAGAAATCTGGCAAAACATGTGGAAAAAGAAGCAATGAAATATTATAAAAGATCATCAGCCTGAAATGTTGCTGTTTCTCTCTTGAGAGGTGCTGCTAAGCCTGTTGGGATAGCATTGATTTCACCAAAAGTTTACTTCATGCTTAAGCTTAACAAAAAACATTTATCATACTTTGAGACATCGGGAGCAGACAGAAATAGGAAGCAGCTTGTTTTCCTCAAACTTTGACTGTGAAATGACATACCAATGAATTTGCTCATAGTAAAGCAGGCATTGTTAACAAGAGAGGATAAAGAGGATTTCTTTGAAAGGTTGGAAACAGACTTTGAAGAGTTTGAGACATAGATATGTGCCAGTTTCCACCTGCAGGACTTAATATGAACAGCCAACAACTAGTCAATCAGCAAAATACCGAACAACCCAGATGGCCTCCTTCTTCAAAGACCGCAATTTCCCCGCAGACGTGGTTGACGATGCCCTCCACCGCATCTCCTCCACTTCCCACTCCTCCGCCCTTGAACCCCGCCCCTCCAATCGCCACCAGGGCAGAACCCCACTGGTTCTCAACTACCACCCCACCAACCTCCAGACACATCATATCATTTCTGCCACCTCCAAACAGACCCCACCACCAAGGATATATTTCCCTCCCCTCCCCTATCAGTGTTCCGGAAAGACCACTCCCTCCACGACTCCCTTGTCAGGTCCACACCCCCCACCAACCCAACCTCCACTCCCAGCACCTTCCCCTGCAACCGCAAGAAATGCAAAACTTGCGCCCACACCTCCCCCCTTACTACCCTCCAAGGCCCCAAGGGATCCTTCCATATCCGCCACAAATTCACCTGCACCTCCACACACATCATTTACTGCATCCGCTGCACCCGATGTGGCCTCCCCTATATTGGGGAGACAGGCCACCTATTTGCGGAACATTTCAGAGAACACCTCTGGGACACCCGGACCAACAAACCCAACTGCCCCCTGGCTCAACACTTCAACCCCCCCTCCCACTCCACCAGGGACATGCAGATCCTTGGACTCCTCCATCACCAGACCATGGCAACATGACGCCTGGAGGAAGAGTGCCTCATCTTCCGCCTAGGAACCCTCCAACCACAAGGGATGAATGCAGATTTCTCCAGCTTCCTCATTTCCCCTCCCCCCACCTTATTTCAGTCCCAACCCTCGAATTCAGCACTGCCTCCTTGACCTGCAATCTTCTTCCTGACCTCCCCCCACCCCCGCTACGGTCTATCACCCTCACCTTAACCTCCTTCCACCTATCACATTCCCAACGCCCCTCCCCCAAGTCCCTCCTCCCTACCTTTTATCTTAGCCTGCTTGGCACACCTTCCTCATTCCTGAAGAAGGGCCCATGCCTGAAACGTCGATTCTCCTGTTCCTTAGATGCTGCCTGACCTGCTGCTCTTTTCCAGCAACACATTTTCAGCTCTGATCTCCAGCATCTGCAGTCCTCACTTTCTCCTAATCAGCAAAACACCCAGAGCTCATGTCTGGAAAATTATCAGCTGAGTTGATTTGAATGGAATTCAACCAAAGAACATCAGAAAGTCAGGATCAGCCTTCAGCTGCCACCTGACAGAACTTAAAGTATATGAAGTTCAATAATTTCAGTAATGCAGTCAACAGAGAGAAGGTGAAAGATCTGGTCAACCACTTAAGACCACAATCAACATGGAACAGACATTCTCACATGATTTGTGAATTTAAGTTCTTTGTAACTCCATATTTCTCTGTTCATTTACCTAACAGTGAATTGAATGTACTTATTGCAAAAGATTATTAAATATTGTGTATCGTGAGTACAGTCAGTCGAGCTAAGTAAATAAGGGGCCTATAATGTCGTGTTAGTTCTAACTATATGTGGGTCCTTCTTACCATATTGGCCAGTGTTTTCCAGGGCTTTGAGTTCAGGTACAGCTATCCCTATTGAAACTGCTGTTGGACAATTTCTCCTCCTGCTCCTTCCATGTCAGGAGACAATGCTGCAGGTAGAGATAAAAGAGGGACACGCCCATGTGGAGATGATAAATATTCCATCAGCAACCAACTAAATATGCTTCATCATGCTGCACTGCTCTCCTAAGAATGCCAGTGAGAACTCATTCTTATCAGAACAAATAACCTTATTTCACAATTAGTTCCTTCTCTTCTCTCATTTAGGTTGGAGTGGAATCCTGTGAACTGCAATGGAAAGCAGGCCAGCACTGGAACTTCCGAACAGCAGCAGACCATTCAGCCCCTTGAGCCTGTCCCACTGTTCAATGACATCATGGCTCATCTGACCTAATTCCACTTACCTTCTTTTGGTCCATATCCCTTAATATCTTTGCTGAACAAAAACTCATCTACCTCAGATTTAAAATGAACAACTGACCCAGCATCCACTGCCATTTGTGAAAGAGAATTCAAAATCTCTCCCACACTTTGTGTTTACAAATGCTTTCGAATATTTCTCCTGAAAAGTCTGGCCCTGATTCTCAGACTATACCCTTAGTTTTTGACCTTCCAAATAGTGGAAATAGTTTATTTTTATCTATCATCTACCTTTCCTGTTAATATCTTGAAGATTTTGATCAGATCACTGCTTAACCTTCTAAATTCTAGAGAAAATAGGACTCATTTGTATAATCTCCCCTCACAACTTAACCCTGAAGTCTAGATATCATATTGCTCACACTTGGCTCTGCCTCTGACTCTTAGGAGGTAGTCATTCAACCCTCACCGGAATTACTGGTAAGGCTTTCACGTACACTGTCCATCAAAGGATTCTCTATCGAGATTTGATTCCGGGGCACAATCTTGTGAGCACATCACTGCTACATCTCTGCAGCTGGTCATCAAAGAAATATCCCAGATCGTTGGCATCAGGGCACTGATCTATCTCCCTGAAACTCTGACTCTTCACTGAACAGCCCATAGCCCCACCCGTCCTGTAACACCCACCAGCCTATTCATTCTTTGTTTCAGTGTTCATTTCTTCCTTTATGAAATTTTTGTAATGCACCTGGGGATATTTTTCAACATGATAGAAGTGTAACGCATTGTGGTTGATTTGTTCTTTGATGGGGAAACCTTGAATGTTCCTTTTCGTATTAATTGTTGCACTCTTGACTCTTGACTAACAATGTCATGAGGAGACATTAATTATTTTAAATAAAAGAGCGTGACATTTTTGAGTTAATTTTTGAATAAACATGTATAATTAAATATTGTTTCTTTGTGCTTTTTTAAAGATAATGCTTTATTTTAAACATTGAATGTTCTATTTGAATATTTTGATGTTACTCATTTCATATCTCCTTTGTATTTATATAGCACCTTTATGGATGAAAACATCTCAGGCATTTGACACTGAGTCACAAAAAGATATGGCAGAGACAGATAGTCAAAATCCTGATTATAGAACTAGGTTTAAAGTGGCATTTTGAAAAAAGAGAGAGAGAAAGAAAGAGAGAGAAAGAAAGAGAGAGACAGAGAGAGAGAAAGAGATGGAGAGAGCTGAGGATGTTTCGGGAGCCTGGGCAGATGAAAGAATGGCTCACAATGGAGATGCATTTAAATTAAGGAATGGAGGAAATTGTCACGGTTATCTGTGCAGAAGACTATTGATTGATTGAGAAGCAGCAGAAGGGTCAGATTGAATTTTGTCTAACTTTCTTTTGAACTAAAGAGAAGTCAGCAATTGCTTACTCAGTATTGCGGGTGGAGGGTCAGGGTGGAGGGTGTTAGGTAAGGCAGAAAACAGAGTAAATCACAGGAGCTTAGATAATATTGCAACATAGGATGGAATACTAATTATATATATTTCCTTGGCAGAGTATGGACATTCTCTGAGTATGAGCAGAGGGATCTTGGTGTCCATGTACACAGATCTCTGAAAGTTGCCACCCAGGTAAATAGTGCTGTGAAGAAGACATATGGCGTATTGGGTTTTATTAGTAGAGGAATTGAGTTCCGGAGTCCTGAGGTCATGTTGCAGTTGTATAAGACTATGGTGAGGCCTCATCTGGAGTATTGTGTGCAGTTTTGGTCGCCATACTATAGGAAGGATGTGGAGGCAATGGAACGGGTGCAGAGGAGGTTTACCAGGATGTTGCCTGGCATGGTAGGAAGATCGTATGAGGAAAGGCTGAGGCACTTGGAGCTGTTCTCATTGGAGAAAAGAAGGTTTAGGGGAGATTTGATAGAGGTGTACAAGATGATTAGGGGTTTAGATAGGGTTGACAGTGAGAACCTTTTTCCGCATATGGCGTCAGCTGTTACTAGGGGACACAGCTTTAAATTAAGGGGAGGTTAGTATAGGACAGATGTTAGGGGTAGATTCTTTACTCAGCGAGTTGTGAGTTCATGGAATGCCCTGCCAGTATCAGTGGTGGACTCTCCCTCTTTATGGTCATTCAAGCGGGCATTGGATAAGCATATGGAGGTTATTGGGCTAGTGTAGGTTAGGTAGGCGTCGGTCGGCGCAACATCGAGGGCCGAAGGGCCTGTACTGCGCTGTATTTTTCTATGCTCTATGTTCTATGTTCTATTCTAAGTATCTCATTTACCTCATTGACTACAATGGTCTCCCAGCCAGGATAACAAGTTAGCTGTTAAGCCAGTCAAAATATTAACCATATAGCATGGTTCATTTTACCTCTGCTATTATTAATAGATTTCACACATTCAATGACAATTCCTGACTCAGCAAGCAATCCAATCCAACCATCCAGAAAAAAAGAAATAGCCTCGTGGAAACAATTACAAATAAAGCAACAATTAGTTTTCCAATAAACAGGTATATTAATTTGCTCTTCTTACCTGAGATTTCACCAAACAGACATAATTACAGCTTTAGTACATTAAAGCTGAATTCAAGAGGTGAAATGAGCGTGCCCATTCTTGATATCAAAGTAGATTTGACTGTGGGTAGCATCAAGGAGGTCTTGTAAAATTGAAGTCAATGGGAATCAGGGAGATAATTCACCAGAGCAACACTGAGCACATGGGAAGATGCTCACGGTTGCTGGGAAAAGATCCTCAGAAGTTCCTCACAGTGGTGTCTTAGACCCAACCAGCTTTGGTTGCTTCATCATGAGTTAATAAGTAGTGATGGTTGCTGATGGTTATGTAATGGTCTGACAAATTCTTGGATACTGAAGCAGTCTCTGCCTAGATACAACATTATTCAAGCCATTGATTGATGCATAACAAATCACATTTGTACCATGTTTGCCAAGCATTAACTTTCTAGTTCAATGGCATTAAAATGGTTGAAATGCCCACCTTATACATCCAAGAGATTCCAAGTGACCACAAACTGAGTCAAATACATAAAAACTGTGGCCACAGGAGCATGTCAGAGATTAGGAATGCTGTAGCAAGTAATGCAGCTTCTGAATGCCCAATCTCTATGATGTACTGATCAGCAGTGGGCTCATGTATTCTCCACTTGCTTTGATATATGCAATGTCTACAATATTCAGGACCGCATCCAAGATAAAGCAGCCCAAGTGATCAGCACTGTAATCCAGCATTTTCAGCATTCATTCCCACCACTATTGGCACACGGTCTCAAAGGACTGCAATAGTCCTTCAGCAACACCTTCCTAACTCATGATCTCCTCCACTCAGAAGAAAAAAGGGCGGAAGGCACATATGAACATCATTACATGCATATTCTTCTCCATCATTCTGCTTTGGTAGGATCTTCTGAGCCCAGAGGTCACACACCTTGAGGCAGGCAGGGAACCTAATGAAGCAGTATAGTGTCAGGGCAGAATGGTGTGGCCAGCCATCCCGACTGGAAAAGTATGTTTGCCAATAGGAGGAATGAAAATTGTGTCAGTGATTTCAGTGGGAGAGGAGCTTTCATGATGAAAGCAGCCTGGATGGAGATTGCAGAACTGGGTGGACTAACAATGAACAAAAGTGTTGTAGGAGGATCAGCAATCTTCTTCTGTTCTGTCAGTATCTGTGACAATGTGGTGTTATCAAAGGGCTTCTAATGAGAGTATCAGACATGAAAATTTTCAAATGGAAGAGAGGGCTGAAGAGGTCCTGAGTGTGTGACAGTTGTGCAGATTGCTGGAAAAGCTCAGCAGGTCTGGCACTTCTCTGACAGAGAAATCAGAGTTAAAGTTTTGGGTCAAGTAACCCTTCCTCAGATTGCTGAGTGGTTTGAGTAAATGTGACTGGTTGTGGACTGCAGAGGTCATCAGCCTGATGTCAAAGAGCAGCTGAACAGCCTGTGTGCATGAATAGTACGGGAGAGAAGTTCCGTATCATGGTAGAAGTACCTGTCTCCATTTCTCTGCAGTAAAAATAACTAACCACCGAAGAAAGCCAGTTATCCCATCAGTTGCAGGAAAAGTTTGCCTTTAACCAGTAACTGAAAGAATGTACAATTAGTGTACCATCATCCTGCAAATTATGGAAAGTTTTGACAGTTTCTGAAGAAACTCCATAAGGCATGAGATTAGAATCAAATGTAGTCCTGCTAGAGTTGTAAAGTTATATTCTACTTCCCAAAGAACAGTAATGCATCAATTAGGTCTTTTGCAAATGCTCAATGATTTTACTGGAGCTGTGTGCAATTGCCAGATTAAATTCAATTTCATAACTTTCTAGTGTGACATGAAGTCACAATATCTGACCTGTACATTCAAAATCGTAATCATTACAGTGGAACCTCCTTAAGTAGAAGATGAATATTGTGATGTAGTAGCAATAGCTCCTTTCCAAATGGGCGATGTATATTGAACCATTACATGAAGGAGATAGTGAGGATGCACCAGTGTGGGACTGGGTGTGGACAATGTTGGAAGTCACACAGCACCAGGTTAGAGTCCAACAAGTTTATTTGAAATCACAAGCTTTCAGAGCGCTGCTCCTTCATCAGGTGAAGTCATCACAATAAAATGACCTCTTCCATTTCTCTTCCCGAAACAAAAAGCATTGCTGGACATCTGCTAAATAATGTCGATCTACTCCCAGAAAAATAAACAGCATCCAAGGAACAGGAAAATTGACGTTTCGGGCAGGAGCCCTTCATCTTTTGCCCAAAACATTGATTTTCCTGCTCCTCGGATGCTGCTTGACCTGCTGTGCTTTTCCAGCACCACACTAATCTAGACTCTGATTTCCAGCATCTGCAGCCCTTGTTTTTACCTAATAAACCCTCATAGTGAATTGACTTGTTGAAATGCCTTTCTGAAACAATTTGGGACTGTCAGCTGCAGCTCCCAATTCAGTAAAAGAAGTCATTCACTTCTACAACGTCACATGTTCAACAACATCAGATGTGCATTTAAAATACCCTTCACATTTGAAATTATGTTACTCATTCTAAGATAGTTGCTCGCATACTTTTGCCAAGATTCTCTGTTTCCTGATATCATTGGAAGGTAGCCAAGAGGTCAATGGAAATTAAATTGCGTTACTAACATCTACCATATGAATGTTTCAGCGGGGAGAAATTGAGGACTGCAGATACTGGCGATCAGAGTCGAGAGTATGGTGCTGGAAAAGCACAGCAGGTCAGGCAGCATCCGAGGAGCAGGAGAATCAATGTTCCGGGCATAAGCCCTTCATTAGGAATGAGGCTTGTGGGCCAAGGGGTCTAAGAGATTAATGGGAGGGAGTGGGGCTGGGGGGAAGGGAGCTGGGAATGCAATAGGTGGATGAAGGTGGGGAAGAAAGTGATAGGTTGGAGAGGAGGGTGGAGCAGATGGATGGGAACGATGATGGACAGGTCAAGAGGGCAGTATTGAGTTGGAGACTTGGCACTGGAATAATGTGGGGAGAGGAGAAATGAGGAAACTGGTGAAATCCACTTTAATCCCATGTGGTTGCAGGGTCCCAAAGCAGAAGATGAAGTGCTGGGTGGTTAGGGCTTGGCGATGGAGGAGGCCCAGGACCTGCATGTCCTTGGTAGAGTGGGAGGCGGCATTAAAGTGTTCAGCCACAGGGCGGTGAGGTTGTTTGGTGCAGGTGTCCCAGAGATGTCCTCTGAAATGATCCACAAGTTGTCATCTTGTCTCCCCGATGTAAAAGAGACCACATTGGGGCAACGGATTCAGTAGATGATATCAGTGGAGGTACAAGCAAATTTCTGTCAGAAGTGGAAGGATTCTTTGGGGCCTTGGACGAAGGTGAGGGGGAGGTGTAGGCGCAGGTTTTGCACTTGCTGCAGTATCAGGGAAATGTGCTGGGTGTGGAGGCACGTGGATCTGAAATGCTGATAAGGGTGGGGAGGGAAATATATCCCTAGTGGTGGGATCTGTTTGTAGGTGGCGGAAGTGACGGAGGATGATGCGATGTATACAGAGGTTGCTGGGGTGGAAGGTGGGGACTGGGGGGTTCTTTCCTTGTTGCAGTTGGAGGGGGTGGGTTTCAAGGCGGAGGTGGCGGAAGTGGAGGAAATGCACCGGAAAGCATCGTCAACCACTTGGGAGGGGAAATTGCGGTTGTTGAAGAAGGAGGCCATCTAGGATTTTCTATGGAGGAATTGGTCATCCTAGGAATTAATGTGTTGGAGGGGGAGGAATTGGGAATAAAGGTTAGCTTCTTTCCAGGAGGCAGGTTGGAGGAGGTGTAGGCCAGTTAGCTGTGGGATTCAGTGGGTTTCCAGTGGTTGTCCATGTTGAGTCAGTTGCTGGAAATGGAGATGGAGAGGTCCAGGAAGGGGAGAGAGGTGTCTAAGATGGTCCAGATGAATTTGAGATCGGGGTGAAAGGTGTTAGTGAAGTTGATGAACTGTTCAACCACTTCGTGGGAACATGAGGTGGTGCCAATACAGTCAATAATGTATCGAAGGAAAAGGTGGGCACTGGTGCCACTGTAGCTGCGGAAGATGGACTGTTCCACATTTCTGATGAAGAGGCGGCATAGCTGGAACCCATGCGGGTGCCCATGGCTACCCCTTTGGTTTGAAGGAAGTGGGAAGATTGGAAGGAGAAGTTCTTAAGAGTGAGGACCAGTTCAGCCAGGTGGATTGGGGTATCAGTGGAGAGGTACTGGTTGGGATGGCGTGAGGGGCAGAAACAAAGGGCTTGGAGGCCTTTGTTTGGGCAGATAGATGTGTACAGGGATTGAATGTCCATGGTGAAGATAAGGTGTTGGGTGCCAGGGAAATGAAAGTCTTGGCAAAGGGCATGGGTGGTGTCCCAAACATAGCTGGGGAGTTCTTGGACTAAGGAGGAACAGGACGGTGTCAAGGTAGGCAGAGATGAGTTCAGTAGGACAGGAGCAGGCTGAGACAATGGGTCGATCAGGGCAGTCAGGTTTGTGAATGTTCGGTAAGACGCAGAATCGGGCAGTGAGAGGTTCGCAGACAATGAGGTTGGATGCTGTGGATGGGAGATCCCCTGAGATGATGAGGTTGTTGACAGTCTGGGAGATGATAGTTTAGTGATGGGAGGTGAGGCCGTTGTCGAGGGGGTAGTAGAAGGAGGTGTCTGCGAATTGGCACTTAGCTTCAGCGGTGTAGAGATCAGTGCACCAAACTACCACTGCACACCACCACCACCCCCCACCCCCTCTCCTTGTCCGCAGGTTTGATGGTGAGGCTGGGGTTGAAGCGGAGGGAGTGGGGGGGCTGCGCGTTGTGAGGGTCTAGATCAGAGTGGATCTGGAAAAGCACAGCAGGTCAGGCAGCATCCGAGGAGCAGAGGAATCGACATTTCAGGCAAAAACCCTTCATCAGGAATAAAGGCTGGGAGCCTCCAGAGTGGAGAGATAAATGGGAGGGGGATGGGGAGAAGGTAGCAAAGGGTATAATAGGTGGATGGAGGTGGGGATGGAGGTGTTAGGTCAGAGAGGAAGGTGGAGTGGATAGGTGGGAAGGAAGATAGGCAGGTATGACAGGTCATGAGGATGGTGCTGAGCTGGAAGGTTGGAACTGGGGTAAGGTGGGGGGAGGGGAAATGAGGAAACTGGTGAAGTCCACATTGATGCCCTGGGGTTGAAGTGTTCCCAGGCGGAAGATGAGGTGTTCTTCCTCCAGGCATCTGGTGGTGAGGGAGCAGCAGTGAAGGAGGCCCAGGACCTCCAAGTTCTCGGCAGAGTGGGAGGGGGATTTGAAATGTTGGGCCACGGAGCGGTGTGGTTGATTGGTGCGGGTGTCCCGGAGATGTTCCCTAAAGCGCTCTGCTAGGAGGCGCCCATTCTCCCCAATGTAGAGGAGACCACATCGGGAGCAACGGATACAATAAATGATATTAGTGGATGTGCAGGTAAAACTTTGATGGATGTGGAAGGCCCCTTTAGGGCCTTGGATAGAGGTGAGGGAGGAGATGTGGGTGCAGGTTTTGCAATTCCTGCGGTGGCAGGGAAAGGTGCCAAGAGGAGAAGGTGGGTTCTTGGGGGCGTGAACCTGACCCTACCCTACCTCCCACCCTACCTTTTGCAAAAATGCTACCCCAAAATCTTCACCATGGACATCCAATCCCTTTACATCTCCATCCGTTGTGAGGGTGACCGGTTGGAGTGGGGGGGTGAGGAGAGACGGGTTAAGGCAGTCTATGTCACAACGACAGTTAGAAATGAAGAGATTGAGGGCAGATAACAAGCCAACATGGGGTGTCCAGGTGGATGGGGTGTGTTGGAAGTGAGAGAAGGGGTCCTCAATGGGTGGACGGGAGTCTTGAATGAAAAAGAGGGCGTGGAGGTGGTGGAAGAGATGCTCAATGTCGCAACACGTGTCGAACTCATTAGTCCGGGAGCGGAGTGGGATGAAGGTGAGCTCTTTGGTGAGGATTAAATATTCATCCTCAGTGGAAGGGAGGTCTGAGGGAATAGGTAAAACTCAGCAGCGCTGGGAGCTAGGACTTGGGGTGGGGCTGGAGCTGGGGTTGGGGGTGGACACTGCAACTTGAGTTGATGTGGTTATGGGTCAGGAGGGATGTCATCGATGTGGGGGCAGAAGTGACGTGTAGAGAAGGTATTGCAACGGTGCCAGCGGATGTGGATCCTGCAGCGGTCACAGAGACGGTTGACTTCCCAGTGTTCGCGGTGGTGTTTGCCTGGACAGTGATCGCGGTGGTGTTTGCCTGGACAGTGAGCGCGGTGGTGTATGTCTGGAGGGTGATCGCGGTGGTGTATGTCTGGAGGGTGATCGCGGTGGTGTTTGTCTGGATAGTGAGCGCGGTGGTGTATGTCTGGACAGTGATCGCGGTGGTGTTTGTCTGGACAGCGATCGCGGTGGTGTTTGTCTGGATAGTGATCGCGGTGGTGTATGTCTGGACAGCGATCGTGGTGGTGTTTGTCTGGACAGTGATCGCGGTGGTGTTTGTCTTGACAGTGATCGCGGTGGTGTTTGTCTGGAGTGTGATCGCGGTGGTGTTTGTCTGGACAGTGATCGCGGTGGTGTTTGTCTGGAGTGCGATCGCGGTGGTGTTTGTCTGGACAGTGATCATGGTGGTGTTTGTCTGGACAGCGATCGCAGTGGTGTATGTCTGGAGTGCGATCGCGGTGGTGTTTGTCTGGACAGCGATCGCGGTGGTGTTTGTCTGGACAGTGATCGCGGTGGTGTTTGTCTGGACAGTGATCGCGGTGGTGTTTGTCTGGAGTGTGATCGCGGTGGTGTTTGTCTGGACAGTGATCGCGGTGGTGTTTGTCTGGACAGTGATCGCGGTAGTGTTTGTCTGGAGTGTGATCGCGGTAGTGTTTGTCTGGACAGTGATCATGGTGATGTTTGTCTGGACAGTGATCGCGGTGGTGTTTGTCTGGACAGTGATCGCGATGGTGTTTGTCTGGACAGTGAGCGCGGTGGTGTTTGTCTGGACAGTGATCGCGATGGTGTTTGTCTGGACAGCGATTACGGTGGTGTTTGTCTGGACAGTGATCGGTGGTGTTTATTCTGGACAGTGATCGCGGTGGTGTTTGGACAGCGATCGCAGTGGTGTTTGTCTGGACAGTGATCGCGGTGGTGTGTGTCTGGACAGTGATCGCGGTGGTGTTTGTCTGGACAGTGATCGCGGTGGTGTTTGTCTGGACAGTGATCGGTGGTGTTTGTCTGGACAGCGATTACGGTGGTGTTTGTCTGGACAGTGATCGCGGTGGTGATTGTCTGGACAGTGATCGGTGGTGTTTGTCTGGACAGTAATCGCGGTGGTGTTTGTCTGGACAGCGATCGCTGTGGTGTTTGTCTGGACAGTGATTATGGAGGTGTTTGTCTGGACAGTGATCGGTGGTGTTTGTCTAGACAGTGATCGCGGTGGTGTTTGTCTGGACAGCGATCGCTGTGGTGTTTGTCTGGACAGCGATTACGGTGGTGTTTGTCTGGACAGTGATCGCGGTGGTGTTTGTCTGGACAGCGATCGCGGTGGTGTTTGTCTGGACAGTGATCGCGGTGGTGTTTGTCTGGACAGCGATCGCGGTGGTGTTTGTCTGGGGGGTGATCGCGGTGGTGTTTGTCTGGACAGTGTTCGCGATGGTGTTTGTCTGGACAGTGATCGGTAGTATTTGTCTGGACAGTGATCGCGGTGGTGTTTGTCTGGACAGTGATCTCGGTGGTGTTTGTCTGGACAGTGATCGCAGTGGTGTTTGTCTGGACAGTGATCGTGGTGGTGTTTGTCTAGGCAGTGACCGTGGTGGTGTTTGTCTGGAAAGTGATCGCAGTGGTGTATGTCTGGACAGCGATCGCGGTTGTGTATGTCTGGACAGCGATCGTGGTGGTGTTTGTCTGGACAGCGATCATGGTGGTGTTTGTCTGGACAGTGATCGCGATGGTGTTTGTCTGGACAGTGATCATGGTGATGTTTGTCTAGACAGTGATCGCGGTGGTGTATGTCTGGAGGGTGATCGCGGTGGTGTTTGTCTGGATAGTGATCGCGGTGGTGTATGTCTGGACAGCGATCGTGGTGGTGTTTGTCTGGACAGTGATCGCGGTGGTGTTTGCCTGGACAGTGATCGCGGTGGTGTTTGTCTGGACAGCGATCGCGGTGGTGTATGTCTGGAGTGCGATCGCGGTGGTGTTTGTCTGGCCAGTGATCGCGGTGGTGTTTGTCTTGACAGTGATCGTGGTGGTGTTTGTCTGGACAGTGATCGTGGTGGTGTTTGTCTGGACAGTGATCACGATGGTGTTTGTCTGGACAGTGATCATGGTGATGTTTGTCTGGACAGTGATCACGATGGTGTTTGTCTTGACAGTGATCGTGGTGGTGTTTGTCTGGACAGTGATCGTGGTGGTGTTTGTCTGGACAGTGATCGCGGTGGTGTTTGTCTGGACAGCGATCGTGGTGGTGTTTGGACAGCGATCGTGGTGGTGTATGTCTGGACAGTGATCGCGGTGGTGTTTGTCTGGACAGTGATCGGTGGTGTTTGTCTGGACAGCGATTACGGTGGTGTTTGTCTGGACAGTGATCGCGGTGGTGTTTATTCTGGACAGTGATCGCGGTGGTGTTTATTCTGGACAGTGATCGTGGTGGTGTTTGTCTGGACAGTGATTGCGGGGCCGCATGGTCGGTTTTGGCTTCAGTCTGTGGGTTGGTGGGGGCGGACATGACATCACGGCAGTCATGGCTGGAGCAGCTGCATGGCTGTTTGCATCTGAGCAGTTCCAGAGACCAGTAGAAGGTTCTAGAATGGTCAAGAAAAACCATGTCTTGAGGTCAGTACATGAGAGTTAGTTTTACTTACAATTTGTAATGTCTGAAACGATGGAGAGAAAGTGTTTGTTGTGCGTGTGATTTATTCTGAGAATGTAAAGCAGCAGAGGTCCAGGACTGTGTGGCCCTGAGCTGCGTCAGGACTGACTGATGAGAGATTATGTGGTGGTACATGGCTGTGAGCATGCTGAATGCTTCAGCAACTCTGCTTTCCATTGATTCAAATAATTCCCTCTCCATATTCTGTCAGAAATGTTTGAACTGAAACTAGTACAGTTATAGGAGAGGTGAATTGCAACGGGTCTGAAGAAGTGTCCTTGGACCCAAAACGTTAACCCTGCTTTCTCTCCCCAGATGCTCTGTGAAAGTGAGGACTGCAGATGCTGGAGAGGCCAGAGTCAAAAAGGGTGGCGCTTGAAAAGCACAGCAGGAATGATGAAGGGCTTAAGCTCAAAAAGTCCACTCTCCTGCTCCACACCTGCTCCAGACCTGCTGAATTTTCTGAACTATTTCTATTTTTGTTTTGGAAAACGTTTGATTTTACAATGTATGGTGCCTGCAACCAATAGATTTTCTACTTACTCGAAGTTAATTAAGTTGGTATCTTTAACAAAATGGTGAATTAAATAGGGCATAAATCTTTGTATCAATCTTTTATTATTTCGCTATCTTTGAACAAATTACCACCTATACCTGTTAATGAGACAGGAATTGTTCATTAGTCAGAGAACTTTTAACACAACCTTGAGCCATTTTAACAGTTCCTTTCAGCAGAAATGAAGACATTCATAACGTGCTTAGAAACAAATTAGCCTCATTTAAAATAAGCCATAAAATACTTTATAAATGTGCATTGTTTAGTTCTAAAAGAGTTTCTGCTTTGAATCAACACCTTGCTATTCCTGTACATTGTGACAGAGTACACATCTAGCATGTTTGGTTTACAAACGATGATAAATCTTTTTAAATTGAAAAAAACATTTCAGATTTGTTCGCAAGTGAAAGGAACATTGGAGATTGTTCTTAGCAACAGGACCCATAATATAATTTGGGACGACACAGTGACTCAGTGGTTAGCACTGCTGCCTCACAGCGCCAGGGACCCAGGTTCGATTCCTAACTTTGGCGACTGTCTATGTGGAGTTTGCACATTCTCCCTGTCTCCTCCGGGTGCTCCGGTTGCCTCCCACCATCCAAAGATGTGCAGGTTAGGTGAATTGGCCGTGCTAAATTGTGTGTAGTGTTCACGGATGTGTAGGTTAGGTGCATTAGTCAGGGATAAATGTAGAATGATGGGGAATGGGTTTGGGGGCGATATTCTTCAGAAAGTCGGTGTGGGCTTGTTGGGCAGAAGGGGCTATTTCCACACTGTAGGAATTCTAAATAAAAATAATTGCAGTTGCAATAACTAACTAATACAGATGTAAAAAAATGAGAAGTAGAAGATTCACATGGATGCTCATTTAAACTAAACTGGATCAAAATATTTCAATGATGTACAGTAACTTGAACACGATGTGGGCTGTTGCCTGTTCATGCTCCGAGGTCACAATCACAAAATTACAAGAATGATCCTGATGCAAGGTTTAGCAATTGCAGACCAGAAATCAATGGGTCACATAAAGATCAAAAAGGCTGTTAAGTACATACTGAAACTTCGACAGATTATAGGAAAACCTACTAACCGGTGGAAACTGTGTAAGGAATTTTATGAAGCCTAAAAGGATAGGATGTATGGTCTATGGGCTAACTTCATTCAGTGCAATGTGAAATTTTGTTTTCCCAACAATAGGTTGAGATGCTGCGATAAAGTCAATGGCATGTCTTCAGGATGTTGATCTTATTCTATCTATGATGGGTTCATAATATGCAAAATATTTGCAAGAATACATCAAATTCAATAGCTTTCAACCTAGTTCAACTTTGCACATGAAGTCAGTGGTGCACAAAACTCTCATGGCAGCCAGTTCATGATTACTTTAAGGTGGCATGTCCTTTTTGGTTTAGTCCAGTTAATGTGTAAAGTTAGCAGTTTTCTTTGGTTATCTTTGGTAAAAGAGAGGGGAGCAAAGAAATGGACATCACATATAGATTCAGGCCTGACTGGACTAGTTCGAGTTAGAGGGAGTGTGGAGTGGGGTCAGAGACATTGAGGATTGGAAGAGGGTTCTGGGGAGGGCAGAGAGTGGGATCACAAATATGGAGGAGTGAAATGGAAAAAACATACTGGGTTTGGTGAGACAGGATTTTGTGAGCTAAGAAAATGAGAGGGCTCTTCATATGGGGTCCTGCTCAGGGTGAGAAGCTTCAGTTCACTTCTAACATGGGCAACATGGTGGCTCAGTGGTTAGCACTGCTACCTCATAGCACCAAGCATCTGGGTTCGATTCCACTCTCAGGCTAGTTTGCATGTTCTCTTCGTGTCTGCTTGAGTTTCCTCCGGGTGCTCCGGTTTCTTTCCACAATTCAAAATTATGCCACTTAGCTGGATTGGCCATGCTAAGGGATTTGCAGGCTAGATGGAAAATGCAGGGTTAATAGGAATAGGTTAGGGGTGTGGGTGTGAGTCTTGGTGGGATATTGTGAGGAGAGTCAGTGTGGATTTGATGGACTAAATGGCCTGTTTCCACACTATAGGGATTCTATGATTTCAAATATCCAGACTGAGACTTGTCTTGTACAACACCCTGGACAATACAGAAAAGTGAAGGCCAGTTGAACCAATACGTTCAGTCCACTCAGAGTCACAAATGCAACATTGGGCACTAATATGAGTACTCAGTAAAACGTGGACACAAAAAGGCAACATTGTTTCTTCCACAATGAAGAACACATCCAAAACTACTAGGGAAGCTGATCAATGTGAGCTCACCATGAGACACAACGGTACTTAAAGTGCTGTCTTTAGTGGTATGACCAATAAAATATGAAATATTTACAAATGAAAATTAGTGTTGTCATAGAGTCATGGAGTCCTACAGCACAGAGACAGGTCCTTTGGCCCAGACGGGTCCATGCCGACCAAAATGTCCATCCACTTAACTCAGTTTCCCTGCACTTGGCACATATCCTTCTAAATCTTTGCTATCCAAATGCCTTTTAAATGCTGTAAATGACCAGCCTCAACCACTTCCTCTGGCAGCTCATTTCCATATGTGTATCACCCTCTGTCCGAAAAATGTCGCCCATCGCATTGTTTTTTATTCTTTCCCCTCGAACCTTAAACACTTGCCCTTTCATCCTCGACTCTCCAACCCTGGGAAAAAGACAGTGCATTTACCCTCCCCATGCCTCTCATGATCTCATAAACTTCGATAAGATCCTCCATTAATCTCCGCTAATGAAAGAAGTCAAAGCTTGTCCAACCTTTCCCTATAACTCAGACTGTTGAGCCTGGCAATATCTTTGTAAATTTCTTCTGCACTCTTTCCAGTTTAATAACATCCTTCTATGGCAAGGTGACCAAAACTGAAAACAAAACTCCAAGTCTGACCTCACCAACGTCCTGTATAACTGCAAGAAAACTTACCAACTTGGGTTCATGTCACACTACAGGTGGCCCCACTGTGCTACACACTTTGCTTTTCTCTCTCTCTTTTTCTCTCTCACACCACATGCACACATGCACACTCACACACACTCAGACCTCCACCCCACTACACACACTTACACACACACACACGTATGCTTGTAGGGTGAATTTGTACTTGCAGAATTACATTTTATTTTGCTCAAAAACTGCATGAATCTATGTAAAATTCTGTAAATCCCTTTCCTAGAAATAGAATCAGTCTGAATGTTGGGGCACAGACAGCCTCACACAAAGCACCTCACACCTTCAATGCATTATCTAGGCCAGCATGGCACCTATTGTTAAAGTTCACTTGAGAATGTAACTTTAAAAAAATTCTGGGATTTCCATATGAAAGAACTGAAACCAACATGGTCATTCTAAATGATGAGAGACTTAACAAACAATCCAGGTCTTTTTCAATATATAATTTCAGTTACATCACACTGTAAACTTTTGCTATAAAGTCTGTGTCTTACTACCCTATACTCCACAAAAATCTGATGAAGGAGCCGTGCTCCGAAAGCTAGTGCTTCCAAATTAACCTGTTGGGCTATAATCTAGTGTTGTGTGATTTTTAACTTTGTACACCCCAGTCCAACACCAGCACCTCCAAATCATTCCCAACTTTGATACTCAATGCCTTGCTAGTGCCTTCTTCACTGCTCTATCTACCTGTGACTCCACTTTCAGAAAACCATGCACCTGAACTCCAAGGTCCCTCTGTCTCGCTATACTCCTTAAGGCCCTTCCATTCACCATGAAACTCCAAATTTGATTTGAATTTCCAAAATACACACTTCACGCTTATCTCTATTAAATTCCATTTGCTATTTCTTGGCCCACTGATCAAGCTGATCAAGGTCCTGCTGCAATTTCTGATAACATAAAACATAGAACATAATAGGGCAGGAGAAAGTGAGGACTGCAGATGCTGGAGATCAGAGCTGAAAATGTGTTGCTGGAAAAGCGCAGCAGGTCAGGCAGCATCCAAGGAGCAGGAGAGTCGATGTTTCGGGCATGAGCCCTTCTTCAGAAGGGCTTACGCCCAAAACGTTGACTCTCCTGCTCCTTGGATGCTGCCTGACCTGTTGCGCTTTTCCAGCAACACATTTTCAACATAATAGGGCAGTACAGGCCCTTCGGCCCTCAATATTATGTTGACCTGTGGAACAAGTCTGAAGCCTATCTATCCTATACTATTCCATTTTCATCCATATGTTCATCCAATAACCAATAAAATGCCCCTAAAGTTGGCAATTCTACTCCTGCTGCAGGCAGGCTATTCCATGCCCCTCTGAGTAAAGAAAGTACCTCTGACATATGTCCTATATCTATCAGACCTCAATTTAAAGCAATGCCTCCTTTTGCTAGCCATCACCATCTGAGGGAAAAGGTTCTCACTCCACCCTATCTAATCCTCTGATTATCTTATATGTCTCTATTAAATCACCTCTCAACCTTCTTCTCTCTAAAGAAAACAGCCTCAAGTCCCTCAACATTTCCTCATAAGACATTCCTTCCACATGAGGCAACATCCTAGTAAATCTCCTCTGCACCCTTTCCAAAACTTCCACATCCTTCTTATAATGCAGTGACCAGAACTGTACACAATACTCCAAGTGCCACCGCACCAGAGTTTTGTACAGCTGCAGCATGACCTCGTGGCTCTGAATCTCAATCCCTCTACTAATAAAAGCTAACACACTGTATGCCTTCTTAACAACCCTATCAACTTGGGTGGCAACTTTCAGGGATCTATGTACATGGACACTGAAATCTCAGTGGGTTAAATTTACTAACCCATCCTTTTCTGTCCTCATCCAGGTCATTTACAAAATTGACAAACAGCAGTGCCCCAAAACAAATCCTTGCGGTACAACACTAGTAACTGAACTCCAAGATGAATATTTCCATCAACCACCACCCTCTGTCTTTTTTCAGCTCACCAATTACGGATCCAAACCGCTAAATCACCCTCAATCCTATGCCTCCATATTTTGTGTAATAGCCTACCATGGGGAACCTTATCAAACGCCTTACTGAAATCCATATACACCACATCAACCACTTAACCTTCATCCACCTGTTTGGTCACCTTCTCAAAGAACTCAATAAGGTTTGTGAGGCACGACCTACCCTTCGCAAAACCATGTTGACTATCCCTAATCAATTTATTCCCTTCTGGATGATTATAAATCCTAGCTCTAATAATCCTTTCCAACACTTTATCCACAACCGAAGTAAGGCTCACTGGTCTATGATTACCAGAGTTGTCTCTACTCCTCTTCTTGAACAAGGGAACAACATTTGCTATCCTCCAGTCTTCTGGCACTATTCCTTTAGACGATGACAACATAAAGATCAAAGCCACTGGCTCGGCTATCTCCTCACTAGCTTCCTAGAGAATCGTAGGATAAATCCTATCCGGCCCAAGGGATTTATATATTTTCACACTTTTCAGAATTGCTAATACCTTCTTCCTTGTGAACCTCAATCCTGTCTAGCCTAGTAGCCTGTATCTCCATATTCCCCTCGACAACATTGTCTTTTTCTAGTGTGAAAACTGATGAAAAATATCTATTTAGCTCTTCTCTTATCCCCTTGGACTCCACGGACACCTCCCCACTGCTCCCCTTGATTGGCACTAACCTTTCTTTTCTTCCTGATATACCTCTCAAAAGCTTTAGGATTTTCCTTGATTCTACCTGCCACCCACTCCTCATGTCGCCTCATGGCTCTTCTTAGCTCTCTGTTTCGGTCTTTCCTGGCTAACTTTTAGCTCTCAAACGACCTAACTGAGCCATCACATCTCACCCTAACATAAGCCTTCCTCTTCCTCTTGACAAGAGGATCTTCCTCATTGGACACAAAACTTCCTATTTTAGTGTCATATGCAAACTTACCAATCATGCCTTGTATATTCTCATCCAAATCATTGATATAGATAATGAACAGTAATGGGTCTAGCACTGACCCCTGAGGCACTCCACTATTCACAGTCCTCCAATCATCTTTGTGTTCTCAAGTCTTATGTTAATGAAAATGTAGTTGTGCAAGAATATTGTGGCCTGGATCAATGTCTCCCTGCTTGGTGAAAGCTTTTACCAATAAAATGCTTCTGCAGATATTAAATCGAATATGTTTAGCATGCACCCTGCTGGGCCTTAGAATCTATGCAATAAACTCATAGGACAAAGCAAAAAGAGAGACAGCGGAAGTGGTTTATCATTCTAGTGATGACATTGGGAAACGCATGCTGTGAACAAAATTCAGCCTAATAAGTAAATAATCCTCAAAAAATACTATCTTGCTTGAGCCTGTCCCAGCAAAACTCAAATGTAATATGGGCAAATCAGCAGAACATTCCCATGTAACTGAAAATGATGCTTTGTCAAGGGCATAAATCGAGATACAGATCTAAATTGGTAAAAGGAGCAGACAAACTATTAGAGACACTATATTTGGAGTAGCAATGTCTGCTTCTTGTAAAGACCGCATTCTGGTTCCCAAGTTTTTCCAGCTCTGTTCCATCTGTTCCAATGGTGCCACCGACAACAGGCCTGCTTCCAAAGTTTTTTGTTCTTCCTGAACAAAGGAATTCTCAAACTATGATTGACAGAACATTTAGCTGTGACCAATCTCCCACATTATTGCCCTCATACCTTCCCGTCTCTCCTAAAGCAACAAGGAGGATTTCCTCAGGCTCACATTCTACTTCACTAGCTTCTTCATCCTCCAGTTCTGTCACTTCCAACATGATGACTCCATCAAACACATAATTTCTTCATCTCCAGTGTCAGCATTTCAGAGGAACCATTCCATTCCTTGATATCCTGGTCCTCCGTCATTCCCAATGCTTCTTCAGTAGCTCCCTCCCTTTAGTAACTTCCTATTCAAATCAAACAAGATGTAATACTTGCGCCAATACCTCTTCCAATTCAGTCTTCTGGATTTACTGTTGACAATATGGTCTCCCCTACATTGGCAAGACCAAGCAAAGACCAAGTGATCACTTTGTGGAACACCAACCCTATTCTCAAGAATGACCCTGATCTTCCTGTAAGGAGAAAGTGAGGACTGCAGATGCTGGAGATCAGAGTCGAGAGTGTGGTGCTGGAAAAGCACAGCAGGTCAGGCAGCATCCGAGGCGCAGGTGAATTGACGTTTCAGGCATAAGCCCTTCATCAGGAATGAGGCTTGTGCGTAAGGGAGCTGAGAGATAAATGGAAAGGGTTGGGGCTAGGGGAAAGGTAACTGAGAAAGTGATGGGCAGATAAAGGTGGGGGAGAAGGTGATTGGTCAGAGAGGAGGGTGGAGCAGATAGATGGGATGGATGATGGACTGGTCAAGAGGGCGGTGCCAAGTTGGAGGCTCAGGATAGTGTGGGGGGAGGGTAAATGAGGAAACTGCTGAAGTCCACATTAATCCTACGTGGTTGCAAGATCCCAAGGTGGAAGATGAGGCATTCATCCTCCAGGTGTTGGGTGGTAAGGTTTGTTGATGCAGGAGGCCCAGGACCTGCATATCCTTGGTGGAATGGGAGGGGGAATTGATGTGTTCAGCCATTATCCTTCGAATCTTCCCACTTCCTCCAGATGAAAGGGTAGCCATAGGCACCCACCTAGACCCAGCCTCTTTGTCGGGTACATGGAACAGTTCATCTTCTGCAGTTACACTGGCACCATTCCCCACCTTTTCCTCCGCTACATCGATGGCTGCATCAACACCACCTCGTGCTCCCACGAGGAAATTGAACAGTTCATCAACCCCACAAACACCTTTCATTCCAACCTCAAATTCACCTGGACCATCTGAGGCACCTCTCTCCCCTTCCTGGCCCTCTCCATCACCATCTCCAGCAACCGACTAACCACAGACATTTACTACAAACCCACTGACTCCCACAGCTACCTAGACTACACCTCCTCCCACCCTACCTCTTGTAAAAATGCCATCCCTTATTCCCAATTCCTCTGTCTCAGTTGTATCTGTTCCCAGGATGACCAATTCAACCGTAGAAAATCCCACATGGCCACCTTCTTTAAAGACCACAATTTCCCCTCTCATGTGGTCAACAATGCCTTCCAGTGCATCTCCTCCACTTCCCACACCTCCGCATTTGGAGCCCACCTCTCCCAACCCAACCAGGACAGAACCCCCCGCCCCCCCCCCAGTCCTCACCTTCCATTCTACCATCCTCCATATACATTGCATCATCCTTGGCCACTTCCGCCACCTACAACCAGACCCTACCACCAAAGATATATTTCCCTCTCCACCCAATCTGTGTTCCAGAGAGGTCATTCCCTCCGCAACTCCTATGTCAAATCCACTCCCCTACCAACCCATACACCCCTGCCAGTACCTTCCCCTGCCACCGCAAGAAGTGCAAAGCCTGCGCTGACACCTCTCCCCATAACTCCATCCAAGGCCAAAGGATCTTTCCACATCTGATAGACATTTACCTGCACCTCCACCAATGTCATCTACTGTATCTGTTGCACCCGATGTGGTCTCCTCTACATCAGGAGACAGGACACCAACTTGAGGATCATTTCAGAGAACACCTCTGAGACACCCACATTAATCAACCCCACCACACTGTGGCTGAACATTTCATCTCTCCCTTCCACTCCACGAAGGACGTGCAGGTCTGGGCCGACCCCATTACCAAAACTGTTACCATCCAATGCCTGGAGGAAAAACGCCTCAAATTCTGCCTTGGGACCCTGCAACCACATGGGACTAAAGTGGATTTCACCAGTTTCCACATTTCCTCTCCCCCCCACATTATCTCAGTCCCAAGCCTCCAACTCGACCCACCCTCTTGACATGTCCGTCACCTTTCCCCTCTATCCACTCCACCCTCTTCAACCTATCACCTTCTCCCTCACCCTCATCCACCTATCGCATTCTTAGCTACCTCTCCCCAACCCCCCCCCCCCCCCACCTCCCCCCCCCCACCCCATTTATTTCTCAGGCCCCCAGCCCACAAGCCTCATTCCTGATTTAGGGCTTTTGCCTGAAAATTCGGTCTCCCGCTGCTCAGATGCTGCCTGACCTGCTGTGCTTTTCCAGTACCATACTCTCGACTGTGATCTTCCCACTGCATGCTATTTTAATGAGTCACCTTACTCTCGTGATAACATTTCTGTCTAGGCCTGTTACAGCATTGCAGCCAAGTCAAACACTTGCAGCCAAGTCACGGTTTATTTCCCATCTTGGCACATTTCAGCCATCTGGATTCAACATTGAATTGCAGGAGCAAGTGAGGTGCTGGAGATCAGAGTCGAAAGGTGTGGCACTGAAAAGGCACAGCAGGTCAGGCAGCAGATGCTGCTGTGCTTTTCCAGCACCACACTTTTTGATTCAACATTGAGTCCAACAACTTCAGACCATGAATTCTGGCCTCCATTTTGATTATCGCTCCCTCACCATCTTCCCCTCATCCCTACTCAAATGTCTTGTTTATATGGGTTTGCTCTCAGTCTAGCTAACATGTGTTCTGCTGTCAACTAAGAACACACTTCATCAATTTCCGATTGTGGTCATTCACATTCCCTTTTCTTTGGGCCACTTCTATGATCTATTCCACTTTATCTTCCTCCTCTCTGCTACCCCTCCCCATATTTCTCTCAAGCATAAATCCTTCACTTTTTTCAACCTCCTTCAGTTCCAAAGATGAGTCATATTGGATTCAAAACATGAACTATTTCTCCCTCCATAGAGAGATCTGCCAGATCTGTTGAGTTTCTCCAGCATTTTCCATCTATATGTCGGATCTCCGGTATCTGCCGTGCTTTGTTTTTATGTGAATGGCCCAATTTGTGCAGTGTAGTTTCACAGACAGCAATGCAATTCCTGTCAGGTAGTGTGGTTTAATCTTGGCATTTGGGGATTGATATTGATCAAGACAAAGAGACAAAAGCTCCTTGATAATTTAAAATAGTGCCTTATGATCCTTTATATTCATCAAAGAACTCTTGATTTGATGCCACATCTGAAAGATAGATGTCCTGTTGTGCTTACTAATATACCATCAATCAACACCATTTAAACTGAGAATTAAATCACTTTTTACATTGCTGTGGGATCATGCTGTACAAAGTTATGGTCACAAGGCCCTACAAAAGCACAATGATACACTTTAAAATAATGTGGTTATGATTTGGTACATTCTGAGGTTCTGAAAACTGCAATAAAATGTGAGTCTTTTCTGTTTTAATAGAATTCCTTTCTTCTTGAATAATTGCATTGGCAGTGTTATGATTTCCAATAAATATTAAAATCACATAATTTAATATATTATTTGAGGATAAACTTGTATAATTCAGGCCTTTGGATTGAATCTTGATGTTTAACCATCTGAACCATTCCAGCATTTCAATGACTGTAATTATTCAGTCATCTGAAGTCATTACAGTTCATTCTCATCTACAAAGTAACTGCGTGTGATGAGAAAATGTGACAGCACTGTGCATACAAAGCATTTTGGAGACAGTGCACTCACAATAAAATCCTGTTCTATGGAAACTTCCCAAGGCACTTCACAAAACCAAAATGCATACCCTGAAAAATCAGGCTGCCATTTCAGGTATTGAAGGTTTTGCCAGAACCATGGAAGAACAGACATAATCTGTAAAATGTAATGGTTCTGAATGTGTTAATATTAAAGATGCATTGCACTCCACCTAATGTGATGATGTCACATAGTCTTTCTGTGGAGAAGGAACAGTCTAACATGATGTGCTGATGGAGACTGATATGTCATCTCTGACTCCTCATTATCTTTATAATTATGTCTAAATAGTCACTGCGACATGTCCCTTCGTTGTAATGTGATAAACCTTATCTTGTTGTGAAGTCTAGTGCTGCTTCTCATTAAGAGCTTTACAGTTATTGATCTTCTACAGCTGCCAACTAGATGGGTCTTGAGACACAGAATAGAAAGGAGGACTGTAGGGTTCTAGTGGTGCACTGTTGTGACCTCTGACCCTGGAGGTATGGCATCAAGTTCCATCAGCTCCAAAGGTCATAGAGTCATAGAGATGTGCAGCATGGAAACAGACCCTTCGGTCCAACCCATCCAAGCCGACCAGATATCCCAACCCAATTTAGTCCCACCTACCAGCGCCCAGCCCATATCCTTTCAAACCCTTCCTATTCATATACCCATCCAGATGCCTTTTAAATATTACAATTGTACTAGCCTTCACCACGTCCTCTGGCAGCTCATTCTGTACACATACCACCCTCTGCGTGAAAAATTTGACTGTTAGGTCTCTTTTATATCTTTCTCCCCTCACCCTAAACTTATGCCCTCTAGTTCTGGACTCCCCCACCCCAGTGACAATAACTTTATCTATTTTTCCTATCCATGACCCTCATGATTTTATAAACCTCTACTAGGTCACTCCTCAGCCTCCGGTGCCCCAGAGAAAACAGCCCCAGCCTGTTCAGCCTCTCCCTATAGCTCAAATCCTCCAACCCTGGCAACATCCTTGTAAATCTTTTCTGAACCTTTTCAAGTTTCACAACATCTTTCCGATTGGAAGAAGACCAGAATTGCACGCAATATTCAAAAAGTGGCAGAACCAATGTCCTGTACAGCCGCAACATGACCTCCCAACTCCTGTACTCAATACTCTGACCAATAAAGAAAAGTATACCAAACACCTTCTTCACTATCCTACCTACCTGCGAATCCACTTTCAAGGAGCTATGAACCTGCACTCCAAGGTTTCTTTGTTCAGCAACACTCCCTAGGACCTGACCATTAAGTATATAAGTCCTGCTAAGATTTGCTTTCCCAAAATGCAGCACCTCGCATTTATCTAAATTAAACTCCATCTGCCACTTCTCAGCCCATTGGCCCATCTGATCAAGATCCTGTTGTAATCTGAGGTAATCTTCTTCGCTGTCCACTGCACCTCCAAGGTTGGTGTCATTTTCAGATTTAGTAACTATAACTCTTATGCTCACATCCAAATCATTTATGTAAATGACCCAGCACCGATCCTTGTGGCACTCCACTGGTCACAGGCCTCTAGGCTGAAAAATAACATTTCACCACCACCCTCTGTCTTCTACCTTTGAGCCAGTTCTGTATCCAAATGGCAAGTTCTCCCTGTATTCCATGAGATCTAACCTCGCTAATCAGTCTCCCATGGGGAACCTTGTCGAACGTCTTACTGAAGTCCATATAGATCACATCTACCGCTCTGCCCTCATCAATCCTCTTTGTTACTTCTTCAAAAAACTCAATCAAGTTTGTGAGACATGATTTCCCACACACAAAGCCATGTTGACTATCCCTAATCATTCCTTGCCTTTCCAAATATATGTATCCTGTCCCTCAGGATTCCCTCCAACAACTTGCCCACCACCAACATCAGGCTCACTGGTATATAGTTCCCTGGCTGTCCTTACCACCTTTCTTAAACAGTGGCACCACATTTGTCAACCTTCAGTCTTCCTGCACCTCACCTGTGACTATTGATGATACAAATATCTCAGAAAGAGCAATCATTTCCCTAGCTTCCCACAGAGTTCTAAGATACACCTGATCAGGTCCTGGGGATTTATCCACTTTTATGTGTTTCAAGACATCCAGCACTTCCTCCTCTGTGTAATATGGACATTTTTCAATGTATAACCACATTTCTGAACAGGTTGATTAGAAAATGTCTCAAAAGAAGAATTGGTGCAGAGTTTACCTGAAACCATCATTTATTGATGCTGCAATAAATGACACAGAGAACAGTGATGGGATGGCTGCATAAATATCTGAAGATCAAAAAGGTAAAAAAAGTTCCATTTGACCCATAAGAAAATTATTTCAGAAGACAAGTGAGTTAAACACTTCAAGTTCGCTTTAAAAATTCTCAGATAGTCAGTCAGCTGAGTGTGCATAAGACAGAGAAACATTCAGAAGCACTCATGGAATAGTAATATGGCAACAGCGGAACTCCAAAATAAACCCTTCAGCTCAGGAGCTGGTAAAAGGTGCAGGGTAAACAGTGTGAGCTGAGAAGAGAGTAAGAACTAGTCACACTGGCAATTGTAATGGCCAGTGATATCCACAACCCATGAGAAGGCATTTTTTAAACTGCACAGTGGTTAGCACAACTTGAGAAATCAAAACAGAATGATTTGGATAAAATCCAGGCTTGGGCTGTTAGCAGCAAGTAACATTGATACAACACAGATTCCAGGCAATGGTCATCTCCAATGGGAGAACCTTCACTTGACATTTCCTGGTCGTACCATGGCTGAATTTCCTACCATCAACACTTTGGGCAGGTCCCATTGACCAGCAAAATAGGACAAAGGGTATGGACTCTGTGGCAAATACCTCATTTCCTCATAACCCAGAACCTGAGCATCATCTATAAGGCACAAGAGAGGAATGTGATGGACAACTTTCTACTTCCCACACATCCTATCTGATTCCTATTTATTTTTCTACCTAACTTCCGAATGTTTTGGAAGTGGTTTTATATAACACTCTGTTACCCTAATAATTTCAACAATGGAGAATTTTATAAATACTAACTTTTTACTTTCGTCTTCTGTTTTATTTGATTTCAGCTTATATTGCATTCATGTCTGATTTTATTTGATTGTCCTCATATATAAAGCTGTTTAGATTCAAGATGTTTGGTTGCTAACAAACTGGTTAATACCATGGAATAATATTCTCTTTGAATTATGGTGGCAATTTGATTCACTCCAAATGAGATCAAGAAACTGAATACTACAAAGGCTATGGACCCTTACAACATTCTGACAATAGTACTGAAGTTGCTCTGAAAGCTGCCATTCCCTAATCAAGCTGTTCCAATACAGTTACAACAGTTGCATCTACCCAGGAATGTCCTGTACACAAAAAGCAGGACAAATCCAACCCGGCTAATTACCGCCCCATCAATCTACTCTTGATCATCAACATAATGAAGGATGATGTCATCAACAGCACCTGCTTTGCGATAACCTACTCAGTGATGCCCATCTGGATCAGAGCAAGATGGTGGCAGTTGTTATTCCCATTTGCCTGACAAGGCTGGATCTTGTCCAGATCTTGTCGTATTTGAACATGGACTGCTTCAGGAACTGAGGAGTTATGAATGGTAGTGAACATTGTGCAGTAATCAGTGAATATCCCCACTTCTGATGTTATAATGGGGATGGGTCATTGATGAAGCAGCTGAAGATGGTTGGGCCTAAGACACTATCCTGAGGAACTCCTGCAAAGATGCCTTGGAACTGAGATGACCAACCTCCAGCAAACACAACCATCTTCTTCTGTGCCAGGTGGGCATCACTGCGTAGGTTATTGCTAAGTGAGTACTATTGATGACCCCGGGTTGGATTTGTCCTGCTTAGCCTTAAAAGTACACTGTAATGTTTCTGATACTGCAGCCTTGTTCTAACTGAGTTTTCTGGCTTCTGCTTTGTCTGCTGCAGAGCTTCTGCATGGAGCCTGCACACACTTTTTTTTTGAAGAGTAGGTCCTCCCTTTCACTTTATAGCCTTCCAGCTTCAATTTTTGCCCCACTATTTTAATAGTTCCCTCTCTGGGAATTCCTAAATCACAGAGCTCCAAACTTCTCCCACAGATCCTTCTTTCTCAAAGAACTCTGTTTTGTTTTTGTCTAACAGGATGCAGTGTAGCAGGCTGGGCTAGCACTTATTACCCATCCTAATTATTAAGAGTCAATCACATTGCTGTGGGTCTGGAGTCACATGTAGGCCACACCAGGTAAGGAGACCCGATTCCTTCCCTCAAGGACATTGGTGTAGCAGATGGGTTTTTCCAATAATCGACAATAGTTTCCTGGTCGTCAATGGAATCTCTTTTTCGGATTTTTAAAATCGAGTTTGAATTCTACCAGCTACCATGGCAGGGCTCACACCTGGGTCCCCAGACATAAGCTAGATGTCTGGAAAATAGTACACCGTAACCCTAACCCTAACCCTAACCCTTCTCATGGGTTGTGGATATGACTGGCTGCGTCAGCACTTATTTTCTGTCTCTAATTGCTTGTGACAAGGTGGTGATGAGTTACCTTCTTGAACTTCTCTGGTTCATATATTATAGCTACACACACAATACTATCAGGTTGTTACAGGGCATTGACACAACAACACTGAATTCTACTTCCAAGTCGAGATAGTGTGTGCTCTTGAGGGAAACTTGCAGATCGTGATGTTTCCAGGCAACTTGTCCTTCTAGGTGGCAGAATTTGTGGTTTCAGAAGATATCATGTCAGGAAACTGGATGGGTTACTGCTGTGAATTTTGTGGGTAGTAGCCATGGTAACGGCTGTTTGTCAGTGATGAAGGGAGCGAATTGTTGAAAGTTGGTGGGTAGGTCTGGTTGCACATAATGATAAAATCAGATAAGGACAGAAGAGTGTAAAGCCATAAGGTCACAAGACATTAAAAATCAGAATTAGGCCATTTGGCCCATCAAGTCTGCCCTCCATTTTTCTTCAACAGAGTCATAGAGGTCTACCACATGAAATCAGATCTTTTGGCCCAACTTGCTTATGCTATCCAGTTTTCACAATTTAAACATTGCCTGTGTTTGGAGTATATCCTTCCGTACCTATCACATCCATGTACCGGTCTAAATGTTTCTTAAGTGACAACTTGTACTCGCTTCCACCACTACCTCTGGCAACCCGTTCCAGACACTCACCACCCTCTGTGAGAAAATATTGCCTCTCTGGATCCTTTTTTTTAATCTCTCCCCTCTCACCTTAAACTTATACCTGCTAGTTTTAGACTCCCTTACTCTGGGGAAAAACTGTCAGCTCTCTACATTATCTCAGCCTCTCATGATTTTATGTACCTCTGTGAGGTCACCTACATTCCAGTGAAGAAGTTCCAGCCTTATAACTCAAACCTTCCTGTCTAGGTAGCATGTTAGTAAATCTTTTCAGCACATTTTCTAGTCTAATAATATCCTTTCTGTAGCAGGGTAACTAGAACTGTGTGCAGTATTCGAAATATGTCGTCACCAACATCATGTACAGCTATAACAAGACATCCCAACTCCTGTACTCACCAATGAAAGCTAGCATGCCGAAAACCTTCTTCACCAACCTGTCTCCCGGTAACTCCACTCTAAAGGAACTATGAACTTGTATCCTTAGGTCTCTTTATTCTATAATACTCCCCAGATCCCTACCATTGACTGTGTAAGCCCTTCTCTGTCTTGCCTTCCCAAAGCCCAATACCTTGCATTTATCTAAATTAAATTCCATCTGCCATTCCTTAGCCCACTGGCGTAGCTGATCAAGATCTCACTGCATTCCCAGATAACCTTCTTCACTGTATACTATACCACCAATCCTGGTGTTATCCTCAAGTTTATACGTCTTAATTTCTCACCCAAATCATTTATATAAATGATGAATAACAGTGGACCCAACATTGGTACCTGCAGCATACTGGTGGTTACAGGCCTCCAGTCTGAAAAAACAACCCTCTACTACCACCCTCTGTCTTCTATCATCAAGCCAGTTTTGTATCCAATTGGCTACCTCTCCCTGGAGTACAAACCTTCGCATAAACCAAATCATCCATTGACATTCCCGCCACCTCCAAAAAGACCCCACCACCTGGGACATATTTCCCTCCCCACCCCTTTCCGCCTTCCACAAAGACCGTTCACTCCGTGACTACTTGGTCAGGTCCACGCCCCCCTACAACCCACCCTCCCATCCTGGCACCTTCCCCTGCCACCGCAGGAACTGTAAAACCTGTGCCCACACCTCCTCCCTCACCTCTATCCAAGGCCCTAAAGAAGCCTTCCACATCCATCAAAGTTTTACCTGCACGTCCACTAATATCATTTATTGTATCCGTTGCTCCTGATGTGGTCTCCTCTACATTGGGGAGACTGGGCACCTCCTAGCAGAGCGCTTTAGGGAAGTCGCCGGGACACCTGCACCAATCAACCACACCGCCCCGTGGCCCAACATTTCAAGTCCCCCTCCCACTCTGCCGAGGACATGGAGGTCCTGGGCCTCCTTCACCACCGCTCCCTCACCACCAGACGCCTGGAGGAAGACCGCCTCATCTTCCGCCTCGGAACACTTCAACCCCAGGGCATCAATGTGGACTTCAACAGTTTCTTCATTTCCCCTTCCCCCACCTTACCCAAGTTCCAAACCTCCAGCTCAGCACTGTCCCCATGACTTGTCTGGACTTGTCCCACCTGCCTAGCTCCTTTTCCACCTATCCACTCCACCCTCTCCTCCCTGACCTATCACCTTCATCTCCTCCCCCACTCACCCATTGTACTCTATGCTACTCTCTCCCCACCCCCACCCTCCCCTATCTTATCTCTCCACGCTTCAGGCTCACTGCCTTTATTCCTGATGAAGGGCTTTTGCCTAAAACGTCGATTTCGCTGCTCCTTGGATGCTGCCTGAACTGCTGTGCTCTTCCAGCACCACTAATCCAGTACCTGTCCCTGAATCCTGTGAGATTTACCCTCACACAACAACCTACCACATGATACCTTGTCAAAAGCTTTACTAAAGTCCATGTAAACAATACCTACCATACTGATCTTATCTACTTTCTTAGTCACCCCTTCAAAGAACTCAGTAAAATTCATGGGACATGATTTCCTATTCACCAAGCCCTTCTCCTATCTTCTCCCCACAACTGTTGATCCCCTTACTGATCAAGGACCTATCTATCTCTGTCTTAAATACACTCAATGACTTGGCCTCCACAGCCCTCTGCAGCAATGAGTTGCACAGATTCACCACCCTCACGCTGAAGATCTTCCGCTTCATCTCATTTTTAACAGGTTTTCCCTTCACTCTAAGGCTGTACCCTATGCCTCTAGTCTCCCCTAACAATAGAAACAGTTTCTCCACATCCACTCTGTCCAGGCCTCTCAGTATTCTGCGAATTTCGATGAGATTCCCCTCGTCCAAATACGGTCTGACCAGAGCGTTATACTACCTTACCAGCCTTACAGGCCTTATACAACCTCAGCAGTACATCTCTGTTCTTGTATTCCAGCCTTCTTGAAATGTATATTAACATTGTCGAAGGCCTTGCTAAAGTCCATGTAAGAGAGTGTAATGCTGGAAAAGCACAGCAGGTCAGGGAGCATCAGAAGAACAGGAGAATCGACATTTCAAGCATAAGCCCTGCATCAGAAAGCAGGGGGGCTGAGTGATAAATGGGAGGAGGGTGGAAAAGTAGCTGGGAAAGTGATAGGTGGATGAAGGTGAGGGAGAGGGTGATAGGACTGGGGGGGGGGGGGGATGGTGAGGGGAGTGATGGATGGATCCAGAGGGAAGTACCAATTGGAGGCTTGGGACTGGGATAATGTGGGGGTGGGTAAATGAGGAAGCTGCTGAAATCCACATTAATCCCACGTGGTTGCAGGGTCCCAAGGCGTCGGCTGGTAACAGTTTGGCGGTGGAAGAGGCCCAGGACCTGCATGTCCTGGACAGAGTGGGAGGGGGAGTTGAAATGTTCCCACCGCCCCATGGCTGAACACTTGGAGTCCCCCTCCCACTCCATCAAGGACATTCATCTTTACATACATTAACTTTTCAATTCCAGATGTTTATTTAATTAGCTGAGTATAAGATTTGAATTTACATCTCTGGATCAGGCCTTTGGATTACTAATCCAATAATTTAGTCTCAATATTAACAGGTAATTTTGTGTTTAATTGTGGAAAAGTTAACTTGCTGCAGATGATTATTTTAGACCTTATACCTTGTGTGTAATTTTGAATGAGCTGTAAGGTTATTGTGGCTGAGCTTTCACCAAACTGGAAATTTATGTTCCATTACTGTAAAAAATCCAGACACGCATTGATGTGTCAGCTGTCATAAAATTAATGGGTTCTGTGATGGGAACACCTATGAAAAGCAATTTCAAAATGAAGGCTGCTTAAATCTATTCACACAGGATAAGTGTTGAAACAATCCCACACAGAAATAGATTGAGGTTAGCTTTCTGTAGTGTTGGATGGTACAGAATCAGCTGTGGTCATTCCATGCCAAAATGCACTGATCTCACATTTTAATAGGCAATCAACTAGTTTAATGTTTTTTGGAACATTCCTGGTGAAATGGACATTATTCTGTATGAGGCATATTTATATGTACTCCCATCTTTTTGTCAGATTATGCACAAAAAGCTAAGAAGTAAAACTTAAGATGTGAAGAAAAGAAACCCACTCGGAACTTGGGAAATTTATCATGAGCAGACGTTTATGGAAATGTGTTTCTCTTGATAAATACATATAAGTAACTCATAAGCATCAGCTACATGACAAATGGATTATTCAAGAGAAAGTGAAGATGACAGATGCTGGAGATCAGAGTCGAGAGTGTGGTGCTGGAAAAGCACAGCAGGTCAGGCAGCATCTGAGGAGCAGGAGAATCCACGTTTCAGTCATAAGCCCTTCATCAGGAATGAGGCTTGTGTGTCCGGCTGAGAGATAAATGGGAGGGGGATGGGGTTGGGGTTAAGGTAGCTGAGAGTGCGATAGGTAGATGAAGGTGGGGGAGAAGGTGATAGGTCAGAGAGGAGGGTGGAGCAGATAGATGGGATGGATGATGGACAGGTCAAGAGGGCGGTGCCAGGTTGGAGGCTTGGGAGTGGGATAGTGTGGGGCGAGGAGAAATAAAGAAACTGGTGAAATCCACATTAATCCCACGTGGTTGCAGGGTCCCAGCAATGCATTGCATCAAAGGGGCAGCAAAATAATGGAGTAAACTGTAATATATATAGTATGGTCTGAACATTTTTGTATATTAATGTCTTCTCTGATTTCTTTTCTATTAGTAACCTCAAAATAATCTTAGTGCAGTAATGAATGCCTGCAACTAAGGATGTCCGACAAACGTTTTATTTACTGGCACTTATGCAAACATGAGTGTGCTGATTGATCAAATGTTCCAGATAATCAAGTAGTACACATAACCACAGTCAACTCTGACCAAGCGAAACTTCGAGATAACACCATCCCTCAAAAGAACGATGTGAAAACATCAACACACACCCCGAAAATCAATGGAAAACACAAATAATAGCAACACAATGCAGGGGGTATACACATTACTCACATATTTTATTAAAGCATAAATACTCCAACATCGCGGTAGATCACAGTATTTGAAGTAAATAATTTTTGCAAGTCTATCAGGCATACCAGCTGATAAGGTGTCGGCTGAAACAAATTGTGCTGTATTAGTTTTATTCAGTGCAATAGAAAAATGGCAAGAAGCATGGGGTGAAAGCTTATGTTGTAGTTAATTTGAAAAATTTAGGACTGAAGAACAACGACTCAGATCTAAGAACTGCAGGTGCTGTAAATCAGAAACAAAAACAGAAATTGCTGGAAAAACTTACTAGGCCTGGTAGAATCTGTTAAGACAAATCAGCCTTAATGTTTCTGGTCTGGTAACCCTTCCTCAGAACTCAAAACTTGGACCTGAAACATTAACCCTCATTTCTCTTCACAGAAAATTAACACCAGGTTGTAATCCAACGGGTTTATTTGGAAGCACTAGCTTTCGGAGCGCTGCTCCTTCATCATTGGTTGTGGAGGTGAAGATCACTCACAGAACTTACAGCCAAAGGAGTCCAGGGTCCTGGAGATGTGATACAGTAAACCATCTTAGATTAAAACTTTCAGACAGACTTCATACCTATTGTTTAAAACCCTGAGCTACCTTGAGAATGTAATTTAAAAGAAGTTCTGGGATTTACATATCAAAGAACAGAAACCAGCATATCCCATTATAAAAGTTTGAATCTAAGACTGTTTACTGTATCATATCGCCATGACATCAGACAACTTTGGCTATAAATTCTGTGAGCATGATCATAACCTCCATAACCACCTGATGAAGGGCAGCACTCCGAAAGCTAGTGTTTCCAAATACACCTGTTGGACTATAACCTGGTGTTGTGTGATCTTTAATTTGGTCTGAAATGAATAATCTCACACTTGCTTAAATTAAAACCCACCTGCCCCAGCTTTGCCCATTCACATAATTTATCAATATCCTGTTGTAATTCTATGCTGTTGTCAACACTGTACAATGCTCCCAATTTTGTGTCATCAACAAATTTGGAGATTTGTCTTTTTATGCCAATATCCAGTCATGAATAAATATTGTGAATAATTGAGGCCCCAACAAAGATACCTGCTGGACACCATCAGTGACATCCTGCCAATCTGAGTACTGAGCCATTCTGTTTCTTGCCACCCAACTACTTTCCTATCCATGTCAGTAATATGCCCTCCATTCCTTGGGCTTCCACCATAGCTAACAGTCTCTTGTATTGGACTTTATCAAAAGTCTTCTGGAAGTCCATATAAACAGCATTTATCAGTTTACCTCTGTCCACCACCTTTAACACATAGTCAAAAAATTCTGAGGTCTCTCAACCATGGCCTACCCTTGCCAACTCTATGCTAATCCATCCTGACTCTCCGTGATTAACTGAAAATTTTCAGGGTGATGAGTATTCCTATCTTTAAAAATAGATGCCAACAATTTCCCCACCACAAATGTTAGGTTAACTAGTCTATAATTTGCTTGTTTCCCTCTGTCACCCTGCTTAAAGAGCCGAGTGACATGTGCAAATTTCCAATCCAGAGATACAACACCTGAATGCAGGGAATTCTGAAAGATTATTGTCAGGGTATCCTTTACCATCCATGGATGCAAATCATCAGGTCCCAGGGATTTGTTAAGCTTCAATTCCATTACTTCCTAATCATTCATAATTTACTTAAACTAATTTTATTTTGAGCCTGTCCTTGATACCCTGTTAATTTCTTTGAGACTTTGGCAAATAATCCTCCTTTTCTGCTGTGAATACTGAAGTAAAATAATCATGGAACATCCAACATAGAACATTACAGCATAGTACATGCCCTTCGGCCCTCAATGTTGCGCCGACATGTGAAACCAATCGAAATCCCATATAACCGGCACCTTTCCATTCTCGCCTAAATGCCTATCCAACAACCATTTAAATGCCCTTAAAGTTGGTGAAACTACCTCTGACTTCTGTCCTATATCTACCACCCCTCAATTGTAAATTATGCCCACTCATGCTAGCCATCACCATTCAAGGAAAAAGGCTCTCACTGTCTGTCCTATCCAACCTACTGATTATCTTATATGTCACAATTAAGTCACCTCTCAACCTTCTCTCTAATGAAAACAGCCTCAAGTCCTTCAGCCTACCTTCATAAGACATTCCCTCCAGACCAGGCAACATCCTAGTAAATCTCTTCTGAACCCTTTCCAATGCTTCCACTTCCTATAATGCGGTGACCAGAACTGTACACAGAACGAAGGACCCAATACCCAGCATGAGCAAAACCAATGTAGTGTACAAAATCCCATGCAAGGACTGCACAAAACACTACATAGGACAAACAGGAAGACAGCTAACGGCCCGCATCCATGAACACCAACTAGCCATGAAATGACATGACCAGCTATCCTTAGTAGTCACACACGCAGATGACAAGCAACATGAATTCAACTGGGACAACACTACTATCATAGGACAAGCCAAACAGAGAACAGCCAGGGAATTCCTAGAGGCATGGCACTCATCCACAGATTCAATCAATAAGCGCATTGACCTGGACCCAATATACCAGCCATTGCAGCGGACAGCTGGAACTGACAACCGGAAGCAACAGAGACAAACCACTATAAATGCCAGAGGAAAGATCACAGAAGCGCTTCACAGGAGGCTCCCAAGCACTGAGGATGTCACCTAGACAAGGGACGAAATGTCTGCAACACAAATGCCCAGCTCGGCGAACAGAACCACAACAAGAACTGTACACAATACTTCAAGTGCAGCCGCACCAGAGTTTTGTACAGCTTCAGCATAACCTCATGATTCCAAACGTCAACCCCTCTACCAATAAAAGCCAACACACCATATACCATCTTAACAACCCTATCAAGCGAGGTGGCAACTTTCAAGGATCAACGTACATGGACACCAAGATCTCTCTGCTCATTCACACTACCAAGGAGCTTGTCATTAACCCAGTATTCTACATTCCTGTTACTCCTTCCAAAGGGAATCACCTCACACTTTTCAGCATAAAACTCCATTTGCCATCCCTCAGGCCAGCTCTGCAGCTTATCTATGTCCCTCTGTAACCTGCAATATCCTTCAGCACTATCCACAACTCTACTGACCTTAGTGTCATCCACAAATTTACTAATCCATCCTTCTCTGCCCTTATCCAGGTAATTTACAAATTGACAAACAGTAGTGACCCCAAAACAGATCCTTGCAGTATAATACTAGTAACTGAACCCCAGGATGAATATTTCCCATCAGCCACAACCATCTGTTTTCTTTCAGCTAGCCAACTTCTGATCCAAAGCACTAAAGCACCCTCAATCCCATGCCTCCATATTTTGTGCATAGCCTACTGTGGGGAACCTTATTAAAAGCCTGACTGAAATCCATATATATCACCTCAGCCTCTTTACCCTCATCCACCTGTTTGGTCACCATCTAAAAAAAACTCAATAAGGTTTGTGAGGCACGACCTACCCTTCACAAAACCATGTTGACTATTTCTAATCAATTTACTCCTTTCTGGATGATTATAAATCCTATCTCTTACAACCTTTTCCAACAATTTACCCACAACTGAAGTAAGGCTCACTGGTCTATAATTACCCTTGAACAAGGAAACAACATTTGCTATCCTCTGGTCTTCTGGTACTATCTCTATAGACAATTATGTCATAAAGATCAAAGCCAAAGGCTCAGCTATCTCCTCCTGGGCTTCCCAGAGAATCTGAGGGTAAATCCCATCTGGCCCAAGGAACTTATCTATTTTCACACTTTCCAGAATTGCTAACACCTCCTCCTTGTGAACCTCAATCCCGTCTAGTCTAGTCCCCGTATCTCAGTATTGTCCTCGACAACATTGTCTTTTTCTAGTGTGAAAACTGATGAAAAATATTTATTTAACACTTCCCCTATCTCCTCTGACTCCAAACACAACTTCCCACTACTATCCTTGATTGTCCCTAATCTTACTTTAGTCATTCTTTTATTCCTGATATACCGATAGAAAGCTTTAAGGTTTTCCTTGATCCTATCCACCAATAACTTCTGCTGTCCCTTTCTGGCTTTTCTTAGCTCTCTCTTTAGGTCAATCCTGGCTAACTTGTAACTCTCAGTGACCTAACTGTGCCATCACATCTCATTCTAACAATTAGCTTCCAATTAAACCTGCTGGACTATAACCTGGTGTTGTGTAATTTTTAACTGTGTACACCCCAGTCCAACACCGGCATCTCCAAATCATCCTAAATAAGCCTTCTTCTTCCTCTTGACAAGAGATTCAACTTCCCTAATAAACTATGGTCACCAAATTCCTCCCAACATGACCGGTACATACTTATCTGCAGTAGCCTTTCCTTGAATTCGCTCCACATTTCAATCATGTCTGCCATTGCCCCATGGCCCTGACAATATCCTTACCCTCAGCCTTCAGTGTGTCAATTCATTCACCTTTCTCTTTGTTTCCTGTTCCTTAGATAATTTTATATGCACATTATTACAGTCCCTTTTATTCCAGTAGAAATAACTTTTCTGTCAACAAAGTAGAAATGCAGACTGTCACTGTATGCAATGCTTTGTGAAAGTCTGTATACAACCCATTAATAGCATTATCTGCACTGGCCCCTTCTGTCATCTCTTCAAATTCTTCAGCCAGTTCATTAAATCAAAATTCATCTTTACAAATTCATTTGGCTCTTCATAAACAACCAGCACTTTTCCACGTGGCCACTAATTCTATCCTGAGTAATTGTATCGACACCATTGAAATTGAGCTGACTGCTCTGTAACTGCTAGGCTTAATCTTAAATGTTTTTTTCTGAACAAAGAATTAATGCCTGCAGTTATCTAGTCCTCTGGTGCCTCTCATGACAAGTGACTATCACCAGTGCCTCTGTAGTTTCAGCCTTCTTTAATACCTTTGGATACGTCTCATCCAGTCCCAGTGCCTTCTTGTGGAAGGATTCCAAAATTGAGCCAGAACATAAAAGTAGGTCACCTAAGTACTCGAGAGTGGGGGCAGTAAATGTGCAGCTACTCACATAGACAAGGTCAGGTTGATCAGACCTGGTTCCACTTAATCAAAGAAACAGGCAGCCAAGCATGTACAGAAGCTCAACCTACTGTAACTTGTCCTAGTTAAGCGAGATAAGAGGAAGCTATAATCCACATTCAACTTGTGTTACAGAAGTTTAAAGTACCTGACCTAATGATAAGTACCATGTACCCAAAGCAGATTGTAATTGGTTTATTATGTTGCGAAGGCTTGAAAATCAATATGTACTTGGTCAATTAGAAGAAACTGATGCATGATTCATGAAGATTTGTGTGCAGAAATATGATGGTAACCACTGAAAGGCAGACTCTCCAAGTGAGGGTAATTGTCCCTTTCAGGTTGAATCCCTTGCATTGCAAGTAATAAAGGCAATGTGCGTTTAAAACAAGAATATTATCATCTGTCCATCTGCTTTCCTTGACATTCTCAACCTGAGTATCTATTGCTAAACCATCACCTCCTCTTTATCAATTATGAATCCTTCTGGTGGTGGAGCTTCCTCATTTGTCACCATGATCTGGATAGTTTCTACCTTCTTGGTAAAGTCAGATATAAAATGTTCAGCTAACACCTCAGCCATGCTCTTGCCTCCAAGAATAATTACCTTCTTTGGTCCATAATTGGCTTCACTCCTCCTTTTACTCCCCTTTTACTCTTGATGAGCCATTTGAGACACTGGGATTTCCCTTTATGTCGGCTGACATTTTTTTCTCATAATTTGTGGGCGGCACGGTAGCACAGTGGTTAGCACTGCTGCCTCACAGCGCCAGAGACCCGGGTTCAGTTCCCGACTCAGGCGACTGACTGTGTGGAGTTTGCACGTTCTCCCCGTGTCTGCGTGGGTTTCCTCCGGGTGCTCCGGTTTCCTCCCACAGTCCAAAGATGTGCGGGTTAGGTGAATTGGCCATGCTAAATTGCCCGTAGTGTTAGGTAAGGAGTAAATGTAGGGGTATGGGTGGGTTTCGCTTCGGCGGGTCGGTGTGGACTTGTTGGGCCGAAGGGCCTGTTTCCACACTGTAAGTCTAATCCAATCTAATCTAAAAAAATTCCTTTCCATTGCTCTAAAGAGTTTCTTTTCACCTCCCCATTAAACGTCCTGTATTTCTCTTGAATCTTGATTGTATGTTCTGCCTGACACCTGTCATAAGCACATTTTTTCTATTTAATTTTCATTTTTGTCTTCTTCAACTAGGTCAAGTGATTACATATACTTTTGCATGTAGTTACCTGAAGTTTGTATAAATCCTAACATAACTTTTATGCTGACAGCTAGTGTTCCCTCTACTTCTGTTCCTATTATTGAAGTAAATATTCTTCTAATAGAACCTTTAATATTGACTATTACTTGAAATTAATTAAATATTTCAATCACAAGATAGAGGAAAATAAAACTTATTAGGAAGTCATTAACTTAACTTCTAACAGTTGAATCTAGCATACAATACAAATATTACCTTCATCAAAAGGATTCAGTTCAAAGAAGTGAGCAATATACAATGGTGTTTAATAGATTTATTTGCAAATTAAATGCATGAACTTCATGCAGAGCCTCAACCCAGTTCACCATGTTCTTTGAGACAGAAGTTAGCAAAAAAGTTTCATGTCAATGTTCAGTGACTTCATAACCAGCATCAGTCGGACACTTCTCTTTATTTAAGATTACAAGTTAAGTTTACTGAAGTGTTTCATCGAGACACGAGCAAACCTACATCCAGTGCTTTACTTACAAAACGGTGTTTGGCAGCAAATAATGGCACTTATCAAATTAGCTCCTTGCTGATGAAATGTCGCATCAAGTCCACCTCCTCAGAAAAAAAAACATAAAGTAAGACATTTTTTTGTCTGCTGAAGATTAAACTGTGTGCGAGGCAAATTACTATCTTTATCTGAGCATATCAATAATATTCATGTTTTTATTGTGCTACTAGAGAATGTTTATGGTCTGGTGAGGTAAAAAGAACATTAATTTTATTTAAGGAATACCTTAAAGTCACTTCATTTTGCCACAGGTCTGCAAGAGAGAGCAAGATCACATGTCATTACATCACTTCCTGTGGTGCTGTATACTGTGCACCATATCAAATAGCTAGACTTAACCATCTAAATGACAAGATCCAGACTAGGTTCTTAAGACAAATATACATGTGTCAGCAAGCGTTAGGTACAATTATGATAAAGGATTACAAATCTGATGTAGAAGTCAAAAAAATACAAATATAGCCAGAAGTAATTTTATGAAGCAACAAAATGAAAACTCAATTTTGTAACAAGGAGAAAACTCATAAGATGCAACATTCTACAACTTCCTTTGTGATTCAGAAACTGAGACAATAGATAAAGGACAGCAGAAGAAAGAAAGGTCTTTGAAATGTGATTGAAAAAACACATTTTAAAATTTTGTATGTAAGCTATGAGATAAATGAAGCAGGAGCCAAAAAGACTCTGAAAAATGGCATCTCAAAAAGAAAATGTCAGTATGTTAACTATTTCATCAGAGCTGAAGAGCTACAAAGATGTTTTCTACAGTGCTCATTTTGCAAAAATAGTTGCTGAGAAAGGACTTTTATCCTGCCTGCTTCAAAGTCAGCCGGCCACTGCTCCAGCCTCATGAAAACCAATCCTCAAGTTCATTAAAGGCCTCAGCTCCAGTAATATCACATCCAGTGGTAGCTTCACAATATGGGTGGGCTTGTTTCCATTTCCAGTCATTGGTTGGAAAATTAGGCCCATAGTCCAACCCTTGGGAGAAAGGGCACATGCCAATGTAGATACAAACAGCCATGAGGATCTCAAGGTGCTTGCTCATTGCTTTTTGCCACTGACATGAATCAGTGAGTTATTTGTAATATTTCAAGATATTCTTTCCCCTCATCTAGTTCTATTACTGGTGTAAACCTCCTCCTTGCTTGTTGTGGGCAAAATACGTATTTTCTCATTTAAATCAAGAGAATTTGTCTACATTTTTCCAAACAATAAAGGTTTGAATTTTTAGTGATGTTGTTCATTAATCCAACATCTCTAAATCCCTTTTACATTCTTAACCTTATTGAAATAAAAGCATGGCCGTCAAACAGATCATTTCATCTGTGACTGGCCTTGCTTTTCTAGCATCCAGATAGATTTACCACTGTCCTAGTGTTGTCATTATGGTTGCAATCTATTGGAATCGTTGCAAATTTTTAGCACCATAATTTATCACAGATGGTTTTATTAAATTTTAAGAGCTTGTTCTCTCATCTTCAAAGTATTTCAATATTATAAGCATGACCATAGTCCATGTACGGTTTTTTTCTGGTACAACCCATAGCTTACTGTCATTAGATATCGAGTCAAAGTTATACCTAGTTTACACTGCATGGAAGGCATTGTGTATACTCAGGGTTTACTTCCCCTGCATTAACATTACTCAAAAGTAATACCTGTGATGTCTTCACTAAGGAGACTATAGTTAAACCAAGTCACCTGCTGTAGCCACAACTTGTGCCTGGCCTGAGGACTTGGATGCAGTTGTCAAGGTCACCATCACCTTCATCTTTTATATTATTGGTTTCTTTCAGATTATAACAGGTGGCACCAGCAACATTCCTCAGCTATCATTGATAACTTACTTTCAGATTAGAAATTACGAACACAAATCCTTAAGTTTGATTTCATTTTCAATAATTATTCTGATTTTAATTCCCACTATTAAGTTCAAAACTCCTCTTCCTTCAGCATATGAAACAATATCATCACACTATTGCTGCTGTATTTTGTGACATATATTTGTATGGTTTTGTTTTGGTGCTTTGGGTAGCTAAGCAGGTTTATCAGGACCTGGATTCAGTCCAGAATGAATCATGGATTTCAGCCGAGCATGAGTTATGTTATTGGCACTGCAATTGGATTCAACCTCTTGAAAAATCACCTTGCATTACCAATCATTTTCTAGTGAGGGTAATTAGAAATCTCTGCACATAAACACCAGGGACAGGCTTGGCTTTAACTCTGGTCTCCTAGCACCTTGCAATCTAATGATCCGCCAATACTATCCATCAAGGTATCAGAGTCACATGAGCAAGATTCTAAGTGGGACTCAATGTCTTCAAGGAAAAATAGAGAAGGGACAGAAGGAAATTGATAAAGAAAATATTTTGGAATTTATAAGACTCAGAAATTTGTGATTTTAAATCTGTAGCTGTTCTCAGAGTCTGTAGTCTTGTGTTTTGTTATTTGATCTTGAGATTATGAGCTGGGTCAGTTCTTGGTTGTCTTCAAGAGGATGGTGGTGAGCTGCCTTCTTGAATTGCTGCAGTCTATCTGGTGTAGGTACACCTGAGTGTTATTAGGAAGGGACTTCCAAGATTTAGACCCAATGGCAGTGAAGGAAAGGAGACAAAGTTCCAAATCAAGATAGTATGTGGCTGAAGTAGAACTTGGAGGTGATGGCGTTCCCATCCATCTGCTACCCAGTCTTTCTGGGTGGTAGAAATCATGGGAAGCTGTTACCTAAGGAACCTGAGTGAATTGTGATGGTGAATCTTGTAGAAGCATTATTGCTATTGTACTCTTAAGGTGACGTGAATGAATGTATCAGACAGTAGGTGGGATGCTGATCAAATGAATGGTTTTGTCCTGGAGGGTGTTAAACTTCCTGAGTGTCGTTGGATCTTCATGCAGCCAAGGAGTTGGAGAGTTTTCCATCACACCTTGACTTGTGTTTTGTAGCTATTGGACAGGCTTTGAACAATCAGGAGGTACTGACTGATCGATTCTCTGATACACGAGATATGTTGAAACATTTATTGGTCCCACAGTTTGGTGTCAGAAATATAGTTTAAAAAACAAAATTAATTTGACTGTGACAAAAATCATTGAATTTTACTTGGGGTTTTAAAACAGTGTAACACTCATAATACAGGTTTCTCTTCATACTTAGCTGCAAATGTGTTGCTGGTCAAAGCACAGCAGGCCAGGCAGCATCTCAGGAATAGAGAATGCTGCCTGGCCTGCTGTGCTTTGACCAGCAACACATTTGCAGCTGTGATCTCCAGCATCTGCAGACCTCATTTTTTTCTCTTCATACTTACCTCTGTCTCAAATTTCCTATTTCAGTTAAGCCATTTAAGCTAGTTAAGCCAGGAAAAAAAAGGAGATGGGGAAAAGACATTAATGCTGTGCCACTCTCATGTAAAATTGAATAGCTGAAGCATAACACTGACTGAGAAATGGATCAAGCTGCCTCTCCTCAAGTCTGTGGCTTGACAGAATGAAAAAGGGAACATATTTATATCTTGTTGTCCAAATGATATGTTTCCTGAGTATATGTGTGTTGACATAATAGTTTTAAATGTGTTTAACTAAGACAAGCTCACTTGATCCAATTATATTAGTTTGCCAGTCCATCTGTGAATTGTTCCATTTGAATAAACAGGGTATTTAATTTATTTTAACACCATCACCAATCTTTTATGAGACTGGATTTAAAGATTTGTCCAGTTATGTGTTTATGGGTTGAACGTTCACACAGGTTACCACTTTGATAAACTAATTACTTCCTCATATCAATAAAATATTTTAATTAATTGAAGATAAAAAATGATTATTTTATATAGTCAGCAATGCTGGCAAGAGAGCACTAAATAGACTCCAGTTAATTGATCATGAAGTTGTATTAATTTCAGTCTTGAGAAAGGCCTAAATCTCAATGATTGACATCTTTATAGGATTCTTGCTAATCTGCTGGAGAATCTACTAGTACTTCCACAACAACAAAAATGTGGAAGGAGACTTGACAGTATGTTGGATCATATATAACAAGAGGTAGGAAATGAGAAGTATGAAATGGAATAGTTACAAGCTCAATACAGAGAATAATGTAGAAGGGAAATATCTTTGCTTCAACAGATATACAATGACCCACATACCTTTCAGCCCTTACTATTACACACCAATCGTGAAATAAGAATGCTGTTACAACCTTTCTCATATTCCTGAATTCATCTAATCTGGACCATGTTGCAAATACCACAAAGGGTATGAACAGGTTTGCAATTATAATAAACTCAGTTCAATGCTCTCTGGGACTGCCCTTATCATATTAAGGATTTCGGAAAGCTGCCTGAATATTTGTTCCAGTAGTAAGAAGACTGACTCTGCTACTTTCTCTCTCACAACAAAATACGGAGAAAACCTTTCAAATTATGTCAGTCAGAATGTGCATTAATAGCTGTATTTAAGAATAAGTGAAAAGCACACAGCTTAATTCCCAAATAAAGCAAAGTACTGCAGATTCTGGAAGTCTGAAAGCCATTTCCAGATTCTCCAGGGGGTTAGCATCTGCTATTGAAGCATGATCTCACTATTGTCATATTTGTTCCACAAGTGAAATATTAATCAAAAGCTGAGAATGTCAAATGTAATTTGTTTCTCATTGATCTGGCATTCATGTAACACACAATCTGATTTCGCACCCCCCCCCCCCCCCCCCCCACCCCCACCCCCATGTAATGCAAAGGTCTGTTAATCTGTTCTGTTTTTGATTTAGTGCCCAATCCTTAAGCTGCTTGGAATTTAGGAATTGTGCTTTCCACATTTGCCAATTTGTTGATCTAACAAATGGATCTTGAGTATTTTTTGTGGAAAGGATCAATATCTGAAAGATCTGAATGATCAGATTTTGTTGAGTTGGTTGATTGCTTTTAGGCTCTTGAAGTTAATATTTTCTTAATTTGGATGATGATTGTTAGGATTTTGCTCTCCTTGCACGATGTTAATTTTGTTGTCTTATTGTATATTTTGTTGATTATTGTGAATGTTGTAAAAATTGTTGTTTTTGTACTAAAACCGAAAGTTGATAAAGTTTCTATTGTTTTAAATGTTGCTTTGTTTTGGAACATTTGATTTTCCCTTACCAGTATGGCACACTCATCCAGATGAATGAAGATATTCCATTTCAAAAAATTGACAGACGGATTTCCTAAATATCTGTGAGTAGAAACATTCTGAAAGTGGCTTCAATCAGTAAGCTGCATCACTTTTTTGACAGTTTTAAACTTAGTTTTCATGACATTATTCATAATAATGTTTTCTGCATCTGAGTTATTTTGGCATTGAATTCAATACTACACATTCAGATTCATGACCATTTTTTTGTCTCCATTATGTTTTTGTGTACAAGAACATTTTCTGACTCAGTATGTGGATGTACCTACTCGAGAAAGTGCAGAACTTGACCTACTATTGGGAATTAAGGCAGGGCTGAGGTCAGTTGGGCAACACTTTGTGGCAACGATCATAATTCTATTAGTTTTTAAATAATGATGGTAAAGGATAGACCGGATCTAAAAGTTGAAGTTCTAAAATGGAGAAAGGCAAATTTTGACGGTATTAGACAAGGACTTTCAAAAACTGATTGGGGGCAGATGTTCGCAGGTAAAAGGACGGCTGGAAAATGGGAAGCCTTCAGAAATGAGATGACAAGAGTCCAGAGAAAATATATGCCGGTCAGGATGAAAAGGAAGGTTGGTAGGTTTAGGGAATGCTGGATGACTAAAGAAATTAAGGTTTTGGTTAAGAAAAAGAAGGAAGAATATGTCAGGTATAGGCAGGATAGATTGAGTGAATCCTAAGAAGAGTATGAAGGCAGCAAGAGTATACTTAAGAGGGAAATCAGGAGGGTAAAAAGGGGACATGAGATAGCTTTGGCAAATAAGGTTAAGGAGAATGAAAAGGGGTTTTACAAATACATTAAGGACAAAAGGGTAACTAGGGAGAGAATAGGGCCCTGCAAAACCAGCAAGGTGACCTTTGTGTGGAGCCACAGGAGATGGGGGAGCTACTAAATGAATATTTTGCATCAGTGTTTACTGTGGAAAAGGATATGGAAGATATAGACTGCAGGGAAATAGATGGTGACATCTTGAAAAATGTCCAGATTACAGAGGAGGAAATGCTGGATGTCTTGAAACACATAAAAGTGGATAAGTCCCCAGGACCTGATCAAGTGTACCCAAGAACTCTGTGGGAACATAGGGAAGTGATTGCTGGACCCCTAGCTGAGATATTTGTATTATCGATAGTCACAGATGAGTTGTTGGAAGACTGGAGGTTGGTTAACATGGTGCCACTATTTAAGAAAGGTGAAAAGGACAAACCAGGAATTCTCGATCGGTGAGCCTGACATCGATAAAAGGCAAGTTGTTGGAGGGAATTCTGAGGAACAGGACGTACATGTATTTGGAAAGGCAAGGACTGATTAGGGATAGTCAACATGGCTTTATGCGTGGAAAATCATGTCTCACAAACTTTTTTGAGTTTTTTTGAAGAAGTAACAAAGAAGATTGATGATGGAAGAGTGGCGGACGTGATCTACATGGACTTCAGTAAGGTGTTTGACAAGGTTTCTCACGAGAGTCTGGTTAGCAAGGTTGGATCTCATGGAATACAGGGATAACTAGCCATTTGGATACAAAACTGGCTTGAAGGTAGAAGACAGAGAGTGGTGGTGGACGGTTGTTTTTCAGACCAGTGGTATGCTACAAGGATCGGTGCTGAGTCCACTACCATTCATCATTTATATAAATGAGTTAGATGTGAGCATAAGAGGTATAATTAGTAAGTTTGTAGATGATACTAAAATTGGGGGTGTAGTGGACAGTTAAGAGGTTACCTCAGATTACAATGGGATCTTGATCCAACAGGCAAATGGGCTGAGAAGTGGCAGATGGAGTTTAATTTAGATAAATGTGAGGTGCTGCATTTTGGGAAAGCAAATCTTAACAGGACGTATACACTTAATGGTAAGGTCCTCGGGAGTGTTGCTGAACAAAGAGACCTTGACTGCAGGTTCATAGCTCCTTGAAAGTAGAGTCATAGGTAGATAGGATAGTGAAGAATGTGTTTGGTATGTTTTCCATCATTGGTCAGAGTATTGAGTGCAAGACTTGGAAGGTCATGTCGCAGCTGTACAGGATATTGGTTAAGCGACTGTTGAAATATTATGTGCAATTCTGGTTTCCTTCCTATTGGAAGGATGTTGTAAAACTTGAAAGGGTTCAGAAAAGATTTACAAGGATGTTGTCAGGGTTGGAGGATTTGAGCTATAGGGAGAGGTTGAACAGGCTGGGGCTGTTTTCCCTGGAGTGTCAGAGGCTGAGGGGTGACCTTGTAGGGAATGTATCCTGGAGGGCATGGATAGGGTAAATAGATAAGTTATGTTCCCTGGGGTGAGGGAGTCCAGAATTCAAGGACATAAGTTTAGAGTGATAGGGGAAAGATATACAAGAGATCTAAGGGACAACTTTTCCACGCAGAGGGTGGTACATGTATGGAATGAGCTGCCAGAGGAAGTGGTGGAGGTTAGTACAGTTGCAACATTTAAAAGGCATCTGGATGGGTATATGAATAGGAAGGGTTTAGATGGATATGGACCGGGTGCTGGCAGGTGAGACTCGATTGTGTTGGGATATCTGGTCGGCATGGATGGGTTGGACCAAAAGGTTTGTTTCTGTACTGTACATCTCTATGACTCTAATTAAAATGAATAAAAATTCTCAGTTACTGAATAAGTTGTTCTTTTTGACCAGACTGTCAGGAGGAAGCAACAGCCCAGTAGTATCATTGCTGGATTGTTAATCCAGAGACCCAGGTAATTCTGGGGACCCAGTTCAAATCCTGTCACAGTTTATCGTGCAATTTGAATTCAATAAAAAATCTGGAATTATGAGTCAAATGATGACCATGAAACCATTGTCGATTATTGGAAAAACACATTTGGTTCACTAATGTCCTTTAGGGAAGGAAACTGCCATCCTTACCTGGTCTAGCCTACATGTGACTCCAGACCCACAGCAATGTGGTTGGTGCTCAACTGCCTTCTGCTAATTAGGGATGGGCAATAAACGTTGGCCCCACAAGAGATGGCCTAATCCTATGAATTCTTAATAAAAAATAAAGATTTAACTAACTTTACTGACAGGGCTTTGAACTGTCAAATTCCAAGAAACTGTTCTTAGTCCTGATTACCTTTTTCAATCAATGAAGCTGAAGATTGTTTCTGAAGAATTTTGTTAACTTGCTTCTTGATAAATTTGCCATCAACTAAATTCTCTCAAGTAACTAAATGATTGTCAAAACTCTTGGTTGCTTCCAAGTCCTGTTTTCATAGATTCATAGGTCTGCACAGAACTAGAACCAGCCCTTCAGCCCATCTCCTTTCCTGTTTCTAACCTCAGCCCATGTGGGCGGCACGGTGGCACAGTGGTTAGCACTGCTGTCTCACAGCGCCTGAGACCCGGGTTCAATTCCCGACTCAGGCGACTGACTGTGGAGTTTGCATGTTTTTCCCGTGTCTGCGTGGGTGTGCTCCGGTTTCCTCCCACAGTCCAAAGATGTGCGGGTCAGGTGAATTGGCCATACTAAATTGCCCGTAGTGTTAGGTAAGGGGTAATGTAGGGGTATGGGTGGGTTTCGCTTCGGCGGGTCGGTGGGGACTTGTTGGGCCGAAGGGCCTGTTTCCACACTGTAAGTAATCTAATCTAATGTTCCAATAATTTTCCTATCATTAATATAAGATCTATAATTTCCTGGATTATTCTTGTTGCAGCAAACACTTCCAGCTCGGCGAGCAGAACCACAACAACGGATACCCGAGCTACAAATCTTCAATCAGATTTTAAACACTTACGGGCGAGAAACGCTGAAACAAGCCAGGAGATGGGAATCCTGCGCTAACCGCCTCAGCGCAACATATGAACAACTCCGGTTCCTCCACGAATGCAGAAAAAATCAAATCCTTCCACAATGTGTCAAGTACAGCAGCAAGAACATCCATCAACAGACACATCGACCTGGTCCCCACATACAAATCACTGCAGCTAAAACTGACACCCGGAAGCGGCAAGAACAAACCAATATAAATACCGGAAGAAACATCAAAGCAGCGCTTCACACGAGGCTCCAACAGCACTGATGATGTTCCCTAGCCAGGGAACGAAACGTTTTGCAGCAAAAACTTCCAGCTCGGCGAGCAGAACCACAACAACGGATACCCGAGCTACAAATCTTCAATCAGATTTTAAACACTTACGGGCGAGAAACGCTGAAACAAGCCAGGAGATGGGAATCCTGCGCTAACCGCCTCAGCGCAACATATGAACAACTCCGGTTCCTCCACGAATGCAGAAAAAATCAAATCCTTCCACAATGTGTCAAGTACAGCGGCAAGAACATCCATCAACTGACACATCGACCTGGTCCCCACATACAAATCACTGCAGCTGAAACTGACACCCAGAAGCGGCAAGAACAAACCAATATAAATACCGGAAGAAACATCAAAGCAGCGCTTCACACGAGGCTCCAATAGCACTGATGATGTTCCCTAGCCAGGGAACGAAACGTTTGCAGCAAAAACTTTCAGCTCGGCGAGCAGAACCACAACAACGGATACCCGAGCTACAAATCTTCAATCAGATTTTAAACCTTATCTTTTGCGTCCTTCAGTATCCTCAAATAAATCCAGCTCTGGAGACTTAATTACCTTAATGTTTTTTAGACACTCAACACCTCTGTGATTTCCTACATGTCAGATGTTGGATTTACTTGAGAGAGCCGTCCCCAAACCATTTTTTCAAATTCCTGCCTAATATTGCTGAAATTAGTCTTCCCTAATTTAGCATTTTCACCCAAGAATGAGTCTTATCCTTTTCCATAATGATCTTAAAACCAATGGAATCATGATCACTGTTCCCAAAGTTCTCTCCCACTTTAAGTTTTAGCTTGGTGTTCGGGTTTTAGAATCTGCATTCTATTTCCAGTAACTGGCCTTTCTTTTATGAATGTTTGATCGATGTTTATCATGTGAGTTATTCATGGGATTTTACTACTCTCAGTGTTTTCTGCTTTCTCTTAAAAGTTTGTTTTCCCTATTACTGACTAAAAAGCTTTTCTGATTTATGGTTGTCTTTGGCGGTTTCTCTGCAGGAGTTTCCTGCTCAGCGATACTTCCCTCGCAGCAACTGTTCAGTTCTGCGGCTCTTCTCAGATTTATTTGAACTGCATGAATTCAGTAGTAAGTGTGGTGTTTTTACTTGATTTGACTAAAACTGTATAACTGCTCATTCTGTTCTGGTCATATTAATTAGTAGGAATAACATCAATACTTTCTGGTCTAAATATTGTACTGATATGTTTAACTTTTTTTTTAACTTTTCTTTTCTTCAAATGATTTTAGGCCTGTTCTTTCATCTTCACCAGTAGATCCCATCACTGCATCAGTGTGATGTGGTTTTATGGCCAAAACCAACAGTTTAACTTCAAGACAGGTCAATGGGAAGCCACGTTTCGGAACTGTCTTCAAGCTTATACTTCTTTACAAATCTGTTTATTGCATATTAACGCTAAACAATACAATAACAAGTAATCTGTGATGTACCAGGCTCTAATCTTACTGTTACTTTATTGAATGTAATTCAATAAAAAACTATTCTTGATACATGCATCTCTCTCTCTCAATGTCAGGCACATCCCTAACACACCCCATCCACACTGTGTTTATTGAGCCCACTGGGGATTAGATCCACAACATCAATGATAGTTGCTCCATGGTTTTAAAGCTCTTACAGAACAAACACTATTCCAAGGAGTTAATGCTCTGAGTAATTTACATTGCTATTCCTACTAAGCAATATAATCGTAACATAAAGAGCAGTTGTACAGTTTTGGTAAAATCAGGTAAAAATACCACATCTCCTGTTGAATTTGCACAGTTCAAATAAATCTTGACAAAGAACAGTTTGCTCTCTCTGTGACATTGCAGTTCCTGGTGAATATGGTATACACTGTGTATACTAGCTCATATTGAGTACTCACAGAACATTTGGGGGCTTTTAAGTTATCAGTGAAAAGAAACATGTTGTTGGAGAAGTTGCCACATTGCTCCCTCCTGACCTCATTAATTTTTGTTCCAGCATCACAGTCAGGAACGAAATCTGTGGTTGTGCTGAAGTGCAGGTAGGCATTCGCTGACATTGACATAGTCAGGGGGCTATGGACATTCTGATCTATATGATTCCACAAACTAAAAATCCCAAAAATATTTCTGGGCATTTTTCAGGCATCAACTGTCCTTTCAGACCTGGAGATGATAATCAGGGTTCCACAGAGTAGGAAATCAATATTTATGGAAAGGTGTCACACATGGAAACAGGAATGTGGACTACCCAACCATTTTACAGACCATGAGAGACAGTGAGGATTGCAGATGTTGGAGATCAGAGTCCAGAGTGTGGTGCTGGAAAAGCATAGTAGGTCAGGCAGCATCCAAGGTGTATTAGAATTGACGTCTCGGGCATAAGCCTTTCATGAAGAATGAGAGGGGTGGGGGTGAGGGGGCTGAGAGATAAACAGGAGGGTGGGGGTGAGGTTACTGAGAAGGCGATAGGTAGATGCAAGTGGAGATTGATGCAGATAGGTTGGAGGGAAGGGTGGAGCAAAAAGGTGGGAAGGAAGATGGACAGTTAGGACAGTTCAAGAGTGTGATGCCAAGTTTGAGGGTTGGAACTGTGATGAGAATGGGGGAAGGGGAGATGAGGAAACTGTGAAGTCAATGTTGATGCCATGTGGTTGGAGGGTCCCAAGGCAGAAGATGAGGTATTTTTCCTCTAGGCACCTGGTGGCTTGGATTTGGCAGTGGACGGGGCCCAGGACTTGCATGTCTTTGATGGATTGGGAGGGGGAGTTGAAGTGGTCAGCCACAGGGTGGTGGGGTTGTTTTGTGCGGGTGTCCCGGAGATGTTCCCTGAAACATTCTGCGAGTTGGCATCCTGTCTCCCCAATATAGAACAAACCACATTGAGAGCAACAGACACAGTAAGTGAGGTGTTTGGATGTGCAGGAAAATCACTGTTGGATGTGGAAGGACCCTTTGGGACCTTGGATAGAGGTTGGGGGGAGGTGTGGTTGCAGGTTTTGCACCTCTTGCAGCGGAAAAGGAAGGTGCCATGCATGGAGGGTGGGTTGGTGGGGTGGGGGGGGTGGACCAAACTAAGAAGTTGCAGAGGGAATGGTCTCTGTAGAATGCTGATAGGCGTGGGGAGGAAAATATATCTCTGGTGGTGGGGCCTGATTGGAGGTGCTGAAATGACAGAGGATAATGCGCTGGGGTGGAAGATGAGGACCAGGGTGGTTCTATCCTTGTTGCTGTTGGAGGAGTGGGGTTCAAGGACAGAGGTGCGGGAAGTGGAGGAGACATGCTGGAGGGCATTGTTGATCATGTGGGAGGGGCATTTACGGTCCTTGAAATAGGAGGCCATCTGGAATGTCCTGGAGTGAAAATGTTCTTCCTGGGAGCAGATATGGCAGAGCCGAAGGAATTGGGAGTAAGGGATAGCATTTTTACAAGGCAGGGGTTTGGGAGGAGGTGTAGTCCAGGGAGCTGTGGGAGCTGGGGAATGGAAGTAAATGTCCGTGTTGAGTCAGTTACTGGGGATGGAGACAGAGAGGTCCAGGTAGGGGAGGGAAGTGTCTGAGATGGTCCAGGTGAACTTGAGGTCGGGGTGGAAGGTGTTCATGAACTGTTCAACCACCTCATGGGAGCATGAGGTGACGGCCAAAGGGCCTGTCATGTGCTGTAATTTTCTTTGTTCACTGTTCCTGAATGTTTGAGTCATAGCAGCTGCCAGAGCGATGGGTCCACTCCTAAAGGAAGTGGTCACAGTGAACACAGATCACTTTAACATTGATTGATGGATCCCTTCCTGCTGATGAATTCTGCAGTGTTGTGATTGAAGTCTCTCAGTGTCACATATACAGTCAGTGCCATCCTGTTCCTAGGGTAAACGGAATTCAATTGCCCAGTTGTGTAAGGGACTGCTTCTGTGGGGGGCATAAAAAAACAGTGTTGTACTAGCCAGATGGATAAGAACTAACTGAGCAACAGGAGACAGAGAGTAGTAGTGGAAGGTAGTTTCTCAGGAGACCTGTGAGAAGTGATGTTCCATAGAGATCCGTGCTGGGACCATTGTTGTTTGTGACATACATAAATGATTTGGAGGAAAGTATAGGTGCTGATTAACAAGTTTGGTGAAGTAGCAGATAGCAAAGGGAACTTTCAGAGAATACAGCAGAATAGGGATAGATTGGAGAGTTGGGCAGAGAAATGGGTAGATGGATTTCAATCTGGGCAAATGCGAGGTGATGCACTTTGGAAGATCCAAATCAAGAGTGAGCCAAACAGTAAATGGAAAGGTCCTAGAGAAAATTAGTTTACAGAGGTCTGGGTGTTCAGGTCCATTGTTCCCTGAAGGTAGCAATGCAGGTCAGTAAAGTGGTCAAGAAGGCATACAGTATGTTTTCCTTCATCGGACAAGATGAAGGAAACAAGAGTTGGCAGGTCATGTTACAGTTGTATAAGACTGTTGTTCGACCGCATTTGGAATATTACGTACAGTTCTGGTCGCCACATTATAAAAAGGACATGGATGCTTTGGAGAGGATGCAGAGGAGGTTCACCAGGATGTTGCCTGGTATGGAGGGCACTAGCTATGAAGGGAGGTTGAGTAGGTTAGGATTATTTTTATTTGAAAGTTGGAGTTTGAGGGGGTGCCTGATTGTGGTCTACAAAATCATGAGAGGTATCGACAGGGTGGATAGCAAGAAGCTTTTGCCCAGAGTGGGGGATTCAATTACTAGGGGTCAGAGTTCAAAATGAGAGGGGAAAAGTTTAAGGGAGATATGTGTGAAAAGATCTTTACACAGAGGGTGGTGGATACCTGGAATGCGTTGCCTGTGGAGATGGTAGAAGTGGGCAGCATGGTGGCACAGTGGTTAGCACTGCTGCCTCACATTGCCAGAGACCCATGTTCAATTCCCATCTCAGGCAACTGACTGTGTGGAGTTTGCACATTCTCCCCGTGTCTGCGTGGGTTTCCTTCAGGTGCTCCGGTTTCCTCCCACAGTCCAATGATATACAGGTTAGGTGAATTGGCCGTGCAAAATTGTCCATAGTGTTAGGTGAATGAGTAAATGTAGGGAAATGAGTCTGGGTGGATTGCTCTTCGGAGGGTCGGTGTGGACTTGTTGGGCCGAAGGGCCTGTTTCCACACTGTAAGTCAGCTAAGTAAGGTGGGTGCAATAGCGTCATTTAAGAAGTATCTGAACAGATACATGAATGGGCAGGGAGCAGAGCGCTATGCACCCTGAGTAAATAGGTGACAGGTTTAGATTAGATTAGATTACTTACAGTGTGGAAACAGGCCCATCGGCCCAACAAGTCCACACCGACCCGCCAAAGCGCAACCCACCCGTACCCCTACATTTACCCCTTTACTTAACACTATGGGCAATTTAGCATGGTCAATTCACCTGACCTGCACATCTTTGGACTATGGGAGGAAACCAGAGCACCCGGAGGAAACCCAGGCAGACACGGGGAGAACGTGCAAACTCCACACAGACAGTTGCCTGAGTCGTGAATTGAACCCGGGTCTCTGGCGCTGTGAGGCAGCAGTGCTAACCACTGTGCCACCGTGCCGCCCACACGATCTGGACTGGCACAGGTTTGGAGGGCCGAAGGGCCTGTCATGTGCTGTAATTTTCTTTGTTCACTGTTCCTGAATGTTTGAGTCATAGCAGCTGCCAGAACGATGGGTCCACTCCTAAAGGAAGTGGTAACAGTGAACACAGATCACTTTAACATTGATTGATGGATCCCTTCCTGCTGATGAATTCTGCAGTGTTGTGATTGAAGTCTCTCAGTGTCACATATACAGTCAGTGCCATCCTGTTCCTAGGGTAAACGGAATTCAATTGCCCAGTTGTGTAAGGGACTGCATCTGTGGGGAGCATAAAAAAACAGTGTTGTCAGGCACAGATGGCATCACTATTTGTATTGATGTATTTCTGGGTGCATGACTGAGAGATCCTACACAGGTCTCTGGTCACTCCCTGGAATGAGCCAGTTGCATTGAGTTTTAGTGTCACAATGACCTTCACAGCCACTGGAGAGGATGGCCTGTAACTCCTTCAACCCTCAGGTCCTGCTCCAGCATCCATCACAGTTCCATCACAGTGTCCCACATCGTATGAAGCCTGCATCAGCACCAAGCCTCATTCATGTCCAGGAAGTGGAGTCTGCAGCAGCAAACACTGGGCTTCCTGTGTACCACATACATCCTGAGGGATTGAGTGTTCCTTGTCCTCTCAGGATGGGGATTTGGTGCTGTTCCTGGGCTTACCATCAACCCTACTCCTCCTGAATCTGTCTTCATCTTCTTAGGTATCTAGCCATAGTAACCAGCATGTCACCACCAGCAGCAGCCATCTCGCTCAGAGAGGAGAGAGATTTAAAAAGGACGTGAGGGACAAAGGTTTTACACAATTTGTGTAAAAATAGTGCCTGTGTGGAATGAACTTCCTGAGAAAGTGCTGGGTGCATTTAAAAGACATTTGGATAAGTACATGAATAGGAGGGATATGTGCCAGAAGCAGGCAGGTGGGACTAATTTCATTTGGGATTGTGTTCACCCTGGACTGGTGGGACCGAAGGTTCTGTTTCTGTGCTGTATGATTTGATAACTCTATGATAGAGTGTTTCTTTAATGTGAGAAAGTTATCGGTGGCAAACTCTGGAGATGAACATACTTTACCGTACTGTGAGAAATGCTGGACATCCACATTCCACCTCAATTGACCCCAATCAATCTCCCATGATCCTCAACCATTCTGAAATATTGAAGGATGGGCAACTAAGACTGTAATCACCCCTGCCCTGTGACTGACTCCAAAGATGAAACCCAGAGATGTCTGGCAAGACCCCTGACTACTGCGTTCACAATTCCCTGATAAATGATGCATGATTGGCCTGATCAGACGGACTTCTGAACAGCTCTAAAATTGCACCGGACAGGTCCCTGGACTGCGATGGACTGAATGGAAAATGTGCTGGCTGTGGCTGTGACTGACAATACCGAAACCCACTGACAGACAGCAATACCTCACTTGAATTGACTTAACTAAGGAGCAGACCCCACCAATATATGCCATGCTCATTTGGTTGAATGATTGAGCAGTGGGTTTGCCATCACAGGCCGATGGCCTGATGTTATTTTGCTGTCTCCATGTGTCACACTCCAACATGTACAAACCGAGAAAATATAATGAAATGAAACCTTCCTCTGTGTTTGTCTGAAAGAGCCCTTTAGGACAGCCATGATGACCATCTTGGATACTGGCTGAACTCAAACATGGCAAGGCACAGCATGGCAAGACAAGGATGATGCAAATGTGCAGGTAGGTACAAAATGAGTAAGCGCTAAAAGAGCAAGGTGGCAGTCCTAGAATACTATCTGATCCATTCCGTGACCTAGGTACTTGCTGCAATCTTCTGAATACTAGCTACTGCTCCATCTCACTATATATGTCTCTGTGCCTTTTGAGTGGCCTGCCAGTTTTCATGGAGGGGTCATGATCTGGTTGCCAGATGCTGAGTGCCACTGTCCATAGATGATGGCTACACGTAGCTGGTATCCATGGATCACATCGCAAGCAGTCCATGCCCATTTTCCAAGGTATGGGCCATTCAGTGAAAGTGGCAGAATCAATCCATCAGCTCCATGCTTTGGTTGCCAATATCAAGCTTGGTTGATGTGTTTGGCAAGATGGCAGCGTGACTATTAATAAGGCAAGTTGTGATGTTAACAAAGGCAGTTAGAAAGTGTTAAACTAAGAAACCAAAGAACTCCTGATACTGGAAATCAGACATAAATCAGAAATTGTTGGAAAAGATCAGCAGGCCCAGCAGCATCTGAAAAGAGAAAGCAGAGTTAATTTTTCAGTTCCAGTAAGCTTTCTTCAGAACTGATGCTCTCTGATCTGCTGAGTTTTTCATGCAATTTATGTTTGGTTTGCTCTTCAAGAAGTGCTAATCCCTATGGGGCACCCAGATTGGTGGATTTAAGCTCTGAATTCAGGAGGCAGAGGGAAATAATTTGCAAAGAGCTATGGAACAGCAGTGAGCAAGAGAACAGGAGAGCAGGAGTGTGGGCGGCACAGTGGCACAGTGGTTAGCACTGCTGCCTCACAGCGCCAGTGACCCGGGTTCAATTCCCGACTCAGGCGACAGACTGTGTGGAGTTTGCACGTTCTCCCTGTGTCTGCGTGGGTTTCCTCCGGGTGCTCCGGTTTCCTCCCACAGTCCAAAGATGTGCGGGTCAGGTGAATTGGCCATGCTAAATTGCCCATAGTGTTAGGTAAGGGGTAAATGTAAGGGAATGGGTGGGTTGCGCTTCGGCGGGTCGGTGTGGACTTGTTGGGCCGAAGGGCCTGTTTCCACACTGTAAGTAATCTAATTTAAACAGAGTTGCTAGAAACCAGAGACACTTCTAAATTTATGTCAAATGCATTGTGCACTACTTGAGAGTGATTTCAAGCTTGAGCTGAAAGCTGAAGCCAGAATTCCAAAGAGGCGTGTGGAAAAGTTTGGAGTTAGTCCTTGGAAAGTGGATGACTTTCAAGAATCTGAGAAGTAGCCAAAGATTTTCTGAGGAAGTCATAAGGAAAAAGGAAAGTTTCAGCTGACAATTTTAGTTGGAAATATGTGTGATTGCATTTTATAATGTTCATTGTTGTAAAGCATTACTAATCATCCAAGCCAGTTATTAGCTTTCATTGTTTGCTTTTTATGATTTTTAGTTCTTTTCTAAACCGTGGAATTTTGTAGTTTCATGTTTGTAAATAACAGGGATCAAATCATGTGTTATCCTTCATCAGTTTCAAAACTGAAAATATTTTATAATAAGTCATCCGTGCTAGTGTTAACATAGCATTAAACAGAAGCTTCAACAATTTAATGTTCGAAGGTTGGCTACTAAGTCAACTATTTGTCATTAGTATGGAAACTCAAACATGTTCAATATATTGTTTTCATGTTCTTTGGTAATATAATTATTATTGTTTTACTGCACAATAATGCAGTAATGTATGAAAATTCTTCAGTGATTGTACTGACAATACAGCTGTTTGATAATTTTCCCATATTAAGATGCACTAAGTGTAACTCCATATGCGAGAGCTTCTCTTCAAAGATGTACTGACAGTGCTGCAATGTGTTAATGTTTCTTTTCAATCATCTACTGACAACATTTTATAATTCTGTCCTCAGCAAAGATGTATTTGTACAGATGGTGTGCCAATAATGCTGAAAGGGTTTGGGCACAGTTTTGAATTAATTTAGTTTGCTCTTGCAGTGTGTCTAAACGCTTACAGAAAAGGTTGTTTTTCGGTGGCACAATCACATTTCTACTTCTCTGAGCTACTCTAAGTAGGAAATTTTGTGGATCAGTGGACAATATCTCTGTCTCGGAGGCAGAATCTCTGGATTTGAGTTTGATTCCAGGACTTAATGACCGCGGCTGAACAGTTAGTTATTAACCTGCGAATCCTGCCAATAGGCCGATGGTGAATGGTCAGAGCAGGAATCTCCTGGTCAACCACACTTGATGTACAGTGGATCCCTCAAGCTATAGCATCTGGCTCCAGGCTGGTCACCAACGTGTTATGGAAACAGTTGTCAGCTCAAGCTTCAACCGTCTCCAGATGCGGAAAAACATTTTCAGTCAACCCATGGTGTTAACATTATTCTATCTTTTCTCATCTTTCCAGTGGATTTGGATTTGAAAATTAACATTCATTTACTGAATATTTACTTCATAGAATAGTGCAGAACTGAAACAGACCCTTCAGCCCACCATGTCTGTGATAATCATGATGTTAATCCTATCTGCCTGCACATTGAGTATTCCTCTTTCCTGTGCTCTTGTCTGTCTGAACGCCTCTTAAGCTTTACTATAAGATTTGCTTTTACCACCTCCCCTGGCAATGTATTCCAGGCACTTACTACTTTTTGTGTAAAAACAGTTCCATGCACATTTCCTTTAAACTTTTCCCCTCTCAGCTTAAATCTATGTTCCTGGTATTTGATATTTACACCCTTGCGTGTTTGTGTTACTACTTTCAGAGAGCTGTGTACTGGGATCCCTCTGCATATCAGTGCTCCTAAGGGTTCTGCCATTTACTGTATATTTTCCTCTTGCAATTGACCTCCCAAAATGCATCATCTCATACTTGTCTGAATTAAACTCCATCTGCCATTTCTTTGCCCAACTTTCTAGCTGATCTATATTCTGCTTTATCCTTTGACAACCTTCCTCATTATTCACAATTCCACCAATTTTCATGTCATCTCCCAACTTACTAATCAGATCACTACATTTTCATCCAACTTATTTCCATATACAAACAAGAGAGGTTCCAGTATTGATCCATGCAGAAGACCACTGATCAAAGATAGCCAGACAGAAAAATATCCCTCCACAACTACCCAAGCCAATTTTGCATTTAATTAACCAACTCACTACTGATTGCAAAATACTTAACCTTCTGCACCAGTTTTCATGAAGAACCTTGTCAAGTGTTTTATTAAACTCCATATAGACTACATCCAGTGCCCTACCCTCATCAATTACCTTAATCACTTCCTCAAAAAACTCAATCAATTTTGTAAGACAAGATCTCCACTGGACAAAGCAATGCTGAGTATCCCAGTCCATTCTTTTCTAAATATGAGATTCTGTCCATAAGAATCTTCTCCAATAATTTTCCATCCCACTGATGTAAGGTTCACTGGCCTAGAATTTCCTGGATTATATCTGTTGCCCTTCTTAAACAAAAGAACCACTTTGGCTATTTTCCAATCTTCTGATGCCTTGTCTGTGGCTAAAGAGGATACAAAGATCTCTGTCAAGGTCCCAGTGGCCTCTCTCACTCCATCCGTCTGTGTCCTGGGATAGATTCCATCAGATCATGAGGACTTATCTACTTTAGCATTTTTCAAGACACCCAACACCTCCTGCTTCTTAATACCGACAGTTTGCAAGTTTTGTTTTGTAGAATAATGCATGATGTGAGACGATTCTCCAAATGCTAAATTAAATGGTTAGAGTTTGGATTAAGACTGACTGAAACTCATCAGAACAGGAGTTTTATAAAAAGCTTACTGCATTTTTGAATTGTCGATGTCTAGATCATTATAGTTGGATGAAAGAGAAGGGTATCCTCTCACTGCAGGGAAAACAAAATTTGATGTTTATTTTGTATATGACGATGCATTGAAGTAGATCAATGATAATCATATTGGTAAATATCAGAAATAAATGTTCCTGTGTGACCGCTTGCTTCTAGTGTGTGGATTTCAGTTTTTAAAAAATCTAAACATTGCAAATGCTGTGGCATTGAATAGTTAATTGAAGTTTTGTTGTAAAATTTTATAGGTTATTAAAGTGCATTTGCAAATTCACAATGTTTTATTTGCTTGTGACATGATGTGCCCTATCACAGTAATACATCAGACATCTAATGGAACACCAACAGCAATAAACATAACCAGAAAATACAATAACAACATAAATGTAAACCCAAGGGTGCACAGTTCAACTCAGATATTTTTAAGTAAAGGGAAGCATTTTATTGGTCAAGTAACTGAAGCTCTGCTCAAGGAGTCAGGTAACGAAACAGGACGTATACAGAATGTGGCAGACTCTCCTTCCGTCCAGAAGTATCTGATATAGCAGATATGTGACAGAAACTAACATCAAGTCACTGATGTCTTCCATATGAACAAGGGCTAGGCAGAATAGCAGAAGAGAAGATAGTATGCCTAAAGAACATGTCCACAACAGTAATAAAAGAGGTACTAAATGAAAGCTACTCATTTATTTTCACTAAAGCAGAGGATGTTACTAATGCCACAGTAAAAGAGGAAACACTGCAAACATTTTAAAAAGAGTAGAAAAAGATGGTTTGAAAAGGAAAACAAACAGTAAGAAATGTTAAAACGTATCTCAAGTTCTAATGGATCTAAGGCTAGACTTGCAGAGATTCTCACCACAACTCAGTCCTTTTCTGTTATGGGACTGGTGCTAGTAAACAGAGTTTGCAAATGTTGCTCCCCTATTCAAAAAGGGGGATATGTAAACCTGACAAGTACAAACCAGCCAACTCAATCCTGAGGAATTATTTGCAGACATTGAACTAGATTTTAAATCTTTCAAAAATAACTCACTTGCACAGAGTTAAAAGTATAAAATTAGAACTATTAATCCAGGGCAGAATTTATTGGGATTCAGCAAAGCAAATGAAAGACAGCATTGTTCTTTTTTAAAGGCAGAATAGCTTTGGTTAACTTGATAGGGTTTTACATGAAGTAAATGATGATAGTTCTGTTAGCTTGTTGGAGGATTTTGAGGATATGACGAGTAAAAGAGTTAACAAGGATGGTTATTTTGTATTTTCAGAAGGCTTTGATAGAGTCCCTCTCAGCAGATGTTGGTTAGCAAAATTAAATAACATAGGAAGGGAGGCAACATTCTAGGTAGATTAATGAAAGGCTAACAGGCAGAAAACAGACCTTAGAAATAAATGGGTCATTCTCACACTGGCAGACTATAACTAGTAATATTGTGCAAGGAACAGTACTTGGGCCACAACTGTGTTACTCACTGAAAGCTAACATGCCACTGAGGTAGCACAGTGGCTCAGTGATTCGCACTGTTGCCTCACAGCATCAAGGCTTCGGGTTCAATTTCCACCCTTGGGTGACTGTCTATGTGGAGTTTTGATGTTTTCCCTGTGACTCTGTGGATTTCATCCAGGTGCTGTGTTTTCCTCCCACAATCTAAAAGGTGTCCAGGTTAAGTGGATTGGTCATGCTAAATTGTCCATACTGTCCAGGGATGTGTAGGTTAGGTGGATTAGTCATGGGTAATACATCGTGACAGGGACAGGGTAGGGGGTGGTTCTGGGTGGGATGCTCTTCAGAGGGCAAGTATAGACTTGTTGGGCAAAATAGCCTGTTTCCATACTGTAGGGATTCTACAGTATGGAATAGGAAAACAAATATTCTGTCAGTCTTTATCATAAGAGGATTTCAGTACAGGAAAACAGTCTTACTTCAGTTGTCATCCACAGCTAGATTAAAAGGCTGTTATGACAAGATCCTGGGTGTGGCTTCCTCAGCTTACTTTGGTTCCAGGTAGAACAGCCCAAACTGCTGTAAAGGAAAGAACTGGCCTGCCTCATTGTTGTAACAACTGAGGAAATGGGTAAACAAAGTTAATTTCTACAAAGAAATTTTCCCTTCCCTTCTGGATATCTTTCTCCCAGACTCAAATAAACCTGTTTCAAAAAGAAAGAAGGTTAACCAGGTTTTCTTGACTTAACAAAAAGAGTTGATTTATTGATTGCTAAAGAAAAGAAGAATTAGTAAAGTAATGCACATGTACTCAGGGTTGAGTTCTGCCAGGGTCCCTCAGCTACTAACTTTGTTACATGCTTTTGTCAAGCATGTCAAAACTAAAGCCAAATTGAAGAGCTGGCATGACAGTGACTACCTGTGATATCAAAGTTACATTTGACCAAGTGCGGCATCAAGTAGCATGAGCAACACTGCAGTCAATGGACATTGAGGGCTAAATCTCTGCTGGCTACAGTTGGATCTCGTATAAAGGAAAGTTTGTGGCATTTGGAGGTTAGTCATCTCACTTCAGGACATCTCTGCAGGAGTTCCTCAGGTTTATGTCCTACCCCCAATCTTCTTCAGCTACCTCATCAATGGCCTCCCTCCATCATAAAGTCAGAAGTCAGGATGCTTGCTGATGATTGCACAATGTTCAGGTAACTCCTCAGATACCAAATTGATTCATTCACATCTAAATGCAGCATGATCTAGACAGTATCCAGGCTTGGGCTGACCAATAGCAAGTAACATTCATTCCACACAAGTACCAGGCAATGACCATCTCCAAGAAGAAAGAAGTTAATCATGGTCCCTTAACATTCAATGGTATAACCATCACTGAATCCACCACCTATCAACATCTTTAGGGAGACCATTGACTCAAACCTGAACTGAAGTAGACATAAATATTGTGGGTATAAGAATACTTCATTACTCATCTCCTGACCGCTCAATTTAACATATGCACGGCATAGATGTAGATAAACCAGGCACAATTTCTAAATCCAAAGATGTCTCAAAACACAAATGTAGTAAAAATTGAGAAGGATAAGAAGAATTACATAAAAACAGAAAGTGTTGGAGAAACTCAACAGATCAGGCAGCATCTGTAGAGAGAGAAACAGAGTGAATGTTTCAAATCAAATTATTCTCATTCAGAGTGGAAGAGGTTCTGAAGAAGAAACATATAGGACTCAAAACATTAACTTGGTGTCTCTCTCCACAGGTATTGCCAGACCTGCTGAGTTTCTCCAGTGTTTTCTGTTTTTATTTCAGGTCTTTCGCCATATTTTGCTGTTATTTCAGAAAGGTATGAAACATCTTGTGAAATCGATGGATCCGGGGCAGATGAATTTGAGTAGCAAGAAGTGTGAAATGATTCATTTCAGGTGGAAAAATGAAGAGAATGATCATAAACTAAATGGCACAATTTCAGATAGACTGCAGGAACAGAGTGACCTGGGGCTGCATATACACACACATCGTTAAAGGTGACAGGACAAGTTGAGAAAATTGTTGAAAAAAACATATGAGAATGTTTGGGGTAGGAGGAAAAACAAATGGAGACTTTGAGCTCTAGATTAGAAACTATCCAGCTCTTAACAACGTGGGGTCTGGTGAGATTGGTGGTAGAGCTGAAAATGTGTTGCTGGTTAAAGCGCAGCAGGTCAGGCAGCATCCAAGGAACAGGAGATTCAATGTTTCGGGCATAAGCCCTTCATCAGGAATGCAGAGGAGATGACCTGGGGGGTGCAGTGAGAGAGAGACTCACTGAAATCCTTGTAGAGGGAGGAAGAGAGCTTCTTCAAGGAAGGCATCCTTGCAAGAGGATTCGCAGTAGGTTAAAATCTTCGAGTAAAAAGTGAGGTCTGCAGATGCTGGAGATCAGAGCTGAAAATGTGTTGCTGGTTAAAACGCAGCAGGTCAGGCAGCATCCAAGGAACAGGAGATTCGACGTTTCGGGCATAAGCCCTTCATCAGATTGGTGGTAGAGCCAAGCGAGGTGTTCAGGAAGGCTGATCTCAACATCAACGTTATCATGTTATATCGTTTGCTTTTTTGAAGTGGTTTGCGGTGAATTCCCAATTAACAATTAAAATAAAAAACAAGAAGCAAATATTTCTGGAGAAGTCCATCAGGTCTGGAAGCAGACATGGAGAGAGAAATAGAATTAATATTTTGAGTCCAGTGACCCTTCTTCAGAACCTTTCTCTCCATAGATACTACCAGACATGCTGCGTTTCTCCAGGAATGTCTGCTTTTGTCTCAGTTGACAACAACTTTTTCTTGTTAACAGCTCACTTTGTGCTGCAGTCACGTGTGTGTGTGTGTGTGTGTGTGTGTGTGTGTGTGTGTGTGTGTGTGTGTGCGCGCGCGTGTGTTTGGGGGATGTGGAGGGGTGTTGGAAGTGGGAATCTGGAGACTTGTCAGAAAAGGGTACTGCAGATGCTGGAGATTTGAGTCAAGATTAGAGTGGTGCTGGAAAAGCACAGCAGGTCAGGCGGCATCTGAGGAGCAGGGGAAAAAAAAAGCAATCGACATTTCAGGCAAAAGCCCTTCATCAGGAAACTTCAACAGGAGACTTGTGTTCACTAGCCAGGGATTCAGGCAAGTCATGCCATTCCGGGGTATAGGCCACAGTCATCCCCTTGTCATTATTCACAAAATATAAGGGAAAGAGGAGCTGGGGGTAGTGGGGTGTGGAAAAGGAAGTGGGGAAAAGGGATGGTAGAAAGGGACTGGGGAAAGGGGTGGGGGCTATGGGAGTGGAAAAAGGGACTGGAGAAAGGAAGGGGTGATAAGGAGCTGGGAGGAAGGAGATGGGGAAAATGGTGGGGGAAAGGGGGAAGAAAAGGTGTGGGGTAAGGGTGGGGGAAAGAAGGTATGGTAAGGAGTTGGGAGAATGGGATGGAGGTGAGGGGGTGGGGCAATGCAGAGGAAGAGAGGGACGTGTCAGCTTTTTTAGTTACATGAACACCTGGTGTCATGAGCGGTGACATGGAGGAGCGAATGGACACCTGGAAAGGAGAGGGTGATGTTGGGGTTTCAGGAGAACATCAACACTGAGGCTCACAGAGGATCACTCACTGTCACACCAACCAGGAAACACATGGTTAGAGTGCAGTGTGGAGGAGAATGGCTGGGAAGGGACTCACAATAGATCGGGTATGTGAACCGACTTGTGAGGGAGGGGTCTTCACCTGCAACTGTTCACTGGATGTGCACAGAGGAACAACATTGTCCTCTGGCACAGATTCACAGGGTGCCTATCCCTGACAGTGCTACAGGATTGACCACCTTAGTTGTACCTCACTGCCACCATCACCCTGAGGTGGGCACTCCTGCACACTGAGTCAGGTGAACAATTTGCAGTGATGAGAGTGGGACTGCGAAAAGGAAGCTGAAGGGGCAGAGTGGGCCGATGCCATGTGCACACAATGCTGCCCCTGACCCCACATGATGTATTTGGTGGTCATTGCAAACCCTCAATCGCTACACCTTGTTCCTGACCAAGGAATGATGCTGGGGGGGAGCGGGGGGGCACTATAAAGTGTCTACAACCACAACAGACAGGACAATGACCGATAGTGAAATACAAGGCTTTATGAAATGCCTTTTAGCCAGAGGTTGAACTTCCTCACCTGGAACCTTGGAGTGTCAGAGGTGTGGAGGTAGGGTGAAGGGGGAAAGCCCAACAGTCACCTCTGCAGGGAGTTACGTTGAGACTGTCAAGGGGCCTGTGGGTATCTCCTCTCCAGTTGGGTGCTGTCCTGTCTCAACGTGAGGAGGGAGCACCGGGACTGGGTCAAGGCTCCCATGGCCTGGCATCCATCCTGAGGAGCATTGGGGTGGGGGGTTGCCAACTCTCCAGCAGCTCTGGAAAGGGTTGGGTCTGCCTCCCCATGACAGTCTATTAGTTTGGGCAGTGACAGCCAATAGATGCAGTGGCTCCATCACCCCCACCTTCTCAGCAATGAAAAATGTGGAGACCTCAATGACTGCCTTCTGATGCTGTTCCCCACTGTCCTTCACAGCCAAGACTACAGAGCTCAGCTGGATATCAGAAAATGTCCAAACCACAGAGGGGATTGATTAGAATGGCATCATGGACATAAGACTTCAGTTACACAGAGAGATTGAGAGAAAACGAGGAGATGGGAGAGTACAGCATAAAGAAACACCTAATGCAGGCTTGTCAGAAAGGCATTACAATAATCACAGGAGATTTCAATCTACATATTAACCAGAAAAGTCACTTGGGAATAGGTAGCCGAGATGAGAAGTGCATAGCAACACCTTTTGGGACAATTTCTTAGAACAGCATGCCCCAGAGCCAACCAGTGAGCAGGTTATAGTGAATAAAAACCAAAAGAACTACGGATGCTGTAAATCAGAAACAAAAAGAGAGGTTGCTGGAAAAGCTCGGCAAGTCTGATAGTATCTGTGAAGAGAAATCAGAGGGTTTTTTTATTTCAAAGTTATACTTTATGCATACAAATCTTTGGTACCTGTACAGCTGATGATGCCATTCGGTTATATACAGTCTGTACATACAGAGAACTGACTGAGTTATGAGTATTTATAATTCTGTACGTTAACCATCCAGTCCCTTGGCCTTTAGCTGAGAGGTCAGCAGAGCCCAATTACTGAATGGGTCCCCCTGTTATTCTTCAGCGGAAGAATATTACATGGTGGTCGTTCCCTACTGTGCCTTGGCAGTAGCTGCCCCAAGCTTCAGCACATCCCTCAACACAGAATTCTGACCTTGAAATGTGCCAGTGTGTAACACTCAGTCGGGGTCAACTCCTTCAGCTGGAGGGCCAACAGGTTTCGAACCGCCCAGAGAGTATCTTTCATCGAGTTAATGATCCTCCAGGCACAGTTGACGTTCGTCTCAGTGTGCGTCCCGGGGAACAGACTGTAGAGCACGGAGCCCCACATCACGGAGCTGCTCAGGACGAACCTCGACAAACACCCTGCATTCCTCTCCAGACTTCCTCTGCATAGGCACATTCCAGAAGGAGGTGTGTGAGTCTCGTCCCCCCCGCAACCGCTTCAAAGGCAGCGTGCGGTGCGGCTGAGAGTCCAGGCGTGCATAAAGGATCTCACAGGCAGAGCCCTTCTCACCACCAGCCAAGCCATGTCTTGGTGCTTGTTGGAAAGTTCCGGCGATGAGGCATTCTGCCAAATGGCTTTGACAGTCTGCTCAGGAAACCGCTCGATAGGATCCGCCCTCTCCTTTTCCCAAAGGGTCTCAAGGGCACTATGTGCTGACCACTCCTTGATGGACTTGTGGTCTAAGGTGTTTTTCTTCATAAACTTCTCCACGAAGGACAGGTGGTATGGAACGGTCCAACTATTCGGAGCGTTCCGTGGCAGCGAGGCCAGGCCCATCCTTCGCAACACCGGGGACAGGTAGAACCTCAGTACGTAGTGACACTTGTGTTTGCGTACCGGGGATCCATGCACAGCTTGATGCAGCCACACGCAAAGGTGGCCCTCAGGGTGAGGGTGGCATTTGGTATGGATTTCCCCCGTTGCCCAGATCGTTGTACAGCGAGTCCCTTCAGACCCGGTCCATCTTTGACCTCCATATAAACTGGAAGATGGCCCGGGTGACTGCAGCGGCACAGGTTCTGGGAATAGGCCAGTTCTGTGCCATGTATAATAGCAATGACAGTGCCTCACACCTGATGACCAGGTTTTTTTCCCGTGATGGAGAGCGACCGTAGCTTCCATCTGCCCAGTTTCTGTCTCACTTTACTGATACGCTCCTCCCAAGACTTGGCGCACACCCCAGCCCCCCCGAACCAAATACCCAGCACCTTCAGGTGGTTGGTCCTGACGGTGAAGGAGATCGAGGATTGGTTGGCCCAGTTCCCGAAGAGCATGGCCTCACTCCTGCCTCAGTTTACCTTGGCCCCCGAGGCCCGTTCGAATTGGTCACATATGCACATGAGTCTGTGCACGGACAGCAGATCCAAGCAGAAAACGGCGACGTCATCCATGTACAGGGAGGCCTTAACCTGCAGGCCCCCGCTGCCAGGAATAGTCACCCCTCTCAGGCTCACATCCTTCCTGATGGACTCGGCAAATGGCTCTATGCAGCACACAAACAAGGCAGGAGAGAGAGGGCAGCCCTGCCTGACTCCAGATCTGACTGGGAAGCTATCTGATTCCCACCCATTGATTGAGACTGCACTGACAATGTTGGTGTAGAGCAGTCTGATCCAATTGCAGATTCTCTCCCCAAAGCCCATTTTGGAGAGAACATCTCTCATATCCCTGTGTGATATCCCGTCAAAGGCTTCCTCCTGGTCCAGGCTGATCAGGCTGGTGTCCAATCCTCTATCCTGCACGTAGGCGATCGTATCCCTGAGGAACGCGAGACTCTCAGAGATCTTCCTGCCCGGCACAGCACAGGTTTAGTCAGGGTGAATCACCGACCCCAGAGCAGACCTGACCCGGTTGGCGATTACCTTTGACAGAATTTTGTAATCCGCATTCAACAGTGAGATTGGTTTCCAATTTGAGTTCCTCCCTCTCCCCCTTCCGCTTGTAGCTGAGGGTGATGATGCCTTTCCTCATGGATTCACTCATGGTACCTGCCCGAAGCATACTGACATACACCTCCAGCAGGTCCTGGCCAATCAAGTCCCAAGAACGGAATAGAGCTCAATCGGTAAGCCGTCGCTTCCAGGAGTTTTATTCTTTTTGAAGGACTCGAGGGCCTTGGTCAGCTCGTCCAGAGATAACGGCTGGTCCAGCCTCTCGCGTGCTCTGTCGCCTAAGACCTCCGTGATAGAGGACAGGAACGACTGAGGCCACGCTTCGAGTCATACAGACTGGCACAGAAGGATTTGCTGATCCTCATGATGTCAGCCTGAGATGACGTTACCGAGCCATCTTCTTCCTTCAGGCTGCTGAGCACGGAGCTCTCTTTGTGCACCTTCTGGAAGAAGAAACGTGAATATGTCTCATCCTGCTCCACCAAGCGGACCCTGGACCGGAAGATTATCTTGGAGGCCTCCAAGGCAAACAGCGAATCTTGCTGGCCCTTCACCTCCTTGAGGACCTCCGTGACATCGACCCCAATCATCTGCAGCAGGAGCAGGTTCTGCTTACTTTCCTGGAGCTGGGACAGCTTTCCCCACCTCTCTCTCTCGCCTCCTGAACACCTTTGAGGATAATTGGAGCAGGTTATAGTAGACCTGGTATTGTGTAATGAGATCAGATTAGTTAATGATCTCATAGTGAAGGTGCCCCTTGAGGTGGCAGTGACCAAAATATGATTAGATTAGATTAGATTAATATGCTTGGGGTTTAGTTTCTGATGGAGGAGAAAGGAATAGGGCAGAAAATATTTTTACAAATTTAAATAAGGATAACTATTGATGGGTGAAATCCAAGCTGGTGAAAGTGAATTGGCCAATCAGGCTAAGTCAATAGAAAAAGGATAAATCAATAGAAATCCAGTGCGAGACATTTCAGAATCCACAAAATATGTATATTTCAAAAGAGTTTTTAAAAAATCCCAGAAACAAATCAACATGGCTAACTGGAAACAGCCTACAGCTGTGAAAGATAAGTGGCAGGTCTGAAGATTGGACAGAGAGGTAAACATAACAGAGAATGACCAAACAATTAATAAAAAGAGGAAGATTGGAATGTGAGAGAAAGATGGGCAGAAATATGAAAGCATTTTATAATACATTCTGTATAAATATCTTGAAAGGAAAGAAATTACCCATGGTGGTACTACTATTACCCATGGTGGTACTACTATTACCCATGGTGGTACTACTATAGAGAATGAGGCTGAAGAGTTAATGATGGCAAATAAGCAAGTAGCATAACAGCCTTCACTGTAGGAACATCCCAGAAGCAACAATGAATCAGGCAATGGAGGGAAGAAGGAACTCAGGAAAATCACACAATCAGCCAAGAAGTGGCACTGAGTAAATTATTGAAGCTGCAAGATGACAAGTGCCCAAGCCCTGATGAACTTTATTGGAGGGTCTTAAAAGAAGTGACTAGGTGATACATAGGCACTATTTTTTCAAACTTCTCTTGATTTGGGGACAATCCCATTAGATTAGAAGATAATGAATGTAACTTTTTTATATAAAAAGAGGAAGGAGGGAGAAAGCAGGAAATTACCGCCCATTAGTTTAACAGTGGTTATAGGGAAAATGTTGCAGCTATTACTAAATAACTTAAGACAGAGCTTTTTGATAACTTCAAACTACTCAGGCAGAGCCAACAGAGTTTTGTGAAATGAAACAAATGTTTAAGTTACACTGCTTACCCTGTGGTAAATAATGTCTTAATGCTTCTAAACCATTTCCTTCTCACAGCAGCAACTGTTCTGTACATTGAGCTTCAGTCAAGACTTCTGCAAAACTACCAAAATGGCACCCAAAAGCTTTTTAAAGTTGAGGTGTTTCCTCTAAATCAAAAGAAAAAAAATCTCTGACCTTTTAAACGGAAAGCCTGATGCATGACTCTTTACTTTGATCACTCATAAAAACTCTCCAAATGAAAACAAAACGCCAATACACATCAGGAACACTCCTGCTCATGCTGTGTTTAAAAATCACCATGACAGTAAAAATATTTATAAGTTAATCATCAGATCCATTCAGACCAAACCCCAGGACACTAGCTCAAATCCAAACTCTAAAATTAAAAATTAAAGTAAGTATAAATCACCATTGATCATAAACACATCATATATCAGTATAAAAGAAGATTGACAGGCTAACAGAAAGCAGACAATAGTATAAATAGGTATTTTTCAGGTTGGCAGGCTGTAGTGAATTGGATGGCCTAAGGATTGGTTTTGGGCCCTCAGCTGTTTTGCAATTTATATCAATGACTTAGATGAACGGATGAAAGTTATGACTGTTAAATTTGCTATGAATACAAAAATAGGTAGGAAAATAAATTAGAAAGAGGACATAAAGGAGTTAAAAAAGACAGATAGTTTAAATGAATGGGCTGAGAGATGGTAAATGGAGTATAATGTGAGAGAATGTGTAATTGTCCTGTCAGCAGACTGTATTAAAAAGTAGCATTTTATCTAAATGGGAGAGCTTGCAGCCAGAAGAATACTATTGTTTATTGCAAGGGAAATATGTGCAAAAGTAGGGAGGCTGTGCTTCAGTTTTTCAGAACACTGGTAAAACCACAGCAGGAGTACTAGGCACAGTATTAATTCCTAAAGGCAAAGGTGAGGACTGCAGATGCTGGAAATCAGAGTCTAGATTAGAGTGTTGCTGGAAAAGCACAGCAGATCAGGCAGCATCCACGGAGCAGGAGAATCGACATTTTAGGCAAAAGCCCTTTATCAGGATTAGAGGCAGGGATCCTCCAGGGTGGAGGGTGCTGGGGGTGGGGAGAAGGTAACAAAGAGTATAATAGGTGGATGGGGGTGGGGATGAAGGTGATAGGTCAGAGAGGAGGGTGGAGTGGATAGGTGGGAAGGATGATGGGCAGGTAGGAAGGTCATGAGGGCGGTGCTGAGCTGGAAGGTTGGAACTGGGGTAAGGTGGGGGAGAGGAAATGAGGAAACTGGTGAAGTCCACATTGATGCCATGGAGTTGGAGTGTTCCAAGACGAAAGATGAGGCGTTCTTCTTCCAGGCATTGGGTGGTGAGGGAGCGGTGGTGGAGGAGGCGCAGGACCTGCACGTCCTCGGCCGAGTGGAAGGGGGAGTTGAAACATTGGGCCACAGGGCGGTGTGGTTGATTGGTGTGGGTGTCCCGGAGATGTTCCCTAAAGCGGACTGCAAGAAGGCGTCCAGTCTCCCCAATGTAGAGGACACCACATCAGGAGCAACGGATACAATAAATGACATTGGTGGATGTGCAGGTGAATTCCTAAAGTAATATTTGGAATGAATGGGTTGTCTTATGTCCTTACCTCAAAGCCCATACAGCAGGCCTTGTCAGCACAAGGGCTGCTACCATAAATAACTCATTGTCAGCTGCAACTATTCTCCATTAGCTGGATTCTCCCAGGCTGTCCTTCACCCATCCCTTTGTGTTCCCAACTGTTTCTCTTCCTCTCTCTCGTGTGTTCTATCCCCACATACTGTTTACTCTTTCCCAGCCCATCCTCAGCCTTTACAGGTAATGAACCTTTTCCTAGCTACAATCAGTTCTGAAGGGTCACGCGACTCAAAACATTAACTGTTTTTTTCTCCACAGATGCTGCCAGACCTGCTGAACTTTCCCAGCACTTTTTGGTTTTGGTTCTGATCTGCAATTCTTTTTTTATTTTCTTAAGAGTGCTTTAGAAAACTGGAGTTTCAAAAGGAAGAAGTAGCATCAGTTGAAAGAACCGCAGACAGAGGAGACAAGGGAGCATCCAATAAGAAGTTAGTTGTCTGAGGAAAAAAAAATGTTGGTGGAATTGTAGCAGAAAATCTAGCCACAAAGCAATTTGGGGAGGGACACTTTACACTTACACTTACATTTACACTTACATTTACACTTACACTTACACTTACACTTACACTTACACTTACATTTACATTTACACTTACATTTACACTTACACTTACATTTACATTTACACTTACACTTGCATTTATACTTACACTTACACTTACATTTACACTTACATTTACACTTACACTTACACTTACACTTACACTTACATTTACATTTACACTTACATTTACACTTACACTTACATTTACATTTACACTTACACTTGCATTTATACTTACACTTACACTTACATTTACACTTACACTTACACTTACATTTACACTTACATTTACATTTACACTTACACTTACATTTACACTTACACTTACACTTACACTTACACTTACACTTACATTTCAGAAACGTGCAGCATTTGGATTGATGCTGCTCCCTATAATGTTTCGGAAAATAATGCCTCATTGCAAATTTCATCTTCCTCTCAAAGTCTTCAGCAATTGCTTCTTCACTGTTGATTTTATTTTGTATTTATGTTAATACAACACGGAAACAGACCCAAACTGGTCCATGCTGACCATAGTGCCCACTCAACTACTTCCAATTGCCTGCATTTGGCCCATATCCCTCAAACCCTTCTCATTGGTGTACCTATCCAAATGCTTTTGTAAATGCTGCTATTGTACCTGCTTCAACCACTTTCTCTGACAGTGCATTCCACGTACACACCACTCTCTGTGTGAAGAAGTTGACTCTCGTAGTGAAGCATCATTGTGGGGCCAAACTTATAGCTTCCGGTGTTGCTTAAACATGTTTTCAATATAACCCAGCTTTGTAGTTATTGGGGTTTAATGCGTAGAATTACGTAAATAATATTTCATGATGAAACCTTACAGGAAAACCTGGAATGTGTTTTTTGGCATCTTTATTACAGAACAGCAAGCTATCTGGTGTCTCTTGATAGCAGGGCATTTATCCTATTGCTAGAGTCAGAATGCATTTTTCTAAAGTTAAACTGAACTTGATTCAATGAGCTATGGGTTGTCACAAACACAGATTGTTTCTATAAATCCTCCATTTCTTTTATGTTGTCTGGTATCTAACAATTATGGCCTCTAGGTGAAAGTGAGGAGTGCAGATGCTGGAGGTTAGAGTTCGAGAGCGTGGTGCTGAAAAGCACAGCAGGTCAGGCAGTATCCAAGGAGCAGGAGGGTCGACATTTTGGGCAAAAGCCCTTCATCAAGAATGAAGCTTGTGGGCTGGGAGGGGGTGGTGTGAGATAAATGGGAAGGGGTGGACTGGGGGGAATGGTAGCTGAGAGTGCAATAGATAGATAGAGGTGCAGGTAGTGATGATAGATCAGAGGGGAAGGTGGAGTGGATAGGTGGGAAGGGAGATGGACAGGTAGGACAGGTCATGTGGGGGGTGCCAGGTTGGAAGGTTGGATCTGGGATAAGATGGGGGGAGGAGAAAAGAGGAAACTGGTGAAGTCCACATTGATGCCCTGGTGTTGAAGTGTTTTGAGGCGGAAGATGAGGCGTTCTTCCTCCAGACGTCGGGTTGTGAGGGAGTGGCAATGGAGGAGGCCCAGGACTTGCATGACCTTGGCAGAATGGGAAAGGGAGTTGAAGTATTTGGTCACGGGGTGGTTGGGTTGGTTGGTGCGGATGTCCCAGAGATGTTCTCTGAAGCGCTCAGCGAGTAGGCGTCCGTGGTGAAAATGAGGACTGCAGATGCTGGAAATCAGAGTCAAGGTTAGAGTGGTATTGGAAAAGCACAGCAGGTCAGGCAGCATCCAAGGAGCAGGAAAATCAACGTTTCAGGCAAAAGCCATTCCTGATGAAGGGCTTTTGCCCGAAATTTCGATTTTCCTGATCCTCTGATGCTGCATGACCCGCTGCACCTTTCCGGCATCAGTCTAATCTTGTAGCTGTCCGTCTTGAGACAATCACCGTTGATGGACATGGAGGTCCAGGAAGGGGAGGGAGGTGTCTGAGATGGTCCAGGTGAATTAAAGCTTAAAAATGTGTTGCTGGAAAAGTGCAGCAGGTCAGGCAGCATCAAAGGAACAGGAGAATCGACGTTTCAGGCATAACATCGGTTCTCCTGCTCCTTGGATGCTGCCTGACCTGCTGCACTTTTCCAGCAACACATTTTTAAGCTCTGATCTCCAGCATCTGCAGTCCTCACTTTCTCCCAAGTGAAATAAAAGTCAGGATGGAATGTGTTGGTGAAGTTGATGAATTGTTCAACCTCTTAGTACAGTCTCTGTCAAGCATCTTTGTAACAAAGAAAATTTACAGCCCAGGAACAGACCCTTCGGCCCTCCAAGCCTGAGCCGATCTAAATGTGCTGTCTAAACCTGTTGCCCAATTCCTAAGCATCTGTATCCCTCTGCTCCCCACCTACTCATGCAGCTGTCCAGATGCAGCTTAAATGAATCTGCCGTGCCTGCCTCTACCACCTCTGCTGGCAACGCGTTCCAAACACCCACCACCCTCTGCGTGAAGTACTTGCCGTGTGTATCCCCCTTAAACTTTTCACCTCTCACCTTGAAAGAGTGGCCTCTCATTACTGAATCCTTCACCCTGGGGATAAAGCTTATCTTTATCTACCCTGTCGATACCCTTCATGATTTGATAAACCTCAATCAGGTCTCCACCACCCCTCCCCCCCATCTTCTTTTTTCTAATGAAAATAAACCTAACCTACTCAACCTCTCTTCATCACTAGCACCTTCCATACCAGGCAACATCCTCTTAAACCTTCTCTACACCCTCTCCAAAGCGTCCACATCCTTTTGGTAATGTGGCGACCAGAACTGTACACGGTATTCTAAATGCAGCCGAACCAATATCTTGTACAATTTTAACATGACTTGCCAGCTCTTATACTCAATACCCCGTCTGATGAAGGCAAGCATATCATATGCCTTCTTGACCACTCTATCCACCTGTGCAGTAACCTTCAGGGTACAATGGACCTGCACTCCCAGATCTCTCTGCCCATCGACTTTTCCCAAGGCTCTTCCATTCATTGTATAATTTGCTCTAGAATTAGTCTTGCCTAAATGCATCACCTCACATTTTCCTGGATTGAAAGCCATCTGCCACTTTTCCGCCCAACTCTCCAATCTATCTATATCCTCCTGTATTCTCTGACAGTCCCTTATGCTTTATCCTACACCACCAGTCTTTGTGACATCTGCAAACTTGCTGATCATACCAACAGTGCCCTCTTCTAGATCATTTATGTATATTACAAACAGTGGCCCCAATACTGACCCCTGTGGAACTCCCACTGGTCACCTTTCTCCATTTCGAGAAACTCCCTTCAACTCTTACTCTCTGTCTCCTGTTGCTCAACAATTCTTTATCCACCGAGCTAGAACACCCTGCTCACCATGTGACTTCATCTTCTCCATTAGTCTACCATGGGGAACCTTATAAAATGCCTTACTAAAGTCCACGTATATGACATCAACAGTCCTTCCTTCATCTATCAACTCGGTCACTTCTTCGAAGAAATCGATTAAGTTGGTAAGGCAGGATCTTCCCCCCACAAAACCATGTTGCCTATCACTGATAAGCTCATTCCTTTCCAAATATAAACAGATTCTATCTCTCAGTACCTTCTCCAGCAACTTCCCCACCACCGACGTCAGGCTCATTGGTCTGTAGTTACCCAGAATATCCCTATTACCCTCCTTGTACAGGGGGACAACATGAGCAACCCTCCAGTCCTCTGGCACCTCACCTTATTTAAGGATGCCACAAAGATATCTGTCAGGGCCCCAGCTATTTCCTCTCTCACCTCCCTCAGCAACCTGGGATAGATCCCACCCGGTCCTGGGGACCTCGAGCTTACTTAACATATCTTCCCTACTTATGTCAACGTGATCCAGACTTTACAAACTTCTATCTCTAATCTCAAGATACAATGATGTTCCTCTCCTCAGTGAACACTGATGCAAAGTAATCATTCAGAATCTCACCCATTCTCTTGGGTTTGGCACACAGACTTCCTTCATTTTCTATTAATGGACCAATCCTTTCTCTAGTTACCCGCTTGCTTCTTATATAAGAATAAAATGCTTTCGGATTCTCCTTAATTCTGCTTGCTATAGCTATTTCATGACCCCTTGTAGCTCGCTTGATTCCTTGTTTAAGACTTGTCCTACTCTTCCGATATTCCTCCAAGGCCCATTCTGTTCTCAGCTGCTTAGACCTTATGTACGCTTCCCTTTTCCTCTTGGCTAGATAATGAACGTGGTTCATTTATGTTTGTGAGATACATTCAAATGGAAGGACTCTTACTCTGCAGGATAAAGGGATAGTTCAAGCATTTTTAAATTACCCAGGAACTTAGAATTAGGTTATAGGCACCCTTTCTCCATAGCAATGCATCAGTCAGAGTTGACTTCTGAAATAATTACTTCACTTTCTCTTGTTTTTAAATACATGCAAGATCTCTTTCTTTCCTTTGTTACATTCCTGGCAAGCTTTCCTTCTCTTAGATCCCCCTTTAGTCTCCTACACTCTCAAGAAAAAGGCTCTAGCTTGCCCAATCTCTCCTTGTAACTCCGAGCATTGAGTCCTGGCAACATCCTTGTAAATTTTTTCTGTATTCTTTCCAGTCTAATAATATTCTTCCTACTGCAAAGTGACCAAAACTGGACACAATATTTCAAGTGTGGCCTCACTAACATTCTGTATAACAATATAACTTCCCAACTTCTATACTCAATGCCCTGACTAACGAAGGCCAGTGTACCAAAAGCCTTCTTCACTGCCCGTCGACCTGTGACTCCACTTTCAGAGAACAGTGAACCTGAATTCCAAATCCCTCTGTTCCACTACACTCCATGAGGCCCTACCATTTGCTATGAAACTCCTACCTTGATTTGACTTACCAAAATGCAAGACCTGATATTTATCTATATTAAACTCCTTTTTCCATTTCTTGGCCCACTACCCCAGCTGAACTTGCTACAATTTCTGATAACCTTCCTCACTGTCCTTGATATCACCTACGTCAGTGTCATTAGCAAACTTTACTAATCATGCCTTGTACCTTCACATCCAAATCAATATATATATATCTCTGCTTCCTACCATCAAGCCAATTGTGTATCCAATTTGCCAGGTCCTTCTGGATTCTACGCAATCTTTCCTTCCACAGTAGCTTACCATGTGGAAACTTATCAAAGGCCTTCCTGAAATCCATATAGACTATGTATACCATCCTGCCCTCACCTAAATTGCTAGTCACTTCAGCAAAAAACTCTAACAGATTTGTGAGTCATGATCTCTCAGTCACAAAGTCATGCTGATTACTGCTTATCAAATCCTGTCTTTCCAAAAGCAAGTATATATTTTCTCAGAATCTTATCAAGTAACTTACCTACCACAGATGTTAAGCTTACTGGGCTATAGTTCCCAGGCTTTTCATTGCAGCCTGTTTTGAATAATGACCCAACTTTTGTTCCCCTCCAGTCTTACAGGACCTCACACTGGCTAATGGTGATGTAAAAATATTGGCCAGCTTCTTCACAATTTCTTCATCAGCCTCTTGTAGTGTTCTTGGATATATCTGGTCAGGACCAAGAGATTTATTCACATTATCTTAAAAACATGACATGAACTCCTCATCCAGGCAATTATGATCAGCCTGATTTTTCCATTTTACATATTGATTGAAGTTACTCCTCATGATTCTCCTCCATTGACCCCCACCTTACAAGCTCTTCCTCCCCACAAATTGCAACTGTTCTCTGTCAGTATATTCCCTGTCAGCCTCCTTCTCATCCCCAACCCATTTGCACTCTTCCTCCACTTGTAACCATCTCCATCTTCCCTCTCTCTAAAACCTTTTGCAACCTCCTTCATTCTTTATCTTGTGCTTTAAGCTGGTACTACTGCCTACACGTTGAGATATAGGTCTGGGGTGTCTCAGGGTGTGAATGTCTGCACATACTCTATCCCTTAGATTGCTTATTTATTATCTCAGTTCTATATTGTAGCACTCTTATTTCTGTCTGTATCAAGGAAATTAACAAATGTAACTCCCAAACATAGTACCAAAGATCTCTCTCTTCACATACTCATTCTTGACTGGCTCTTCTCTCTTACTGGATGTCAGGTTCATGTGATCAGTTACATTGTCATGATTTGCATGAATCTTATGCATTAGGGAGTCTATCAGCAGTAAGTCAAGGAGAGAACCAGTCTGTGGTCAGGGGAGCAGCTCAACACTGATTCTGTTCTGGTTATGTGGAGTCACTCGCCGCAAGAAAACATGACCCACTATCACTATTATCCTGACACAGATAAGTAAGGACACCACTTTGATTGGGATAACACATCCATCCTAAGACAAGCCAAACAGAGACAAGCAAGAGAATTCCGAGAAGCGTGGCATTCTAACTGGAACTCTAACAATAAACATCAATTTAGACCCCATTTACCACCCTCTGAGAAAAGGAACAGGAAAGGACACCATCACAGGAAATGACATGCCATAGGAAATGACATCACCAGCACAAGGAAACCAAAACACAAATAGAAAGCGAGTCAGAATACCTGTGCTTCACAAGAGGCTCACTGATGATGTTCCTTAGTATGGTGACAAACATCTGAAAACGAATCTTCCAGCTCAACGAGCAAACCTACATTCAGAACCTCAATTTGAGCTACAAATCTTCTCCAAATTCACTAACTGTGATTCAATGATCTTTGCTCCTTATATGGCAAAATATACTTCTCTATTTGTCTTAGTACAAGCCTTGGATAATGCAATGAGTCACAGTAACTATACTTCGTTTCATACACTGACAAATTTCAATGTGATAAGCAACATGGACAGCCTCCCCCTCCCACAATGAAAACACAGTTCCTCTCTCAGAGTTCTCGGGAAGATACAAATAGCTCACATAATTTTTTATTGATCTGCACAGATATTGACAGTTACATTGACCTCAGGTATATCACTAAGGCCAGATAATTTTTACTCCCCATTGCCTCACGGTTTTCAATTCACCACCTCAGAGCAAAGCCACTGGATCTTGGCAGCAATCGCTGGAAAGGCTCAGCAGGTCTGGTAGCGTCTGTGCAGAGAAAGTACAGTTAATGTCTTGGGTACTGAATTTCACCATCTGCTGTAACAGGGTTTGAACCCAGGTTCCCAACTGTGTTCCTACATTCATTGCCCAGGGATAACACCAAGGAGGTGGCATGGTGGCTCAGTGGTTAGCACTGCTGCCTCACAGTGCCAGGGACCCAGGTTCAATCCCAGCTTAGGGTGACTGTCTGTGTGGAGTTTGCACATTCTCCCCATGTCTGTGTGGGTTTCCTCCATGTGCCCATAGTGTTCAGGAATGTGTACTTTAGGTGCTTAAGCCAGGGGTAAAAATAGGATGAAGTGGAATGGGCCTGGGTGGGTTATTCTTTGGAGGGTTGGAATGGACTTGTTGGGCCGAAGGGTTTCCATGGGTTCTCTGATTGTTGTCCCTCTTTTTAATTCTCAATTATTTGGATGACGTGGTTATCACTGACTTTTTCAAGAGGATAAGAAACCTGAGATAGCACAAGGTAATTATCTTAGCATTTCCGTTAAAACTTTTTAATCAGCTGCTCATCTTTGGCTGTCTAAGTCAAATCTAATAAGTAATTTAAAAGAAACATAAGGGAAAGATGAATTGCCCTCACTTCAATATCTGTCACAAGATAATAAATGAGAATAAAGTAATATTGACACCATTGTGCCTCAAACAGTGCACAAAAGAACACTCATCAATGAAGCACAAACCTAATGCACTGCAGATTGTTTTGAAACATCCAAGTTCTCAGCAGCAATAAGCTCCACATTTCAATTGTGCGCATCCCATGCAGTTTCCTTCCCCATCCTAAGCATCCTAAATCTTGCCTAATCACATCATAATTGCCTTTTCTCGATCTGTAACTTTTCCCCCGAGACATATACCTATCCCTTTCCATCACTAAAGTAAATATAACCAAATTGTAGTCATTATCACCAAAGTGGTCACCTACCTCCAAATCTAACACCTGGCCAGGTTCATCAACCAGTAACAAATCTAATGTGACCTCACTCCATGTTGGCCTATTTACATATTGTGTCAGGAAACCCTCTAGCACACATTGAACAAAAACTGATCCATGTAAAGTACTCGAACTGTAGTATTTCCAGTCAATATTTGGAAAGTTAAAGACCCCCATGACAACTACCCTGTTTCTCTTGATCTTATCCAGAATTATCTTTGCTATCCTTTCCTCTATATCTCTGGAACTTTTCAGAGGTCTGTAGAACATTCCAAATAGGGTGATCTCTCCCCGTGTCTGTGTGGGTTTCCTCCGGGTGCTCCGGTTTCCTCCCACAGTCCAAAGATGTGCAGGTCAGGTGAATTAGCCATGCTAAATTGCCCATAGTGTTAGGTAAGGGATAAATGTATGGGTGGGTTGCGGGTCGGTGTGGACTTGTTGGGCCGAAGAGCCAGTTTCCACACTGTAAGAAATCTAATCTAATCTAAACAAAGTTGATTAGGGATAATCAACCTGATTTTGTGAAGGGCATATCATGCCTCACAAACCTTATTGAGTACTTTGAGAAGGTGACCAAACAGATGGACGAGGGAAAAGCTGTTGATGTGGTGTATATGGATTTCAGTAAGGTATTTGGTAAGGTTCCCCATGGTGGGCTATTGCACAAAATACAGAGGCATGGGATTAAGGATGATTGAGCCATTTGGATCAGAAATTGGCTAGTTGTAAGAAAACAGAGGGTGGTGGTTGATGGGAAATGTTTATCATGGAACTCAGTTACTAGCAGTGTACTGCAATGATCTGTTTTGGGTCCACTATTGTTTGTCATTTTTATAAATGACCTGGATGAGGGCGTAGAAGGGTAGTTTAGTAAATTTGCAGATGACACTAAGGTCGGTAGAGTTGTGGACAGTGCTGAAGGATGTTGCAGGTTACAGAGGGATATAGACAAGTTGGAAAGGTGTGAGGTGATTCAGTTTGGAAGAAGCAACAGGAATAAAGAGTACTGGGCGAATGGTCAAAGTCTTGGCAGTGTAGATGAGGCAGAGAGATCTCAGTGTCCATGTACATAGATCCCTGAAAGTTGCCACCCAGATTGATAGGGTTGTTAAAAAAGCATACTGTGTGTTAGCTTTTATTGGCAGACGGATTGAGTTTCAGAACCATGAGGTCATGCTACAGCTGTACAAAACTCTGATGCGGCCGCACTTGGAGTATTGTGTGCAGTTCTGGTCATCACATTATGGGAGGATTTGGAAGCATTTGAAAGGGTTCAGAGGAGATTTACTCGGATGTTCTTGGTATGGAGGGAAGGTCCTATGAGGAAAGGCTGAGGGACTTGCGGATGTTTTCATTCGAGAGACGAAGGTTGAGAGGTGACTTGGTTGAGACATATAAGACAGTTAGATCGGGTGGACAATGAGAACCTTTTTTCTCAGTTGGTGATGGCTCACACAAGGGGACATAGCTTTAAATTGAGGGGTGATAGATATAGGACAAATGTCAGAGGTAGTTTCTTTACTCAGAGAGGAGTAGGGGATGGAATGCACAGACTGCAACAGGAGTAAATTTGGCAACTTTAAGAGTATTTAAATGGTCATTGGACAAACATATGGATGAGAATAGAATAGTGTAGGATGGATGGGCTTCAGATTAGTTTCACAGGTCAACGCAACATCGAGGGCCGAAGGGCCTGTACTGTACTATTACGTTCTATATTCTGTGTTAGGTAGCTCTGGGCTAACAGTGCTTGTGCGGGTACAGAATGATTTTTTAAAATGGCAGTAACACCAGAAATGCTGGTTAGTTCTAGGATGTATCAGCAGGGATGTGTTGTTCTGGGCATGGCAAGTGACAGGATGGGGTTAACATTGGGCATGAACCATGCATTGGTGGGGTTTAGGCAGTCAATGGGACAAGTCAGTAAAATAGAGTGAGACAACATGCTCATCTTCACAGCAAGAAGCTGTCCTTGAATCTCAATGAAACTAATACTTAGCCAAAAACAAAAATAAAACCTTAGGTTCAGCTCAATAGGAAAAAAATTACTGACAGCTCAGACCAAGATCCCTGCCACAGAGAATAGGCAGCATAAGGCTCGAGATCAGAAGCCTTCATTTTTATCCTTGAAAGTCATCTATCCTTCATTTTATCTGTAAAACTTTGGAAAACCCTGCATTGTGACAACAATGGGGATAACTGCGAATACTGCAAAGTCTTTTAATCCAATGGCATTTTTAATCAAATAAGGATTTGAGGAAAACAATTTCTTGAAATATAGACTAATGTGCAAACTAGATTCAAAATCAGAAGCTGAACAAGTAAATGCATTTCAAAATACATTTGTGAATATATCTGATAATGGTGAGACTTGCCATGGGGTAAAAGGGGCAACAGATACTGTTGAAGAGGTACTGAAAATGTTTTAATAGAATAATTCAGCATCAGATGTTTACAGCTTAGATAGAATTTTAAAAAGGTAATTCATAAATGGCAGAATTGTGGCTAGAATTACTGTTGCACATGTGTCAGACTTAGTACAGTCCAATGAAAGCTTGACTTTGAAACAAGCTATTCAGATTGTGATAGAAGTAAGAGAGAAATCCTGAGAAAAGAAAATCAACCTTATCACAGAGGAGTTCACAGGAAATTGGGCTGTGTAAGATAAAGGTTCTGAAAGGGTTAATGTTAGAGGCTGCATTAAATTCCATCCAATATTATAATGCCAAAAGAAACTTGGATAGAAAAACAGCAGATCAGCTTCGGATCATGCACATTGAATTCATGTCTGAGTAACAATGCCTAAAATACTAATGAAATTTGTACCAGATTGTTATTAGGAAATAAACAACATCTTGTTTGGGAGAATTAGGACACACTTGTTGGCAACAAATTGCCCCAAATGCAAATTGGTAATAACTGGCATCACAATGCATACATCTCACACAGCATGGAAAAAGTCCCAGGCTGCTGGTCATGAAAGTTGAGGTTACTTTTATTTATTCATTCCCATGCATTAGACAAGAGGAATATAGGCTCCCCTCTTAATTACAAGCAAAGTGGATAATATTCCACCTTACTAAGCTTAATAAACAATGCCCATCCACTTCTTACCCAAATAAAGCATGTCAGCAACCTTAACAAATTCCTCCCACATGAATTGTAATTTAGTGATGCATCAGCCATTTTTATCGCAGCCTCTGTAATCTTCTTATTAATTTCTTCTGTTGGATGCTACAGGATGAATCTTATTTTTTTGGTAATTGTGAGTTTGAGTATGTTTGAGGTAGATTTACATCAGGTTTTTGGAACGTTATCACCAAACAGGTCTGTGTCATGCCAGAATGGTTGGAGTTTAAAGAAATCTTCAACATTAACCCATTCATGGGTAAAAGTGAGGACTGCAGGTGCTGGAGATCAGAGTTAAGAGTGTGTTGTTGAGAAAGCACAGCAGGTCAGGCAGCATCCAGGGAGCAGTAAAATCGACGTTTCAGGCATAAGCCCTTCATCAGTTCATTCATACCTGATGAAGGGCTTATGCCCGAAACGTCAATTCTCCTGCTCCTCAGTCGCTGCCTGACCTGCTGTGCTTTCTCAACAACACAATCTCGACATTAACCCATTCGTAACAATTATTTGATATGAGAGAGAGTTATCAAGGAGTAGTTGTACCTTGCTTTACAATGGTAAGTGTCAGTTATTTAGTCCAATTACTTTGTCAAGAATAGCTCTGTTGTGTAGCATTATATTGTGTTGTGATTCTGCAGATAAAGTGTCTCCTGTTTAGTAACTTTTGCATAATGTGAAATTCTTGATGCTGTGTTATTCGCTGTCTCCACTTTATAGAAATTCTCATAAATGTGTAGCCTGTAGAAAGTATCTGTTTCTCAATAACATTTCTTTGGAAAGTTATATAACACAGCCAAACAGATATATTCTTAGAATCCACAGGAGTCATTACCAAGGTCAGTGTCACCCTGGAATCCATAAATAAAATGATTTGCCAAGAGTTCAGAATTCTCTGGCACTCAGATTATTCAAAATAATTGACAAAGGATTTTATTTATGGAGTTTGCTGTTTTTCATATTAACATACATTCTAGAACTCTGAACTAATTTCAAAACAGAGAAGCAGAACGAATTTTAGATGACGTAATTAAATATGCAATAAACCCACAATAACAGAATCCCAGTAAAATTGTTTGAAAGATGTTACAGAAATATTAAATTTAGAAACATATAAAGCTGACAACTCCCTTTTAGAAATTCACATCATAGTATTGAATGTAGGCAAAGGGAAAAGTCATTAAGGCCTTAAGATGTAGGAGCAGAAGTCGGTCATTTGACCTAACCAGTCTGCTCCATCATTTGATGAGATCATGGCTGATTTAATCATTATCAAATCCAGTTTCCTACGTTTTCCCCAAAACCCTTGATTCCCTTAAGATTAACAATCTGTCTATCTCTTGAATATACTGAATGACCTAGCCACTATGGTAAATAATTCTAGCAATTTATTATTCACTGAGAGAAGATTTTTTTTCTCATCTCTTCCTCACGAGGGAATGCTTTATTCTGAGATTATTTCCTTTGGTTTTAGACTCTTCCAAAAAAGGGAAACAGTCTTTCAGCATCTAAAACCCTGCCAAGCTTCCTAAGAATCTCATATTTCAATGAGGTTTGTTCTTAGTCTTCTAAACTCCAATGAGTACAGACTCGACCTACTCAATCTTTGTTCATAAGGAATTCTGTCTATACCCACATTCAACCTTCTCTGTATTTCCCCGAATGTCTGCATACCTTTCCTTCAATAGGAGATAAAAACATATTCACAGTATTTCAGATGTTGTCTAATAGTGATTTGTTTTTGGGTTTTATCAAAGGTTACCTACATATATACTCTATTCCCTGTGAAATAAAAGCCAATATTAAATATGCTTTTCTATTGCCTGATGAACTGGAATGTTAGCTTTTTATGATTTACACGTGAGAACTCCCAAAGTCCTCTGTGCAGTCTTTCTCCAATTAAGTAACTGTCCCACAATAGCTCAAGTGTGGCCCATCCCACTGGAACAGTTCCATTTTACCCCAGAACTGCTGGACATGCACATGGACAGCAGTGAATTGAGGGGTGCGTAGGTGAGGTTATTTTATTTTAGATTGGGAATAATCGTCGGCACAACACTGTGGGCCAAAGGGTCTGTTCTAGAACATAGAACATAGAACAATACAGCTCAGAACTGGCCCTTCAGCCCACGATGTTGTGCCGTACATTTGTCCTAGCTTAAGCACCTATCCATGTACCTATCCAATTGCTGCTTAAAGTCACCAATCATTCTGACTCTGCCACTCCCACAGGCAGTGCATTCCATGCCCCACCACTCTCTAGGTAAAGAACCTACCCCTGACATCCCCCCTGTACCTTTCACCCTTCACCTTAAATTTATGTCCCCTTGTAACACTCTGTTGTACCCGGGGAAAAAGTCTCTGACTGTCTACTCTATCTATTCCCCTGATCATCTTATAAACCGCTATCAAGTCACCCCTCATCCTTCGCCGTTCCAATGAAAAAAGGCCTAGAACTCTCAACCTATCCTCGTACGACCTATTCTCCATTCCAGGCAACATTCTGGTAAATCTCTTCTGCACCCTCTCCAAAGCTTCCACATCTTTCCTGTGCTGTACTTTTCTATGTTGTATATTCTATGTTCCAACTGGTGCCAGTATTCCGTAACTGAAATTCATTCCACCCACACCAATCATTGAGACACAACTTCACTCTCTTAACTTTAATTACTCTATGTCAGTTTGCTGCTCAGGACTATAAGACCATAAGACATAGGAGTGGAAGTAAGGCCATTCAGCCCATCAAGTCCACTCCGCCATTCAATCATGGCTGATGGGCAGTTCAACTCCACTTACCAGCATTCTCTCCATAGCCCTTAATTCTGTGTGACATCAAGAATTTATCAATCTCTGCCTTGAAGACATTTAGCGTACCGACCTCCACTACACTCTGCGGCAATGAATTCCACAGGCCCACCATTCTCTGGCTGAAGAAATGTTTCTGCATTTCTGTTCTGAATTTACCCCCTGTAATTATAAGGCTGCGTCCACATGTCCTAGTCTCCTCCCTTAACGGAAACAATTTCCTAGCATCCACCCTTTCCAAGCCATGTATTATCTTGTAAGTTTCTATTAAGTCTCCCCTTAATCTTCTAAACTCCAATGAATACAATCCCAGGATCCTCAGCCGTCCCTCTTATGTTAGACCGACCATTCCAGGGATCATCCGTGTGAAACTCCGCTGGACACGTTCCAGTGCCAGTATGTCTTTCCTGAGGTGTGGGGACCAAAACTGGACACAGTACTCCAAATGGGGCCTAACCAGAGCTTTATAAAGTCTCAGTAGCACAATGGTGCTTTTGTATTCCAATCCTCTTGAGATAAATGACAACATTGCATTCACTTTCTTAATCACGGACTCAACCTGCATGTTTACCTTTAGAGAATCCTTGACTAGCACTCCCAGATCCTTTTGTATTTTGGCTTTACGAATTTTCTCACCGTTTAGAAAGTAGTCTATGCTTATATTCTTTTTTCCAAAGTGCAAGACCTCACATTTGCTCACGTTGAATTCCATCTGCCATTTCCTGGACCACTCTCCCAAACTGTCTAGATCCTTCTGCAGCCTCCCCACTTCCTCAGTACTACCTGCCTGTCCACCTAACTTCGTATCATCGGCAAACTTCGCTAGAATGCCCCCAGTTTCTTCATCCAGATCATTAATATATAATGTGAACAGCTGTGGCCCCAACACTGAACCCTGCGGGACACCGCTTGTCACCGGCTGCCATTCCGAAAAAGAACATTTTATCCTAACTCTCTGCCTTCTGTCAGACAGCCAATCCTCAATCCATACCAGTAGCTCACCTCGAACACCATGGGCCCTCACCTTGCTCAGCAGCCTCCCGTGTGGCACCTTATCAAAGGCCTTTTGGAAGTCTAGATAGACCACATCCACTGGGTTTCCCTGGTCTAACCTACTTGTCACCTCTTCAAAGAATTCCAACAGGTTTGCCAGGCATGACCTCCCCTTACCAAATCCATGTTGACTTGTTCTAATCCAACTCTGCTCTTCCAAGAATTTAGAAACCTCATCCTTAATGATGGATTCTAGAATTTTACCAAAAACCGAGATTAGGTTAATTGTCCTATAATTTTTCCATCTTTTGTCTAGATCTTTTCTTGAACAAGGGGGTTACAACAGCGATCTTCCAATCATCCAGGACTTTCCCTGACTCCAGTGACTTTTGAAAGATCTCAACCAACGCCTCCACTATTTCCTCAGCCACCTCTCTCAGAACTCTAGGATGTGGCCCATCAGGGTCAGGAGATTTATCAATTTTAAGACCTTTTAGCTTTTCTAGCACTTTCTCTTTTGTAATGGCAACCATACTCAACTCAATCCCCTGACTCCCTTTAATTGTTGGGATATTACTCATGTCTTCCACTGTGAAGACTGACGCAAAGTACTTGTTAAGTTCTCCTGCAATTTCCTTATCTCCCATCACTAGGCTTCCAGCATAAGTTTGAAGTGGCCCAATGTCTACTTTTGCCTGTCATTTGTTTCGTATGTATTAAAAGAAACTTTTACTATCATTTCTAATATTACTGGCTAGCCTACCTTCATATTTAATCCTCTCCTTCCTTATTACTCTCTTTGTTATCCTCTGTTTGTTTTTGTAGCCTTCCCAATCTTCTGATTTCCCACTGCTCTTGGCCACTTTATAGGATCTCTCTTTTTCTTTAATACATTTCCTGTCTTCCTTTGTCAGCCATGGTTGTCTAATCCCTCCCCGGATAATCTTTCTTTTCTTGGGGATGAACCTTTGTACAGTGTCCTCAAGTATACCCACAAACTCCTGCCATTTTTGCTCTACTGTCTTCCCCGCTAGGCTCTGCTTCCAGTCTATTTTTGTCAGTTCCTCTCTCATGCCCTCATAATTACCTTTATTTAATTGTAACACTATTACATCTGATTTTGCCTTCTCTCTTTCAAACTGCAGACTGAACTCTACCATATTATGATCACTGCTTCCCAAGGGTTCCCTTAATTTAAGATCTTTTATAAAGTCTGGTTCATTACAAAGCACTAGATCCAGAATAGCCTGCTCCCTTGTGGGCTCCATGATAAGCTGTCCCAAAAAGCCATCCTGTAAGCATTCCATGAATTCCCTTTCTTTGGATCCACTGGCAACATTATTTACCCAGTCCACCTGCATATTGAAGTCTCCCATGATCACCGTGACCTTGCCTTTCTGACATGCCTTCTCTATTTCCCGGTACATGTTGCACCCCTGGTCCTGACCACTGATCCGAGGTCTGTACATAACTCCCATTATGGTTTTTTTGCCTTTGTGGTTCCTCAATTCCACCCACACAGACTCCACATCATCCGACGCTATGACATTCAGTGCCATAGATTTAATTTTGTTCTTAACTAACAAGGCAACCCCACCCCCTCTGCCCACCTCCCTGTCTTTTCTATAAGTTGAAAATCCTTGGAGGTTTAACTGCCAGTCCTGACCCCCCTGTAACCACGTCTCTGTGATGCCTACACATCATAATCATTCACTATGATCTGTGCCATTAGTTCATCTGCTTTGTTATGAATGCTACGAGCATTCAGGTAAAGTGCCTTAATGCTCATTTTATCATTAGAGATATTGGAAGTTATAAAATTTCCTAAGTTATCCTTCCTTTTTGCTGCATTCCCAGTCTGCCTCGAGTTTAAATCCGCCTGGACACATGCTATCCTGCTGCTTATCTTTCCATTTAACTCCATACTCCCTGTCGCTTTCACTTTCCCTTCCCCCCAACTCAGGAGTTTAAAGTCCTACTGACCATCCTATTTATCCTCTTCGCTAGAACATTGGTACCTGATCAGTTCAGGTGGAGACCGTCCCAACGGTACAGATGCCCCCTGTTCCAAAACTGATGCCAATGCTCCATGAAGTGGAATCCCTCTTTCCCACACCAATCCCTTAGCCACATGTTTACTTCCCTAATTTTCTTATCCCTATGCCAATTGGCACGTGGCAGTAATCTGGAGATTATGACGCTTGAGGACCTGTACTTCAATTTCCTTCCTAGTGCTTCATAATCCCCAAACAGGTCCTTCACCCTAGCTTTGCCTATGTCTCAGGTCGTAATCCAAGGATTACCACCATGGAGGTTCAGCTTTTTAAAATTTCCAATCAATTGTTCAAATTTTTTGAACAGACTCTCTTCTCTAATACTATCAATGGCATTGGTACCAAGGGGAATGATGGTAATTGGATCTCTCCCCTTCCTCTCCAACTCTGAAAAGGTATCTTTAACCCTGCCAGCAGACAGACCCTTCAGCCTTTTGGACTCACACTCATGATGGCAGAGAACAATACCTATCCCTCTATTACATGTCAGTTCATGCATCCTCCATGCAATCCCTGCTCTCATCCAATTCTCATAACAGTTTAAGAGAAACTGCTGTCTTTGTTCTCTCTCTCTCTTTCTCTCTCTCTCTAGAAATTAGCATTCATATCCCATTGCAACAGATGGAGGAATAGATCATCAAGGAACCAAGAATTTGCAGAGACAGTGACCAGTGTCCCAGAGCATCGTAGGGATGGCTATGATAGCTAGGCCTAGAGAAGTAAGAGCACTGCAGCCTGGAGCAGAGGGAGAATGGCGGTCAGTGGGCCCAGAGCAAAGGTGGCTACTGTCTGGGGACTGGTGGAGCCAGGACAGACCATGTGGAAGCCCTTATAGAAAGACTGTAATGTCTGTCTATCTTTTTAGCTTTATTTCTTATTTTCCTAACTTTTATTTATATCATGGTTAGTTGTAATGTGTAATTTTTCTCTTGATTTTTTCTTTTATTTTGTACCTAAGGTATGTATGTGTACTTTGTACTCTCCATAACGATGTGTTGGCAACATTGTATACTTTTCACAACATTCCTGTTTTTTTGCAACTTGAGTACACTTGACAATAAACCTAACTCTAATTCTAATTACAGAGGCCAAGCCGTTTGGACTATTCCATGTGGGTTCTCATTCTTACAAGACTTGCATTCGTCGTCACCTTTCCCTAATCTAACCGTCTCTTGAAGCAAAGTGTCCAGGTAACTTTACCACTCCCTGATGAAGGGCAATATCTGTAGCTTAGCTTCAAGCTCCTCAACTCAGATCTGAAGTTCCTTGAGATGTAAATGTTTGGAACAAACGTGTTTACTTTATATCTATTTGGTGTCCAGCAGTTCTCACATGCTGCAGCAGCAACACATCACCATCACTATAATAATTCATTTAATTCATTAATTGCTTGAGAATCTCTGCTTTCAATTTTTTTTCTAAAACAAAGAGGGTCAATTTTATACTCAGGTTTTCTTTGGTAGAAGTTGCAGTGGGGGCTTTCTTCGGGAATAGTGACCACAATTCTGTAAGTTTTAAAATACACATGGACAAAGATAAGAGTGGTCCTAAGGGAAGAGTACTAAACTGGGCCAAGGCTAATGATATCAAAATTCACTAGGAGCTGGGAAATGTCAATTGGGAGTAATTATTTGAAGGAAAGTCCACATGTGGGAGGCTTTCAAAAATAGGTTGAAGGTAGTGCAGTATCGCCATGTCCCTTTGAAGACAAGGGATAGGAAAGGCAAGATTTGAGAACTGTGGATGATAGGAGAAATCATGCAACTAGCCAAAAGAAAAAGGGAAGCCTACATAACACCCAGGTAGCTAAGAACAGAACAGGCCTTGGATGAATATTGGGACCAATCTTAAACGAGGAATCAAACATGCTAATAACTTTAGTGAGCAGAACTAAGGAGAATCCCAAGTCTTTTTTATTCATATATAAGAAGCAAGAGGGTAATTAGAGAAAGAGTTGGATGACTAAAGGATAAGGAAGGAAGGTTGTGTGTCAAACCTGAGAAAATGAGTGAGATTCTTAATGATTACTTTGTATCAGTGTTCATTGAGGAGAGGGACATGATGAATGTTGAGATTAGAGATTGACATTTGTTTATTCTGGATCATGTTGACATAAGGAGGAGAATGTGCTAAGTAGGCTAAAGGATATTAAGGTGGACAAATCCCCAGGACCGGATGGGATCTATCCCAGGTTGCTGAGGGAGGCGAGAGAGGAAATAGCGGGGGCCCTGACAGATATCTTTGTAGCATCATTAAACACAGGTGAGGTGCCAGAAGACTGGAGAGTTGCTAATGTTGTCCCCTTGTACAAGAAGGGTAATAGGGGTATTCCAGGTAAGTAGAGACCAGTAAGCCTGACGTCAGTTATGCGAAAGTTACTAGAGAAGGCACTGAGGGATAGAATCTATTTATATTTGGTAAAGAGTGGGCTTATCAGTGATAACCAACATGGTTTTGTGCAGGGGAGATTGTGCCTTACCAACTTAATAGAGTTATTTGAGGAGTTGACCAAGTTTTTAGGTGAAGGAAGGACTGCATACATACATGGACTTTAATAAGGCATTTGATAAAGTCCCCCATGGTAAACTAATGGAGGAAATGGAGTCACATGGTTTGCAGGGTGTTATAGCTAGGTGGATAAAGAACTGATTGAGTAACAGGAGACAAAGAGTGGTAGTTGAAGGGAGTTTCTCGAAATGGAGAAAAGTGACCAGTGGTGTTCCACAGGGGTCAGTGTTGGGGCCAATGTTGTTTGTGATATACATAAATGATCTGGAAGAGAGCATTGGTGGTCTGATCAGTAAGTTTGAGATGACACGAAGATTGGTGGAGTAAAAGAAAGCATGGGAGACTGTCAAAGAATACAGGAAAATATCAATAGACTGGAGAGTTGGGCAGACAAGTGCCAGATGGAGTTCAATCCAGGCAAATATGAGGTGATTCATTTTGGGAGGTCTAATTCTAGAATGAAGTATACTGTAAATGGAAGAGCCTTGAGAAAAGTTGATGAGCAGAGAAATTAGATTAGATTAGATTACTTACAGTGTGGAAACAGGCCCTTCGGCCCAACAAGTCCACACCGACCCGCCAAAGCGCAACCCACCCATATCCCTACATTTACCTCTCACCTAACACTACGGGCAATTTAGCATGGCCAATTCACCTGACCCGCACATCTTTGGACTGTGGGAGGAAACCGGAGCACCCAGAGGAAATCCACACAGACACGGGGAGAACAGGTCCAAATCTGGGAGAGCAGGTCCATTGTACCCTGAAGGTGGCTGCCCAGGTAGATAGAGTGGTCAAGAAGGCACATAGTATGCTTGCCTTCGTCGGATGGGGTACTGAATATAAGAGTTGGCAGGTCATGTTAAAATTGTACAAGACATTGGTTCGGCCACATTTAGAATATTGTGTACAGTTCTGGTCGCCACATTATCAAAAGGATGTGGGCGCTTTGGAGAAGGTGCAGAGAAGGTTTATGAGGATGTTATCTGGTATGGAAAGTGCTAGCTATGAAGAGAGGTTGAGTAGGTTAGGATTGTTTTCATTAGAAAAAAGGAGATTGAGGGGGGAACTTGGTCGATGTCTATACTGTTCATGATTTTATAGACTGAGTGGATAGAACATGGAAAATAAGGAGGCATGGGCTACAGGTAAATTTGGCTACATAGATACAGAATTGGCTGGCCCATAGATGGCAGAGTGTGGTAGTAGATAGAATGCATTCAGCCTGGAGCTCGGTGACCCAGTGGTGTTCCTCAGGGATCTGTTCTGGGACCTCTGCTCTTTGTGATTTTTATAAATAACTTAGATGAGGAAGTGGAAGGGTAGGTTACTACATTTGCTGATGACACAAATGTTGGTGGAGTTATGGATAGTATGGAGGGTTGTTGTAGGTTGCAATTGACAGGATGCAAAGCTGGGCTGATAAGTGACAGATTGAGTTCAACCTGGAAAAGTGCAAAGTGATTCATTTTGGAAGCTTGAACCTGAATGCAGGTTATAGGGTTAAAGTCAGGATTCTTGGTGGTATGGAGGAACAGAGGGATCTCGGGGTCCACATCCATAGATCCCTCAAAGTTACCACTCAAGTTGATTAGGTTGTTAAGAAGGTATTAGGTTTGTTGGCTTTTATTAGCAGGGGGATTGAGTTTAAGAGAAGTGATGTTATGCTGCAACTGTAAAAGGTCCTGGTTAGACCACACTTGGAATATTGTGTTCAGATGTGATTGCTTCATTGTCGAAAGGATATGGAACTTTTAGAGAGAGATTTACCAGGATGGTGCCTGGACTGGAGGGCATGTCTTATGAAGAAAGGTTGAGGGAGCTAGGGCTTTTCTCATTGGAGGGGAAAGGATGAAAGGTGACTTGATAGAAGTGTGCATAATTTTAAAGTAAAAAGTGAGGTCTGCAGATGCTGGAGATCACAGCTGAAAATGTGTTGCTGGTTAAAGCACAGCAGTCAGGCAGCATCCAAGGAACAGGAAATTCGACGTTTCGGGCCAGAGCCCTTCCTGGTGAAGGGCTCTGGCCCGAAACGTCGAATTTCCTGTTCCTTGGATGCTGCCTGACCTGCATAATTTTAAAGGAAGGTTTAAGGGAGATGTTAGAGGTTGGTTCTTTACACAGAGAGTAGCGGTTGCATAGGATGCACTGCCAGCGGTGGGAGTAGAGTCAGATATATTAGGGACATTTAAACGACTCTTGGATAGGCACATGGATGATAATAAAATGAAAGTATATAGGTTAGTTTAGGATAAAAGGTCAGCACAACATCAACGGTCTGTACTGTTCCATGTTCTATGTTTTATGTAACACCAAGACAGCCGAGGAGGAGGAATAGCCTCATGACAATCTATAAATAGATGAACAAAGAACAGAAAGACCTGCAAATGCTAGAAATCAGAAACATAAACAGAAATTGCTGGAAAAACACAGCAGGGCTGACCACATCTATGGAGAGAAAGCAGAGTTAACATTTTGTGTTCAGTGACCCTTCTTCAGAGCATGTGACTCAAGTGCATGTTGGCCACAGCTAGAGATCTAACTCAATGAACTGAATTATTTATTGAAAATGCATATTTATTTAAGAATGTTAAAATAGGTCTTTATAAAAATATCCTTCTGGACATTTACAAACCCAACCTCCCTCATCTCACCACGTTAGTTTCCACACCAATACATTTATGAAACTATTGCAACCTTCTGTAGCTTTCAGACTTGTCCATTTCTTCTCCAACCAACTCACTCTTATTCAAAACTTAATCAATATAGCCCGAGTTTAATTACAGGAAATCGGAACCAAATGTTTGTTTTTCAAATTTTGAATGAAAACTACATAAGAATAACTGTTGATTGAGGAAGTCTGAAAAAGATTGAGCAAATGATTTAGCTAGTTTATGAAAATGACAGAAAATCATTGCACACTGGTCAAGAAAGACTATCATAATGATAATATTTCTTAAATCAAACTGATCAAATTGGCAGATGAAAACTTAAAAATAATGTGAGAATAAGAGTTATTTGGCCATGAGATTTGGTTCCATATCACAACTGGTACCATCACTATGGAAGCCTGGAATGTGCACACTGACTGAGTAGCATTAAAAGAGAAATAAAGTACTTATGTTTTGAAGATGTAATCGCCTTGGATTCAAGAGCAGAAGCAAGAGACCTGAGTTTGGTGACGAGTGGGCTCGGTTGTATAATTAGTTCCTGGGATATTGTCTGTAGTTGATAGGTCAATTTAGTTGATAAGGTTCAAAATGGCAGGTGAACTCATTCCCATAGAATGCTCCTCCTGTAATAGGTGGGAGATCAGGAACACTTCCAGTCTCCATTCTGACTACATATGCAGAAATTGTGTTCAGCCGCAGCTCCTGATTTGCCACATTGACTGCCTAGCTCTGTTGACGGACTCACTACGGAGAATCCACGAGGCTGAGAATGCCATGGATAGCACATCCAGTGATCTGGTCACACTACTAATAAGGGCTACACAGGCACAGAAGATTTGGGTGACTACCAGGAAGATTTGTAAGCCTGAGCAGGCAGTACAGGAGCCCCTGTGTCTATGGATGTAGATTTGCTCGCTGAAAGTTCATTTCCAGACATTTCATTACCCTGCTAGGCAACATCTTCAATGGGCCTCCAAGCAATGTTGATAATTCCTGCTTTCTATTTATATGTTTGGGTTTCTTTGGATCAGTGATGTCATTTCCTGTGGTGACATCATTTCCTGTCGTGATGTCATTTCTTGTTCTTTTTCTCAGGGGGTGGAAGATGGGGTCTAACTCAACGTGTTTGTTGATAGAGTGGAATTCTCATGCGTGTCTCTGTTTCTAGAATTCCTTGTAAGGTGATGAAACGTCTGGAAATGAACTTTCCAGCTCAGCGAGCAAACCTACATCCAGAACCTCAACCTGAGCTACAAATCTTCTCAAAACCTGCTAAGACCCCTCTGACCATTCCTCTCTCAAACAGGGATACTGTTCTGGACATTGTTGGGGGGATGGCTCTCAGGAGAAAGCAGCCACAGCCAGATCTGCACCATGATTGCTCAGCCTTACTGATGAAGAGCCTATGCCCGAAACATTGATTCACCTGCTCCTTGGATGCTGCCTGACCTGCTGTGCTTTTCCAGAACCACACTCTCGACTCTAGGATAGTATGTGCCTTCCTGTTGTTAGGGTCAAAGATGTTTCTGAGCATGCACAGAATATTCTGAAGGTGGTGGTGGTGGGAGGGGGATGATGAGCAGCCAAAGGTTGTGGTCTATATTCATGTGAATGATATTGGCAGGAAGAGAGATAAGGTCCTGCAAAGGGATTGCAGGGTGTTAGGTAGGAATATGAAAAGCAGGACCTGTAGGTGGAATTGTATACTGCAGATGCTGGAGACTAGAGTCAAGGTGAGAGTGGTGCGAGATAAGCACAGCAGGTTAGGCAACATCTAAGGAGCAGGAGAATCCATGTTTCTGGCAAAAGCCCTTCATCAGGAATGAGGCTGGGAACCTTGGGGTTGAGGGATAAATGAGCATGGGTGAGGGGTTGGGGGGAAGGTCACTGAGAGTGAAATAGGTGGATGGAGGTGGGGTAAAGGCGATAGGTTGGAGGGGAGGGTAGAGTGGATAGGTGGGAAGGAAGATTGACAGGTGGGACAAGTCATAAGGACAGTGCTGGGCTGAAAGGTTCCAACCGAAACGTCGATCTTCCTACTCCTGTAGGGTTGTAACCTTGTGAGTGCCATGTACCAATGCAGGTTGGGAATAGTAGGACATACAGTTAAATACGTGGCCAAAGAACTCAAGTAGGGAGGTAGGCTTCAGGTATTTGGATCATTGGGATGTCATCCAGTGCAGGTGGGACCTGTAAAAGAAGGACAGGTGGCACCAATGCCCTGGCAAGGAGGTTTGCCAGTGCTATTCAGAAGAATTTAAAGGAGTGTTTCAGGGTGGGAAATAAAGCAGTAGGTCAGCAAGTAAAAAAGACTGAGGAGGAGGCAGAGATTCATGGCCAGTAAGATTAGGAGGAAGAACAGACAGAGAAGTCACTGAACATGGTTGGACTGACAGTCTGAGGTCCATATGTTTTAATGCAAGGAGTATGACAGGTAAGGCAGATTAACTTCAAGTTTGGCTTAACACATATAATTTTAGTGAGGCATTTAATAAGGTACATGATGGCAGGCTGGTACAAAATGTAGAGTCTCGTGGGATCTGGGGTGTGCTGGCTAGATGGCTACAGAACTGGCTTGGTCATAGAAGACAGAGTAACAGTGAAAGGGTGATTTTTGGAATGGAGATCAGTAACTAATGGTGTTCCGCAGGGATTAGTGCTCGAACATTTGTTGTTTGTGATGACCTGGTGGAAAATGGAAGTGGTCCGATTAAAAAGTTTATGGATGATGCCAGAATTGACAGAGTTGCAGATGGTGAGGAGAATTGTCAAAAGATACAGTGGGATATAAAGAGATTGCAGATTTGTGCAGAGTAATAGCAGATGGAGTTTAATCCAGATCAATGCGAGGTGGTGCATTTTGGAAGATCAAATTCAGGTGTAGATTGTACAATCAATGGCAGAACTCTTAGGAGAATTGATATACAGAGGGATCTGGGCCTTCAGCATGCTTATCTTCATCAGCTGGTGCATTGAATATAAAAGCTGCAGGTTATGTAACCACTGTATAAAATTGTAGCTCAGCACATTCGGAATATTATGTGCTGTTCTGGTTGCCACACCCCCAGAAGAACATGGATGCTTTGGGGAGGGTGCAGAGAAGGTTTACCGGGATGTTGCCTGGTCTGGAGGGCTTTAGGTGTGCGAAGAGGTTGAATACACTTGAATTGTTTTCACTGGAAAAGTGGGGGCTGTGGGGGTGCCCTGATGGAGGTATACAAAATTATGAAAGGCATAGATAGAGTGAATAATCGGATGCTTCTTCCTAGAGTGGAAAGATCAACTACAGAAGGGCACAAGGTGAAGGTAAGAGAGGGAAAGTTTGGGGATGTAGCGAAAGTGCAGGGAAAAATGTTTCACACAGACAGTGGCGGGTGTCTGGAACGCATGGAAGAAAGATATCTTGATAGACACATAATAGACACATGAATGTGAGGTGAACAGAAGGATAGAAACTGCATATGGGCAATAAATAATGGGTCTAAATAAGGATTTGGGATCGGCTCATGCTTAGTGAGCTGAAGAGCCTGTTTCTGCGTTGTATTGTGTTATTGTATAAATCTAATGTTGTAGCAATTACAGAGACCTTTGGTTGAGAGAGGAACAAGATGGGCAGCTTAATCTTCTGGGATTTTGATGTTTAAGGTGAGATAGAGAGGGATGTAAAATAGGTGAGAAGTTGAATTGTCGATTAGGTAAAATATCACAGCTATATCGAGGGAGGACTCCTTGGAGGGTTCATTCAGTGAGGATGTGTGAATAGAGCTCAGGAATAAGAAGGGTAGAATCACAATGATGGGATTGTACTACAGGCCTCCCAACAGCCAGCGGGTGATAAAGGAACAGATATGTGTTCAGATTATGGAAAAATCTTTAAAAAACAGAGTTGTAGCAGCGGGTAGCTTTATTCCTGATGAAGGGCTTTTGCCCGAAACGTCGATTTTGCTGCTCCTCGGATGCTGCCTGAACTACTGTGCTTTTCCAGCACCACTAATCCAGAATCTGGTTTCCAGCACTGGCAATCACTGTTTTTACCTAGTTTTAACCTCCCCTATATCGATTGGGACTTGCTTAGTGCCAGGGAATGTGTATGGGGGGAGTTTGCCGAGTGTGTCCCGGATGATGTTTTTTGAAACAGTATATTAATATCCACAACAAAAACAGAAATAGCTGGAAATGCTCAGCAGGTCTAGCAGCATCTGTGGAGAGAAAGCAGGGTAAAAGTTTCAGGTCCGGTGATACTTGCTCATGAACTAATGCTATCTATGAAGAGGTTGGTATTTATGAAGAAGATGAGGTGGATGCAGGAGTAAATGATAGGTAGAGATGGAGCCCAAAGAGAGAAAAAACAGTTAAGCAGAGAAAGGGCTGAGTAAGGGTCAGTCTGGGAAAATGAATAGCTGCTAAGAGGGACTACCTCTGCGCAGTACTGGGATTTGAAGTTGATTTGAAATTCAAGTCCTCCACACTGTGCTGAGGTTCGAGCTTTCGGTGTTTAAGTGCACGTTGAGCTCTTTGTGTTTAATTTGGATTCAAGTTTACTGTGTTTAAGTGGGATTCAGGCTCTCTGTGTTTAATTAGGGTTTGGGTTTTCTGTGTTTAATTAGGGTTCGGGATTTCTGTGTTTAATTGGGGTTCGGTTTTCTGTGTTTAATTGTGGCTCAGGTTTTCTGTGTTTAATTAGGGTTTGGGTTTTCTGTGTTTAATTGGGGTTCGGTTTTCTGTGTTTAATTAGGGTTTGTTTTTCTGTGTTTAATTAAGGTTTGGGTTTTCTGTGTTTAATTGGGGTTTGGATTTTCTGTGTTTAATTGCGGTTCAGGTTTTCTGTGTTTAATTGTGGCTCAGGTTTTTTGTGTTTAATTAGGCTTTGGGTTTTCTGTGTTTAATTGCGGTTCAGGTTTTCTGTGTTTAATTGGGGTTCGAGTTCTCTGTGTTTTAATTGGGATTCAGGTTTTCTGTGTTTAATTGGGGTTCAGGTTTTCTGTGTTTAATTGCGGTTCAGGTTTTCTGTGTTTAATTGGGGTTTGGGTTTTCTGTGTTTAATTGGGGTTTGGGTTTTCTGTGTTTAATTGGGGTTCGGGTTTTCTGTGTTTAATTAGGGTTTGGGTTTTCTGTGTTTAAGTGAGATTCGAGCTTTCTGTGTTTAATTGGGGTTCTGGTTTTCTGTGTTTAATTGGGGTTCGGATTTTCTGTGTTTAATTGCGGCTTGGATTTTCTGTGTTTAATTAGGGTTCAGGTTTTCTGTGTTTAATTGGAGCTCGGGTTTTCTGTGTTTAAGTGGAATTCAGGTCCTCTATGGTTAAGTGGGATTTGGGTTTTCTGTGTTTAATTGGGGTTCTGGTTTCCTGTGTTTAATTGGGGTTCTGGTTTTCTGTGTTTAATTGGGGTTCTAGTTTCCTGTGTTTAATTGGGGTTCTGGTTTCCTGTGTTTAATTGGGGTTCTGGTTTCCTGTGTTTAATTGGGGTTCTGGTTTCCTGTGTTAATTGGGGTTCTGGTTTCCTGTGTTTAATTGGGGTTCGAGTTCTCTGTGTTTAATTGGGGTTCTGGTTTCCTGTGTTTAATTGGGGTTCGAGTTCTCTGTGTTTAATTGGGGTTCGAGTTTCCTGTGTTTAATTGGGGTTCTGGTTTCCTGTGTTTAATTGGGGTTCTGGTTTCCTGTGTTTAATTGGGGTTCGAGTTTCCTGTGTTTAATTGGGGTTCTGGTTTCCTGTGTTTAATTGGGGTTCTGGTTTCCTGTGTTTAATTGGGGTTCTGGTTTCCTGTGTTTAATTGGGGTTCGAGTTCTCTGTGTTTAATTGGGGTTCTGGTTTCCTGTGTTTAATTGGGGTTCTGGTTTCCTGTGTTTAATTGGGGTTCTAGTTTCCTGTGTTTAATTGGGGTTCTGGTTTCCTGTGTTTAATTGGGGTTCTGGTTTCCTGTGTTTAATTGGGGTTCTGGTTTCCTGTGTTTAATTGGGGTTCGAGTTCTCTGTGTCTAAGTGGGAGTCGCGTTCTCTGTGTCTAAGTGGGAGTCGCGTTCTCTGTGTCTAAGTGGGAGTCGTGTTCCCATGAGGAGTAAAGTGAGAAAAGGGTTAAAGTCCCCAATGGCGAAACTTGAGGCTCTGCGAGTCTCTGTTCAGGGGGAAGTGAGTGGCTTAGGCTACAGCATCATGTGGTCTGCTGTGAGGGATCTCTCTTATTGTAAGTGTAATTTCTTCAAGAGGATGCAAACAAAAAAAGAGAAAACACTGAAATTAAGGTTGCACTAATACTTGGATTGGAAATGGAAAGTTTCAATGTAAATTGTGCCATGCTGTGTTTGATGTTTAAAAATTTTGGTTTGTTAAAATATTGGTTCAGAAAAATCTTTAAAGTAACTGTTTTGCCTTGCTTGAATTCCAATTTCAATTCAATGCGTTTTGTGGGCTGTGTAATGGGGCAGATTTTGTTTTTACATTGTAATTGCACACCATTATGTTCTCTTCAAAATGATCAAGCTTGTAACCTTAAAACAAGTTGACTGAGTACGTTGAGCCCCTGGTATGTTGTAATTCTACAATGCCTGTTTTAAAAAAAAACAATTGGGTCAGTGGTCATACTTTAGCCAGATGAGAGTTTTGTATTATAATATCTTTGCTGCTGTGTTTTTAATGCCGTGTTTTTGAGTGTTCACAAAAAGAAGAGTGGATTTTGAGGTTGGTGATTTGTTAAGATTTTAGAGGATATTAGAACTTTAGGCAGAGCTGTATCAGTTCTGTTAATTATTGTTAAGACTTCATTGGCCCCCTTCATATTGCAAATTCAAAGAATGTTGATCTCTGCCAAAGTTGCCATTGTAATTTTGACTTTTATTTGGGAAATTTCATTTGGAGAATATATTTTAAAATATTCTGCATTTGTTTCCCATGAATATTTGAGACTTAAATCTGAACTGAAACTGCCTCTTTAATCGCTTAAACACAGTAAATATGTTGTTGTTTTCTTGCTGTTCCAGACTTTTGAAATACTTTTCCTGACAGCTTTCACATTAGCTAAGTCTCAACTTGTTAAAGGGAAATAAGTTTTGAATAACTTGAATGAGATACACGAGATGATGTTAGCAGCTGAAAGTTTTAGGGCCATTGATTGTTGTTTATAAATGTCTGAATTGTTCAGGCAGTACAATTTAGAAGATTATGGATTGTATAAAGCTTGGTAATGTCATAAATAGTGAACAGAGTAACAGACTTCAAGAATTCAAAGAATCTTGAAATAGGCAGACACAATTTATAGAGTTCATAGAGTCAAAGAGATGTACAGCATGGAAACAGACCCTTCGGTCCAATGTCTATGCCGACCAGGTATCCCAACCCAATCTAGTCCCATCTGCCAGCACCTGGCCCATATCCCTCCAAACCCTTCCAGTTCATATACCCATCCAGATGCATCCTAAATGTTGCAATTGTAACCAGCCTCCACCACTTCCTCTAGCATCTCATTCCATACACGTACCACCCTCTGCGTGAAAACGTTGCCCCGTAGGTCTCTTTTATATCTTTCCCCTCTCACCCTAAACCTATGTCCTCTAGTTCTGGATTCCCTGACCCCAAGGAAAATACTTTGCCTATTTATCCTAACCATGCCCCTCATAATTTTGTAAACCTCTATAAGGTCACCCCTCAACCTCTGACGTTCCAGGGAAAACAGCCCCAGCCTGTTCGGCCTCTCTCTATAGCTCAGATCCTCCAACCCTGGCAACAGACTTGTAAATCTTTTCTGAACCCTTTCAAGTTTCACAACATCTTTCCGATAGGAAGGAGACCAGAATTGCGCACAATATTCCAACAGTGGCCTAACCAATGTCCTGTACAGCTGCAACACGACCTCCCAACTCCTGTACTCAATACTCTGACCAATAAAGGGAAGCATACCAAATTCCTTCTTCACTATCCTATCTACCTGCGACTCCACTTTCAAGAAGCTATGAACCTGCACTCCAAGGTCTCTTTGTTCAGCAACACTCCCGACGACCTTACCATTAAGTGTATAAGTCCTGCTAAGATTTACTTTCCCAAAATGCACACCTCACATTTATCTGAATTAAACTGCATCTGCCACTTCTCAGCCCATTGGCTCATCTGGTCAAGATCCTGTTGTAATCTGAGGTAACCCTCTTCACTGTCCACTACATCTCCAATTTTGGTGTCATCTGCAAACTTAGTAACTGTACCTCTTACGCTCGCATCCAAATCATTGATGTAAATGACAAAAAGTAGTGGACCCAGCACCGATCCTTGTGGCACTCCACTGGTCACAGGCCTCCAGTCTGAAAAACAACCCTCCACCACCACCCTCTGTCTTCTACCTTTGAGCCAGTTCTGTACCCAAATGGCTAGTTCTCCCTGTATTCCATGAGATCTAACCTTGCTAGACAGTCTCCCATGTCGAACTTTGTTGAACGCCTTACTGAAGTCCATATAGATCACATCTACCACTGCTTTTATCAATTCTCTTTGTTACTTCTTCAAAAAAACTCAATCAAGTTTGTGAGACGTGTTTTCCCCTGCACAAAACCATGTTGACTATCCCTAGTCCTTGCCTTTCCAAATACATGTACTTTCTGTCCCTCAGGATTCCCTCCAACAGCTTGCCCACCACTGAGGTCAGGCTCATTGATCTATAGTTCCCTGGTTTGTCCTTACCACCTTTCTTAAATATTGGCACCAGGTAAGCCAACCTCACTTGTGACTATCGATGATAAACATATCTCAGCAAGAGACCCAGCAATCACCTCTCTAGCTTCCCACAGAGTTCTCGGGTACACATTGATCAGGTCCTGGGGATTTATCCACTTTTATGCGTTTCAAGACATCCAGCACTTCCTCCTCTGTAATCTGGACATTTTGCAAGATTTAGTGTCTTCATATTGATAGCTGCCTTGGCAAGGAAGGAATTTTAGATTAGATGATTAGATTCCTTACAGTATGGAAGCAGGCCCTTTGGCCCAACAAGTCCACACCGATCCTGAAAAGAGTAACCCACCCAGACCCATTTCCGTACATTTACCCATGACTAATGTACCTAACACAATGGACAATTTAACATGGCCAATTCACCAGACCTGCACATCTTTGGATTGTGGGAGGAAACCGAACCACCTGGAGAAAGCCCATGCAGACACGGGAAGAATGTGCACAGAGACAGTCGCCTGAGGCTGGAATCAAGGGCTCTGGTGCTGTGATGCAGCAGTGCTAACCACTGAGCTACCATGGCATCCTTGAGATAGGAAATGCAGAGATACTTTCAGTAGCTAACATCATCTCATGAGTTTCTCCATTCACGGGTAAAACCTTCGCCTGCCCCTTCACAGCCTGATCCAACAGACTCAATCAGCTCCTCAGTCATAAACACAAAAAGTGAAGAAGCTAGTAACAGTGAAGAGGAATGACGTACGTTTTTTGTCAGTGTCCTTCCTTTGAACATTAAACCACGTGAGCCTTTCCTTGTCTTTCTATCATTTAAGGGATATGAAGGCTCACTGATCAAGCTAACATCACAACAGCCAGTTGGCTTTGTTACATTTAACAGCAGAGTGGGAGCAGATGCAGCAAAGAATGCTGCATTGCACACCCAGATGTGCTGGTATCCTCCATCTGAAACATCTCTGGAAGAATGGAAGTCTCGTCAGTTTTGTGAAGCATTTAAGTGCCCTTATCCAAGAATTCAGATTTCTCCATGGAGTGATACAAGGGCAGACTGCATTTTGTTTTCAGGTTCGACTTGACTGAAGGAGATTTTAGAGAACTGACTCATTTCCACTTGACTTGGAAGGGATGCAGTGGTCACTAAGGATTGTGGATTTAGGAACTTTACTGGTGAATTTTTTTCCCACACGGGAGGATTCTTCAAGCTCTAATTACTGTAACAAATGAATAATTTATGTTGTTACAATCATTGTATGCTGTGTGTCAATAGTTTGCTTAAACATTGGCTGTCAGAGCTGGTAGTGCCATCTCAACGGTTATCACAAAATGATAAAAGGAGGGAATGAGAATGTGTATAGGGTATAAGCAGGCAGAGAAAGAGTTAAGTTCTGAGTTTTGTGAAATAAATCATTCAGCTGAGTATGACTCAGATCAGACTTAGTTAACAATGGGATGCTGGAGGCAAGAGTAATGGGTTAACAAGGTGGAAAAGCATTCATTATCTAGAGCCATTTAACAATATTGGAAGCATTCAGTATGTAACATCAGTTAACAAGGTGAAAAGTATTCATTATGTGAAGTCAGCTATTCATTGTGTAACAGCAGATGGCTTAATCTTTACTATTGAAAGTTGTTGGTTGTAACGGTCACCAAATCAATACGTATGTTGCCTTATCTGGATGCTCCGCCCTCTAAAATGATGATATAGTTCATTGGGAAACTGCCGTTGCAGAGAAGACCGTGAACTCATGTCTCTGTGCACATGGGCGATCATCTCTCTCCCTCCAGGGCCCGGAATAAAGATGAAGGAGGTAATGTTTTATTGTGTTTCTGAATGTTTTGCTTTGACTGGGAGTTGGGGTTTGGGAACATGACGGCTCGAGAGCTGGCCACTCCCCTTTCATTGTACAGGTCACTTCTAAAACGTAACCACTTTGGCCTGGAGTCTCATCTGTTTACAAATGAACAAAAGGCCTCTCTGAATCCTTTTCATTTCTGTATCAAACTAGTCTATTCGGAGCCCAAACTGTTCATGAGCCCTCTGAAAGAAATCAAGTAGCAGCCCATGTGATAAGGTCTGATGTTTGTGGGTTGGGATAAGGGCATGGGATAAGATACTCAAGCAATAGTTTCAGTGCCTCGTGGGCTACATTATTATAGAGCATGAACTCTCGGCAAACAAACAGTGAAGAAAGTGAAAGGGTCACAAAAGGAATGTGTTCAGAGTTTCTCAAGGAACTCTGAAGATGCCTCGGGAATCCAGTAGATGTAGTGTACCTGGACTTTCAGAAAGCTTTTGATAAAGTTCCACATAGGAGGTTAGTGAGTAAACTTAGGGCGCATGTTATTGGGGGCAAAGTAGTAGATTGGATTGAAAATTGGTTAGCTGATAGGAAACAAAGGGTAGTGATAAACGGCTCCATTTCAGAATGGCAGGCAGTGACCAGTGGGGTACCGCAGGGATCCGTGCTGGAACCGTAGCTTTTTACAATATATGTTAATGATATAGAGATGGTATCAGCAATAACATTAGCAAATTTGCTGATGATACAAAGCTGGGTGGCAGGGTGAAATGTGATGAGGATGTTAGGAGATTACAGGGTGACCTGGACAAGTTAGGTGAGTGGGCAGATGCATGGCAGATGCAGTTTAATGTGGATAAATGTATGGTTATCCACTTTGGTGGCAAGAACAGGAAGGCAGATTACTACCTCAATGGAATTAATTTAGGTAAAGGGGCAGTACAGAGAGATCTGGGTTGTTCTTGTACACCAGTCAATGAAGGCAAGCATGCAGGTACAGCAGGTAGTGAAGAAGGCTAATAGCATGCTGGCCTTCATAACAAGAGGGATTGAGTATAGAAGCAAAGACGTGCTTCTGCAGCTGTACAGGGCCCTGGTGAGACCACACCTGGAGTACTGTGTGCAGTTCTGGTCTCCAGATTTGAGGAAAGACATTCTGGCTATTGCGGGAGTGCAGCGCAGGTTCACGAGGTCAATTCCTGGAATGGCGGGATTACCTTACACTGAAAAACTGAAGCGACTGGGCTTGTATACCCTTGAATTTAGAAGACTGAGAGGGGATCTGATTGAGACGTATAAGATTATGAAAGGATTGGACACTCTGGCAGCAGGAAACATGTTTCCGCTGATGGGTGAGTGCCGAACCAGAGGACACAGCTTAAAAATACGGGGTAGACCATTTAGGACAGAGATGAGGAGAAACTTCTTTATCCAGAGAGTGGTGACTGTGTGGAGGCCCAGTCTCTGGATTCATTTAAGAAAGAGTTGGATAGAGCTCTCAAAGATAGTGGAATCAAGGGTTATGGAGATAAGGCAGGGAGCGGATACTGATTAGGAATGATCAGCCATGATCATATTGAATGGCGGTGCAGGCTCGAAGGGCTGAATGGCCTACTCCTGCACCTATTGTCTATTGGAAGCTGTGCTCTTGATTTCTTTCAGAGGGCTCATGAACAGTTTGGGCTCCGAATAGACTAGTTTGATACAGAAATGAAAAGGATTTAGAGAGGCCGTTTGTTTATTTGTAAACAGCTGAGACTCCAGGCCAAAGTGGTTACGTTTTGGAAGTGACCTGCACAATGAAAGGGGAGTGGCCAGCTCTCGAGCTGAGCAGTCCAGAACAGTATTTAACAGTGAGCTGTGTGGAATCTCTCTCTCTCTCTCTCTCCCTGCCCTTCTAACTTAAATCTGTGTGCGTCTGTTCCTTTTTTCTTACTGTGTTTTAAGGGGGCTTGCTAACTCGGACTATTTATATTCAGGACAGCATAATTAAGTCTAGTTTGGATAGGTTGAGTTCTGTAGGGGTCCTTTATTCTGTTCTTTGTGTTCCATTGTGTAATTTTGTGAATACATTTGTCTGTTTTAAAACCTAGTAGTCAACCTAGCTAACTTAAGCTGGATAATTTTCAGTGTACGCTTACCGAAACAAATCGTAAAGTTATGGTTTGGATTGCTTGCTCAAGAATGTTTTGAGTGGTCAAAACCCAGTCCATAATAGATGGGGAGGCTTTTTGTGGTATTTTAAACAGTGAGTGGTAGGTGCTAGTGTTTTTATTTCAGGTGTTGGTTTGATTGGGTAGACAAAGCTTGGGACAGTAATGGCTCTTTCAATTGCCAAAGGTTTTCTGGACATGGATGCAGTGATTTTGGAAGTTTTGCAAAAGGTGATTAAGACCAAGCTGCAGGAAATTTCAGACCAACTGGATTGGACCTGCCAGCTTCTGTGAGGAAGGGAAAGATAATTACTGCAGTAGGTCAGCATTTAAACTTGCTGGAGAAACCATCAGAATCTACAGAGGTGGCAAGAATTCAAATGCAAATGAAGCAGCTTGAGTTAGAGGCAAGAGCTAAGGAAAGGGCAGCAGAAATGAAACATTTTGAGTTAAAATTAAAAGCAGAAGAGAGGGGAAAAGAAGGAGCTTTCGAACTTCAAAACCTGACACTTCAAAAGGAAAGTCAGCTTAAAAGGCTGGAGATAAAGGGTGAGGATAGACTTCGTGAGGATGAACAAACCCCTGGTCATCAGAAGCCCAGTGAGAAACTGTGTAAGTATGTTCAAGCATTGCCTCAATTTGACGAGAAGGATGTGGAAGCCTTTTTCATCTCATTTGAAAAGGTGGCTGAACAAATGCAGTGGCCAATGGCAATGTGGGTTTTCATCAGCTAGATGAAAATGAGGACTGCAGATGCTGGAGAACAGAGTCTAGATTAGTGTGGTACTGGAAAAGCACAGCAGATCAGGCAGCATCCGGGAAGCAGGAAAATCAACATTTTGGGCAAAAACCCTTCATCAGGAATGAGACTGGGAGACTTGGGGATGGAGAGATAAATGGGAGGGGGTTGGGCTGGGGGTGGGGTGGTGCACGAGTGCAGTAGCAGGATGGAGGTGAGGGTGTAAGTGATAGGGTGGGGCAGATAGCTGGGAAGGAAGTTGGATAGGTAGGACAAGTCATGAGGGCGGTGCTGCATTGGAAGGTTGGATCTCGGATGAGGTGGGAGGATGGGGAAAAAGGGGAAACTGGTGGGTTTTGTTGATCTAAGTGAAACTTGTAGGTAGAGTTAGTGAGGTATGTGGGAAGTGTGAGGATGTGAAAAAAAGCCATTTTAAGTGCGTATGAGCTTGTACCAGAAGCCCATAGACAACATTTCAGGAATCTAAGCAGGGAACCTAGTCAAACCTACACTGAGTTTGAGAGGATCAAACAGAATAATTTTGATAGATAGATAAGAGCCATAAAACAAGCAAATCTACCATGATGCCCTGAGAGAGGTAATTATTTTGGAGGAATTTAAAAAATTACTGCCTGAAGTAGTGCGAACCCATGTGGAAGAACAGAGAGTTAAAACAGTGAGGTTAGCAGCTGAAGGGGCTGATGGTTATGAGCTGATCCATAAAACACGGTTTGGCTTCCAGAATCAATTCCGGTCCATGAGGGATAGAAACTGGGGCAAAGAGAAATCTTCATGTGGAAAGGGAAAGGTAGATCTCAGTGAAGATCATAAGGAGAACTTACCACAGGGTAAAGAAGAAACCCTGGAGGGGGACAAAGAAGTTAAAAGCCTCCGATGTTTTTGTTGTAATAAAGGGGGGCACACAAAATCACAGTGTTGGCGGGCCACGAAAAAGCCAGATGTAGAAAAACCAGACAAGCCTGGGAGTTTTGTTGAAATAGTAACAAAAAGCAGAAGGGAAGTTAGACAACTCCCTCCGAGTGTACAAGATGATCAGAGGTTGATTAAAGAGGAAGTACCAGATCTGCTTAAAAAATATACATGCAAGGGTAAGGTTTATTCACATGGGCCAGGAGTAGCAGGTGAAGAGGTTACTATATTAAGGGACACAGGATCCTCTCAGTCTGTGATGCTGAAGGATGAGGAGATATGTACTCCTGAGGGACTATGGCCAGAAAAGGTCCTGGTAACAGGAATTCAGGGTGAGACAAAAAGTGCTCAATCATGTAAAGTGAGGCTGGAGAGTCCAGAGAAGAGTGGAGAATTTGTGGTAGGAGTACTGAACAAACTCTCAGCTCCAGGAATACAATGTGTACTTACAAATGAGATCGCTGATTCACTGGTAGGTGTGCTGCCTACTCTAGTTGAAAGCCAGTGGAGACGCAGGGAACTGAAGAAATGAAGGATGTTTATCCAGGAATTTTCCCTGATTGTGTGATCACAAGGTCACAGACGCACAAGTTGAAGCAGGCAAGATCAAACGGCACAGATACGGAAGCTGACAGTGTTATCCAAAATCCTCTTTGATCAGATAAGTGGGACAGACCAGGAGAGAATAGATAAACATGCAAATATCTTTAGCTCTGCTAAACTGATTGAATTACATCAGAAAGATGAGAAATTAAAACAATTGTTTCAAAGGGCACATACAGAGAAGGGGAATGAATGCATCCATGTGTGTTATTACTTAAAAAATGATGTCTTAATGAGGAAATAGAAACCATCACATAGTCAAGTAGATGAGAAATGGGCAGAGATTCATCAAATCGTTTTGGCAGTATGATATAGAAAGGAGATGCTACGAGTGACGCAGCATCATAATATGATAGAGTTCAGTCTGCAGTTTGAAAGAGAGAAGGCAAAATCGGATGTAATGGTGTTACAGTTAAATAAAGGTAATTATGAGGACATGAGAGAGGAACTGATGAAAATAGACTGGAAGCAAAGCCTAGCGGGGAAGACCATAGAGCAAAAATGGCAGGGGTTTGTACGTATAATTGAGGACACTGTACAGAAAAGAAAGATTATCCAGGGAGGCATTAGACAGCCATGGCTGACAAAGGAAGTCAGGAAATGTATTAAAGAAAAAGAGAGATCCTATAAAGTGGCCAAGAGCACTGGGAAATCAGAAGATTAGGAAGGCTACAAAAACAAACAGAGGATAACAAAGAGAGAATTAAGGAAGGAGAGTATCAAATATGAAGGTAGGCTAGCCAGTAATATTAGAAATGATAGTAAAAGTTTCTTTCAATACATAAACAAATGACAGGCAAAAGTAGACATTGGGCCACTTCCAACTGATGCTGGAAGCCTAGTGATGGGAGATAAGGAAATGGCTGGAGAACTTAATAAGTACTTTGCTTCAGTCTTCATAGTGGAAGACATGAGTAATATCCCAACAATTAAAGGGAGTCAGGGGGCTGAGTTGAGTATGGTTGCCATTACAAAGGAGGTTGTGCAAGAAAAGCTAAAAGGTCTTAAAATTGACAAATCTCCTGGCCCCGATGGGATACATCCTAGAGTTCTGAGGGAGGTGGCCGAGGAAATAGCGGAGGCATTAGTTCAGATCTTTCAAAGGTCACTGGAGCCAGAGAAAATCCTGGAAGATTGGAAGATCGCTGTTGTAACCCCCGTTGTCCTAGAAAGGATCAAGACAAAAGATGGAAAATTATAGGCCAATTAGCCTAACCTCGGTTGTTGGTAAAATTCTAGAATCCATCATTAAGGATGAGGTTTTGAAATTCTTGGAAGAGCAGGGTCGCATTAGAACAAGGGGAAAGTGAGGACCGCAGATTAGATTAGACTTAGTGTGGAAACAGGCCCTTCGGCCCAACAAGTCCACACCGACCCACAACCCACCCATACCCCTACATTTACCCCTTACCTAACACTACGGGCAATTTAGCATGGCCAATTCACCTGACCCGCACATCTTTGGACTGTGGGAGGAAACCGGAGGAAACCCACGCAGACATGGGGAGAACGTGCAAACTCCACACAGTCTGTCGCCTGAGTCGGGAAATGAACCCGGGTCTCTGGCGCTGTGAGGCAACAGTGCTAACCACTGTGCCACCGTGCCACCCACAAATGCTGGAGATCTGAGCTGAAAATGTGTTGCTGGAAAAGCGCAGCAGGTCAGGTAGCATCCAAGGAGCAAGGAGCATGAGCCCATCTTCAGGAATGAGGAAAGTGTGCCAAACAGGCTAAGATAAAAGGTAGGGAGGACGGACTTGGGGAAGGGGCATTGGAAATGCGATAGGTGGAAGGAGGTTAAGGTAAGGGTGATAAGGTGATAGGCCGGAGTGAGGGTGGGGGTAGAGAGGTCAGGAAGAAGATTGCAGGTTATGAAGGTGGTGCTGAGTTCGAGGGTTGGGACTGAGAAAAGGTGGGGGGACGGGAAATGAGGAAACTGAAGAAATCTGAGTTTATCCTTTGTGGTTGGAGGGTTCCTAGGCAGAAGATGAGGCGCTCTTCCTCCATCCATCGTGTTGCTATGGTCTGGCAATGGAGGAGCCCAAGGTGGAGTGGGAGAGGGAGTTGAAGTGTTGAGCCAAGGGTGGTTGGGTTTGTTGGTCCGCGTGTCCCAGAGGTGTTCTCGGAAACATTCCGCAAGTAGGCGGCCTGTCTCCCCAATATAGAGGAGGCCACATCGAGTGCAGCGGATGCAGTAAATGATGTGTGTGGAGGTGCCGGTGAATTTGTGGCGGATATGGAAGGATCCCTTGGGGCCTTGGAGGGAAGTAAGGGGTGAGGTGTGGGCGCAAGTTTTGCATTTCTTGCGGTTGCAGGGGAAGGTGCCGGGAGTGGAGGTTGGGTTGGTGGGGGGTGTGGAACTGACAAGGGAGTCACAGAGGGAGTGGTCTTTTCTGAATGTTGATAGGGGAGAGGAGGGAAATATATCCCTGGTGGTGGGGTCCGTTTGGAGGTGGCGGAAATAATGACGGATGATACGATGTATATGGAGGTTGGTGGGGTGGTAGGTGAGGACCAGTGGGGTTCTGTCCTGGTGGCAATTGGAGGGGCGGGGCTCGAGGGCGGAGGAGCGGGAAGTGGAGGAGATGTGGTGGAGAGCATCGTCGATCACATTTGGGGGCAAATTGCAGCCTTTGAAGAAGGAGGCCATCTGGGTTGTACGGTATTGGACCTGGTCCTCCTGGGAGCAGATGCGGCGGAGACGAAGGAATTGGGAATATGAGATGGTGTTTTTACAGGGGCAGGGTGGGAGGAGGTGTAGACTAGGTAGCTGTGGGAGTCGGTCAGTTTATAATAAATGTCCGTGTTGATTCGGTCGCCTGAGATAGAAATGGAAAAGTCTAGGAAGGGGAGGGAGGAGTCTGAAACGGTCCAGGTAAATTTGAGGTTGGGATGGAAGGTGTTGGTAAAGTTGATGAACTGTTCAACCTCCTTGTGGGAGCACGAGGCAGCGCCGATATAGTCATCGGAGGAAAAGGTGGGGGGTGGTGCCGCACCTCCAAACAGACCCCACCACCAGGGATATATTTCCCTCCTCTCCCCTATCAGCATTCCGAAAAGACCACTCCCTCCGTGACTCCCTCGTCAGGTCCACACCCCCCACCAACCCAACCTCCACTCCCGGCACCTTCCCCTGCAACCGCAAGAAATGCAAAACTTGCACCACACCTCCCCCCTTACTTCCCTCCAAGACCTCAAAGGATCCTTTCATATCCACCACAAATTCACCTGTACCTCCACACACATCATTTACTGCATCTGCTGCACCCAATGTGGCCTCCTCTATTTTGGAGAGACAGGTCGCCTACTTGCAGAACGTTTCAGAAAACACATCTGGGACACCCGGACCAACCAACCCAACCACCCCGTGACTCAACACTTCAACTCCTCCTCCCACTCCACCAAGGACATGCAGGTCCTTGGACTCCTCCATTGCCAGAACATAGCAACACGACGGCTGGAGGAAGAACACCTCATCTTCCGCCTAGGAACCCTCCAACCACAAGGGATGAACTCAGATTTCTCCAGTTTCCTCATTTCCCGTCCCCTCACCTTGTCTCAGTCCCAACCCTCGAACTCAGCACTACCTTCCTAAACTGCAATCTTCTTCCTGACCTCTCCACCCCCACCCTCACTCCAACCTATCACCTTCACCTTAACCTACTTCCACCTATCGCATTTCCAATGCCCCTCCCCCAAGTCCCTCCTCCCTACCTTTCATCTTAGCCTGCTTGGCACACTTTCCTCATTCCTGAAGAAGGGCTCATGCCTAAAATGTCAATTCTCCTGCTCCTTGGATGCTGCCTGACCTGCTGCGCTTTTCCAGCAACACATTTTCTGCTCGGATTAGAACAGGTCAACATGGATTTAGTAAGGGGAGGTCGTGTCTGACAAACATGTTAGAATTCTTTGAAGAGGTGACAAGTAGGTTAGACCAGGGAAACCCAGTGGATGTGGTCTATCCAGACTTCCAAAAGGCCTTTGATAAGGTGCCACACGGGAGGCTGCTGAGTAAGGTGCGGGCCCATGGTGTTCAAGGTGAGCTACTGGTATGGATTGAGGATTGGCTGTCTGACAGAAGGCAGAGAGTTGGGATAAAAGGTTCTTTTTCGGAATGGCAGCCGGTGAGAAGCGGTGTCCCGCAGGGTTCAGTGTTGGGCCGCAGCTGTTCACGTTATATATTAATGATCTGGTTGAAGGGACTGGGGGCATTCTAGCGAAGTTTGCCGATGATACGAAGTTAGGTGGACAGACAGGTAGTACTGAGGAAGTGAGGAGGCTGAAGAAGGATCTAGACAGTTTGGGAGAATGAAAAAGGAGGTCTGCAGATGCTGGAGATCACAGCTGAAAATGTGTTGCTGGTCAAAGCACAGCAGGCCAGGCAGCATCTCAGGAATAGAGAATTCGACGTTTCGAGCATAAGCCCTTCATCAGGAATGAGAGAGAGTAGCCAAGCAGGCTAAGATAAAAGGTAGGGAGGAGGGACTTGGGGGAGGGGTGATGGAGGTGGGATAGGTGGAAGGAGGTCAATGTGAGGGTGATAGGCTGGAGTGGGGTGGGGGCGGAGAGGTCAGGAAGAAGATTGCAGGTTAGGAGGGCGGTGCTGAGTTGAGGGAACCGAATGAGACAAGGTGGGGGGAGGGGAAATGAGGAAACTGGAGAAATCTGAATTCATACCTTGTGGTTGGAGGGTTCCCAGGCGGAAGATGAGGCGCTCCTCCTCCAGCCGTCGTGTTGTTATGTTCTGCCGGTGGAGGAGTCCAAGGACCTGCATGTCCTCGGTGGAGTGGGAGGGAGAGTTAAAGTGTTGAGCCACGGGGTGGTTGGGTTGGTTGGTCCGGGCGCCCTGAGGTGTTCTCTGAAGCGTTCCGCAAGTAAGCGGCCTGTCTCACCAATATAGAGGAGGCCACATCGGGTGCAGCGGATGCAATAGATGATGTGTGTGGAGGTACAGGTGAACTTGTGGCGGATATGGAAGGATCCCTTGGGGCCTTGGCGGATATGGGAGAATGGTCCAGGAAATGACTGATGGAATTCAACGTGAGCAAATGTGAGGTCTTGCACTTTGGAAGAAAGAATACAAGCATGGACTACTTTCTAAATGGTGAGAAAATTCATAAAGTCAAAGTACAAAGGGATCTGGAACTGCTAGTCGAGGATTCTCTAAAGGTAAACATGCAGGTTGAATCCGTGATTAAGAAAGCAAATGCAATGTTACCATTTATCTTAAGAGGGTTGGAATATAAAAGCACCGTTGTGCTACTGAGACTTTATAAAGCTCTGGTTAGGCCCCATTTGGAGTACTGTGTCCAGTTTTGGTCCCCACACCTCAGGAAGGACATACTGGCACTGGAGTGTGGTCCAGCGGAGATTCACACGGATGATCCCTGGAATGGTAGGTCTAACATATGAGGAACGGCTGAGGATTCTGGGATTGTATTCATTGGAGTTAAGAAGATTAAGGGGAGATCTAATAGAAACTTACAAGATAATACATGGCTAGGAAAGGGTAGACACTAGGAGGAGACTAGGACCCGTGGGCACAGCCTTAGAATTAGAGGGGGTCAATTCAGAACAGAACTGCGGAGACATTTCTTCAGCCAGAGAGTGGTGGGCCTGTGGAATTCATTGCCACAGAGTGCAGTGGAGGCCGGGATGCTAAATGGCTTCAATGCCGAGATTGATGTCACAAGGAATTAAGGGCTACAGGGAGAATGCGAGTAAGTGGAGTTGAAATGGGGTAAAAAAATAACTGCAGATGCTGGAAACCAGATTCTGGATTAGTGGTGCTGGAAGAGTACAGCAGTTCAGGCAGCATCCAAGGAGCAGCGAAATCGACGTTTCAGGCAAAAGCCCTTCATCAGGAATAAAGGCAGTGACCCTGAAGCGTGGAGTTGAAATGCCCATCAGCCATGATTAAATGGCGAAGTGGACTCGATTGGCCAAATGGCCTTACTTCCACTCCTATGTCTTATGGTCTTGTGGACACATGAGCTGCCACTTGGAGGTCAATTAGGGGTGAATATAACAAAAACAGAAGCTAAGTTACAAAGACATTTTACTGGCTTGGACTACACAAGGATGTAGTTGAATTTTGCCCAATGTGTCATACCTGTCAGCTAATCAGAAAGCCACAGGCAGTAATAAAACCTGCACCTTTAATACCTATTCCAGCATTTGAGGAACCTTGCACAAGAGCGTTGATTGATTGTGTAGGTCCCCTATCTCAGACAAAACATGGGAATAACTATTTATTAACAATAATGGATGTGTCGACTAGATTTCCAGAAGCAATCTCATTATGCAACCTCACAGCTAAAAGGGTTATTAGAGAATTACTTAAATATTTTACTAGATACGGATGACCAATAGAGATCCGGTCAGGTCAAGGATCAAACGTGACATCCAAACTATTCAAGGAAGTTATGGATAACTTGAGAATAAAGCACTTTACATCTACTGTGTCCCATTCAGAATCACAGGGAGGGCCAAGAGATGGCATCAAACACTAAAGACCATGTTGAGGGATTATGGTCAGGATTATCCAGATGATTGGGATAAGGGAATTCTGTTTGTACATTTTGCGATCAGAGAGGCACCAAATGAATCAACCAAATTCAGTCCATTTGAACTAATTTTTGGGCGTAAAATAAGACGACCATTAAAACTGATTAAGGAGAAATTAATAAGTCAGAATTCAGAGACCACCCATTTGGACGATGTGTCACATTTTAGAGAATGATTAAATAGAGCTGGAGAGTTGGCCACACAGCGTACAATGAAATGGAAAGTGGCTAAGAAATCACAAATTCATAATCTTACAACTGGGGATAAGGTATTGGTGTTACATCCAGTAACAAGTGAGCCAGGGTTTAGTGAACTGTATCAAAGTGAGAGGAAATTGAGTGAGGTGAACTACTTGATAAGGACTCCAGACAGGAAGAAATCTCACAGAGTGAGTGTGTGTCTTGTGAATATGATCAAAAGGTATTTTGATCGGGAAGAAAAGCAAGAGGAGAAGGTGTTAATGATGACAGCACAGAAGGAAGGACCACGTTCAGAGGATTCTGAATTAGACGTTCCTCAAATCAAATTGGACAAGAGGGAAATTGTCAAAAATTGGGATAAATTATGGAGTTACCTTCCACAAGAAAATCAAAATGACCTGAAAGAGTTATTATATATCACATGGGGAGATATGAGGAAATAAATTGGGAAGTACTAACCTAATTGTGCATGATGTAGATATAGGAGATGCTGTTCCGATTAGCAACATCCTCATAGGCACAACGCTGTAAAGTTGGTACAGGTTCAGAAGGAGATAGGGTGCATGCTCCAAGATGGCAAAATCAAAGTGAATCACAGTGACTGGAGCTCACCCATAGTCATGGTACCAAAGCCAGATGGTACCCAACGGTTATGTGTTGACTATCGCAAAGTCAACGCCGTTACAAAGACTGATGCATATTCAATTCCATGGTTGGAGGACTATGTTGAAAAAGTGGGACAAGCAACGTACTTTTCTGAGTTGGACTTGCTCAGAGTCGACTGACAAGTGCCTCTGTCAGAGAGAGCAAAGGCGATTTCAGCTTTCATAACACCAAATGGACAATATCAGTTCAAAGTCATGCCATTTGGTATGAAAAATGTTCCAGCCACTTTTCAGAGACTGACTATAAAGGTCATTGCCAGATTATCCAATTGCGTGGTGCAAATTGGTGACCTGGTGATTTTTAGTCACTTGTGGAAGGAACATTTACAGTATTTATTGGACTTGTTCGATTGACATCGAAAGGCTAAACCTAGCTAAAAATGAATTTGCCAAAGCCCAAGTCAGCTTTCTGCACACGGACAAATGCCCCCACAGTATGCAAAAACAAAAGCAATTGGTGAATTTCCCACATCATCGACGAAAAGAGCAGTACTACAGTTCCTGGGATTGAATGGATTTTACCAAAGGTTTATACCGAAGTTTAGCAGTGTGGCTGCTCCAGTCACCGAATTGTTAAAAAAGGACAAGAAATTTCATTGGACAGCGGACTGTCAAAAGGCATTGACAGCCTGAGAGCTGTGTTCACCACTGCCCCAGTATTAGCCATACCCACTTACACAAAGCCTTTCAAGGTGGCTATCGATGACAGTGATGTGGGTGTCGGTGCGCTGCTCCTACAGGAGGCTGACGATGGAATAGGAAGACCCATTGGGTATTTTCCAGGAAGTTGGACATTCATCAACCGAAATATTCAACAGTGGAGAAAGAGACTTTCAGCTTGGTGTTGGCATTACAACATTTCAGTGTTTATATTACCAGCAATGTATCTGAGACAATTGTATACACTGATCATAACCCATTGACATTTGTGGAAAATTTAAGGACAAAAATACCAGACTGTTTAGATGGAGCTTGTTTTTACAGCCATTCACTTTGACAACTGTACATTTGGCAGGTCATGAAACGTGATTACCGATGCATTATCAGCATCGATGCAGCTCAAACGAGATACAGAAGCGTTCGGTGGTGGGTGTACATCAGCCTGAATTTGCATGTGATTGTGTATATGTGTGTTTAGACTACTAACCAGGCTTTCGATGGGTTTTAAAAGTGAAGCCATTTTTTTACGGTTCCTTTTTTAAGAGATGAGGTGTCACAAAGCTGATTGTTTTTTTTTCTAAAAGCTGTTCCTTTTCTCGAGAAAATTTGTCCTTGGTTTTATCAGGGGGAGTCGGAAACAGTTTGGGCTCCGATCAGTCTGATTTGGTACAGAGATGAAAAGGGCATTGAGAGGCCTTTTGCTTATATATAAACAGATGAAACTTCAAGCCAAAGTGGTCATGTTTTAGAAGTGACCTGTATAATGGAAGGGGAGTGATCAGTTCTCTAGCTGAGCAGTTCCTTCCAGAACTAGTTGGGAGTTCAACTGAGAGCTGTATGCAAACAAATTCTCTCTCTTTCTGCCCTTCTAACTTAAACCTGTAAGCATCTGTTCCATATTTTAAAATGTGTTTGAAGAGGGTTTGCTTATTGGGACTGTTGTGTATACACGGACCAGCATAATAAAGTCTAGTTTGGATCGACTGAATTCTGGAAGGGTCCTTTATCCTGTTTTTTGTGTTTCATTATGTAATTTTGTGAATACACTTTTTTTTGTTGGTTTTAAAATCGACTACTCAACCTAGCTAGCTTACTCTGGATAATTCTCACTATACACTTACAGAAACTAATTGCAAAGTTACGGTCTGGGTTGCCTGCTCAAGAATATTGTTAGTGGTCTGGCCTAGTCCATAACAAGAGAGTCTACCTCAGCCAGGGACAGTGACTGAGGTGTGAATGCTTCACCAATAACATAGTTGCTGAGCATACCCTCATCTCTCTCAACCTGCCACTGAAGCCATCTGCACGGCAAGGTCAGCAGCACAGCAAGGGAAGGTCAGCAAGGGAAGGTCAGCATGGCAGGGTCAGCAGGGCAAGGTCAGCAGGGCAAGGTCAGCAAGGCAGGGTCAGCATTGCCAGTGACTGCAAAAATCACCATTGCACCTAATTTCTAAACCCAACAAATCTTTTTATTCCTGATGAAGGGCTTTTGCCCGAACCGTTGATTTTGCTGCTCTTTTGGATGCTGCCTGAACTGCTGTGCTCTTCCAGCTCCACTAATCCGAAATCCTTTCAAGCGTTGACAAGAAATCTGATCATTTTTGACAGTCTGCATTATGAAGGTGACAGAGATTCTGTTTGCTGTGGAAAGGAAACTTTGCAACCTTTATTGTTATTGGATTGAAATAGGATCAAGAGGTGTGTGGCTTTGACGGACTGACATGAGTCCCAATGGTGCCAGGTGCCATTGCTTGTCAACATGATTTGGAGGAGCCAGTGTTGGACTGGGGTGGACAAAGTTAAAAATCACACAACACCAGGTCATAGTCCAACAAGTTTATTTGGAAATACAAGCTTTCAGAGCATTGTTCTTTCATCAGGTAGCTAGTGGGGCAGGGTTATAGGGCACAGAATTTATAGCAAGAGATCAAAGTGTCATACAACTGACGCAATGTATTGAACAAATCTGGATGGCCGTTAAGTCTTTAATCACTTAGAATGTGATTGCCGGGTTTGTCATTTATTTGTAAATTCCAGAACTTCTTTCATGTCACATTCCCAAAACGAAAGCTTTAATCCATTTTCCCAGTTCAGCCAATGCATTAAAGGTGTGAATCTGTCTGTATTCCAATCTTCAGTCAGACCGGTTCTATTTCCAAAGTAGGAATTTATATAATGTTACATGGACTGACTGCACACAGATTGTGTGCTTTTTGAACAAAATAGAATGTATCTGCAAATACAAATCTGCAAATTCAAATTCACCCCATAGACATATATGTGTGTGCGCATGTGTGAGGGAGAGGGAGAGTGTGTTTGTATGTGTGTGTGAGACAGAGTAAATGCCTGAGAGAAGGTGTGTGTGTGACTGTGTATGTGTGCCTGACAGAGAGTGTGTGTATGAGAGAAGGTCTACATGAGTGTGAGAGTGTGATTGCATGTAACAGTGTGTGTGTGTGTGTGTATATGTGTATACAGTGTAGTGGGGTCACCTGTAATGTGACATGAACCAAAGATTTCGGTTGAGGCCATCCTCATGGGTACTGAACTTGGTTATCAGCCTCTGCTCGGCCACTCTGCGTTGCTGCATATCCGAAAGTCTGCCTTGGAGCATGGGCACCCTGAGATCCAAGGCCAACTATCCTTGACCGCTGAAGTGTTCCCTAACTGGGAGGGAACACCCCTGTCTGACAATTGTTGCGCGGTATCCATTCATCAGTTGTCATAGCATCTGCTTGGTCTCACCAATGTACCATGTCTTGTGGCATCCTTGTCTGCACGTACGAGATAGACAACGTTGTCTGAGTCACATAAGTACTTGCCACGCACATAGTGGGTGGTGTCCCCACATGTAATGGTAGTATGCATGTCAACACAGTGACATTGTTTGTAGAGATATGGGATCTTTGTGTCTCACATACTAATGTGAAAATAATCCACAACCTTAAGTGTACCTGTTGCAAGATGAATCCTCACCACGGCTCACCCTGGTGTAAGAGCCATAGAGTAAGATTTGTTGTTACTGCTCTCTTTTGAGGTAGGGAACAGATAGTCGATAGACTAGAGTTTTTTATTCACTTGTTGGACATGGACATTGCTGGTAGGGCCAACATTTTCATTTTCGGTTCCCAGTTGCCTTTGAGACCGTGGTGGTGAGCTGCATCCTTAAACCAATGCAGTCCACATATTGTAGGTCGACCCTCAGGGAGAGTTTTCCAGGATTTTGACCCAACTAACAAACCTACAGGATAACAACTAACTACAAATTACATTGGCACAATAGCCATTTTACCAAAGAGCATCTTTTAAGTTTTCGTCCTTTAAGATCTAAACTGTTGTCCAACCCCAGGCCATACCACACTATCGTACTAGGCTTACCCAATGTTCTCCTCAGCATTAACAGCCTAATATAAAATCTGTGAAAATGGAGCCTGAATTAAATCATGTATAGAACATTGTTTTGGTTAGGTAACAGTTACATTGCTTTCATCCTGCAGATGTTAGCTGGAGCTGCCATTCTTCAATCTCCCCAGTGGACAATTTTCAAATTAATTTCTTCAGGATATTATTGTACACCTCTGGAATAAGTGGGACATAAACCTTGGCTTCCTAGTTCAGAGGTTGGGACACTGCCACTGCTTTGCAAGAGCCCTCAAACACCATAATTCACCAGATTCTGGCTACATGGTTATACCTGGCTCATGAATCCTCTCCACCAGATAACTATTTGTCCCCAACAAGGGAAGTGCTGCACTGTCAACTGTGCTTTCTGATCAGACATTAAACAGGGATCGCAACTGCCCTCTCAGGTCCATATCAAAGATTCAAAGAGGAGTGGACGCATCATTCCAGTGTCCTGGCTAATTTATCCTCAATCTGTTTTTTAAAAGATATCAACTATCTGATCAATGTTACATTGGTGCACAATTGAAATGTGGACCTTACTTAAGGAACAGCTGCTGTGCATCCTTGATAAGTATGTACCTATTAAGCAGGGGGGTAGTTGTTTAGAGAGAGAGAGCCATGGTTTACTAAGGAAGTTGAATCTCTTGTCAAGAGGAGGGAGAAGGCTTATGTTTGGATGAGATGTAATGGTTCAGTTAGGGCACTTGAGAGTTACAGGTTACCCAGGAAAGACCTAAAGAGAGACATAAGAAGAGCCAGGAGAGGACATGAGAAGTCATTGGCAGATAGGGTCAAGGAAAACCCTAAGTCTTTCTGTAGGTATAAGAGGAATAAAAGAATAACTAGAGAAAATTAGGGCCAATCAAGGACAGTAGTGGGAAGTATTGCATGGAGTCAGAGGAGATAGGGAAATGCTAAATGAATATTTTTCGTCAATATTCACACTGAAAAAAGACAATTTTGTCAAGGACAATACTGAGATACAAGCTACAAGACTAGTCAGGATTGAGGTTCACAAGGAGGAGGTGTTAGAAATTCTGGAAAGTGTAAAAATTGATAAGTCCCCTGGGCTGGAGGGGATTTACCCTCAGATTCTCTGGGAAGCCAGGGAGGAGAATGCAGAGCCTTTGGCTTTGATCTTTATGTCATCATTGTCTACAGGATTAGTGCCAAAAGACTGGAAGATAGCAAATCTTCCCCTTGTTCAAGAAGGGGAGTAGGGACAACCCTGGTAATTATAGGCCAGTGAGCCTTACTTCATGTTGTGGAAAAAGTGTTGGAAAAGATTATAATAGATAGGATTTATAATCATCTGGAGAAGAATAAGTTGATTAGGGATAGTCAACGCAGTTTTGTGAAGGGTAGGTCGTGCCTCACGAACCTTATTGAATTCATTGAGCAGGTGACCAAACAGGTGGATGAAGGTGACGTGATTGATATGATGTAAATGGATTTCAGTAAGGTGTTTGATAAGTTTCCCCAGTGGTAGGCTATTGTACAAAATAGGGTAAAAACAATGACTGGAGATACTGGAAACCAGATTCTGGATCAGTGGTGCTGGAAGAGCACAGCAGTTAAGCTGCCTGAACTGCTGTGCTCTTCTAGCACCACTGATCCAGAATATTGTACAAAATACAGATGCATGGGATTGAGGGTGATTTAACGGTTTGGAGCAGACATTGGCTAACTGAAAGAAGACAGAGGGTGGTAATTGATGGGAAATGTTCATCCTGGAGCTCAATTTCCAGTGGTGTACTGCAAGGATCTGTTTTGGGGTCATTGCTGTTTGACATTGTTATAAATGACCTGGATGAGGGGACAGAAGGATGGGTTAGTAAATTTGTGGGTGACACTAAGGTCAGTGAAGTTGTGGATCGTGTTGAAGGATGTTGTAGGATACAGACGGACATGGATAAGCTGGGCTGAGAAGTGGCAAATGGAGTTTAATATGGAAAAGTGCGAGTTGATTCACTTTGGAAGGAGCAACAGGAATAAAGAGTACTGGGCTAATGGCAAGATTCTTGGTTGGGTAGATGAACAGAGATCTCAGTGTCCATGTAGATAGATCCCTGAATGTTGCCCCCTAGGTTGATAGGGTTATTAAGAAGGCATACGGTGTGTTAGCTTTTACAGGTAGAGGGATTGCGTTTCAGAGCCATGAGGTCATGCTGCAGCTGTATAAAACTCTGGTGTGGCCGCATTTGGAGTATTGCGTACAGTTCTGGTCACCGCATTATAGGAAGGATGTGGAAGCATTGCAAAGGGTTCAGAGGAGATTTACCAGAATGTTGCCTGGTATGGAGGGAAGATCTGACCAGGAAAGACTGAAGGACTCAAGGCTGTTTTCGTTTGAGAGAAGAAGGTTGAGAGGTGACTTAATTAAGACATACAAGATAATCAGAGGATTAGATGGGGTGGACAGTGAAAGCCTTTTCCCTCAGATGGTGATAGCTAGCTTGAGGGGATACAGCTTTAAATTGGGTGGTGATAAATATAGGACAAATGTCAGAGGTAGTTTCTTTGCTCAAAGAGTAGTAGGGGCATGAAACACTCGGCCTGCAGCAGTAGTAGACTCACCAACTGTAGGGGCATTTAAATGGTCATTGGATAAACATATGGATGCAAATGGAATGGTGTAGGATAGTTGGGCTTTAGATTGGTTTCACAGGTTGGTGGAACGTCGAAGGCTGAAGGGTCTTTACTGCGCTGTAATGTTCTCTGTTATATGGGGCTTGTGATTGTTTGCTGTGTGCAAGTTGACCCCTGTTCTTCCTAAATTACAACCTTTCTCAAGAATTGAATTGGTTGTGAAGCACATTGTGACATCTGGTGATCACAAAGCACACTATATGAATACACGTTCTTTTTTTCCTTTTTCCTGCTGCCTTCAGGAATATTGAGAAGCAAAAGAACAATGTACATTAGTTGCACTGCCTGATCTGTTCAAGGGCTATGCAAGGTCTACTCACTACAATGTGTCTCCAAATTGTTGGTGGTCTGTTCCACTTCTCAAACTGGTTTTTGTGAGAATGCAAGCCTCCTGAGGACATGTTGGGAGTAGACCAAAGGAGAGGAAGATGAGGCGTTCGAATTTGACACTCTTTCACTCCAAACCCAAATTCCAGATCTCCTCACATTACTATTAGCTTCTCACATTACCATTACCTCCTCACATTGTCATTCCTCCTCACATTACCATTACCTCCTCATTACCTCCTCACATTACCATTACCTCCACATTACCTCCTCACATTACCATTACCTCCTCACATTACCATTACCTCCTCATTACCTCCTCATTACCTCCTCATTACCTCCTCACATTACCATTACCTCCACATTACCTCCTCACATTACCATTCTTCCATGATTTCCCAGCTCTTCAATCTCCTCATATGGACCATCACAACTTATTATGAGCCAAACAATTTAGTCAATAATAGCTTTATCTGACAACCTTTCTTGCAGCACACCATATACTGTATCGTATACTACTCATAGTAAAAAATGAGGTCTGCAGATGCTGGAGATCACAGCTGCAAATGTGTTGCTGGTCAAAGCACAGCAGGCCAGGCAGCATCTCAGGAATAGAGAATTCGACGTTTCGAGCATAAGCCCTTCATCAGGAAACATCCCTTCCTGATGAAGGGCTTATGCTCGAAACGTCGAATTCTCTATTCCTGAGATGCTGCCTGGCCTGCTGTGCTTTGACCAGCAACACATTTGCAGCCGTATACTACTCATGCCCAGTGGTTAGTGATGGGCTGATTCTAATTCTATACATCTACAATATACAGTGGTTATGTGTCAGATGGTGGAAAAGACTGCAGATTTTCATTTGGGCTGCTGGTTACCAGCTTTTTGGAAAATCCTATCGCATCTCAGGATGGTACCAACTTGGTACAGGCTGGACTGGCTGTCAGTAACAAAGTGACTGTGGACATTGCTTGCAACATGAATACTGTCATCCTGAGGAAGGCACCATGTCAGTGCCTTAAAATCCTAGTAACCTATTGGAGTATACATTGCTGGACTGTTTTGACAGCCTGCATGTCCCTTTGAGCAATGGTATCTGCAACCATAAAGACAGCAATATATCATGGCACAAAACTGAAGTGGCATAGCAGCAAACATGAATCTTATGCCCTCAGTCTCAGCCCCCACCTGAGAACTGGGAAAGTGAGTAGGTTCTGCCTGTGATGCAAGAGAAGATGAGACAATAGTTACTAGATGAAATACTGTTCCCATTCAAACCTGCTTTAATAATCCTTGCTGAATTATATCCATTTGTGAGACTTAGATGCTTCAAATCCTTAATAATGAGATTTTACTACATTCCTGAATGAGTGATCCCATCTGAGCTGATAACAATACAGTCTTTCACTTTGTATGAACAGACGGTAACCTGGTCATTTTCCAAAAGCCCAGCATCTGTACTTTCATCAAAGAAGTCAGACATCCTTTTTCTACTTCAAAGATTAAGTGTCTGGAATTCAGGCACAAATTAAAATATGATCTAGGTGGAAAAATGAAATTGAATAATGTTGAATGCGGTAGAGTGATTTGTTCACAGGATGTAGTAAATGAATGCATCTGAATACTTACTTAATGCAGGTCAATTTAATTCTCACTTTAAAGGAAAAGGTGTTTAATTAATTTCTAATTTAAATGCTGATAATATTTATTACTGACCATTATGATATGAAATCTGAAGCTGTCAGCACTTCCTGAACTTCCCTATCAAAATGTTCCCTACTCCAGATTCGGCCTTCCCTATGGTTCATGATTCCACTGATTGTAAACACAAAACAGTTCACCTTCATGGGAGTAATACGTAGTGTGGGAAGAAAATAAGAATTTAAGAACCAAGAGCAGTTGGCAGTTCAGTCCATTGAGCCTGCTCAGCCATTTAACACAATTATAGCTGTTCTTATCTTGGCTTCAATTCACTTTCCAACCTTCTCTCCATAACCCTTCAATCCACTAGAGATTATTCATCTATTTATCCACCTCCTCTGTAAAATTTACTGAATGTCTGTATTCTGGGGGAATGAATTCCATCGACTCATGATCCTGAGAAGAGTAATTTCTCTTATCTCTTGTTAAATCTGCTTCCCCTTATCCTAAAATTATTTGTAATGTCTCAGCCTACAACAGTGACAAGAGGAGAAGCTTGCTGCACGCACACTTGTCACGTGTACCTTTATATTAATGCCAGAAAAAAACATACAAGAGCCACGTGGATAGGAACCCTGAAATTGGGCCCACTTGATTCTGATGAGTTGACAGTCAATCAAGTATATACTCACGTATTTATAATATATATTAATCACCCCTCGGGTCATGCTTCTTTTTTGAAGATTGTAGGATAATATGAGATGTCAATGTTATCTGTACATTCACTGTTGAATTATAGAATTACATTGTTATAGAATCTCTATAGTGTGGAAACAGGCCACTTGGCCCAACAAGCCCACACTGACCCTCCAAAGAGTAATCCACCCAGACCCATTTTCCTCTGACTAATACATTGAACACTATGGGTAATTTAGTATGCCCAACTCACCTAACCTGCACATCTTTGGCTTGTGGGAGGAAACTGGAGCACCCAGAGGAAACCCACGCAGACACGGGGAGAATGTGCAAACTCCACACAGACAGTCGCCTGAGGCTGGAATCGAAACCGGGTCCCTGGGGTTGTGAGGGATCGGTGTTGATCACTGAGTCACTATGACATCCATAAATTCGCCAATGAAGCACTTTTGACATGTATTCACTGCTGTCATGTAGTAAATATGGCAGCTAATTTGCACTTAGGAAATTATAACTAACAGCGATGTGGTTCAGGGGCAAGAAAAAAAATCACAAGTCATGGTGCTAACCTAATTTCAACTCAATAGCCCAGCTCCTGGCCTAGATACAATCAGTCACTGGAGTTTTGGACCCCAATTATTGGACCCAGATATGAAGAAAAACATCCTTTTTTTTGATGATGATAAATATTGGCCGACACATCAGGGATGACTCCCTTGCTCTTATTTAACGTAGTAGCATGCATCTTCTAAACCACCGAAGGCAGCAGTCAGGGCTCAGTTTAACATCCAAAATAAGACCGTCTCACAGTGTAGCACGGCACTGCAGTATCAGCCTGAATAAATAGTAAATTTTAAAAATTTGTGCATAAAACAGATATTTTCATTCATGGAAGGGATCTTCATTTAAAACGTCGGCCTTTCTTTTTTCTTGCAAAAGCCAATGGACCTGCTGGGTATTTCCAACAAATCTAGTTTTGTTTTCCTTCTATTGCCACTAATTGATCAATCATGTTACAAACTAAATAGAGGATGCTAACTTTGAAAGAGAAAAATCAAAATTCTATTAACTAACTCATTGAATGATAAGTCAAGGTTTCATGTTTCAGAACATTTAATGTAACACATGATTTAAAAAGAAATCCATTAGCTTTCTTTGTTGTTTTCTGCCTCTGTTCATGACATTTTAAAGATCTATGCAACTGAACCCCACCCCCCCAAGTCTTTTTGGGCATCCATTGTATTTAACTTCACGCCATCTAGAAAGTACCCTGACCATTCCTTTCCTGGTGCAAAATGGATAACCTTACATTTACACTGAACTCCATCTGCCACAGTTTTGCGCATTCACTTAGTTTATCAATATTCTTTTGTAATTTTATCCTACCATTAACAATTTCTACAATGGCATCTAATTTTGTGTCATGAACAAATTTGGTTATTTGATTTTCTTTGCAACTGTCCAAGGTGTTAATAACCAATGTGAATAATTGAGGCTGTAACACAGATACTTGTGGGACACCACTGGTTGCACCTGCTAATTTGAGTGCCTACCCATTATCCTTACTTTCTGTCACTTACTATTCAACCAATTTCCCAGCCATGTCTATACTTTGCCCTCTATTCTCTGGATGTCTTACTTTATTAACAGTCTTAATTAAATGTGAACTTAATTAAATTCTGTCATATAAACAACATCCATTGACATTCCTCTGTCCAATATCTTAGTCACCTCTTGAAAAAACTCTGTGAGGTTTTTTAGATATGACCTCTCTCTCATGAATCCATGCTGGCTCTCCTTAATTCACTGAAAACATTTTGAGGTGATCAGCTACCCCATTCTTAATTATAAACGTCAACAATTTCCCCACCACAGATGTTGAGCTGGCTGAGCTATAATTCTCTGGTTTTCCTCTTTCACACTTCTTATAAAACTGGGGTGAAGTACAATTTTCCAGTCCAGAGGGACGACTATCATGTCTGGAGAGCTATGAAAGGTTATAGTTCGAGCATCTACAACGTGCTTCCTACTTCCTTTTACACCCTTGGATGAAAACCGTAAGGTCCCAGGAATTTGTCACTCTTTAATTCCATTAATTTCCTCATTGCCAACATTTCATTCATGTTAATATTGTTTAGTCCCTGTCCCTGATCCACTTTTAATTTCTTTGAGACTTTCAGCAAGTTATCCTTCTTTTATACTGTAAACACTGAGGCAAGGCCACTGCCCCAGAGACATTGAGAATATCCTCACGTTCAGTCTTTAGTGAGCAAATATTGTTCCTGACCTCCTGTCTTCCCTTTATAGGTAACTACAACATTTCTTCCTATTGATTTTGAATTGCGTGGCAAGTTTTACTTCATCATCCCTTTTAGTAGCTCTTATAAATTGCTTTGTAGCCTTTTTGCTGGTCTTTGTAACTTACCCATTCAGCAGGATCTGTGCTGTGTTGTTTGCTTTGTGGCAAATCTTTCTTTTAGCTTTACATGCTGTCCCTAATATCTTTCATTATCCATGTTTTATTTTTCTGTGAAGTGGAGTTTTTCCCTCTCAGAGATATGAACTGGTTTTGTTTTGTATTAAATGTTTCTTTAAACATCCTCCGCTGCTCTTCAGTTATTTTACCCATGAACAGATTTTCCCAACTTACTGTAGTCTCATCTCATTCGTCAGAAAGTCAGCCTTACGTAAATCTAAAACTCTAGCAGCTAATTTGTGCTGTTTTTCATTGAATTTGATTGTGTTATGATCATATTTGATAAATATTTATGCACTATTACATCACTAATTAAATCTGGCTCATTACTAAATACAATATTACTTGTCGCCTTATTGCTGGACATAGGGGTGTAAGAAAATATCCTGTACATACTCTAGAAATTCACTATCTTTCTGACTGCCTCTCCCAATCTAAGTTAAAATGAAAACACTCCATTAACACTACTCTAGCTTTGTTATGCATTTGCGTAATTTCAGTATTTACACAACCTCGTATTTCAGAGCCACGACCAGGGAACCTGCCGTAAGACCCTTGACAGTTTTAGATCCTTTACTGGTCATACGGTTTCCACTGAATGCTTTCCTCTAATTGTATCCTCCCACATCGATGAAGTAATTTTGTATTTTATTAGTAAGGCTACTCCACCCCCTTCCGTCATTTTCCCTGTCCATCCTGTGGATCTTATAACTTTGTATATTTAGTTCCCAATCCCAATGATCCTGCAGCCAAGACTCAATAATGGCTACTATCTCAGAATCCCTAATTTGAATTAGCTTAATTTATTGCTTGTGTTCCAAGTTTTACACATAAAACTCTTATTTTGGGCCATACACAGTAATCTGCCCGTCAGCACCAATGCTTTATTCACCTGTTTATAATAACACGATGATTGTTTTTAAGCTCAAAGTGAATGCTGAGACTTGTGCTACTGAGACTTTATAAAGCTCTGGTCAGGCCCCATTTGGAGTACTGTGTCCAGTTTTGGTCCCCACACCTCAGGAAGGACATACTGGCACTGGAACGTGTCCAGCGGAGATTCACACGGATGATCCCTGGAATGGTTGGTCTAACATATGAGGAACAGCTGAGGATCCTGGGACTGTATTCATTGGAGTTTAGAAGATTAAGGGGAGACTTAATAGAGACGTACAAGATAATACATGGCTTGGAAAGGGTGGACGCTAGGAAATTGTTTCCGTTAGGCGTGGAGACTAGGACCCGTGGACACAGCCGTAAAATTAGAGGGGGTAAATTCAGAACAAAAATGCGGAGACATTTCTTCAGCCAGAGAGTGGTGGGCCTGTGGAATGCATTGCCACAGAGTGCAGTGGAGGCCGGGACGCTAAATGTCTTCAAGGCAGAGATTGATAGATTCTTGATGTCTCGAGGAATTAAGGGCTATGGGGAGAATGCTGGTAAGTGGAGTTGAAATGCCCATCAGCCATGATTGAATGGCGGAGTGGACTCAATGGACCGAATGGCCTTACTTCCACTCCTATGTCTTATGGTCTTATAAATATGGCTTTCCTAATCTGTAATTATGCCATTATCTGAACAATTGATAAATACTCATAAACCTAGAAGTGAATAGAAGGACAAGATAGGGAACTACATATGTTACACTGGATGATACTGCCAATTTGAGACAGATTATAGGCAGTGAGGTTTGGGCATTAGTCCAATAGAAAAGGTATTAAGAAGGGCAAACAATTATTTCACTTAATATTCTTTGTATTTAGCCTTTCAGCAAGATTGCATTAACCTATGTCACTTTTTTCTCTTTTTTCTAAAAGCTGTTGCTTTTCTTAAGGATACTGTATCCTTGTTTTTCCAAAGGGGTTGTAAACCAGCCCCTGATTAGATTAGTTTGGAACAGAGATGAAAAAGGATTTTGAGAGGCCTTTTGTTTACATGTAAACAGATGAAACTTCAGACCAAAGTGGTCATGTTTTAGAAGTGACCTGTATAATGGAAGGGGAGTGGTAAGCTCTCTAGCTGAGCAGTTCAGTCCAGGACTGGTTAGGAGTTCCACTGTGTAGAAACAGGTTGCAAAACTCTTTCTGACTTTCTGCCCTTCTAAATTCAACCTGGAAGCACCTGTTCCATTTGTTTACTGTTTTTTAAGGGGGTTTGCTTATTCGGACTGTTGTGTACATTTGGAACAGTACAATTATGTCTAGTATGGGTAGACTAAGTTCTGTAGGGGTTCTTTATTCTGTTCTTTGTGTTTCATTGTATCATTTTGTGAATAAATTTCTGTCTGTTTTAAAACCTAGTAATTAACCTAACTAGCTTAATCTGGGTAATTCTCACTGTACATTTACGAAAACAAGTTGCAAAGTTATGGTCTGGGCTGCCTGCTTAAAAATGCTTTGAGTGGTCTGCTCTAGTCCATAACAGATTAGGAGCTCATCCAGGATTTTAAACAGTGAGTGGTAGGTGCTAGTGTTTTTATTTCAGGTGTTGGTTTGGTTGGGTAGACAAAGCTTGGGACAGTAATGGCTCTTTCAGTTGCCGGAAGTTTTCTGGACATGGATGCAGTGACTTTGAAAGCTGGAGGAATTATCAGACCAACTGGGATTGGACCTGCCAGCTTCTGTGAGGAAGGGAAAGATAATTACTGCAGTAGGTCAGCATTTAAACTCGCTGGAGAAACCATCAGAATCTACAGAGGTGGCAAGAATTCAAATGCAAATGAAGCAGCTTGAGTTAGAGGCAAGAGCTAAGGAAAGGGCAGCAGAAATGAACCAGTTTGATTTATTTTTAAAAGCAGAAGAGAGGGAGAAAGAGAGAACAGCAGAACAGAGAGAAAAAGAGAGAGCTTTTGAACTTCAAAAACTGACACTTAAAAGGGAAGTCAGCTTAAAAGGCTGAAGGTAAAGGCTGAGGGTGGGTTTAGTGAGGAAGGGAGTGAGGAAGAGCCAGCCCCTGGTAGTCAGAAGCCCAGTGAGAAACTGTGTAAGTACGTTCAAGCATTGCTGAGATTTGATGAGAAGGACGTGGAAGTCTTTTACATCTCATTTGCATAGGTGGCTAAACAAATGCAGTGCCCAGTGGCAATGTGGGCTTTATTGATCCAAATGAAACTTGTAGGTAGAGTTAGTGAGGTATGTGGGGAGTGTGAGGAGGTGAAAAAAAGCCATTTTAAGTGCGTATGAGCTTGTACCGGAAGCCCATAGACAACATTTCAGGAATCTAAGCAGGGACCCTGGTCATACCTACACTGAGTTTGAGAGGATTTTACAGAGTAATTTCAATAGACGGATAAGAGCTTTAAAAATTGAGCAAACGTATGAGAGAGGTAATTATTTTGGAGAAATTCAAAAATTCACTGCCTGAAGTAGTGCGAACCCATGGGGAAGAGCAGAGAGTTAAAACAGTGAGGTTAGCAGCTGAAGGGGCTGATGGTTATGAGCTGATCCATAAAACACGGTTTGGCTTCCAGAATCAATTCCGGTCCATGAGGGATAGAAACTGGGACAAAGGGAAATCTTCATGTGGAAAGGGAAAGGTAGATCTCAGTGAAGATCATAAGGAGAACTTACCACAGGGTAAAGAAGAAACCCTCGAGGGGGACAAAGAAGTTAAAAAGCTCTGGTTTTCTTCATTGTAATAAAGCAGGCCACACAAAATCAGTGTTGGTGGGCTAGGAAAAAGCCAGATGTAGGAAAACCAGACAAGCCTGGAAGTTTTGTTGGACAAAAAGCACAAGGGAAGTTAGACAACTGCCTCCGAGTGTACAAGATGATCAGAGGTTGATTAAGGAGAAAGTGCCAGATCTGCTTAAAGAATATACATACAAGGGTAAGGTTTATTCACATAGGCCAGGAGTAGCAGGTGAAGAGGTTACTATATTAAGGGATACAGGATCCTCTCAGTCTGTGATGCTGAAGGATGAGGAGATATGTACTCCTGAGGGACTATGGCTCTCAGCTCCAGGAATACAGTTTTTCCTTACAAATGATATCGCTGATTCACTGGTGTGCGTTCTGCCAACTCTAGTTGAAAAGCCAATGGAAACGTAGGCAATGAAGACATGAAGGAGGCTTACCTCAGAATTTTCCCAGATCACAGAGGCACAAGCTGAAGCAGGAGAAATCAAAATGCACAGATAAGGAAGCTGACACAGCCTTTATCCGAGTTTATTTCCGATTAGATGAGCGGGGCAGAGAAGGAGCAAATGCGAAACATGAAAGTATCTTTATCTGTTAAACTGAATGACTTACAGCGGAAAGATGAGAACTTAAAACAGTTGTTTCAAAAGGCATTTACAGAGAAGGAGAGTGAATGCATCCCTGTGTGTTATTACTTAATATTTGGAGTCATAGAGTCATAGAGATGTACAGCATGGAAACAGACCCTTCAGTCCAACCCATCCATGCCGACCAGATATCCCAACCTAATCTAGTCCCACCTGCCAGCACCTGGCCCATATCCCCCCAAACCCTTCCTATTCATATACACATCTAAATGCCTTTTAAATGTTGCAATTGTACCAGCCTCCACCACTTCCTCTGGCAGCTCGTTCCATACACATTCCACCCTCTGAGTGAAAAAGTTGCCCTTTAGGTCCCTTTTATATCATTCCCCTCTCACCCTAAACCTATGCCCCTCTAGTTCTGGACTTCCCCACCCCAGGGAAAAGACTTTGGCTATTTATCCTATCCATGCCCCTCATAATTTTGTAAACTTTTATAATGTCACCCCTCAGCCTCTGACACTCCAGGGAAAACAGCCCCAGCCTGTTCAGCTCTCCCCGTAGCTCAAATCCTCTAACCCGGCAACATCCTTATAAATCTTTTCTGAACCCTTTCAAGTTTCACAACATTTTTCCGATAGGAAGAAGACCAGAATTACACACAATATTCCAACAGTTGTCTAACCAATGTCCTGTAATGCCACAACATGACTACCCAACTCCTGATGTCTTAATGAGAAAATGGAAACCATCACACGTTCAAGCAGATGAGAAATGGGCAGAGATGCATCAGATTGTTTTGCCAATATGATACAGAAAGGAGGTGCTGCCATTGGCGCATGAGCTACCACTTGGAGTCATTTCGGGGTGAGGAAAAAACAGGCTAAAATGCAAAGACATTTTTACTGGCCTGGACTACACAAGGATGTAGTTGAATTTTGCCAGACATGTCATACATCTCAGCTAATCAGAAAACCTCAAGCAGAAATAACACCTGCACCTTTAATACCGATTCTAGCATTTGAGGAAACTTTCATAAGAGTCTTGATTGATTGTGTAGGTCCCCATCTTAAACAAAAGTGGGAATAAGTGTCGACTAGATTTCCAAGAGGCAATCCCATTATGCAACATCACGGCTAAAAGGGCTGTAGAAAAATCACTTAATCTTTTACTAGATGTGGACTACCAATAGAGATCCAGTCAGGTCAAAGATCAAATTTCACATCCAAACTATTCAAGGAGGTTATGGAAAACTTGGGAATAAGGCAATTCAAATCTACTGCATACCATCCGGAATCACAGGGGCACTAGAGAGATGGCATCAAAGATTACGGTCAGGATGATTCAGATGATTGGGATAAGGAAGTTCCACTTGTACTTTTTGCGATCAGAGAGGTACCAAGTGAATTGACCAAATTCAGTCCATTTGAATTAATGTTTGGGCATGAAATAAGAGGACCATTAAAATTGATTAAGGAGAAATTAATAAGTCAGAATTCAGAGACCACCCATTCGGACGATGTGTCACATTTTAGAGAATGATTAAATAGAGCTGGAGAGTTGGCCAGACAGCAATTAAAAGTATCACAGCATACAATGAAACAGGAAATGGATAGGAAATCACAAATTAGCAATTTTGCAATCGGGGATAAGGTATTGGTGTTACATCCAGTAACAGGTGAGTCAAGGTTTAGTGAACTGTATCAAATTGAGAGGAAATTGAGTGAGGTGAACTATTTGATAAGGACTCCAGCCAGGAAGAAATCTCACAGAGTGTGGGTCATGTGAATATGTTCAAAAGGTATTTTGATCGGGAAGGAGAGCAAGAGGAGAAGGTGTTAATGATGACAGCACAGAAGGAAGGACCACGTTCAGAGGATTCTGAATTAGGCATTCCTCAAATCAAATTGGACAAGGGGGAAGTTGTCAAAAATTGGGATAAATTGTGGAGTTACCTTCCACAAGAAAATCAAAATGACCTGAAAGAGTTATTATATATTACATGGGGAGATATGAGGAAATAAACTGGGAAGTACTAACCTAATTGAGCATGACGTTGATATAGGAGATGTTGTTCCAATTAAGCAACATCCTTATAGGCATAATCTTCTAAAGTTGGCACTGGTTCAGAAGGAGATAGGGCGCATGCTCCAAGATGGCATAATCGAAGAGAGTTACAGTAACTGGAGCTCATCCATAGTCATGGTTCCAAAGCCAGATGGTACCCAATGGTTATGTGTGGACTATCGCAAAGTCAACACCGTTTAGGGCGGCACGGTGGCACAGTGGTTAGCACTGCTGCCTCACAGCACCTGAGACCCGGGTTCAATTCCTGACTCAGGCGACAGACTGTGTGGAGTTTGCACATTCTCCCCGTGTCTGCGTGGGTTTCCTCCGGGTGCTCCGGTTTCCTCCCACAGTCCAAAGATGTGCGGGTCAGGTGAATTGGCCATGCTAAACTGCCCATAGTGTTAGGTAAAGGGGTAAATGTAGGGGTATGGGTGGGTTGCGCTTCGGCGGGTCGGTGTGGACTTGTAGGGCTGAAGGGCCTGTTTCCACACTGTAAGTAATCTAATGCAAAGACTGATGCATATCCAATTTCACAGTTGGAGGACTGTGTTGAAAATTTGGGACAAGCAACTTACATTTCTAAGTTGGACTTGCTCAGAAGCTACTGGCAAATACCTCTCAGAGAGAGCAAAGGCGATTTCGGCCTTCATAATGCCAAATGGACTATATCGGTTCAAATACATGCCATTTGGTATGAAAAATGCTCCAGCCACGTTTCAGAGCCTAACTAATAAGTTCTTTGCCAGATTACCCAACTGTGTGGTGTATATTGATGACCTGGTGATTCTTAGTCACTCATGGAAGGAACATTTATAGCATTTATCGGACTTGTTCGATTGGCTTCGGAAGGTAGGCTTGGTGGTAAACCTAGATAAAAGTGAATTTGCCAAAGCCCAAGTCACCTTCCTGGGCCATGTTATTGGACACAGACAAATGTCCTCATGGGATGTGAAAATGAGACACCATTGATGAAAATCAGTACTATGGTTCCTGGGATTGAGTGGATTTTACCAAACGTTTGTGCCACACAGTGTGGCTTCTCCACTCACCGAATTGTTAAACAAGTGCAAGAAGGTTCAGGTGACAGCGATCTGTCAAAAGGAATTGGACAGCCTAAACACTGTGTTAACCACTGCCCCGGTATTAACCAGACCGGATTACAGGAAGCCTTTCAAGGTGGCTATTGATGGCAGTGATGTGGGTGTTGGTGCAATGCTCCTGCAGGAGGATGACGAGGGAACAGAAAGACTTAATGGATATTTTTCCAGGCAGTTGAATGTTCATCAACTGAAATATTCAACGGTGGAGAAAGAGACTTTAAGCTTCATGTTGCCATGACAACATTTCAGTGTTTATATTACCAGTAATGCATCTGAGACAATTGCATACACCAATCACATTTGTGGAGAAATTTACAGGAAAAAATGCCAGACTGTTTTGGTGGAGCTTGTTGTTGAGGCCAAGCATTTGGCAGGTTCATGAAAACGTGATCGCCGATGTGTATCAAGACTCGAATGAGATATGGAGGCATTCGGTAGCGGGTGGAATTCGCATGGGATTGTGCATGTGCATAGTTAGTACAGTGTATGTGTGTGTTTAGACTATAACCAGTTTGTTTTTGAAGGATTTTAAAAATGAAGCCATCATTTGGTGTTCATGGTTCATTTTTTTTTAAGCAGTGAGGTGTCACAAAGCTGGTCCCTTTTTTTCTAAAAGCTGTTCCTTTTCTCAAGGATACGGTGTCCTTAGTCTTTTCCAGAGGGATCATAAACCAGTTCCTGGGTCTGATTAGACTAGTTTGGTACAGAGATGAAAAGGATTTTGAGATTTTGTTTAAATGTAAACAGATGAGACTTCAGGCCAAAGTGGTCATGTTTTAGAAGTGACCTGTATAATGAAAGTGGGGGGAGTGGGGGTTGGTTGGTCAGCTCTCTAGTTGGGAGGTCAGCTGTGTGGAAACAGGCTGTGAAACTCTTCTCTCTCTTTCTGCCCGACTAATTTCAAATTTGCAGCATCTGTTCCTTTTTTTAAAACTATTTTAAAGGCAGTTTGTTTATTGGGACTGATGTGTATATACGGAACAGCATAATTAAGTCTAGTTTAGAACATAGGACATAGAACATTACAGCACAGTACAGGCCCTTCAGCCCTCGATGTTGTGCCACCCTGTCATACTAATCTGAAGCCCATCCCACCTACACTATTCCATGTACGTCCATAGGCCTGTCCAATGACGACTTAAATGCACTTAAACTTGGTGAATCTACCACCGGAGAGAAAGTGAGGTCTGCAGATGCTGGAGATCTGAGCAGAAAATGTGTTGCCGGAAAAACGCAGCAGGTCAGGCAGCATCCAAGGAACAGGAAAATCGACGTTTCAGGCATGAGCCCTTCTTCAGGAATGAGAAAAGTGTGCCAAGCAGGCTAAGATAAAAGATAGGGAGGTGGGACTTAGGGGAGGGGTGTTGGAAATGTGATAGGTGGAAGGAGGTCAAGGTGAGGGTGATAGGCCAGAGTGGAGGTAGGGGCAGAGAGGTCAGGAAGAAGATTGCAGGTTAGGAAGGTGGTGCTGAGTTCGAGGGATTTGACTGAGACAAGGTGGGGGAAGGGAAATTAGGAAACTGGAGAAATCTAGGTTCATCCCTTGTGGTCGGAGGATTCCTAGCGGAAGATGAGGCGCTCTTCCTCCAGCCGTGGTGTTGCCATGGTCTGGCGATGGAGGAGTCCAAGGACCTGCATGTCCTTGGTGGAGTGGGAGGGGGAGTTGAAGTGTTGAGCCACGGGGTGGTTGGGTTGGTTGGTCCGGGTATCCCAGAGGCATTCCCAGAAACGTTCCGTAAGTAGGCGGCCTGTCTCCCCAATATAGAGGAGGCCACATCGGGTGCAGCGGATACAGGAAATGATGTGTGTGGAGGTGCAGGTGAATTTGTGGCGGATATGGAAGGATCCCTTGGGGCCTTGGAGGGAAGCAAGGGGGGAGGTGTGGGCACCCTCCTGACACCCTCCTTCAACTGACTGAACTGGTCCTCACCCTGAACAACTTCTCTTTCCAATCCTCCCACTTCCTCCAAACCAAAGGAATAGCCATGGGCACCTGCATGGACCCCAGCTATGCCTGCCTCTTCGTAGGATATGTGGAACAGTCCATCTTCTGCAGCTACACTGGCAACACCCCCCACCTTTTCCTCCGCTACATCGAAGACTGTATCAGCGCTGCCTCGTGCTCCCATGAGGAGGTTGAACAGTTCATCCACTTTACCAACACCTTCCACCCCGACCTCAAATTTACCTGGACCATCTCAGATTCCTCCCTCCCCTTTCTAGACCTTTCCATTTCTATCTCGGATAACCGAATCAACACGGACATTTACTACAAACCGACCAACTCCCACAGCTACCTAGACTACACCTCCTCCCACCCTGCCCTCTGTAAAAATGCCATCCCATACTCCCAATTCCTTTGTCTCCGCCGCATCTGCTCCCAGGAGGACCAGTTCCAATACCGTACAACCCAGATGGCCTTGTTCTTCAAAGACCGCAATTTCCCCCCAGACGTGATCGACGATGCCCTCCACCGCATCTCCTCCACTTCTCCCTCCTCCGCCCTTGACCCCGCCCCTCCAATCGCCACCAGGACAGAACCCCACTGGTTCTCACCTACCACCCCACCAACCTCCGTATACAACGTATCATCCGCCGTCATTTCCGCCACCTCCAAATGGATCCCACCACCAGGGATATATTTCCCTCCCCTCCCCTATCAGCATTCCGAAAAGGCCACTCCCTCCGTGACTCCCTCGTCAGGTCCACACCCCCCACCAACCCAACCTCCACTCCCGGCACCTTCCCCTGCAACCGCAAGAAATGCAAATCTTGCGCCCACACCTCCCCCCTTACTTTCCTCCAAGGCCCCAAGGGATGCTTCCATATCCGCCACAAATTCACCTGCACCTCCACACACATCATTTACTGCATTCGCTGCACCCGATGTGGCCTCCTCTATATTGGGGAGACAGGCCGCCTACTTGCGGAACGTTTCTGGGAATGCCTCTGGGACACCTGGACCAACCAACCCAACCACCCCGTGGCTCAACACTTCAACTCCCCCTCCCACTCCACCAAGGACATGCAGGTCCTTGGACTCCTCCATCGCCAGACCATAGCAACACGACGGCTGGAGGAAGAGCGCCTCATCTTCCGCCTAGGAACCCTCCAACCACAAGGGATGAACCTAGATTTCTCCAGTTTCCTAATTTCCCCTTCCCCCACCTTGCCTCTGTCAAACCCCTCGAACTCAGCACTGCCTTCTAACCTGCAATCTTCTTCCTGACCTCTCCGCCCCCACCCCACTCCAGCCTATCACCCTCACCTTGACCTCCTTCCACCTATCACATTTCCAACGCCCCTCCCCCAATTTGCTTCTCCCTACCTTTTATCTTAGCCTGTTGGACATACTTTCCTCATTCCTGAAGAAGGGCTTATGCCCGAAAAGTCAATTCTCCTGCTCCTTGGATGCTACCTGAATCTATTACCGTTGCAGGCAAAGCATTCCATACCCTTACTACTCTCTGAGTAAAGAAACTACCTGTGACATCTGTCCTATACCTATCTCCCCTCACTTTAAGGTTGTGTTCCCTTGTGTTTGCCGTCCCCATACTTGGAAAAAGGCTCTCCCTGTCCACATTATCTAACCCTCTGATTATCTTATATGTCTCTATTAAGTCACCTCTCAACCTTCTTCTCTCTAACGAGAACAGCCTCAAGTCCCTCAGCCTTTCCTCATAACACATTCCTACCATACCAGGCGACATCCTAGTAAATCTCTTCTGCACCCTTTCCAAAGCTTCCATATCCTTCTTATAATGCGGTGACCAGAACTGTACACAATATTCCAAGTGTGGCTGTACCAGAGTTTTGTACAGCTACAGCATAACCTCCTGGTTTCAGGACTCAATCCCTCTATTAATAAAGGCCAAAACACTGTATGCCTTCTTAACAATCCTGTCAATCTGGGTGGCAACTTTCAGGGATCTGTATACATGGACACCAAGATCTCTCTGCTCATATGCACTCTCAAGATTCCTACCATTAGCCCAGTACTTTGCATTCCGATTACTCCGTCCGAAGTGAATCACCTCACACTTGTCCACATTAAACTCCATTTCCACCTCTCAGCCCAGCTCTGCATCCTATCTATGTCTCTCTGCAAACTACTACATCCTTCGCCACTATCCACAACTCCACCGACCTTAGTGTCGTCCGCAAATTTACTAACCCACCCTTCTAAGCCCTCATCCAGGTCATTTATAAAAATGACGAGCAGCAGTGGACCCAACACCGACCCTTGCAGGACACCGCTAGTAACTGGACACCAAGATGAACATGTTCCATCAACTACAACCCTCTGTTTTCTTTCAGCAAGCCAATTACTGATCCAAACTGCTATATCTCCCACAATCCCATTCCTCTGCATTTTGTACAATAGCCTACTGTGGGGAACCTTATCGAACGCCTTGCTGAAATCCATATACATCACATCGACCGGTTTAGTCTCATCTACCAGTTTGGTCACTTTGTTAAAAAAGTCAATAAGATTTGTTAGGCACGACCTACCCTTCACAAAACAGTGCTGACTGTCCCTGATCAGATTTTTTTTTCTAGATGGTTATAAATCCTATCTCTTATAACCTTTTCCCACACTTTACCAACAACTGAAGTGAGACTCACTGGTCTGTAATTACCAGGGTTGTCTCTACTCCCCTTTTTCAATAAGGGAACCACATTTGCTATCCTCCAGTCCTCAGGCACTTCCTTGTGAACCTCAATCTCTTCTAGTCTAGATGCAAGTATCTCTGTATCTTCCTCGCCAACATTTTCATTTTCTATAGTGAACACTGTCGAAAAATATTTATTTAGTGCTTCCCCTATCTCCTCTGACTCCACACACAACTTCCCACTATTATCCTTGATTGGCCCTAATTTAACTCTCGTCATTCTTTTATTCCTGACATACCTATGGAAAGCCTTAGGGTGAACCCTGATCCTATCCACCAACAACTTCTCATGTCTCCTCCTGGCTCTTCTGAGCTCTCTTTTTAGGTCTTTCCTGACTTCCTTGTAACCCTCAAGTGCCCTAACTGAGTTTTCACATTTTGTCCCAACATAAGCCTTCTTTTTCTTGACCAGGGATTCCACTTCCTTAGTAAACCACGGTTCACGCGTTCTATATCTTCCTCCCTGCCTGACAGGTACATACTTACCTAGGACGCACAGGAGTTTTTCCTTGAATAAGCCCCACATTTTTAATGTGCTCATCCCCTGCAGTTTCCTTCTCCATTCTACGCTTCCTAAATCTTTCCTAATTGCATCATCATTTCCCTTCCCCCAGCTGTAACTCTTGCTCGGTGGAGTACACCTACCCCTTTCCATCACTAAAGTAAACCTGACAGAATTGTGATCGCTGTCTCCAAAGTGCTCACCTACTTCCAAATCTAACACCTGACCAGGCTCGCTACCCAGTACTAAATCTAACGTGGCTTCGCCCCTTGTAGGCCTGTCTACATACTGTGTCAGGAAGCCCTCCTGCACACACTGGACAAAAACTGACCCATCTATAGTACTCGTACTGTAGTGATCCCAGTCAATATTTGGATAGTTGAAGTCCCCCATGACAACTACCCTGCCTCTCTCACTCCTATCGAGAACCATCTTTGCTATCCTTTCCTCTACATCTCTGGGACTATTCAGAGGCCTATAGAAAACTCCCTGCATTGTGACCTCTCCTTTCCTGTTTCTAACCTCAGCCCATACTACCTTAGTTAATGAGTCCCCAAACATCCTTTCTATAACTGTAATATTGTCCCTGATCAACAATGCCACACCTCCCCCTCTTTTACCATCTTCTCTGTTCCTACTGAAACATCTGAATCCCGGAACCTGTAACAGCCATTCCTGTCCCTGCTCTATCCATGTCTCCGTAATGGCCACAACATCGAAGTCCCAGGTACCAACCCACGCTGCCAGTTCACCCATTTTGTTTCGGATGCTCCTTGCGTTGAAGTACACCCACTTCAATCCAGGTTCTCGCTTGCCAGTGTCAGATACTTGATTTTGGATCTCCCTACTCTCATCCTCTTCTGTACCTGTCCTAAAATTTTGGTTCCCATCCCCCTGCTGTATTTGTTTAAATCCACCTTAATAGCTTTAGTGAATTTCTCACCAGGATATTGGTACCCCTCTGGTTTAGATGAAGACCATCCTGCTTGTAGAGGTCCCACCTACCCCAGAAAGAGCTCCAATTATCCAAAAACCTGAAACCCTCCCTCCTGCAACATCCCTGTAGCCACGTGTTCAACTCCTCTCTCTCCCTATTCCTCACCTCTCTAGCACGTGGCACGGGCAGCAAACCTGAGACAACTCTGTTTGTCCTAGCTCTAAGCTTCCATCCTAGCTCCCTGAATTTCTGCCTCAAGTCCCCATCTCTCTTCCGACCTATGTCGTTGGTGCCAATGTAGACCACGATTTGGGACTGCTCTCCCTCCCCCTGAAGGATCCCAAAAACACGATCAGAGACATTACGGACTCTGGCACTCGGGAGGCAACACCCCAACCGTGAGCCTCTCTCATCTCCACAGAACCTCCTATCTATCCCCCTCACTCTCGAGTCCCCAATGACTACTGCTCTGCTCCTCTTCCCCTTCCTTTCTGAGCAGCAGGTGCACCACTGCTTTCCCCTAGTAAGTCATCCCCCCAACAGTATCCAAAACGATATACATATTGTTGAGGGTAATGGCCACAGGGGATCCCTGCACTGCCTGCCGGTTCCCTTTCTGTCCCCTAACTGTCACCCAATTGTCTTTTTCTTTTATCTGGGAAGTGACTACCTCTCTGTAAGTCCTGTCAATAACCCCCTCTGCCTCCCGAATGATCCGAAGTTCATCCAACTCCAGCTCCAGTTCCCTAACGCAGTTTTCGAGGAGCGGGAGTTGGGTGCACTTCCCACAGATACAGTCTGCAGGGACACTCCTGGTGACCCTTACCTCCCACATTCTGCAGGAGGAACATTCCACTGCCCTGCACTCCATTCCCACTGTTCTAACTCCCGAAGTGACTACTAAAGAAAAAGGATTAGGAAATAAACTATTTACCTTACCTTGTCAATCTGGCTCCCACAACTTTTTTTTAGGTTAGAGGAGGGGGATGGGTGGGAGACATTACCCGACTAGTGTCTCGGGTAATGCAACCTCGCAAATATAACCTGTTCTACTTCCCCTTCCCAGAGCCCTTTGCTCGCTCCTCCCTCGCTGGCCTGAAGGTAAGAAGTTTAAATATACTTACCGGCCTTCCCGACAATCACCTCACACCAACGTCACCTCCTCCCGGCTCTCTCTGCTCCGAAGTGGGATAGACTGAGTTCTGTAGTGGCTCTTTATTCTGTTCTTTCATTGTATGCTTTTGTGAATATATTTCTGTCTGTTTTAAAACCAAGTAGTCAACCTCGTTAACTTATGCTGGGTAATTCTCACTTTTACAATTAAGAAACAAATTGCTAAGTTATGGTCTAGGTTGCCAAGTCCATAACACTAAAAACAAATCAACAGGAAATGACAAAGTGAATGGACAGCAAAGGCAGCTTGTAAATAGACAATTATCAAAATTGGCTAAGCTTTGTATTCAAGAAGCACAGGTACTTTTGACTGAACCATTAAAACATTCTGAGCACTGAAATAAAATGATTCAAACAGAAACACAGACATGAGAGATTGACTTCATAAAGTGAAGGATAATGGCAAGCAGCAATGTCACTTGACTAGCAATCCAGAGATTCTGGCGAATGGTCAGTCGGCACAGATTCAGATTCTACACCGCAGCTGGTGGAATTTAAATTCAATTAAAAACAAATAAAATTGAAAGCTAGTGATCGTGACCATCAAACTGGCATTGATAAAGACCTATTGGCTTCACTCACTTAGTTTAGGTTACATGTGACTCCAGACCCACAGCAATGTACTTGACTTTTCCTTACCCTTTGAAATGACAGAGCAAGCCACTCAGTTTGGGCACAAATAGGAGTAGGTAGCAAATGGTGGTTTTGCCAGTGATATCCAACATCCATGGATGTTTTATAGCTATCGCCCAGTATTGAACACGAAGAACTGGAAAGCTGACATCTTTTTCTTTTTTTAAATTTTTCCTGTTTTTATATTCAGTGGTTTATTTTTCCGTGTTTTAAGGTGGAGTTGGAGAGTGATCACACTAAACAATACTTTTCATTGTATTTTGTAATAAAATACATGGGACAATAAATAATCAAATAAATCAAATTTAAAAAACTGCTTGCACGACAAAGTGAGAGAAAAACAGAGTCAACCCTTCAGGTCCAGGAGCTGAAAATGTGTTGCTGGAAAAGCGCAGCAGGTCAGGCAGCATCCAAGGAACAGGAAAATCGACGTTTCGGGCATAAGCCCTTCTTCAGGAATGGGGACCTCTTCAGGTGCAGTAGTCTGCTTCTTCAGAAGTTCTGAAAGAAGAGTTATACTGGTCTTGAAACATTAACCCCGTTTCTCTCTCCACAGATGCTGCCTGACCTGCTTAGTTTCCTGGCACACTCTGTGTTTGTTTTGATATTTTGCTTTTAAACAAAATAAGACCATGATTCCAATACATCTGGTTCAAGTTATCATGTCTCTTGGAAGTGCGAGTCGCAAAACTATTTCAGAAAGTAAAGCTCATTTAGCACCCTGGTGAGGCTAATACCTCCAGAATGTCCTCACAAAAACATCCTTATCTGTTAACAGACCATTCATAATGCTAATATGGAATCAATATAAGATTTAAGATCTTACCACTAAAAAAAAGATTGTTATTTCTTACAATAAGAAGTGCGTATTAAGAACAGAAAGAGTGGAATTGATAACTGAGGGTGGAAATGATCACAATAAACAGTTAAATAAAGTCAGTTGTCCTCCAGGGTGAGCCTTGATCATTTTGCCTTACCTGAGTGTTTTCAGTCAGACAGTGGAATTAAAGTGCAACAGAGAAGCTGCGATTCACATAACTCACACCTTAGAATAGACAAAAGGTATATTCCAAAAGGTATATTCCATCAGGCACTTGTTTTTTTTCTGAAACTGAAGGAGTGTCGCTAAGTAACACTAGTTAATAAATCATCCATTACCAAAAGTCACTGCTTTATAACTCTGGATGATAGAGCTGTTTTCTGCCTTCAATTCCATATCACAAAATATTGTTACCTAAGTATTTCCTACAACAGAATGAAGTAAATTTTTAAAGTGTTATTCAAACATTAATCTGCAGATGTAAATTATTTGCATATGTCGCAGTAAATATAATTGAGCCTAATATATTGTGACCTGCTAAAGAAAAACTCACAACGATCACACATTGATTAAAATTCAATTTTTCAGAAAATACAGTTTTTTTCCATGAATTTGGGATAAGTAAAAATTAACAAGGAGAACAGATTAGTTTGATTTTCTTTTTTAAAGTGCCAGTATATATTGGACAAAGAAAAGCAGGATAATTTTTCAGCACAAAGTTGCATAATGAACCTCTTAAAATGCAACAAAAACAGAAGTTGCTTGAAAAGCTCAGCAGGTCTGACAGTATCTGTGAAGACAAATCAATGTTAATGTTTCAGGTTGAGTGACCCTTCCTCAGAAGAGTCTGAGCCCGGATCGTTAACTTTGATTTCTCTGCACAGATGCTGCCAGACCTGCTGAACTTTTCCAGCAATTTCTGTTTTTGTTTCTGATTTACAGCATCTACAGTTCTTTCAGCTTTTAATTAGTCTCCCAAAATGCAAGCTTTTTAAAAAATATATGATTGTGTTAAATAAATTATTCCATGAAACAGGCTAGGACTAATTTATTATGGCAATTTCTCTTGGAGAAAATTACCACAAAAATATTGGAGTTGTACATTTTCTTGGAGATTTTGACTAATGCACTCTCTCCTCTCATGAAGACATTTACTATGGACTAAACCAGGCACCGCCTGGTACTGCTCCAAACAAATCTGAACCTCATGAGTATCAAGATGTCATAACATGGGAGGGATTTATCATTATTGAGTGCAATTTTTTCCCTCGTTGTAAAGGGAAAATTCACAAAAGTAGTTGCTAGAGAGTGTTCATCCCTCACCCAAGACAAGTCAGATCCAGAAACACTTCAATGTTTGTTTTAATTGAGATCAGCTGACAGCATAGCCATTAAATAGAACCTCAGACTTTTCTGCCCTCTGTAGGCATTCCATAAACTGTCTTGGAAGCTTAACTTTAAACTGCGGTTACCTTTTTTGACAGAAAATAAATGTGGAGATAAATGTAAGAGCAACTTGTCAATAGTCTGAATAGAAAAATGTTTTATTATCTTCCACATGCTCTTAAGTTATTACATGTCATGCTATCCAATGCTAGGATCCCAGCTGTTGGTGTTACTGGGCATGTCAGATCCCACAGTGAAATCTACTGTGGTAGATTGTAAGTTAGTTTTTTGCAGTTGGGTTATCATGGTCAGAATTTCAAAACTGAGATTGATAGATTTTAACCAGACAATGTTTAAAGAACCAAAACAAGGAGACCATGTTAAGATATAGTTCATGATGAGGAGGTACCAGTGTAGGACTGGGGTGGACAAGGTCGATGTTTTTTAAGAGAGTTTAGTGTGGTTGTGGGTGACCAGATAGAGGTTTCCAGGATTATCAGGAGGATTACCAAGACTTAATTATGAGGCAAATAATGGGAAGGGTGCTAGTTAAGATTGGCCAATAGCTATAAGGGCTCACATTTAAATATCATCAAATAAACTAAAAGGAGGTTATAAATAAATAGTATTCTCTGATAAAACCAATTATTGAATAGATTCTTGTAATTATTTTCATTGAAGTTGAATATTAGCTGGAAAATAAACAGAAAGAGTAAAGCAAAGGGGACTAAGAAACAAAAAAGATGAAACATCCTCACAGTTATAGAGATCTGTTTGAGCTTTGTGACATTCTATGATCCCATAAAACTTTACGCTGCAGTTTGATTTTTTTCGGAAGCTTTAAAACCTAAATGCCCTGAACAAGTAGAAACTAACTACTTATTTTTAAGCATCACTATATTTACACTACCACCTTCTCAAGGGCAGTAGAAATAAGCAATAAATGCTGACCCAGCCAGTGACACTCATACCTCATGAAAAATCATTATAATCCCTGTTTAGATCTGAATTTACTGAACAATCCCAGTGGATAAGATTTTCCCAACTTATAGTTTTTCCTTTAACAATCAAATCAAAACCAAAGCACGCAGGGGGTGTTCACTCAGAGTGTGGTTGTGTTTCAGAATAACTTAATGTTCAGTAAAATGACTTGAAGTGAATTGTTGTTTTCCTGTTAAACTGAGAGTTCGGTTCCTTCAGATTTTGCTTGAAATAAAGAGTAATAGAAGTTGAAAAACTGTACCATATATGTACAGCACTGCATTTTGAGCTGAAATGATTTACAAAATTAAATCAATATAAAAGAACTAGAATATACAACACTGAACAAAACGGCTTTAACAATTTGAAACATAAGCTCGCCAGTGTTTTTAAATGGTCCGGCCTCCATCTAGTGGCAAAAGTTAGTCAGTGCAGAATTTAATTTAATTTGTCCCCATGCTCTGACCCAGTGTCATGTTCTCCCACTTTAATTGTGCCATACTGCCCAACTCTGTACAAGCCTGGATTAAGAGATCCATTTGCGTGCCACACCAAGGACAGAGAATTGCTGATTTTAATGCCGTTGTTTCATCTGATGATTCCTCCTCATATCCTTGTAATTTATATTTGTGCTCTTGCATCTACTTGCAGTGAGGTAAGGGATCAAATGGCCTGCAGTTGGATCTCAAACAGCTCAAGATGGTTTTCCAAATGGCAAAGTAGTGCTCAAGGAATATTGCCAAATACCATTCTGAAACCATAACAGCTGAATTGGGATGTCTCTACAAACTCTGCAATCTACAGCCTCCATCACAAACTCACCTGGAACTGTCCCCAAAAATTGAGACAATGAAGAACATTTCTCTAGTCACTTATCAAGGTGGAGCAGTTATGAACATGGACAAATGAAAATAAAATCCATTGTTAATTTGGAATCCAACAGCATATAATTTCCCATAATAAGGAACGGTAATAAAATGGGCAATCTGTAGGATTTCATTGCACCAAAGGGAGAGCTGGATGTGTCACATGTTCCTCTGAAAGAGACCATTCAGCCTATTGAGCCTATGCCAGCTCTTCACAGGGCAATCCAGTCAGTCTGAGTTTAAGTCTTCTACTCTGTCCCAGTGGTCATACTTTTTCCCACAAGGGTCCATCCGATTTGGAACTCATTCACCATCACCACTTTCATCAACCTTATGGAAAGTACAATGTGGCTTTGGAGTGGATGCCAGTGGACAACTTATTCCCCAAAATGGAGACAGAGAGATCAAGGAAAGGAAGGGAAGTGTTGGAAATGGACAATGTGACAGTTATAGAGGAGTGAACTCGGAAGCAAAATGAACACATTTTTCAAGGTGCAGGCGGGAGCTTGAAGCAGCACTAAAACAGTCATCAATGTATCGAAAAGAGAGTTGTGGGAGGGGACCAATGTAGGACTGGAACAATGATTCAGCCAAGCAGAGGAGAGTGGTGGTGGGTAGGGATTGTTCTATCCACTTGGCTGAATTTGTTCTCTCACTGAACAATTTCTCGTTTAATTTATCTCACCTGCCAAGTCACAGGAGTAGCGGTGGGCACCCATAGGCCTCTTTCTTTATGGGGTATGTGGAGCAAATCTTCTTCCAAAGCCACTGACTCCCATAACTACATACACTAGAGCCTTACATACCCTACATCCTGTAAGGATTCCACACCATTCTCCCAGTTCCTTTGCCTACATCGTATCTGTTCAGGTGATGCCACCTTCCAAAATGGCTTGCTTCTGCCATAACTGTGGTTTGAGGGCCCTCAACTGCATCTGACCTATTACCTGTGCTTCCATCCTTGCTCCTTCACATTACTCACAACAGAATGATTGGGTCCTTTGTCTTCACTTTTCCTGCCACCAGCCTCCACATACAAAGGATCCTTCTCCAACATTTCAGACAACTCCAGCTCAACACCACCACCGAACACATCTTTCCCTCACTCCCCTGACTGCATTTCACAGGGACATCCTAGTCTATTCCTTAACCTCCAACAGCATCTGAGAAAGTGCAACACTGTCTCTTCACCTCCTTCCTTTTCACATCCAAGGACCTAAACAATCTTTTCAGGTGAAGCAGCATTTCACCTGTACCTCCTCCAATCTTGTGCGTTGTATTCACTGCACCCAATGTGGCCTAAGCTACATTAGAAGATAAAAAGGTAGAGCACAGAACAAGCTCTTTGGCCCACGATGTTGTGCCAAAGATTATTCCTAATCTAAAATAAGATACCCTAACCTACTCATCCCTCAATTCACTGCTGTCCATGTACATGTCCAGCAGTCACTTAAATATCCGTAATAACTCTGTTTCCACCACCACAGCTGGCAACGCATTCCATGCATTCACGACTCTCTATCTCTGATGTCTCCTCTATACCTTCCTCCTAATATCTTAAACCTATGACCCCTTGTGCCAGTCAATCCCGCCCTGAGAAAAGTCTCTGGCTAGCAACTCTATCCATGCCTCTCATTACCTTGTACACCTTGATCAGGTCACCTGTCTTTCTCCTTCTCTCCAGAGAGAAACGTCTGAGCTTAGTCAACCTCTCTTTGTATAATAAGCGCTCCAGTTCAGGCAGCATCCTGGCAAACCTTCTTTGCACCTCCCCCCCCCCCCCCCCCCCAAAAGCCTCCATATCTTTCCTATAATAGGGTGAACAGAACTGGACACAATATTCCAAGTGTGGTCTCACAAGGGTCTTGTAGAGCTTCATCAAAACTTCGCGACTCTTAAACTCGATGCCACTTTTAATGAAGACCAAAACACCATGTGCTTTCTTAACAGCTCTATCCACTTGGATGGCAACTTTGAGGAATCTATGCACTTGCACACCTAGATCCCTCTGTTCCTCCACACTGCCGAGAATCTTGTCTTTAGTCCTATATTCAGTACTAAAGTTTGACCTTCCAAAATGCATCACTTCACATTTCACAGAGTCATAGAGATGTACAGTATGGAAACAAACCCTTTGGTCCAACACGTCTATGCTGACCAGATATCCCGACCCAATCTAGTCCCACCTGCCAGCACCGGACCCATTTCCCTCCAAACTCTTCCTATTCATATACCCATCCAGATGCCTCTTAAATGTTGCATTTGTACCAGCCTCCACCACTCCCTCTGACAGGTCATTCCATACATGTACCACCCTCTGTGTGAAAAAGTTGTCCCTTAGGTCCCTTTTATATCTTCCCCTCTCACCCTGAACCTATGCCCTCTAGTTTGCACTCCCCCACCCCACGGAAAAGACTTAGGCTATTTATCCTATCCATGCCTCTCATAATTTTGTAAACCTCTGTAAGATCACCCCTCAGCCTCCAACGCTCCAGGGAAAGCAGCCCCAGCCTGTTCAGCCTCTCCCTATAGCTCAAATCCTCCAACCCTGGCAACATCCTTGTAAATCTTTTTTGAACCCTTTCAAGTTTCACAATATCTTTCCAATAGGAAGTAGACTAGAATTGCATGCAATATTCCAACAGTGGCCTAACCAATGTCCTGTACAGTGGCAACATGACTACCCAACTTCTGTCCTCAATACTCTGACCAATAAAGGAAAGCATACCAAATGCCTTCTTCACTATCCTATCTACCTGCGATTCCACTTTCAAGGAGCTATGAACCCGCACTCCAAGGTCTCTTTGTTCAGCAACACTCCCTAGGACCTTACCATTAATTGTATAAGTCCTGCTAAGATTTGCTTTCCCAAAATGCAGCACCTCGCATTTATCTGAATTAAACTCCATCTGCCACTTCTCGGCCCATTGGCCCATCTGATCAAGATCCTGTTGTAATCTAAGGTAACCTTCTCCGCTGTCCACTACACCTCCAATTTTGGTGTCATCTGCAAACTTACTAAGGATAACTCCACCTGCCATTTCTCAGCCCAGCTCTGCATCCTGTCTATGTCGCGCTGCAGCCTGCAGTAGCCCTCGATACTATCAATGGCATCGCCAACCTTTGTGTCATCGGCAAATTTACTAACCCACCCCTCAACCTCCTCATCGAAGCCATTTATAAAAAACTACAAAGAGCAGGGGCCCAAGAATAGAGCCCTGTGGGACACCACTCACCACTGTCCTCCAGGCAGAATACTTTCCATTTACAACCACTTTCTGCCTTCTGTCAGCCAAACATTTTTGAATCCAGACTGCAAAATCTCCCTGTATCCCATACTTCCTGACTCTATGAATGAGCCTACCATGGGGAACCTTATCAAATGCCTTGCTGAAGTCCATATACACCACATCCGCTGCTCGACCTTTGTCGATCTGTCTGGTCACCTCCTCAAAGAACTCAATAAGATTTGTGAGGCATGACCTGCCCCTCACAAAGCCATGCTGACTGCCTTTAATCATGCTATGCTTTTCCAAATAGTCATAAATCCTATTCCTCAGAATTCTTCCCAAAACTTTGCTGACCACAGACGTAAGACTGACTGGTCTGTAATTGCCAGGGATTTCCCTACTCCCCTTCTTGAAAAGAGGAACAACATTCACCTTCTTTCAATTCCTCCATGGAGAGTGATGAAGCAAAGATCTTCGCCAGTGGCTTAGCAACCTCCTTTCTCACTTCCCGGAGCAACCTAGGATAAATCTGGTCTGGCCCTGGGGACTTATTAATCTTAATGTTTGCCAAAATTTCCAGCACTGGAGAAACTAAATGCAGACAGGGTGACCACTTTTCAGAATATCTCTGGTCTGTGCACATCTGTGATCCTGACCTTCCTGCAGCCAGTCATTTTAACACAGCATCCTGCTCGTGTGCCCACATGTCTGTCCTCGGCATGCTGCAATGCTCCAGTGAATTACAGCACAAACTGGAAGAACAACATCACATCTTCAGAGCAGGCACTTTACAGAGTTCTGGACTTAATATTGAGTTCAATGCCTTCAAATTGTGAACCGACTCCCATTCCTTTCCTTTTTGTTACCTTTTCTTGATACTTTCTCTTGTCACCCTCTGTCCTCTCCCTCTACCCCCCGGGGTTGTCTGTTGTTTCCAGTCTGACAGTTACACACACTTCTTACTCTGAACTACCAACATCCTCGCTCTCCCAGCAGTCTACCTTTTCCCCAACTATTGTATAACTACTGCCCTTCCATACTTTAGCTCTGATGAAGAGTCAACTGGACTCGAAACGTTAGTTTGGTCTCTCCCCATGGATGCTGCTGGACCCCTGCTATATTCTTGCAAAAACGGAGCTTGTGTCTGTCCCATAATAATTTTTTTTTGAATCAATCAAATATATGGCTTGGTAATAGAGATTCAAGAATAGTAACCCTGCATAGCTGAACAGTAAAAAGAATTGTACATATGTTTTTGTTGAAGTCCATCACACAATTTCTACTCCATAAACTTTGTATAAAGTTACTTACCCAAATTTTTATTCTGTCTTGTTTGGCCACAGTTTGAACTCAGATCAGAAAAATGGGAGAAATGTTAATTTTTCAGATGATTTCTTTTGAGTCTTTTTTGGGATAAGTTTCAGTCGCCTTATTCAAATTTATTTTGGATAGATCCACAAAATATAAGTCTAGTCTTTATGTGGTTCGGTGGTCACTGTAGACCTAAAAATATGATACCCGGAACTAGATTTCAGGATTCTTAGTTCCTCCAGTATTTCTTAAAGGATGCAGAATGGCAGTGATTATGAGCCCATTACCTGCACTCCTGACCTGACTGGATACATTGAGGGATAAGCATCTCCTAGTCCTCTGCAATTTTACTGGAATCAGCCAGGCTTTTCAAGGAATCGTACATCACAGCCCCTCAGAGGTATCTTGAGCCATCATCTGGATGAAGGTACCTTTGAAAGGTAAGTTGAAAAGGTTTTATCCATTTCCCCTTGCCATCCTTTGCTCTTCTTCCCACTTCACATTGTCCCTCAAATCCTGGATCCCAAACTATACCCCTCTACTGATGCACTATAGCCTTTAACCATGCCTCACTACCTACCGCCTATGTTGTCTCATAACCTGATAGCTTCCTATGGCAATTCAATGCTATTCACTCATTATGTATTCTGTTAAGGGGCTCATTAGTTCATTATTGCCATGTGTGAAAATGCTTTAAAGCATTCATTATTACTTTCTGAAAAAATAACTTTTAACTATACAAGTGTCAGTCACAAATGAAGAATTTATTTTATTGATTCAAAGGATGCAGACATTGTTAAATGAGCATTCATTGTCCAACACTAATTGTGCAGAGGGCAGTTTAGAGTAAAACACATTGTTTGAGTTTGGAGTAACAGGTAGGCCAGACCAAGTCAGGATGTCAGAATCTTTCCATAAAGGATATTGGTAAACCATATGGACTGTTACAGCAATCTCCATCGGTTTTCTTGTCACCACTGATTTACTTTTAATTTCAGATTTTTATTGGATTCAAATGTCAGCATTTGTGGATGAAACCTATATCCCCTGGATTATGAATGCCACAGCCTCCAAATGCAGTATAAAACTTGACTGAGGACATGAACAATGAGGAGTTTGTTGGAAACATTGCTCGATTTACAGTGCTATCTGAAATCAAATTCTCAATTGCTCAGTGTTTACTTACATTAGCAAAAGTAGTGTTGAGTGCCTGCCGTTCCTGTTATTAATACTTCAAAGGCCTGGTGAACTAATATATTTATAGGGGTGTCACAAAAGCATTTTTGTTTTCAGAAACCTATGGGAGACAGTTTTTTAAAAAAAATTATTTTTCTCAGTTCTGTTACTATAAGGTCAGATGGTTTTGTATAGAGCATTTACTGAGTTAATGAGCATGTGTGTGCTATATTTTGACATAGAGGGTGTAAGGTGCCATGCAAGTTGGTAGAAAAGTGTAAGTTGGCTTGGAGTACAAGAAACCATGCAGCGTGGGTAAAGGGTCTTTGTTTGGTATGATGGACAGATTTAGAAACATTGGTTTAAATGGAAGGTCTGAGGGACCATGAGGATCAGTTCAGGAGCATATGTTGTCATGGAGTGTGAGGAGTTGAGGTGTGAGGGATAGACAACTTGTTTTCTGTTTTATTGCCTTTATGACAATGCTGAAGTGGGTCTTTGAACAGCCCTGTTCATTCCAGCAGCCTCTGGGAATGCATCTAAATTCTTTCCAGAGGCAAACAGAGCATTTGACTGCAAAAGCAGTGCCCTGAAGGTATTGTGCATACTCAGTTAGGTGAGCAGGAGAGAGTTGCAGGGAGTTCAAGCAGGTTTCTCTCCACCAGCTTCAGTGAATTATCTCATGTGTTACGACATGGGGTAAACTCTCCTGCTTAATTTAAAACCAGCGACACAGAAAAGATTTATCCCATGCAGTAATCTGTAAAAGTTAGAGTGGCTAAGAAATATGTAAAGTAAGAGTTAACAACTTTATTTCTTAAAATAAAACAGAAAATAATTAACTGACCACTATTTACAATTTATTTCTCTAACCTAACTTTTAGTTTCCCTTCTATAATAGTAGTCCAATAAAACTCCCAACTAAGATTTACAAAACAACACTTCTTATCTCAAAACCAGGCAGCTGTTGGTTCGTTTTCGGATCTTCCTGTGTCTTCTTTTCTCCTTGGTAGAAATTTTTGCATTACAAGTTACTGATCGAAAAGGGACTTTTAAGAGAGATATTTTTTCAAGTAGTCTCTTATATCCTGGGACATGGCAGATCTCCTCCCAACTGTACAATTTTCCCCGGTCTTATACTCCAGAGCATCAGATTGTGCCATTGGCTATTAAGATCGTCAATATTCTCAATTCAATCTTGATTGGAGTTTAATGTGTTTCAGATATAATTTAAACTGATTGACCGAATTCAAATTTGTTTTTGACTCCAGGCAACGAACTACTTGAGTTGTTCAACTCAGTGTAACATACTTTGTTGCCTTATTGAGAACAATTCGTGCTGTCTGGTAGTTTTGCTGCTTTTAACTCTCTTAAAGGAACACCTACATCTTCATAACACATGCAACTCTCTTCTGAACAGCTAATTCAGCATGCATGATGCCTCCAGAGCACTGGTCTAGTGGTTGGCAGTGATCAAACACTCACTAGTACTGGGATCTTCCAGTGCTCATGCTACGGGTGCCAGTTTTAAAACCCGAGCCATGCACCATATCAAACAATTCCAGCCTGGTCTGGTATCAACTCAGGTCAGGAGGAACATGCATGAAAGCTGCAAGAGGTTAAAGACCTGTTCTCTGCCAGGGTAAGTCCTACACCTTGACTGTTCATTGCTACCAAACATGAAAAGCTGATGACAAGGCAGAGATGTTGTGAGCAACCAAGTAAGTACAAAGTGAATGACTGTTAAGAATGAAAGCAGCGAGCTCTGAGAGATATCCATTTCCAGTGCATGAGATAGGTAATCTCCATGCGATCTGAGATGCAGCAGCATTGTAATGCAAGGTCTTGGTGAGCTGTGAAGGTGGAGTGTTAAAATACTGAACTGCATTAAAAGTGAGACCCAATTGTGCTCCGATGACACTGGTGTTTGGCTGATGTGAACCCTGTGGAAGGAAAGTGCAGACAGAGAATGCTGTCTCTGGAGTGTATTCCGAGGTGTTGGGAAATGCTGACCAGGATAGAAACTAGAGAAGATGCTTTTGGGCTGGAGTTGTCAGTTATCTGCTCAAACTTTCATTTTAAGAACTGTTACCAGCTAGTTTCTCTGCACTGCCTAGGAAACTAGCAAACCGCATATGAGTGAGGTGACATTGGGTAATAAAAATGTGAATATGTGTAAATGGGCCTCTTACTGCTCATTAGTAAGATTCCTGTCTTCTATTAAAACTTTAAAGTGGAAATTCTGCCTTTTCTTTCCTCACATCGAGAATTTCATTTTTCTGTTTTCACCATATTTTACCAATTGACCTGTCAATGTCCATGTCATTCAAGGGCTGGAAAGATTCTACCCATTGTTTCTTTGAAGTTGATTTCATAATCTACTCTTTGATTTTTTGCTACGTATAATACAAAATTTCAGCATCACATAATTTAGTGACATTAAATTACACCAACTGCTACAAAATGTTAATCTCCTCAGATTTTAAATCAAAGTGCCTAGAATGAGAGATTGAGTGAGCAAAATTTCCAGGCTCTACACTTTTCACTTTTATTGAGATATAAATTACATCACTGCAGAATCATGTCTGATCAGAAAATAGTCTTCTAAGTTGAAAATGGCATTTTAAATCAATTGCACCTTTAATAAATCATATATTTAATGTAAAAAATATCACCATTTGTGAAGGGTAAAATCTGCAATCCAACACACAACCCCACATGAATGTAGCTAAATATAATTTATTATGCTTCCACACAAAACATCTTTTGACCTACACTGTGACCACTATAGTAATTAATGTGCATTTTTGCATGTAGTGTCAGCATTCACATTATTTCACAAAATACAAACTGGCCCAAAATCATTTGGCTGTAAATTTCTACTCATTCTATCATTCTTTAGTCTTCAAATATGTCTATTTTTAATATATTGTACCACAAATATAAGTCCTTCAAAAATAATAGTAACATTGTGCAGACTATATACTAAGTCCTTGGTACAATCAGGGAACTTTATGAAAAGAATTTTGAATGAACAGAAAACATTCAGCTGAACCCATTTAGCATTTTGCGACAGATATTAATAATTAAATACACTGAAACCAACTAAACTATTTGACATTATATAGTTTCAACTATCAATGTAACCACTGTATGATATATACTTAATGAAAAAAATTAATATTTAAAAAAGATGCCAATACACCAGCGTACTGGAAAAAAATAAAATTAGAGTAAAAAGTGCAGTTTGTCCTCAAGGCTAGCACAATTCTCTCGCTCTCTCTCTGCCTGTTTTTAATAAAGCTTGGCAGATTTTTTCTTGCAAAACAAAACCTAAAATCTTGTTGATACAATTATTTGCCCCAAAAACATTATATTTCAAATTTATGTTGCAGAAATAAAATATTTTTTGATTTGTAGCAGAATAATCAATAGTCATACATATATAACAATTACATAAATATGTCAACATTACTTTGATACAAGAGATTTTAAAATTGTGTGGTAAGTACTGTTTCATTTTCTTATATGCAACAATTACATCATAATGAATACTTGATTGTTGGAAGATTGGATATGCTCAGAGAAGGTTAGAGGTTTATGCAGATAATCTGAGATCAACACTACACTGGAAACTTGTTAAAATCACTGTCTCAAAACTTTGGTGTCAATGGATTCATTAGTTCTTATGCACTTTGGCATCATTATTAGCTTGTTAACCAAAGTATATTAAATTTACAATTCATATTTACTGCAGGAATACAACAATAATTTAGATGTTTATACATGCTTATGTGCACATATTGAAATAGATACCCACAACAAAATAATCTACAATAAAGCAAGTGAAAATGTGTTTGGATAATTGAGTGCTTTGAGTTTTAGTGACATTTAACTAAAAATGATCACCTGCCATCCTAAGAAGTCAAGGAAAATTAAAAGTCCACAAAATTCAATTTACAATGTAATCAATTAAATTATTTGATTGCAAAAAAAAGGGAGATTTAGTTTGGAAAAGCAACAGAGTTTCTGCCTGAAAGAAAAACAATCCAGCTGGGTTCAAATTACAGATGTAAAAAAGCAGAGTTTGTGCAGCTGTGATAATGTGACAGCCTTTCACCGTGGAAGACAATGGCTTGAGCAGTGGTGGCCAACTCTGCATGAAGCATCTGAGGTGGCTCTGGAGCCCCAACTCTGTCACATTTGCTACAGAGGAAGACAGCAGGCTGAGATCATTAAATGTGTACACATTTCTCCTTTCTCCATCCAATGTGACATTTTTCAGGGAAATAAACATAAATCAATGGAACAAACCCTCCATTGGTCATACTGTTATGATAAAACCCATATCCAGTATTTGGGACTTAATACAGGGAGTCTTGAAATACTTATGCCATAGCTTTTTAAAACATATATGTACATCTATATACACTTAACTTCAATCAATCATCTTTTCCATTTTCAACACTGCAAAATCAATTGTTTCAATAACTACGGATAATAAGGTGAGTATTTATTTAATTAAAATGAACAGATATTGATGCAGACTACAATCCTGTACTCCATACCATAAAAAAGCATATATTCTGCAGATACAGATACTCCACCACTTCTGACTGTCTGACATCTGTTTAGGTGTGTTGGAATATAATATTCTTAGTTTGTGATATTTTGTTCACCATGGATACCATGGAGATGTTCTAGTCTTGCTAGCAGTTATCAAAGAAAGACAACATAATTTGCAGGGATCAGTCCTGTTTTCCCTTCATATGTTCCTTGTAGCCAACCTGGTTCCACTGATGCATGTACTAGAACAAATAGAATGAGACTGATTACTGCATTTTAACTTTAAATCTTTATAGCTATTAAATCCAAGAAGTACAGAAAATAATTTAAGCATTTTCCAAAAAAGTTTGTGTAAACCAATAGCTGGAGTTTTAAAATTGTTTTTAAATTATACAAGTTGCAGGCATTACTAGCTAGACCAGCACTTGTGGCAGTGAGCTTCCTTTTTGAACCACTGCAGGCTATGTGATGTAAGTGAATTTGTAGTCCTGTCAGGAAGTTAGTTCCAGAAGTTGGATCCAGTGACAGAGGAGGAACAGTGATATTTTGCCATGTCAGGATAGTGTGTGGTTAGGGGGAGTACTTGTAATTGGTGTGATAGGTGTTACACCTTCTGCGATTACATGGGAAAGTGCTGTGGTGGTATGAGGAGGGATTGGGACTGGACAAGAGTGTTCCAGAGAGAATGGTGCCTGTGGAGGCTGACAAGAGAGGGAAGAGGAACATATGCATGGTGGTGGCACCCTGCTGGACATGGTGGAAATGTTGGACAATGACCCTTTGGCTGTGGATGATGATGTGATGTAAAGGATGGACCAGGGGAACCCTATTGATGTTGTGGGAGGGATGAGAGGGGCTGAGGGTGGAAGTGCAGGAGATGTGTCAGACACGGCTGAGGGCTCTATCAACTACAGTGGTGGGGAATCCTCAGTTAAGGAAAAAGGTTGACTTTTCAGAGGCCCCCTTGCAGAAGCTGGAATCATTTGAACAGAAGCAACAAAGACAGAGGAACAAGGGGAATGGAATGGTGTCTTTACAGGAAGTGGGGTCTGATGAAGCATAGTCTTCAGGTAATTATGGGAGTCAGGAGGCTTGTAGTGTATTTTCCAGATAACTAGCCTAGTGTCATTAAAAAAGTTACTGTCTCCTAGTCTCATTTTTTTCACAGTGTCTGGGTCAAAATGTTGGGCGTTCTGAGGGAACAGGACTCAGTGTATTTACATCATACTTACAGCAGCCAGTTGAAGAAAATGGCTTATCACCACCTCATCACTTACAATTCGGGATGGGGAATAAATGTTGGCCTAGCAAGTGATGTTAATATTTGAAGAATGAACAAAATTGTCTAACCATAGAGGCAAATACTTTATTTAATCTGCTCACAATTCTCTATATTACAGTGTTACATTTGTACTTTTTTCAATCTAAGTGGGCACATTTACAAATAGTGGGTACTTTGTAAGCACATAGCTGAAGTATCAATAATTTTTTCATCAACTTCCACTAAAGCCATCAGGCATTTTTCACCAGTCTTTCATCAATTCCTGATGTAGGGCTTTTGGCTGAAACATCAATTTTCCTGCTCCTTGGATGCTGCCTGACCTGCTGTGCTTTTCCAGCACCACTCTAATTTTGATAAGAACATTACTGCAGATGGTTCTCAGGTTAGTTTTTTGTTAAATCTATCTGTTCTGATGTGTTAGGACATTGGAACAAATGGGACATGAACCCTTGCCTTGTAGTCCACAGGTAGGGAAGACTCATACCCTTCCTCAGGATAGATATTTTTTAATTAACCTATTCAGAGATGTTATTACAAAGCCTCTCCACCATCTACAAGACACAAGTCAGGAGTGTGGTGGAATACTCCCTACTTGCCTGGATGAGTGCAGCTTCAGCATCAATCAAGAAGCTTGAGACCATCCAGGACAATGCAGCCTGTTTGATTTGGTACTGCATCCACAAGCATCCACTCCCTCCATCAGTGACGCTCATTAGCAGCAGTGTGTACTATCTACAAGATGCACTGTTAAAATTTGCTAAAGATCTTTGAATAACACCTTCCAAATCAAAACCACAACCACTTCCATCTAGAAGGACAAGGATAGCAGATACATGGGAACGCCACCGTCTGCAAGGTCCCCTCAGAGCCACTCACCATCCTGACATGCAAATATATTGCTGTTCCTTCAAAATTCTGGAATTTCCTTCCTTGTGACATTGTAGGTCAACCTACAGCAGGTGGGTCAACCTACAGTAGGTGGACTGCAGCAGTTGAAGAAGGCAGCTCACCCCCATTTTCTCAAGGGCAACTAGGGACAAGCAACAAAAGCTGGCCCATCATGTTGCATGAATGAAAAAAAAACACGTTTGGAGTAGGTGCAACTTGAACTTGGGTCTTCTACTTCAGAGGTCATGGTGGAAGGTGTTTGTGAAGTTGGTGAACTGTTCAATCTCCTTGTGGGAGCATGAGGTGGCACCAATAAAGCCATTAATGTAGCAGAGGGAAAGGTGGGGTGTGGTGTCAGTGTAACTGAGAAAGATGGACTTGAGGATGGATACCCTGACATTGGATAGAATGGAGAGAAGGTTCACTTAGCTTATTCCGGAGTTGAGGAGGTTGGATTATGAGGAGAGACTAAGTAGACAGGGATAGAGGATTGGTTAATCAACAGGAAGCAAGGAGTGGGGGATAAATGAGTACGATTAGAACATAGAAAAATACAGCACAGAATAGGCCCTTTGGCCCACGATGTTGTGCCGAGATTTAATCCTCATGTAAAATGTAATAACCTATGCACCCCTCAACTCACTGCTATCCATGTGCATGTCCAGCAGTCACTTAAATGTCCCCAATGACTCTGCTTCCACCACTATCGTTGGCAACGCATTCCATGTTTTCACAACTCTCTGCATAAAGGACCTACCTCTGGCGGTTCCTTTATACCTTTCTCCTAATGTCTTACAACTGTGACCCCTCGTACCAGTCAATCCTGCCCTGGGGAAAAGTCTCTGGCTATTGACTCTATCCATGCCTCTCAGTATCTTGTGTACCTCAATCAGGTCTCCTCTCTTCCAACTTCTCTCCAGAGAGAAAAGTCTGAGCTTATTCAACCTCTCTTCATAAGGCAAGCCCTCCAGTCCAGGCAACATCCTGGTAAACCTTCTTTGCACCCTCTCCAAAGCCTCTGTATCTTTCCTATAGTAGGGCGACCAGATGTGGTCACAATATTCCCAGTGTGGTCTCACCAAGCACTTGTGGTCTCACAGCTCTTAAACTCGATCCTGCTATTAATGAAAGCCAAAACACTATATGCTTCCTTAACAACCCTATCCACTTGGGTGGCAACTTTGAGGGATCTATGTACTTGCACACCCAGATCCCTCTGTTCCTCCACATTGCCAAGAATCCTGTCTTTAATCCAATATTCAGCATTCAAGCTCGACCTTCCAAAATGCATCACTTCACATTATCCAGTTTAAACTCTATCTGCCATTTCTCAGCCCAGCTCTGCATTCTGTCTATGTCGCGCTGTAGTCTGCAATAGCTCTCGATACTATCAAAGGCTCCTCCAACCTTTGTGTCATCTGCAAATTTACTAACCCACCCCTCAACCTCTCATCCAAGTCATTTATAAAAACTACAAAGAGCAGAGGCCCAAGGACAGAGCCCTGTGAGACCATACTCAACAATGACATCCAGGCAGAATACTTTCTATCTACAACCACTCTCTGCCTTCCGTCAGCCAACCAATCCTGAATCCAGATAGCCAAATCTCTCCTATCCCATACTTCCTGACTTTATGAATGAGCCTACCATGGGGAACCTTATCAAATGCCTTGCTGAAGTCCATATACACCACATCCACTGCTCGACTGTCATCGACATGTCTTGACACCTCCTCAAAGAACTCAGTAAGATTTGTGAGTCATGACCTGCCCCTCACAAAGTTATGCTGACTGCCTTTAATCACACTATGTTTTGCCAAATAGTCATAAATCCTATCCCTCAGAAATTTTCCAAAACAGACGTGAGACTGACTGGTCTGTAATTGCCAGGGATTTCCCTATTACCCTTCTTGAAAAGTGGAACAATATTTGCCTCCGTCCAATCCTCCGGTACGGCTCCCATGGAGAGTGAGGAGGCAAATATCCTCGCCAGTGGCTTAGCAACCTCCTTTCTCACTTCCCAGAGCGAGAAATCTGGTCTGGCCCTGGGGACTTATCAATCTTAATGTTTGCCAAAACTTCCAACACATCAACTTCATCAATCTTGATCTGGTCAAGACTGTATCCCAGCTCCTCAAAGTTCTCATACACAAGGTCCCTTTTCTTAGTGAAAACCGAAGCAAAAAACTCATTTAGAGCTTCCCCTATCTTCTCAGATTCCACGCACAATATCCCTCCGCTATCCCTGATCGGCCCTACCTTCTCCCTGATCATTCTCTTATTCCTCATGTATGAGTAAAATGCCTTTGGGTTCTCCCTAATCCTTCTTTCCAAGCCTTTTCAGTGCCCCTCCTGGATCTCCTCAGTCCATTTCTGAGCTCCTTTCTAGCAAGCCTGTAATCCTCTAAAGCTGTGCTAGATCCTTGCTTCCTCCACTTTACATAAGCCGCCTTCTTCCTTTTGACGAGAAGTTCCTCTGTTCTCGTTATCCAAGATTCCCTAATCTTACCCCTTCTTACCTGTCTCAGAGGAATAAATTTGTGCATCACTCGCAACAACTGCTCCTTAAATAATCTCCACATGTCTGCTGTGCCCTTTCTGTGGAACAATTGCTCCCAGTCTGTACTTCTCAACTCCTGCCTGATAGCGTTATAATTTCCTTTTCCCCAATTAAATATCTTCCCTTGGTAACTGCTCCTTTCCCTTTCCAAGGCTATGGTAAATGTGAGGAAGTTGCGATCACTGTCACCAAAGTGCTTTCCCACTGCGAGATCTGATACCTGTCCGGCTCATTGCCGAGCACCAAATCCAAAATGACCTCTCCCCTCGTCGGTCTGTCTACATACTGAGTAAAGAAACCCTCCTGAACACACTTGACAAAAACGGCTCCATTCAAGCCATCTGCTCTAAGGAGGTTCCAGTCAATATTGCTACATCTGCATTTTTCCAGAATCTGGTTTTCCAGACCTATGAGATCTTCAATCTCTCTACTGCTATTAGGTGGTCTGTAGAAAACCCTCAATGAGGTGGCTGTTCCCTTGCTGTTCCTAACTTCCACCCATACTGACTCAGTAGACAAACCTTCCTCAACAACCTTCCTTTCTGTAGCTGTGATGCACTCTCTGATTAGCAATGCTACACCCCCTCCTCTTTTTCCACTTTCCCTGTTCTTTTTAAATGTTCTAAACCCTGGAACATCAAGCAACCATTCCTGCCCCTGTGAACCCCACGTCTCCATTAAGACCACAACATTGTAGCCCCAAGTACTGATCCATGCTCTAAGTTTGTCACACTTATTTCTGACACTCCTTGCGTTAAAGAAGACACACTTTAATTGATCCCTTTGTTTTATCGCGTGATAAACCTTCCCGATAGGTTCACTATATCCTGTCACTGCCCCTTTCCTGGCTATATCATTGGTGCCAATATGTACCACGATTTCTGGCTGTTCACCCTCCCCCTTCAGAATTTTGTAAACCCGATCGGCGACATCTCACCCACTTAAACACCTCCCGGCAGTCCTTCGCTCCTCCCTCACACCTCTCGGCAAAATTCTGGGTGGCAATCAGGGACTAGTGGTGTGCCCTTAGGGATCATGTGTTGGGACCGCAATTAGTCACAATTTACATCGAAGATTTAGAGCTGGGGACCATGTGTACTGTATCAAAGTTTGTGGATGACACTAAGATGAGTAATAGAGCAAAGTGTGCAGAGGACTGTGAAACTTTGCAAAGGGACATAGATAGTTTAAGTGAGTGGGCAAAGGTCTGGCAGATGGAGTACAATGTTAACAAATGTGAAGTCATCCATTTTGGTAGGAATAACAGTAAAAAGGATTATTACTTGAATGGTAAAACATTGCAGCATGCTGCTGTGCAGAGGGACCTGGGTGTCCTTGTGCATGAACCACAGGGGGTTGGTCTGCAAGTGCAACAAGTAATTAGAAAGGTAAATGGTATTTTGTTCTTCATTGCGAAAGGGTTTGAGTTTAAATCAGGGAGGTTATGTCGCAGCTCCAGGCCACACCTGGAGTACTGTGTGCAACATTGGTCTCCTCACTTGGGAAGGGATGTGGTGGTACTGGAGGGGGTGCATAGGAGGTTCACTCAGTTGATTCCGGAGTTGAGGGGGTTGGCTTATTAGGACAGACTGAACAGACTGGGCTTATATTCATTGGAATTCAGAAGAATGAGGGGGGATCTTGTAGAAACATATAAAATTATGAAGGGAATAGATAAGATAGAAGTAGAGAGGATGCTTCACTGGCAGGTGAAACTAGGACAAGAGGGCATAGCCTCAAAATTAGAGGGAGCAGATTTAAGACTGAATTGAGAAGGAACATCTTCACCCAGAGGGTTGTTAATCTATGGAATTCCCTGCCCAGTGAAGTATTTGATGCTACTTTAGTAAACATTTTTAAAGCTAAGATAGATTTTTTCTTAAACAACAAAGGAATTAAGGGATACAATGAGTGGGTGGGTAAGTGGAGCTGAGTCCATGATCAGCCATGATCTTATTGAATGGCGGAGCAGGCTGGAAGGGCCAGATTGCCTACTCCTGCTCCTCGTTCTTATGTTTTAATACATTTAGAAAAAATGTGCTCTCATTTATTCTCTCACCGGATACTGTCTAAGTCAACAATCATCGTTAGAATCATGGAACCCCTACTGTGTGGAAACAGACCCTTCGGCCCAACAGGTCCACACTGAAGAGCAACCCCCCAGACCCATTTCCCTATCCTAATTAACCCTTTAACCCCTGACTAATGCCCCTAACCTAGACATCCCTGAACACTATGGACCATTTAACATGGCCAATTCACCTGACCTGCACATCTTTGGATTGTGGGAGGAAACCAAAGCACCCGGAGGAAACCCACACAGACATGAGGAGAATGTGCAAACTCTGCAGTCTGCACTATCTGTTCATCTCTAGTTGCCCTAAAGGTTGTGATGAACTAGTTTCTTGAACAACTGTAGGAGCCATTGGGAAGTAGTGACCATAATACAATAAGCTTCAATCTGCAATTTGGGAGGGAGAGGGTACAATCAGAAGTGACAATATTTCAGTTGAATAAAGGGAACTATGGAGCTATGAGGGAGGAGCTGGCCAAAGTTCAGTGGTGCAGTACCTTAGCAGTGATGACAGTGATGGAATAATGGCGGATATTTCTGTGTATAATGCAGAAGTTGCAGGATCAGTTCATTCCAAAAAGGAAGAAAGATCCTAGGAGGAGGCATGGGTGGCCGTGGCTGACGAGGGAAGTTAAGAAACATAAAAAGTTAAAAGAGAAAAAGTATAACATAGCGAAGATAAGTGGGAAAACAGAGGACTGGGAAGCTTTTAAAGAACAACAGAGGATTACTAAGAAGGAAATACACAGAGAAAAAATGAGGTACGAAGGTAAACTGGCCAATAATATAAAGGAGGATAGTAAAAGCTTTTTTAGGTATGTGAAAAGCAAAAAAAAGGTTAAGACTAAAATTGGGCCCTTGAAGTCAGAAACAGGGGAATATATTACGGGGAACAAAGAAATGGCAGAAGAGTTGAATTGGTACTTCACTGGGGAAGACACAAGCAATCTCCCTGAGGTAACAGTGGCTGAAGGACCTGAACTTAAGGGAATTTATATTTGCCAGGAATTGGTGTTGGAGAGACTGTTAGGTCCGAAGGTTGATAAGTCCCTGGGGCCTGATGGTCTACATCCCAGGGTACTGAAGGAGGTGGCTCTAGAAATCATGGATGCGTTGGTGATTATTTTCTAGAGTTCGATAGATTCGGGATCAGTTTCTGTGGATTGGAGGGTGGCTAATGTTATACCACTTTTTAAGAAAGGTGGGAGAGAGAAAGCAGGAAATTATAGACCAGTTAGTCTGACCTCAGTGGGGGGAAAGATGCTGGAGTCTATTATAAATAATGAAATTACGACACATCTGGATAGCAGTAACAGGATAGGTCAGAGTCAGCTTGGATTTATGAAGGGGAAATCATGCTTGACTAATCTTCTGGAATTTTTTGAGGATGTAACTTTGAAGATGGACGAGGGAGATCCAGTAGATGTAGTGTACCAGGACTTTCAGAAAGCTTTTGATAAAGTCCCACACAGGAGGTTAGTGAGTAAAATTAGGGCGTATGGTATTGGGGGCAAAGTACTAACTTGGATTGAAAGTTGGTTGGCTGATAGGAAACAAAGAGTAGTGATAAATGGCTCCATTTCGGAATGGCAGGCAGTGACCAGTGGGGTACCGCAGGGATCAGTGCTGGGACCGCAGCTTTTTACAATATATGTTAATGATATAGAAGATGGTATTAGCAATAACATTAGCAAATTTGCTGATGACACAAAGCTGGGTGGCAGGGTGAAATGTGATGAGGATGTTAGGAGATTACAGGGTGACCTGGACAAGTTAGTGGGTGGTTAGATGCATGGCAGATGCAGTTTAATGTGGATAAATGTATGGTTATCCACTTTGGTGGCAAGAACAGGAAGGCAGATTACTACCTAAATGGAATCAATTTAGGTAAAGGGGCAGTACAGAGAGATCTGGGTGTTCTTGTCCACCAGTCAATGAAGGAAAGCATGCAGGTACAGCAGGTAGTGAAGAAGGCTAATAGCATGCTGGCCTTCATAATAAGAGGGATTGAGTATAGAAGCAAAGAGGTTCTTCTGCAGCTGTACAGGGCCCTGGTGAGACCACACCTGGAGTACTGTGTGCAGTTCTGGTCTCCAAGTTTGAGGAAAGACATTCTGGCTATTGAGGGAGTGCAGCATAGGTTCATGAGGTTAATTCCTGGAATGACGGGAATACCTTACACTGAAAGACTGGAGTGACTGGGCTTGTATACCCTTGAGTTTAGAAGATGGAGAGGGGATCTGATTGAGACATATAAGATTATTAAAGGTTTGGACACTCTAGTGGCAGGAAATATGTTTCCGCTGATGGGTGAGTGCCGAACCAGAGGACACAGCTTAAAAATATGGGATAGGCTATTTAGGACAGAGATGAGGAGAAACTTCTTCACCCAGAGAGTGGTGGCTGTGTGGAGGGCAGTGGGCAGTGGAGGCCCAGTCTCTGGATTCATTTAAGAAAGAGTTGGACAGAGCTCTCAAGGATAGTGGCATCAAGGGTTATGGAGATAAGGCAGGAACAGGATACTGATTAAGGATGATCAACCATGATCATATTGAATAGTGGTGCAGGCTTGAAGGGCAGAATGGCCTACTCCTGCACCTATTACCTATTGTCTATTGTCCTTGTGTTTTAGCTGCACCCATAAGGCTGCTGGGAGGGGAGTTCTAGGATTTTGACTGAAGCGAGGGTGATATGGTTCCAAGTCAGGATACTGTGTAGCTTAGAACTTAGAGGTGTGCTTCCCTTCATCTGTTGTCCTTGTCCCTCTAAGTCATAGAGATTGTCGGCATGGAAGGTGCTGCTGCAGGAGACTTAAGGAGTTGCTGAAGTACATCTTCAAGATGGTCCATCTTACTAAATTGTGTATGGTTATTGGAAGGTGTGAGTGTTTAATTTTTGATGCCAGTCAAGTAGTCTGCCTTGATTTGTGTTGAGCTCTTTGAGTGTTGGAGTTACACTTGTGGCATAATGTGAATAATGTGATTGGTCACTCCCTTTAAAACAACATCAAAGTTCAGTGTGATTTTCTCTCCTTTCTGTCCTGTTGGATGCTTCCAGCATTTTTCATTTCTACTTCAGATTTCCAGCAAGTTGTAATTTTGCTTTTGTCTTGCCAATTAAAAGCTGCTTTACAATGATTTTTTAATATTGCATTGTCTAAATCCCAAGGGATAAAAACAATCAGAAAAAAAAAGAAATTGTTGAGCCAACGAAAGGCACTACAGAGTTAGTCATCACCATGTCTTGTGGAAAGTACAGTGATCTGGATCTGATGTGGGATCTAATAACCTTTAATCTAAGTGCTACCAAGGGCATCTGGAATAATTTCAACCTGCTCACAAGAATGTTCCTCATGGGCGGCACGGTGGCACAGTGGTTAGCACTGCTGCCTCATAGCGCCTGAGACCCGGGTTCAATTCCCAACTCAGGTGACTGACTGTGTGGAGTTTGCACGTTCTCCCCGTGTCTGCGTGGGTTTCCTCCGAGTGCTCCGGTTTCCTCCCACAGTCCAAAGATGTGCGGGTCAGGTGAATTGGCCATGCTAAATTGCCCCTTACCTTAGGTAAGGTTTCCACACTGTAAGTAATCTAATCTAATCCAACAAGTTATGAGCTATAGTGAGAGGATGAATAGACAGGGGCTGTTTTCCCTGGAGCACCGGAGGCTGAGGGGTGACCTCATAGAGGTTTATAAAATCATGAGGGGCATAGATAGGGATAAACAGATAAGGTCTTTTCCCTAGGGCGGTGGAGACCAGAACTTGAGGGCATAGACTGAAAGTATGTCCTCATAGGGTGAGAAGGGAAAGATTTAAAATGGACCTAAAGGGCAACTTTCTCGTGCAAAGGATGGTGCGTGTATGGAATGAGTTGCCAGAAGGAGTGGTGGAGGCTGATACAATTACAACCTTTAAAAGGCACCTGGTTGGGTATATGAATCGGAAGGGTTTAGTGGGATATGGACCAAGTGCTGGTAAATGGGACTAGATTTATTTAGGATATCTGGATGGCATGGATGAGTTGGACCAAAGAGTCTGTTTTCGTGCCGTACGGCTCTATGATTTTATGACTGTATAAAGAGAGGCTGGTGAACTCAGAATTCTGCATTTTCATTGATCAGAAAGCTACTGATACTGTCCAATCAAAGAATGGTAGAATGGTCTTGCTGTGATACAAGTGGTGAGTGCTGCCAAGGAAACAAAATGCTTCATAATAGTGAGAGGATGAAGCTGGAGTGAGGGGAGGCCACAGTTAACAACTACATTTCATAATTAATAGCAATATGTGAGAGTGAAACTGATAGGGAGCTCTGACCACATCACTCAGCAACAATTGATTGTGACAGCTTCTGAATGATTGGGCTTCTCTGATCAACAAACAAATCTGACACAGCAATTCCGTAAAAATTTTTTTGAAGCACTGCTTAGAGTTGATATTAGAGCTGGTAACATCTTTCAGTACAGAATTGGACTGAAGGCTGTGTTATGGCTGGAGGAATTAAATGTGGACATACTTTCAGTCTGTGCAGTATCGCATTAATTAAAATAACTGTCATACTGTTGTGTACAGTTTAGAGCAGGGTGTATGCTTTGAAAATTTATAATGAAAGCAAAGATAGTAGAAACAGGTTGTAAATGTCAGTCATTGGTTAGAAACAAAAGTTAGAATTAGGAAGTGGTGAAAAAGGCAGAAGAGAAGTTTAACTAAAGCTGAACAAGAGACCAAAATTGGTAATTGTGCAGAGAAACAGAGAAACTAAGGCACTATAAAAGATATTAGCCCAGAAAAAAAAATCTTGTGTGTAGCACAATTCATTTGATCAAGATTATTTATTAAAATGGAATTTCAATTCAATTTTCTGAGCCATTTCTAATTGGGTTATGCAAACTTTTAATTGTATATAAATTTTAAATAAATATGAAACCATTCATAAATCAGAATGCATGACATGCATTTGAAAATACGACCTGTGCCTTCCAGATAAATACAAATGTGAGGAAGAAACTTGAACAAACAATTAATTATACAGTGCTTGAACTGCAATTTTTTTTTATTTTAGCACAAGAAGTCTAATAGATTTGCTTAATACTCACCATTAGTGAATATTGCTCCCTGTGGGAAAGAAAGTTCATGACTGTGTTCGGCTTTACAAGCATACATAGCTTTGGCTTGGCTGTTTCAAAGAAAAATATCGAGCATAAAAAGCATGCAGTGCATTATTAATAAGTAGAAACATTTATTTTGTTACATTTTAACAAGATATATCCATGAGCCATTGTATACAACCGACAATATAAATATTTTTAATCTTTCTGAACAGTCGGTGCTTTTAATTTAAATGTAAGCCTGTCATACAATCACAATTTTAAAAAATGTTTAGTAATCAAAATGTCAACTTATTAACTGCAATTACGGCCCGGTTGCTATCTCAAGAAATTTTGTATATGCCTGCTGCTTCCTACTATGCACCGATTGTTCGTGAAGCTTTGATTAAATGAATAATCGAAGATAACTTTCAAACACTGAAACGCCACTGAAAAGAAATGGCATGTCTCACAAAAAGTGTTAGTCACGAGGGCATGAGAATACAACATTTTTCCCTCTGAAAACAGTTAATTTTAAAGAAGTATTTATTTAATTAATCAAAAGGTACATAAACATATCCATGTGCATAATCCAAACTGTTTTTCAATAATTTTTGCATTTGTATTTGGGTAAGTTTGTTTTTTGTAATAAACCAATTAAGTTTTGCTGACAAAAGAAACTAAACTGATTTATGCTTCATACTGAACCTGACAGTCTGAGACCCACATATTTAGCTACATTATTAAACTCATAGAACATAGAACACAGAACATTACAGCACAGTACAGGCCCTTCAGCCCTCGGATGTTGCGCCGACCTGTGGAACCAATCTGAAGCCTTTCCAACCTACATTATTTCATTCTCATCCATATATTTATCCAATGACCATTGAAATGCCCTTAAAGTTGGCAAGTCTACGACTGTTGGCAAGCAATGCATTCCATGTCCCTACTACTCTGACTAAAGAAACTACCTCTGACATTGTTCCTATATCTATTACCCCTCAATTTCAAGCAATGTCCCTTCGTGCTAGCCATCAGCATCCGAGGAAAAAGGCTCTCACTGTCCACCTTATCCAACCCACTGATTATTTTCTATGTCACAATTAAGTCACCTCCCAACCTTCTTCTGTCTAAGAAATACAGCTTCAAGTCCCTCAGCCTTTCCTCATAAGACCTTCCCTCCATACCAGGCAACATCCTAGTAAATCTCCTCTGCACCCTTTCCAAAGCTTCCACATCCTTCCTATAATGTGGTGACCAGAACTGTACGCAATACTCCAAATGTGGCTGCACCAGAGTTTTGTACAGCTGCAGCATGACCTCATGGTTTCGAAACTCAATCCCTTTACCAATAAGAGCTAACACATCATATGCCTTCTGAACAACTCTATCAACCTGGGTGGTAACTTTCAAGGATCAATGTACATGAACACCGAGATCTCTCTGCTCATCCACACTACCAAGAATCTTACCATTAGCCCAGTACTCTGCATTCCTGTTGCACCTTCCAAAGTGAATCACCTCACACTTTTTCTCATTAACCTCCATTTGCCACCTCTCAGCTCAATTCTGCGGATTATCTATGTCCCTCTATAACCTACAACATCCTTTGTCACTATCCACAACTCTACCGACCTTCGCGTCATTTGCAAATTTACTAACCCATCCTTCTACGCTCTCATCCAAGTCATTTATAAAAATGACAAACAGCACTGGACCCAAAACAGGTCCTTGTGGTACACCACTAGTTACTGAACTCCAGGATGGACATTTCCCATCAACCACCATTCTCTGTCCTCTTTCAGCCAGCCAATTTCTGATCCAAACTACTAAATCACCCTCAATCCCATGCCTCCGTACTTTGGGCAATATGATGGGGAACCTTATCAAACACCTTACTGAAATCCATATACAGGGCATCAACCACTTTACCCTCATCCACCTGTTTGGTCATCTTCTCAAAGAACTTAACAAGATTTAAGAGGCACGACCTACCCTTCACAAAATCATGTTGATTATCCCTAATCAACTTATTCCTCTCGAGATGATTATAAATCCTACCTCTTATAACCCTTTCCATCACAGAGTAAGGTTCACTGTTGTATAATTACCAGGGTTGTCTCTCCTCCCCTTCTTGAACAAGGGAACAACATTTGCTATCCTCCAGTCTTCTGGCACTATTCCTGTAGACAATGATGACATAAGCATCAAAGTCAAAGGCTCAGCAATCTCCTTCCTGGCTTCCCTGAGAATCCGAGGGTAAATCCCATCCGGCCCAGGAGATTTATCTATTTTCACACTTTCCAGAATTGCTAACACCTTCTCTTTATGGACCTCAATCCCATCTAGTCTAGTAGCCTGTATCTCAGAATTCTCTTCAACAACATTGTCTTTTTCTAGTGTGAATACTGACAAAAAATATTTATTTAGCGCTTCCCTTACCTCCTCTGACTCCACACGCACAACTACTCACTGCTATGCTTGATTGGCCCTAATCTTACTCTAGTCATTCTTTTATTCCTGATAGAGCAATAGAATGCCTTAGGGCTTTCCTTGAGCCTATCCGCCAATGACTTCTCATGTCCTCTCCTGGCTCTTCTTAGCTCTCTCTTTAGGTCTTTCCTGGCTAACGTGTAATTCTCAAGCATCCTAACTGAGCCATCAAATCTCATCCTAACATAAGGCCTTCTTCTTCCTCCTCTTGATAAGAGATTCAACTTCCTTAGTAAACCACAGTTTCCACACTCATCAATTTCCTCCCTGCCTGTTAGGTACATACTTATCAAGGATACTCAGTAGCTGGTCCTTGAATAAGCTCCACATTTCGTATGTGCTCAATCCCTGCAGTTTCCCTCTCCATCCAATGCATCCTAAATCTTGCCTAACTGCATTGTAATTGCCTTTCCCCCAGCTAAAGCTCTTGCCCTGCAGTATATATCTATCCATCACAAAAGCAAACATAACCAAATTGTCGTCACTATCAGCAAAGTGCTCACCTACCTCCAAATCTAACACCTGGTCAGGTTCATTACCTAGTACCAAATCTAATGTGGCCTCGCCCCTTGTTGGCCTGTCTACATACTGTGTCAGAAGACTCTCCTGCACATATTGGATAATGAATCATATTATTCCCTGTCCATGTTTGGAAAGTTAAAGGCCCTCATAACACCTACCCTGTCACTCTCGCTCCTACCATGGATCATCTCTGCTATCCTATCCTCTACATCTCTGGAATTATTTGGAGGCCAATAGAAAACTCCCAGTGTAACCTCTCCTTTCCTGTTTCTAATCTCAGCTCATACTACCTCAGTGGACGAGTCCTCAAACATCCTTTCCCAACCATAATACTGTCCTTGACCAACAATGCCACACCACCCCCTCTTTTCCCATCTTCTCCGTTCTTACTGAAACATCTAAATCCTGGAACCTGCAACAACCATTCCTGTCCCAGCTCTATCCATGACTCCGAAATGGTCACAACATCAAAGTCCCAGGTACTAACCCATGCTGCAAGTTCACCCACCTTACTCCGGATGCTCCTGGCATTGAAGTAGACACACTTCAAACCAACTTCCTGCTTACCGGTACCTTCTTGCGATCTTGAAATCTTTGTTCTGACTTCACTACTCTCATCCTCCCACATACTCGAACTAAAATTTCGGTTCCCATCCCCCTGCTGAATTTGTTTAAACCCACCCGAAGAGCACTAGGAAGTTTCCCGCGTTACATTGACTCGTTACATTTAAAACTTATAACCAGTTCTCCCTGTGTCTGCGTGGGTTTCCTCCGGGTGCTCCGGTTTCCTCCCACAGTCCAAAAGATGTGCGGGTCAGGTGAATTGGCCAAGCTAAATTGCCCGTAGTGTTAGGTAAGGGGTAAATGTAGGGGTATGGGTGGGTTGCGCTTCGGCGGGTCGGTGTGGACTTGTTGGGCCGAAGGGCCTGTTTCCACACTGTAAGTCTAATCTAAGTCTAATCTAATCAAACTGAACATTACTGAGTTGAATTAGCTAGAGAGCCTTAGTTGTGAATTGGCTAGATAAGCAAGCTGCAAACAAAGGCGAACATCAAATTTTCTCAGTATATCTGGTTTTTGTTCTATTAATGCTGAAAAATGTGTTGCTGGAAAAGCACAGCAGGTCAGGCAGTATCCAAGGGGCAGGAGAATCAACGTTTCGGGCATGAGCCCTTCTTCAGGCTTATGCCCGAAATGTTGATTCTCCTGTTCCTCGGATGCTGCCTGACCTGCTGTGCTTTTCCAGCTCTACATTCTTGACTCTGATCTCCAGCATCTGCAGTCCTCACTTTCTCTTCCTTTGTTCTAATAATGTTTGGTATGTCCACCATTGAGCAGTAATTAGTTACATTTTTTTCTCCAATTGGTTACATGTCGGCTTACATATTTAGCAAAATATGCTCTTAGTTCTTAGCGAAGATGTAGAATGAAATATGTGATCAAACATGCTTGTTGTTTGCCTTGGTATCAGTAATTAACTGGATGTAACCGTCAAATCAGTCAGCAACTAATTATTAGGATACCTGGCATTTCAAACGACTCAAAGTAATGGCAGTAATATCTGAAAACTCTGAAACAAAGAACATATAAAGTTGTTCACTTACCATTTGGATGAACTTGGTTTAGCAGTACCAATATTTTCAAATAACTGAGCTCTGGATGCAACTCTAGAGGGAGAAAATAATTCAATATATCAAGAAATTGGTTTTTGAAATGACTGATTTCATCAAAATTCACTCTTCATACAGCTTTGATGCATTTACTTCCATGTAAACCACAAAAAGCAGACACAGTCCTTGATATAATAATGCTGCAAAATATTTTCTGTAATTGTGCAACTGCACACTATAAGACCTCTTTGTATTTTCAATTGGCATGATATCTGCAATTTTTAATTTTATTCTTTTCCTCTCAACACTTGCTCCTCCAGCTAGCCCATTTCATCTCAGTCTCTCACTTTGTGAGCACTTCTACATTAATATGAAATACAAACTTCTCTAATTGTTCAGTAGTATTTTGAAGCCATGCTGGAGTAGATTAGAGGGATGAAACTATGCTATTAAAGCAGGATTATTCTGCAATACAAGTGAATTATACACTATTTTGTTGAAAGCTTTTATCCTCTGAGGCTTGTGACAGTTTTTCTTCATTTATTTTCAACAAATATTTGTTCAGCTGGCATTGGACGCTGTCCTTATTTTTAATTAATTTTGTCAGTTCACAAAGAGCAAGTGAGTACTTTTTGCAAGTCCCTTCATTGTGACAGCTGTCATTTCATAAACTACACAACCAGGAGATACATGAAGTGAGATAGAGAACTGAAATTTGTTCCTCAGCATATGGTTACTTTCTTTCTTTTAATGAAAGGGAATACAGGTAATCAAATTGTGCTAAGTTATGATTTGGAGATGCCGGTGTTGGACTGGGGTGTACAAAGTGTTGGGATGTATATCTAATAAGCCTAGGGAGGGTAGACCTGTAGTTGCTGCTTGGGAAATCGGGGGGCGCTGCGGAGCTGCTGTTTGGACTGTTTACCGAAACTGCCTGTGCAGCTGGACTACCAAGGTCAGACCAATACAATGGCAGCCTTTACTCGGAGGCCTTGTTTACAAGACAGACCATCTCGTGGATACCTGCCAAGGCCGAGGCCTGTTCACAGGAGGCCTTTGTCTGTGAGAGATCACGTGTGTGAGTGATTACGTAGCGTTAGCTTAGCGAACAATATATCAAACAGGGGTTTTTTGGAAAGATTTCAGAAGGCGCCTTCTCCAGTGATCTGAAAACACCTCACTGTATTTTGTGTACGGCTCTCTCTCAGTAAACAGCTTATATTTTGAATCAGATCCAGTGTTTCTCTCCTTCAAACGAACACGGGGACGGTAGCCCGTCCTAACAGATTGGCGACCCCGAACGTGTGGAGGGAGTGGAGACACGTCTGTTGGCAGGGATTGAGAGGTCGCCGAACGGCTGGCCACTTCTAATCAGGCTCGGAGGCGCCTTTTTCAAAAAAGATCTCCAGTAGGGATTTGAATACGCTAAATTCTTATTTGCTCGGCGTCTCACAACTCTTTGCCAACCGAAATTGTGGGCTTAGCAGCCCGAGAGAGAGTCGGACCGTTTATTTATGAAGAAAAGTCCCCTAGGTGAAGGTCATCCCGGCCGCGCGGTTTCTGAAAGTCCTAGGGGTGGTGAGTATTATTGTTTTGAAGAGAAAAAGTCCTCTAGGTGGGCACTAAAAGTCCTAGAGGTGGGTAGTGTTTTAAAGAGAAAAAGTCCTCTAGGTGGGCGCTGAAAGTATTGTTACGGGTAAAGCTTAAGCTTCCCTCCGCGCAAGACGATCTCGGGTGAAGCGTAGGCTTCCCCCCGTGCAAGACGATGTCGGGTAAAGCGTAGGCTTCCCTCCTGCACTAATGACTGGGGAGTAAAGTATATACTTCCCTTGACCAGAGGACAGCGCTGATCGGGACAGGCTTTGTCAGGAGTCGAGGTGGTGCATTCGTGCGCCCGACACCCAGGAGTGCCGTGGTGGAGAGAGAGACAAAAGACAGAGGACCGGGGACAGAGACAGGCACAGAGTTACGGACAGAGCGACTGTGTGTGTGTGTATGTGTGTGTGAGAGGGACTTTGTTTGTGAGAAAGATAGAGTCTCTGGGTGTGTAAACGTCTGTATGTGTGTATAAGTATTTCTGTGTTTGTAAAAGTTTGTGAGAGAAGAAGAGTTTGTGTGTGGAAGTCTGTGAGAGAAGTTTGCATTGTTGCCCTAGAGAGAGAGAGAGAGAGAGAGTGAATGCTGCGTGCGTCGGCAGTGTGTCTGTGTGAAAGAGAGAGACTGGCTGAAGGCATTCTCAGCTAACAAGCAGTTTAACACTTTGTGCTTTGGCTTGAATTCATCTGTTTGTTAATAGTTTTATGTTTAAAACTTGTTGTCTGTCATTTGATTCAGTGTGCTATTTTTGATTATAATTCATGAATGCTTAACGTGATTTTCTTTCAGGATAGAATTTTAATAGATATTGAGAGAGGGAGAAAAGATTAGGTAGTATCTGATAAGGTTGATCCCCTTTTTTTTGGGAGAAATTTTTATGTTTAAATGAAAGTATTAAAAGGTGGACAGCAGGAAAATTTATTTTTGACAACAGCTTACAGTGGGAAACGACGGAGATAGTGACAAAGAAAGATAGAAACAGAAACAAGGGGGGGCAGGCTTTTAAATCAACTATGCAAGTGAAAGAGGAATGAGGTGTTATGAAAGAAGACCCCAGAGGGCAGGAGAGGCAGAAAAGAGTTTTTGGATCTCGGCAAAGAATATAAAAAATGTAAGGAATACTAGATTTATTGTACTCCGAGGAGTACAGGTGGGGATTGCGAGGAATCTCTCATTCCCATGACCCTAAGATTATGCATTTTTTTGAAAAAGCCTGATGAGATGCGGTTTATGCACTTTGTATAAACCTTCTTGTAAATACAGATATACATAATGTACATATTTAGAATAACAAATGATGTAAATACCAAGTAAAACTTATTACTATTTGTATTGGCAATTTTTGTGAATTTGAATATGTTCTAGTAGAAAAAGAGTTTTCCATCCGACTCTTCCAATGTTCTTATAAATATAGAAGAGACAGCAGGTAATCGTGCTCAAAATTTATCACACCAGGTAACACGTCGCAAAACAAATTAATATTCCAAAAAAAAATCTTGTTTAGAATGCATCTTATTGGATAGGGTCTAAAAAGCTTGAAATATCTATATTGTAGGAATAAAGACAATAATGCAACTAAATTAATATGGAATTTAGTAATCTGTGATGAAATACAAACTGATTTTAATAATTAATGTTGATTCAATTTCAAAATAAAATATTAAAGCTGCAGTCACTGCAGATAAGGATTATAAGCGAAGCATTTTCTAGTCCAGAGATTAGAGTATTTGTATTGTGGGATTTGGCTATAGCTCAGACGCTCTATTTTGCGTGAATAAAGTTTTTAAAACATTACAAGACAAAAAAAAACCTTTGAACTTTGGTATAATTCCTGAACCTATAAAGTTCCCTTTTATGTCCTCCCTGTGTCAGTTCATAGCAAGTACAACTTCCAAATAAATTGTGAATATGTTTTAATGTATAAATACTGCATGGTCTGGGCAGTCATTGACTTCCAATTTTTTTTCTCTCTGGTTTCCATTGCCACCGGGGTGGAATTGCTTGTGGTTTATAATGATTTTTTCAAGGGGTTTCTGTTTGCACAGCCGGCAGTTTGATTGCTTTTCTCAAGTGGGTGTGAATTTCTGTGATTTTTTTTCCCATAGACTGGGGCAGCCAGGTGTGTGTGTGTTTTTCTATTCGACGAGGAACTCCCATTCAGCAATGGAGGGCTCTGATTGGCTAGGGAACTCCCATTGAGTTTAATTCACAGTTGTATAAGCGACATTGAGATATTTTTAAAATTAAAACAATATAGAGCCAAAGTATGTAGTGCCCTGGATCCAGTATAATGTTGACAGTGACTTCATGGTCAAGTTGCAGACAGAGTTAATTTTTCTTTTAACCAAAATAACGAACTGAAGTTTCAGAACAAACAGAGACAGATAAAGTAAAATGGAAGGTGAAAAGAGACAAAGGGAAGAGAAACCAAGAGAGAAGGATGGATAGAAGGATTGCGGGAAATAAGGGTTAGGGGTAAGGATACATACAAAGGACTGTGCAAAAAGAGAGAGAGCGCGAGTATAGCTAGCAAAACATTTAACCCTTTGTGATTTGGTTTGAATGCACATTTGTTTGTTAGTGATTGAATGAGTAAGTTTTGTTTCTAGAGCTTGAGTTCCAGGACTGCTGTTTAAAGTGATTTCGTTTTATGTTAACATGATTTAGATGCATCTGTTTGCTTGGTGATTGAATTCTTGTTTTTTGTTTCTAGAGCTTGAGTTCCGGGACTGCTGTTTAAAGTGATTTCTTTTTATGAGAGCTTAACATGATTTTTTAAGGCTAATAACTTCTGTTCTTTTATGAGTCATGACTCCCTAACTACTTTTCTTACTAACCTCTTTCATTTTTACATAAAAGCAATATATGAAGGACAGTCGAAGTTTCGTTCGACAGTGGGTAGTTGTAAAAAACGAAAGTTTCCATGGTTATTATCTGTGACCTTGGATTCGACCATTGTGCATGCGTTAGAAGTTTTTAACTTGAATTGACAAATTGTTGTAAGACAGCTCTGATTATTTTTATGACCTAAAGTATTGTAATTGAGAAATGATTGATCAGGAGTACATGAGAAAACTAATTTCGGATCTAAATTAGGGTACTAAATCTGGGTGATTACAGTGGATTTCAAAATTGGGAACTGTATGCATTTTACATTTTAAATATTAAATACTGAATAAATGGACGTAAATATATAAATATGTTTACAAGTTAGGAACAGGCTTTAAGGTTAGTCGAGCATGAATTAATAAAGTAGTGTCTGAGGATATAAGAAGCTAGGAACATTGCAATATTTCTTAAAAAAAAAGGAAGTACGTAACGACTAAAGTGCCGATAGGGGACAAGGAGATTGGGTTTGTGTGTGACCACCTCACCAGTGGGGAGGTCGGAACATTTAAAGGGAAATGACGGTCCTGGTTGAGAATCCGATAGGATTGTCAGAACAAATTAATTTATTTTTGACGCCCAGTCTGTATTTGTGGGCTGAGTTAATGTCTATTTTGAATATACTATTTACTGCGGGAGAAAGGAGACTTATATGGGGATGCTGGATAGGGAAAGATACGGAAGATAGAAGGGTGAAGTGGGATAAATCCATTAAATGAATTGTTAGGAGGGGCACAGAAAGTATTTGTAAAGAGAGAAAGGGCGAGCGACAGGAGCAGAATGCGTAAATGATGGTAGCTGCGGTTGATGAGGTAATTAGGAGAAGAATGCAGCCAAAAGTGAGCAACCGGAGCAGCGAGTGATAGCATGTAGGGCAGGGAAGGGAGTAGGGAGAGACATGGAGGAGCATTTGATAGAGAGTTTGAGCGACAGGGGCAGTGACGGGTAAGATTCCTCGAGCGAGGAACAACCTAAGACAGGCACAGTCGTGCATTGGCCTTCAGAATAGTGGCCTGTGGTCATGTGGTTTTAGCAGATGCCTGGCTTTTGTATCCGTGTCGGGAATCTGGTCAAGTTTCTGGCTTGCAAAGCAGCTTGATATAAGGAAAATCGTGGACCCAGCAGTTTGACATTGTATTCACTGTATTTTTGACAGAGGAAAATGCCAGTTTTGTGGCATCTTCCAGAACCGACTTAACAACAAACCTTTGGGAAGGAAGGAGAGCTTATTGAAACCTATTACAAAAAAGATTTGACACTATGTCAGTAGTTTGAAAATTTATTTTAAGATGTCATGGTATAATACGACCGATTTTAATGAGTAGTTGTACAATTAGGTGACAACAGACCTTCATTCTGCAGGCATCCTAACTCATCCACTTTGTGTTTTCCCTGGTTGTCTTCCTTTTGTTATCATGCTCAATTTCACTTTTTTTTAATCGTTTGTTAGTTTTGAGATACCTTTTTGTAGTTGTTTTCTTTAAAAAGAAATAACCTAGAATTGCCTACTAATTGTTAATTTTTGCTTGTTGCTTGTTTTGTAGCGGTATGCTGCTTAGGGACCCCTTCACCCTGAACTAATGTGTCCCTAGAACCGGTCGGCCTGGTTGAGATAACGTGTTCGGAGAAGCCAAAGGGACATTTGGGGGGCGTCCGCCGACACACCCGGCCCCGGTTGCCGCGCGACATTGCGTTTGTAGCGGTATGGGTTGATGTGGCCTCAGTAGAGGCCAAGGGAGGGAGTGTTGGGATGTATATCTAATAAGCCTAGGGAGGGTAGACCTGTAGTTGCTGCTTGGGAAATCAGGGGGCGCTGCGGAGCTGCTGTTTGGACTGTTTACCGAAACTGCCTGTGCAGCTGGACTACCAAGGTCAGACCAATACAATGGCAGCCTTTACTCGGAAACCTTGTTTACGAGACAGACCATCTCGTGGATACCTGCCAAGGCCGAGGCCTGTTCACAGGAGGCCTTTGTCTGTGAGAGATCACGTGTGTGAGTGATTACGTAGCGTTAGCTTAGCGAACAATATATCAAGCAGGGGTTTTTTGGAAAGATTTCAGAAGGCGCCTTCTCCAGTGATCTGAAAACACCTCACTGTATTTTGTGTACGGCTCTCTCTCAGTAAACAGCTTATATTTTGAATCAGATCCAGTGTTTCTCTCCTTCAAACGAACACGGGGACGGTAGCCCCCCCGTCCTAACAAAAGTTAAAAATCACACAACACCAGGTTACAGTCCAACAGGTTTAAGTGGAAGCACTAGCTTTTGGAGCGACGCTCCTTCATCAGGTGACAATCACCTGATGAAGAAGCTAGTGTGCTTCCAATTAAACCTGTTGGACTATAACCTGGTGTTGTGTGATTTTTAACTTTGTGCTAAGTTAGTAAGCGGTTTATCTAACGAATATGTTGATTATATAGAATTAAATGTCTGCATGTCCTGACAAGCATCTCAGAGGTCCTTGTGCTGATCTAAACCAAAATTAATGGAGATCAAAGAAATAATTATGTAGAAATTCAGCAGAAACAACAGACAACTTCTGTGGAGAAAGAAACAGAGGTAATGCTTGTGCACAGGACACACCTGGGTAATTTTAGACATTGCCAGGTAGCTACCAGTGTTGTAGCTGTCCTGGAACAGCTTGGCTAGGGATACAACTACTTCTGAAGCATACATTTTTGATATTATTGGTGGAATATTGTCAGAACCATAGCCTTTGCAGCATCCATCACCTTCAACTATTTCTTGGTAAGTGAGATTTTGGAGAAGATTTCTGGCTGAAGTTGAGGTTCAAGTTGTACGTTTGCTCATTGAGCTGGTAGATTTGTTCTCAAACATTTCGTTACCATGCTAGGTAACATCATCAGTGAGCCACTGATGAAGCGCTAGTGTTCTGTACCGTTTGCTATTTATCTGACTTCCAGTTCCATTTGTGAGAGGTTTGTAAATGTCTGAGAACAAATCCACCAGCTCAGTCAGCAAACCTGCAACTTGATTTCTTGGTAACACTTAGAGTGAATAGAATTGACTAAAGACAATTTTCGTTCTGTGGGAATGAGACAGACTCACGGTTGGTGTGTTGCCTCCCAGGTGCCAGGGTTCGTGATGTCTCTGATTGTGTTTTCAGGATCCTTAAGGGCGAGGGGGAGAATCCCCAAGTCCACATTGGCACCAACAACTTAGTTCAGAAGAGTGATGAGATTTAAGCCAGAAATTCAGGGTGCTAGGGTGGAAGATTAGAGCTAGAACAAACAATTTGTTATCTCTGGTTTGTTGTCTGTGCCACATGTTAGCGAGGCGAAGAATAGGGAGAGGGAGGAGTTGAACACATGGCTACGGGGATAGTGCAGGATGGAAGGTTTCAGATACCTGGATAATTGGGGTTCATTCTGGGGTAGGTGGGACTTCTACAAACAGGATGGTCTTCACCTGAACCAGGGGGGTTACCAATATCCTGGGTTGGATATTTGCTAATGCTCACGAGGTGGTTTTAAATTAACTCAGCAGGGGTTGGGAACCCAAATTGTCGTTTGAATATACACGAGATTGAGAGGAGTGAGGTCCGAAATAAGGTTTCAAGGTCGCAAGAGTGCACCGGCAAACAAGAGGTTAGTTTGAAATGTGTCTACTCCAACGCCAGGAGCATCTGGAATACGGTGAGTGAACTTGCAGCATGGATTGGTATCTGGGACTTTGATGTTGTGGTCATTTTAGAGACATGGGTAGAGCAGGGACAGGAATGGTTGTTGCAGATTCCAGGTTTAAATGTTTCAGTAAGAACAGAGAAGATGATAAAAGGAGGGAAATGGCATTAATAGTCAAGGACAGGATTACGGTTGCAGAAAGAATTTTGAGGAGTCATCTACTGAGATAGTATGATTAGATTAGATTAGATTACTTACAGTGTGGAAACAGGCCCTTCGGCCCAACAAGTCCACACCGACCCGCTGAAGCGCAACTCATCCATACCCCTACATTTACCCCTTACCTAACACTACGGGCAATTTAGCATGGCCAATTCACCTGACCCGCACATCTTTTGGACTGTGGGAGGAAACCGGAGCACCCGGAGGAAACCCACGCAGACACGGGGAGAACGTGCAAACTCCACACAGTCAGTCGCCTGAGGCGGGAATTTAACCCGGGTCTCTGGCGCTGTGAGGCAGCAGTGCTAACCACTGCGCCACCGTGCCGCCCACATGGGCTGAGGTTAGAAACGGGAAAGGAGAGGTCATCCTGTTGGGAGTTTTCTATAGGCTCCGAACCGTTCCAGAGATGTAGAGGATAGGATAGATATAGAGGAGAAGATAAGTCTCCATAGGAGCGAGAGTGACAGGGTAGTTGTTAGAGGGGACTTTAACTTTCCAAATATTGACTGAGAATACCATAGTTCAGGCACTTTAGATGGGTCAGTTTTTGGCCAACGTGTGCAGGAAGGTTTCCTGACTCAGTATGTAGACAGGTCAACAAGGGGCGAGGCCACATTAGATTTGGTAATGAACCCAGCTAGGTGTAAGATTTGGAGGTAGGTAACCACTTTGGTGATATTGACCACAATTCATTATGTGTACTTTGGCAATGGAAAGGAATAGGTTGCACCGCAAGGCAAGAGTTATAGCTGGGGAAAGGCAATTATGATGCGATTAGGCACGATTTAGGATGCAAAGGATGGAGAAGGAAACTGCAGGGGATCAGCACAATTGAAATGTGGAGCTTATTCAAGGAACAGCTACTGTGTGTCTTTGATAAGTATGTACCGGGCAGGCAGGGAGGAAATGGTCAAGCGTGAGAGCCGTGGTTTACTAACGAAATTGGATCTCTTATCAAGAGGAAGAAGAAAGCTTACATTAGGATGAGATGTGATGGCTCAGTTAGGATGCTTGAGAGTTACAAGTTAGCCAGGAAAGACCTAAAGAAAGAGTTAAGAAGAACCAGGAGGGGACATGAGAAGTCATTGGCAGATAGGATCAAGGGAAACTCTAAGGCTTTCTATATGAATAGCAGAAATAAAAGAATGACTCAAGTAAGATTAGGGCCAATCAAGGATAGTAGTGGGAAGTGCGTGTAGTCAGAAGAGATTGGGGAAGTGCTAAATGAATACTTTTTGGCAGTATTTATGCTAGAAGAAGACAATGTTATAGAAGAAAATACTGAGATACTGCTACTAGACTAGATAGGATTGAGGTTCACAAGGAGGAGGTGTTACCTAATTCTGGAAAGTGTAAAGAAAGATAAGTCACCTGGGCTGGATGGGATTTATCCAAGGATTCTCTGGGAAGCCAGGATGGAGATTACTGAGCCTTTGGTTTTGATCTTTATGTCAACAGGGTTGGTATCAGGAGACTGGAGGGTAGCAAATGTTGTTCCCTTGATCAAGAAGGGGAGTAGAGGCAATCCTGGTAATTATACAACAATGAGCCTTACTTCGGTTGTGGGTAAAGTGTTGGAAAGGGCTATAAGAGATAGGATTTATAATCATCTAGAAAAGAATAAGTTGATTAGGGATAGTCAACATGGTTTTGTGAAGGGTAGGTCATGCCTCACAAACCTTATGAGTTCTTTGAGAAGGTGACCAAACAGGTAGATGAGGGTAAAGACTTTGATGGAGTGTATGTGGATTTCAGTAAGGCGTTTGATAAGGTTCCCCACGGTAGGCTATTGCACATAGTACAGAGGCATGGAATTGAGGGTGATTTAGTGGTTTGGATCAGAAATTGGCTAGCTGAAAGAAGATAGAGGGTGGTGGTTGATGGGAAATAATCATCCTGGAGTGCAAGGACCTGTTTTGGATCCACTGCTGTTTATCATTTTTATAAACAACCTGGATGAGGGCGTAGAAGGATGGGTTAGTAAATTTGAAGAGACACTAAGGTTGGTGGAGTTGTGGATAGTGCAGAAGGATTTGTAGGTTACAGAAGGACATAGATAAACTGCAGAGCTGTGCTGAGAGGTGGCAAATGGAGTTTAATATAGAGAAGTGTGAGGTAATTCGCTTTGGAAGGAACAACAGGAATACAGAGTACTAGGCTAATGGTAAGATTCTTGGTAGTGTGGATGAGCAGTGAGATCTCGGTGCCCGTGTCCATAGATCCCTGAAAGTTGCCACCCAGTTGATAGGGCTGTTAAGGCAGCATACGTTGTGGTATCTTTTACAGGTAGAGGGATTAAGTTTCGAAACCATGAGGTCATGCTGCAGCTGTATAAAACTCTGGTCCAGCCGCACTTGCAGTAATGTGTACAATTCTGATCACCCCATTATAGGAAGGATGTGGAAGCTTTGGAAAGAGTGCAGAGGAGATTTACTAGGATATTGCCTTGTATGGAGGGAAGGTCTTATGAGGAAAGGTTGAGGGACTTCAGGCTGTTTTTGTTGGAGAGAAGAAAGTTGAAAGGTGACTTAATTGAGACGTATAAGATAATCAGAGGGTTAAATAGGGTGGACAGTGGGAGTCATTTTCCTCGGAAGGTGATGGCTAGTACAAGGGGACATTACCTTAATTTGGGGAGTTGATAGATATAGGACACATGTCAAAGGTAGTTTCTTTCTCAGAGAGTAGTAGGGGTGTGGAATGCACTGCCTGCAACAATAGTAGACTGGCCCACTTTAAGGGCATATTAATGGTCATTTGATAGTTGTTTGGACAAAAATGGAATTGTGTAGGTTAGATGGGCTTCAGATTGTTTTCATAGGTCAGCTCAGCATCGAGGGCCAAAAGGCCTGTACTGCGCTATAATGTTCTACGTTCTATGTTCTACAGGTAACTGTATTGCTGGGACATCTGGAGAAGACTGAGACGATCTTCCATTTGGAAATTCTGACCAAAGATTGCTGGGAATTCTTCAGCCTCATTTTTACAATCTATTCTGAGTACAGTATTCAGAACTATCTCTTGAAATTCCTACTACTCATTGCCTAATACCTCAGTTCGCTTCAGCTGGTTCAGCTTTCATGCCATGATAGCTGCCCATTTTAAGTTTAAAATACGAGTCTTAGACCCACTACTTTCCCTTTCAAACTGGATCTAAAATGTAATCACTTTATTATCACTGTTACTTAGAGAGACCTTTACTCCAAGGTAATTAATTTCTCCTATCCCATTACACAATACCAGGTCTCCTATAGCCTGCACTTTGGTGAGTTGCTGAATGTGCTGCAATTATCTTAAAAATGTTCTGTGAGCTCCTCATTGAGGCTACCATTATCCATCTGGTTTCTCTAGTTTATATGTAAATTAAAATCATCTGTAATTATTGCCATCCCTTCATCACAAGTACTCAACATTTCTTCTTAGATACTTCCTCCAAAATTGTAGGCACTGTTGAGGGGCCTGTAAATCACTCCCAAGAGTGAATTCTTTACCATACTATTCCTCTATTCCACCCAGATCAATTCTGCATCCTGATTTCCTGAACCAAGTTAATCTCTAATTATTGCACTGTGTTTGTTTGGAGTAATATTCCTCTACCTTTACACAGCTTCCTGAGCTTTTTCAAATGTCATTTACCCCTTATTCAGAACCCAATCCTTGTCATTCTACAGCCACATCTCTACAGTGGTTATCAGATCATAGTTATTCACCTCAATGTGTGCAGTTAATTCATTTAAGACAGTAAGAAATAGGAATAGGAGGAGGCCATTCTGCCCCTCGAACCTGCTCTGCCATTCAGTGGGATCATGGTTGATCATGTCCATTTTCCTGCCCTTTCCCTGTATCCTGCCCTTTTCCCGATCAAGAATCTATCCATCTCAAACTTAAATATACACAAGGACTCAGTTCCCACAGCTGTCTGTGGCAGAGAGTTCCAAAGACTCACAACCCTCTGATAGAAAAACATTTCACTTTCTTTTTCATGTAAAAGTACATGTGATAATAAATTTCAATTCTATTCTTCATCTCAATCTTAAATTATTCCCTTTATTGAGACTATCCTCTCTCGTCCAAGACTCCCCCATGAGGGGAAACATCCTCTCAGCATTTACCCTGCCAAGTCCCTTAAAACTCTGATATGTCTCAATTAGTTCAATTGTCAATTTCAGAGGTAAAGCAGTTTCTCTCCTATTAGGCAAGCTGGCTAAAGAGATTGCCATTATACAAAAGCTGGAATCTCTCAATGAAGGACAAGGTGAGGGAGAATCAGGAATCTGCTTCATACTGACCCACTTTCTGAAGCTGTACGCTAATCTGAAACATTTTCAGGCTTTCCTTAATTCCTAACTTCAGAGTTTCTGTGGTCAGAATGCAGTGCCTATGACAAACATGCTGTTTGACTATTAGTTGATGTTTATGGTTTGAATGATTTTGTTTTATTGGAGGTATCAGTTTGTAAGGTTACATACTATGTAATTTTGTTTTGTTTATTGTTTCAGTAAAACTGGAATATGAGCCCAACACTAAACTCTTCTATTTTATTCTATTATGCAGCTTTTATATCAATAATATGACTTACACTTCCACAATATTGATTGGAACCTCCTTTGTGCAAATAGTTTGGGTGGAGCAGATTTTGACAGGAGTCTTCAGGAAGAATTCCTGACTCAATATGTACATAGGGCGACTAGAAGAAAGGCAATATTGGATTTGGTGCTTGGCAACGAACCAGTTCAGGTGTCAGATCTCTTGGTGGGAGAGCATTTCGGTGATAGCGATCACAACTCCCTGAGCTTTACTATAGTCATGGACAGGGCTGGGAGCAGACGGTATGAGAAGGTAATTAATTGGACGAAGGGGAATTACAATGCAATTAGCAAGGAACTGTGAGCATAAATTGGGAACAGATATTCTCAGGGAAATGCACAACAGAAATGTGGAGGTTGTTTAGGGAGCACTTGCTGCGAGTGCTGGATAAATTTGTCCCACTGAGGCAAAGAAGGGATGGTAGGGTAAAGGAACCTTGGATGACAAGAGATGTGGAACACCTAGTCAAGAGAAAGAAGGAAGCTTACTTAAGGTTGAGGAGACAAGGATCAGAAGGGCTTGAGAGGATTACAAGGTATCCAGGAAGGAACTGCAGAATGGACTTAGGAGAGCTAGAAGAAGGCATAAAAAAGCTTTAGCAGATAGGATTAAAGAAAAACCCTAAGTCATTCTACACTTCTGTAAGGAACAAGAGCATGGCCAGAGTGAGGGTAGGGCCGATTAGGGATGGTAGAGGGAACTTGAGCCTGGAGTCGGAGTTGGTAGGGGAGGTCCTTTGCTTCAATATTCATTAGTGAGAGGAACTTGTCGTTTGTGAGGACAGCGTGAAACAGACTGATATGCTCAAACTGGTTGATGTTAAGAAGGAGGGTATGCTGGAAAGTTTGAAAAACCATGAGGATAGATAAATCTTCTGGGCCAGACTGGATATACCAAAGTTACTACAGGAAGAGAGGGAAGAGATTGCTGCACCTTTGCGATGATATTTGCATCCTTGTTGCCCACTGGTGTAGTTTCAGATGATTGGAGGATGGAAAATGTTATTCCCTTGTAAAAGAAAGGGAATAAGGATAACCCTGGGAATTACAGGCCAGTCAGTCTTAGGTCAGTGGTGGGCAAATTATTAGAAAGGATTCTGAGAGGCAGGATTTATTATTTGGAAACGAATACTGGATTAGACATAGTCAGCATAGCTTTGTGAGTGGCAAGTCATGTCTCACAAACCTTACTGAATTATTTGAGGGTGTGACAAAGCAGATTGATGAAGGTAGAGAGTGGATGCGGTGTCTCTGGATTTTAGTGAGGTGTTTGAAAGGTTCCCCTCAGTAAGCTTATTCAGAAAGTAAGGAAGCATGGGATGCAGGGAAACTGTCTGTATGGATACAGAATTGGCTGGCCCATAGAAGACAGAGGATGGTGGCAGATAGAAAGTATTCAGCCTTGGAGCTTGGTGACCAATGGTGTTCCGCAAGGATCTGCTCTGGGACCTCTGCTCCTTGTGATTTTTATAAAAATGACTTGGATGAGGAAGTGGGTTATTAAGTTTGCTTATGACACGAAGGTTAGTGGAGTTGCGTATAGTGTGGATGGCTGTTGTTGGTTGCAACGAGACATTGACAGGATGAAGAGCTGGGCTGATAAGTGACAGATTGAGTTCAACCTGGAAAAGTGCAAAGTGATTGATTTTGGAAGGTCAAATTTGAATGTAGATTACAGAGTTGAAGGCAGGATTCTTGGCAGTGTGGAGGAACAGAGGGATCTGGGGTCCAAGTCCATAGATCCCTCAAAGTTGCCACCCAAGCTGATAGGGTTATTAAAAAGGCATATGGTGTGTTGGCTTTTACCAGTTAGGGGATTGAGTTTAAGAGCCACAAGGTTATGCTGCAGCTCTATAAAGCCCTGGTTAGACCACACTTGGAATATTGTGTTCAGTTCTAGTCACCTCATTACAGGAAGGATGTGGAAGCTTTAGAGAGGACGTACAGGGGATTTACCTGGAAGGCATGGCTTATGAAGTAAGGTTGAGGGAGAATGGCTTTTCTCATTGGAGTGAAGAAGGATAGAGGTGACTTGATAAAGGTGTATAAGATGATAAGAGGCATAGATAGAGTGAGTAGCAAAAGACTTTTTGGCAGAAATGTCTATCACAAGGGGGCATAATTTGAAGGTGATTGGAGGAAGGTTTAGGGGAGATTAGATTAGATTAGATTACTTACAGTGTGGAAACAGGCCCTTCGGCCCAACAAGTCCACACCGACCCGCCGAAGCGCAACCCACCCATACCCCTACATTTACCCCTTACCTAACACTACGGACAATTTAGCATGGCCAATTCACCTGACCCGCACATCTTTGGACTGTGGGAGGAAACCGGAGCACCCGGAGGAAACCCACGCAGACACGGGGAGAACGTGCAAACTCCACACAGTCAGTCGCCTGAGTCGGGAACTGAACCCGGGTCTCAGGCGCTGTGAGGCAGCAGTGCTAACCACTGTGCCACCGTGCCGCCCCAAAGTGTCAGAGGTCAGTTCTTTACACAGAGAGTGGTGGGTGTGTGGAATGCACTGCCAGCAGTGATAGTAAAGTCAGATACATTAGGGACATTTAAGTGACTCTTGGATAGGCACATGGATGATAGTAAATTGAAGGGCATGTAGGTTAGTCTGATCTTAGAGTAGGATAAAAGGTAGTTACTACATCGAGGGCTGAAGGACCTGTAACTGTTCTATGTTCTATATATCATCGAATGGAGAACCAGGAAAATGATGACTCCCAGTTTGACAGGAGAACATGCCTTAGTGATAGAGGTCAACAGAAGTGAAAGGCGACGTTTTTGTGGGGAGGTAAGGAGACCTTCAAAACATCTTCTGATAGGAATGCGACAGGTGGTCAGGTAGGTCAATGCTTGCAATCAAGTGCCCGCAATCTGGGAGCAATACAGCCTGGTTCAATGACCAATGCACTGAAAAATAATAATACGCATTCACTACAGCTCCAACCTCTCACACTGCAAAATGCTCACACTGCTATCACATATCCATCAGACATTAACTGGATGTTAAGACTGAAAATGAATATTCAGATGTTCCACTTCAACCTCATGCACCTTCCAATTTATACAAGCCTCACACCCATCGCTCACTAACTTCAACTGTTTGCTATGACAGCAACACTAACAAATACAGCACAACACAATCACTCAGATTCTTATCTCTCTCCCTCGTGCAAAAGGGAGCAACATAGAACAGCAGGAGGCACATCTGGAACACTTACATTTTGCTCCACATTATGAAATCAACTGTAAGAATTTGCTGCATCCATCATTATTGAGAACATGGCAGATGTTGGAATATGATGCCATTTGGAATGCTGTGAGTAGTTTTTGCTCCATAAAGAAGGATGTGCTGACATATTGTGGTGCATGTTCAAATGGAGGTTCCAAGATCAGTGCAGGCTCAAATTGCTGCTACTACAGCAGTACATCTCAATGCTCAAAGGCACATGCTTTTTCAAGCAGTCCTGCAAGGTTGCTCCAACAGATTATTAGGAGTGGTCAGGCATATCTAATGAAAGTGCTTGTAGCACCCTGAAGCACAAACCTGCTACTGTCTCTCAGGATAGCAGCATTTCTGCTCTCAACACTAAACTCCATACTGTACATTTGCTAGTGCCTGTCAGTCAGTCAACGAAAACAGCTTACTACCCATGCCGGTATGGCACAGCAGTCAGTTGGGTCCACAAGATCCATAGTTGTCAACAAGGAAGACAAGGCAATCTGCAGTAGACCCCATGAAGGTTGACCATGCTCCAGTTGGTTGGGTAGCACTGCACAGAGTACTCGGTCAGGCAACAGCCTCTGCAACACAGACACTAAGGAAAGGCATATTGGTGAATCCTTCATTTAAATTTGAATAATTGATCAGATCATTGGACCAAGGTACTGTGGAAAGATTTGTGTTGCTGATTTTGGCCAAATCTTGGCCAAAAGGATGATCTGATGAGGTGTTCCCAGATGGAGGGGGAAGTGGCTAAGTGGTGGCGAAGGGAAGCAGAGTTTGAAGCATTCTAGTCACAGTCATCCTGGAACAAAGGAGAACTGGTGCTGTCTTCTTGCCTTTTTCCTCTTCCTCCTCCAGTGACCTCCCAATGCCCATTGGCAATCGTCACACCCCCATCATGATAGCGTTGTGAAAGATGCATCAGACCAGCACAAACTTTGATACATATTCTAGAAATTATTGTAGAGCTCAACTGAGGTCTAAATATCAGAACTATTTAAACACACTACATATATTTAAGACAAGAACAAAGAACAAAGAAAGTTACAATGCAGGAACAGGCTTTTCATCCCTCCAAGCCTGCGCCAATCCAGATCCTCGATCTAAACCTGTCACCTATTTTCTAAGGATCTATATCCCTCTGCTCCCTGCCTATTCATGTATCTGTCTACATACACCTTAAGTGACGCTATTGTGCCCACCTCTACCATCTTTGTTGGCAATGCATTCCAGGCCCCCACCACTGCTGCGTAAAGAACAGTATAATTTTTCTTATTCTTTTGGGATGTTGACATTGCTGGAAATCAGGCATTTGTTGCTCATTCTGAATTGCTTTTGAACTTAGTGACCTGCTAAGGACATTGCAAGGGCAGTTGAGAGTTAACCACATTGCCGTCGGTCTGCACACATTGGCTGAACCAAGTAAGGAATGCATACTCTCCTTCCTGAAGAACAATGGTGAACAAGGTGTTTTCTTCTTAAATAACTGACAATAGTTTAATAGTAAATGAGGCAAGTTTATATTCTAGATTTATCAACTAACTTTAAATTCCAACTGCTGCCATGGCTGGGTTTGAACCTGTGTGGTTCAGAGCATGAGCCTAATCTCGACATTACACTTCCAGTACAACAATATTTCCCCCAGTCTGGCAGCAGCATGGCTCTCATTGTCCAACAGTTCTTCTCGAGACAGTGGGTGACAAAGTCATTGGTGGGGGGGTGGGGGGTGGGGTGGTCAGCCACGTGTACAAGTCACATCCTTCAGCTCCAAGCAGCCACGCACTTAACCTTCCTGCTGGCCCAAAAACAGACTCCCTCAGAGTGAAAACACTGGGGCTGCTGCCAGCATCATGGCATCCAGCAAAATGGTAATGTGTGCTTGGTCATATAGCAACTAACACATTAATGGAGTTGCAGTCCCAGGTGTTTGACTTCATGTTGAAGTACAGAGGTAGACCATCCATAAATCCAAGTTGCTTCCCATAACATGGGAATCTCACTAGTCTGCCTAATCCGTACATCACTCTTTCTGTTCCTCTTTGCTTAGAGAGAAATTATGGATTTTTCTTTTGCACACAGAGGATCTCCTTCAGCTCTGTGATGCAGTGATGGGTGATATTCTGGGCCTTCTGTGAAGGGCCCTCCTCCTCCTTGTTCTATGTCAGGCTTATCCACTTTGCAACCTCTGCCGCATTTACCTGTCAACATACAGACTCTGAGGCCCAGCAATTAGAACTCAGATACCCATTGCAGATTTAGTGTAGACAGTAACCAAATCCTCTACACTCCCAGACATATTGACATAGCAAATTCAAGACAATACCTTCAGAAACAATCACAGTTACTTTCACAAAATTTGCTATCGCAGAATTATGTCTAAAGCACTGTGTCAGCTATTTTAATGCCTGACCTTATAACTACTGGCAATGTATATGGTAGAGGGGAGAGAGCCTTGGTCAATTGTGGTTGAATAGACAGTGAAGCTGAACAGTCCAAGTCTCAACATAGAAAACATAGAAAACATAGAAAAATACAGCGCAGTACAGGCCCTTCGGCCCTCAATGTTGTGCCGACCGAATCCTACCTAACCTACACTAGCCCAATAACTTCCAAATGCCTATCCAATGCCCGCTTAAATGACCATAAAGAGGGAGAGTTCACCACTGCTACTGGCAGGGCATTCCATGAACTCACAACCCGCTGTGTAAAGAATCTACCCCTAACATCTGTCCTATACCTTCCACCCATTAATTTAAAGCTGTGTCCCCTTGTAACAGCTGACTCCATTAGCGGTAAAAGGTTCTCAGTGTCTACCCTATCTAAACCCCTAATCATCTTGTACACCTCTATCAAATCTCCCCTAAACCTTCTCTTCTCCAATGAGAACAGCCCCAAGTGCCTCAGTCTTTCCTCATACGATTTTCCTACCATACCAGGCAACATCCTGGTAAACCTCCTCTGCACTCGTTCCAATGCCTCCACATCCTTCCTATAGTATGGCGACCAAAACTGCACACAATACTCCAGATGAGGCCGCACCAGAGTCTTATACAACTGCAACATGACCTCAGGACTCCGGAACTTAATTCCTCTGCCAATAAAGCCCAGTACACCATATGCCTTCCTCACAGCACTATTTACCCGGGTGGCAACTTTCAGAGATCTGTGTACATGGACACCAAGATCCCTCTGCTCATCCACACTACCACGTAGCCTACCATTAGCCCAGTAATCCATCTTCTTGTTACTCCTACCAAAGTGAATGACTTCACACTTAGCTACATTGAATTCCATTTGCCACCTTTCTGCCCAGCTTTGCAACTTGTCTATATCCCGCTGTAACCTGCCACTTCCTTCCTCACTATCCACAACTCCACCGACTTTTGTGTCATCCGCAAACTTACTCACCCAGCTTTCAAGCTCCTCCTCTAGATCATTTATAAAGATAACAAAAAGCAATGGTCCCAAAACAGATCCTTGAGGTACACCGCTAGTAACTGCACTTCAAGATGAACCTATACCATCAACTACTACCCTCTGTCTCCTTCCAGCCAGCCAATTTCTAATCCAAACCTCTAATGCACCCTCAATGCCATACCTCCGTAGTTTTTGCATTAGCCTACCATGGGGTACCTTATCGAACGCCTTACTAAAATCCATATACACAACATCTACTGCTTTACCCTCGACCACCTCCTTAGTCACCTGCTCAAAGAACTCAATAAGGTTTGTGAGGCACGACCTGCCCTTCACAAAACCATGCTGACTATCCTTGATCACGTTATTCCTATCCAGATGTTCATAAATCTTATCCCTTACAATTCTCTCTAAGACTTTGCCCACCACAGAAGTCAGACTCACTGGCCTATAGTTACTAGGGCTATCCCTACTCCCTTTCTTGAACAAGGGGACCACATTCGCCATCCTCCAGTCTTCTGGTACTATTCCCGTTGACAATGACAACATAAAAATCCAGGCCAATGGCTCTGCTATCTCCTCCCTAGCTTCCCAGAGGATCCTAGGATAAATGCCATCAGGCCCAGGAGACTTATCTATTTTCATCCTTTCCAGTATTCCCAAAACCTCTTCCCTACATACTTCAATGCCATCCATTCTAATCACTTGTGACTCAATATTCACACCAGCAACAGTGTCCTGTTCCTGAGTGAATACTGACGAAAAGTATTGATTTAGTGTCTCTCCAATCTCCTCCGCCTCCACGCACAACTTCCCACTACTATCCTTGACTGGACCGATACCTACCCTAGTCATCCTTTTATTCCTGACATACCTATAGAAAGCCTTTGGATTTTCCCTAATCCTACCAGCTAAGGACTTTTCATGTCCCCTTCTCGCTGCTCTTAGCTCTCTCTTTAGATCCTTCCTGGCTACCTTATAACTCTCAATCGCCCCAACTGAACCTTCACGCCTCATCTTTACATATGCCGCCTTCTTCCCTTTCACAAGGGATTCCAATTCCTTATTAAACCACGGCTCCCTCACAAGACCCTTAACTCCATGCCTGACTGGTACATACTTATCAAGGACACTCCGTAGCTGTTCCTTGAACAATCTCCACATATCATTAGTATTCTTCTCTTGAAGCCTGTTTTTCCAATCCACACATCCTAAGTCATGCCTCACCGCATCATAATTTCCCTGCCCCCAGCTATAACTCTTGCCCTGCAGTGCACACTTATCCCTCTCCATCATTAAAGTAAAAGTCACCGAGTTGTGGTCACTGTCCCCGAAGTGCTCACCTACCTCCAAGTCTAACACATGGCCTGGTTCATTACCTAGAACCAAATCCAGTATAGCCTCACCTCTTGTTGGCCTGTCTACATATTGTGTCAGGAAACCCTCCTGCACACATTGGACAAACACCAACCCATCTAACGACCTCGAGCTATAGCTTTCCCAGTCAATATCTGGGAAGTTAAAGTTCCCCATAACAACCACCCTGCTACTTTCACTCTTCTCCTGAATCATCCTCGCAATACTATCCTCTACTTCTCTCGGACTATTAGGAGGCCTGTAGAAAACACCTAACAGGGTGACCTCACCTTTCCTATTTCTAACCTCAGCCCAAACTACCTCAGATGGCAAGTCTTCCTCCATCATCCTTTCCACCGCTGTAATATTATCCTTGACAAGTAATGCCACACCACCTCCTCTTTTACCCCCATGTCTGACCCTACTAAAACATTTAAACCCTGGAACCTGCAACAGCCATTCTTGCCCCTGTTCTACCCACGTCTCTGTAATGGCCACAACATCGAAGTCCCAGGTACCAACCCACGCTGCAAGTTCACCTACCTTATTTCTTATACTTCTGGCATTGAAGTATACACACTTCAAGCCACCCTTCTGTTTACAGGCACCCTCCTTCGAGATTGCTGCCTTGTTCATAACCTCCCTACACTCAAGGTCCTGTACCCTAAAGCTACAGTCCAGGTTCCCATGCCCCTGGACAAACATGGTTTGTCAAATTATGTTCTAGGCAGTCCTGATGATTCTGGAGCATTAGTGAATCTTTAGAACAGTACAGCACAGTACATGTCCTTCAGCCTTCCATGTTATGCCTCGATGTTTATTACGTGAGACAATTTAGTTGCTATTGTAAAGAATATTTCACAAAAGTAGTACTTACACTGATCCAGGTTTCTGATAGCCATTGCTTGTTGATGTGTCTAGTCTTCGTCTAATAGTCACTTTTGGAGGAAGTGCTGGGTTAGATGCAGTTTTGGGTGTATCTTTGAAATCCACTGAAGAAAGATTTTGAACAGAACTACTAAAGGTTCTAGTATTAGTACCTGGGGGAATAAAATCAAAGACTTTAATGCCTTTTTAAAACTTTAAAATTAGCAATTTTAACCATAAGAAAGACTACCTAACCACTTACCATCTGTTGTAGGGAGAGATGTTAGAGAAGTTGTTATTGATCTTTTAAGCCCAGTGTATTTATAGGATCCCTCACTGCACAAGTTTAATGTCTGAGATGTGTTTCCTACATTACTGACAGACAACAAACTCTGAGAACCTGCCTGACCATCTGTTTTGACAGTATCTTCACTGGAACTTGATTCTGGGCTAGTCGTCCAGACAATTGTGCTCTTTTGTCCAGGCAGTGAGGCAGGTGCTGACACCCATGGTATTCCACTGTCTCCTATCTCCCTTTGCAAATGACGCTGAGAAGAGCTGGTTTTCAAGGAACTGTTTATCTCTGAGGAATGAGAGGACAGAGACTCAATGCTTCCCATCGGTGTACTGTCTGGGCTGCTGCTGAAAGCATCACCTGAGAAAAGGAACAACTAGTATGAGAGTATGTACAGAATGTCACATTTCATTGCAGAAAATAGAAAAAGGTAGCATTATCAATTACAAGCATATGATCAGATACGAGATTTAAGGCATAAAAAATCTCTATCCAGGTTTTGAGAAGTTTGACATACTTTTATTGTTAAGAATTGAAAATAATCCCCTTAAGATGTAAAAATTATTAATCAAAATAGTGAAGAGGACAAATCACTTTTAACGTGAATATGTTTGTCAAAGGTAACACTTTCACTGTGTAATATTTTGCTTCACTTCAATACAACAATAAATGTTACTCTGTTCACAGTTTTTCAGGAATTCTAATCTTCCTGATGGAACCACTATAAAAAATAGTCAGTTGGTAAAGTAAAATAATCCTGTCAAAATAGCAAACTATCAAAAATGGAAAGCTGGATATTTCCATAAGAATATAAACGATAGGATTAGATCGAGACTGTATGAGTTGTCAAGCCTGCCACACCATTCAATAAGATTCTGATTGATCACTGACATCAATTCCATCTTCTTGCATGCTTCCCTTGATTTCCTCAGACATGAAAGACTTGTCCAGTTTAGCATTAAATATTTTCATGAATGAGGTATCCATGACCTTCTGGCACAGAGAATTCCAGAAATGCACAACCATTTGACATGTTTCCACATCTTATGATTAGCCCTCTACCTTCAGACCATATTCTACATTTGCCAGTCAAGGGAAACAACCTCTCAGTATCAACCTTGAGACTTTTTAGAAAATAGGCTCTTTCATTTTCATTCTCCTAAATCCTAAAGTGATAGGCCTAATTTACTCAGTGTCTCATCATAGGTCATAAAAATTGTCTAAATCCAGGATTATTCCCAATTTAATGATCCTTCACTCTACATCTTGCTTTAGGAATCAAAAACTGCACCAAGTACTCTAGGTGTGGTGTCAAAGGCCAAAACAATTCTAAGTTAAAAAGGCTTATTTGGGAGCATTAGCTTTTGGAGTGCCGCTCCTTCATCAAGACAACCATCTGAAGAAGGAGCAGCGCTCCAAAAGCTAGTGCTTCCAAATAAACCTGTTGGACTATAACCTGGTGTTGTGTGATTTTTAACTTTGTCCAACCCAGCCCAACACTGGGACCTCCAAGTCAGGTACACAATTCTAGCATGACTGTTATTCTTGTACTCCATCTCCTTGTGATGAAGGCCTTCCTTGCTGTCCTTGCATACTAACTTTGTGTTCCTAGGAACATCATCAATCATTGTGTTTTCCTGAGATGACTGAATGTTCGGAGATTCAATGTCACAATATTCTCCAGTCAGGTACTATCTCCCTCAATGGACCAGGTTGTGCATCTTTGAAATTCCTTGTGTCAGAAGGTCATGGATACCTCAGTCATGAAAATATTTAATGCTTAACTGGATAAATCTTTCATGTCTGAGGAAATCAAGGGATTGATAGATTCTTGTTGTCTCGAGGAATTAAGGGCTACGGGGAGAACGCTGGTAAGTGGAGTTGAAATGCCCATCAGCCATGATTGAATGGCGGAGTGGACTCGATGGGCCGAATGGCCTTACTTCCACTCCTATATCTTATGGTCTTTTGGTCTTATGGTCTTAAGATGGAATTGAGGTTCGTGATCAATCATCATCATATTGAATGGTGCAGCAGGGCTTGACAACGCAGCCTTGCAGTTCTATTTGACATTGTTCTTTATTAATCCTCAAGTAATGTTGGCTTCAGCACATTTGTTATGCTTGCCTAGAGTCAGTCTGCACCGTTGTCTCTTGCCTGTATGGTGTAGGAGACTCATCCAGCTGTGTTATAGTGATGGCAGGTACTCACTTTTCAACAGTAGTGCACTTCCTAGCCAATAGGTTTTGACGTTTTTGGAAAACATCAATGTTTTCCCATTAGAAAAGATGATTCTGTTGTTCCATGCTAACAATGTCTTTGTCAGGGGTAGTTTCAGCAAATCAAATGTGGTGTGCAACTGATGCTTTACAGTGAGCAATGCTGGAGAACTCTCAGTTGTTGAGTGGGTTCTCTTCCAGAGCATGAACAAAAATTGGTTCAGTCTTTTGGATAGTAACTTTTGTTTTCGAGTTATCTGTCAGGAAGGTTTCATTGTCTGAATAAAACTTTCCGTTAATTATTTATGTCGAATTCAGCTATAAATAAACTCGTGATATACACTGTGGACTGTTATCACAAACAAGTTGTTCTCGATAGTCAAACCATGCAATAATCTCCTCCAATCTATCAATGGTCTTCTCATTCTTAGTTGCTATTTTTATGGAGAAAACTTCTCTGCCTATTGCTTTACCTCCCTGTTTTGCTGCACTCCATGTGTTCTGATTAGAACTCTAAGAGCTGAAAAATGTGTTGCTGGAAAAACACAGCAGGCCAGGCAGCATCCTAAGAGCAGGAGAATTGACACCCTGGACACAAGCCCTCGTCGATTCTCCTGCTCCTTGGATGCTGCCTGGCCTGCTGTGTTTTTCCAGCAACACATTTTCAGCTCTGATCTCCAGCATCTGTAGTCCTCACTTTCTCTTAGAACTCCAAGATACAACCAAAGGCTTCCACACATAGATTACACTTCCTGTTGACTTCACCAGAACTAAATAGCATTAAAAAGAACTTCTTGCAGTTCTATGAGCTAATTCAGCATTGGTAGAAATCAATTAGCATCCAGTTTGAAAATAGTTGATGATCTTTTTAAATTCTACAATAGGTGTTCTCTCTACCTGCTAAATGTACAAGGTTGAGAGAGGATGTAGCTGAAATAGTGAGGTCACAAAATGGCAGCATTTCCCTACAATCAGTATCACAAGCTAACAGATATTTCCATTTGTCTATACAGCACACTTCGGGTACACTAATGCCTTCGCCAAGTTATCATCCAGCAAGGTTTGGAAGTCTATGTATAATACAGACTTCCTTTTTCAGTCAATCTGGCACCTATCACTCCAGAAAGACAGGCACTATAGAGTTTAAATTTCATACCTCACACCAATAACAGCATTAGCTAGGCAGTGAAGCCTTTTGCAAAATGAAGTGATTAATACTTTTAAGTGGCTATAATAAGCTGTCCTTTCTGTGATCCCTTTTGTTAAAGTCACAAAGTTAAGAGGTGTGAATGTCTTCAGTCTCTGTTATTAATACTTTATGGTCTGCATGATTAATACCTTTATAGGATTTTAGGAATTACACATCTTTTTCAAAGAATTTTTCTAGATGAGCACAATCTCCAACAGCAGCTCCATGTTTGTCATTGTTATGGGGATAGTGTGTACTATGTCAATGGGCATGAAAGGGGCATGATGTGGCACTTAAGTGTCTGATAGATCATGGAGTGTTGTGGGAAGTGAAGAAGTGCGGGTAAGGCCGCAGAAGCCTGACTGCTTTTAATACAAATGAGACAAAGTCCCAGAAAACTCCCTTTTTAACAGTACACCTCAGCACATGGCCACTCTTGCAGCTAGGTCCTGCTTCCGGGGTTCCTCCCCATCACCCAGCGAAAATTGGATCAACTGCTTTAAACCAAGGCAGATCTGCCAAGTCAGACAACATCCTTTTTTAAGCTACCTGCTTGAGTAGTGAGTATTCAGCCCATGGAACCATTAGATATCATTGCAGAAGACTCAGCCTGTTGATGCAACATTTCAATGCACCAATCTGCCACATCATTGCAGGACAGTGTTGACCTGGGCATCCACAACATTGACTGCTGACTAAATGAAGTCTCAAAGCATCAGGTCAACTGCTGATTAGTACCTACCCCCGATATCCTTCTCCTACTCTAGCACAGATGAATCAGTTCTTCCTCCATATTAAATAGGGTGCACAGCAAGCAGTAAGAGCATAGGATATACTGTACTTCACTGTCCATCATTAAAACTCATTTGATACCACTATGGCTGCCTGAGTTGGTTCAGTCCAAAAGGACAGAGCTGCTAACCTGGACCTATAGTAGATAGCATTTCCTCTAATTTTATTTCTAGCTGCACAGCCTCCAAGGTCCATGTGCAGTAGTGATGTCGAAAACTGGAAATGCATGGCTTAGAGGGGACATTGATGACAGGTGGCGACTGAGTCAAGAAGAGGGAAGACCTACTTTATCTTGCCCTCACCAGCTAGAAGGACAATAGCAGCAGAAACGTGGAAACCATTAACTGTAAGTTCCCCTACAAGCCACATATCACTTTGATTTGGAACTATATCACCATTCCTTCACTTTCACTGGGTCAAAGTCCTGGAACTCCCTCCCATTATACTGTTATGAAGTTGAACGTGCGTACTGTACCTTTAAGAGAGAGCGACTGCTACTTTGTACCAAGAACTTACAAGTACCTTTCATAAGACTAACTAGCAGTCCCAGAGCGTACTGGAAAATTGAAAATAAGTAACATTTAGATTTGAAATAGATACCTGAGTTGGTTGCTGTTTTGACAACAATTCAAATTTAACCTTTCCATTTAATATTTTAGTATGCCCCAGGATACTAAAACCCAATCAAGTTTGAATTAACATTTTCCCAACATCAAACCAATGAGACAGTCCAGTGTTGAGGGTATAGAAAAAGGCAGGCAGTTTGAAAGTTGGACAGAGTAACTGCCATCGAGAGAGTAATTGTCATTGAGAGAGATCCAAACACTCTCTATCAAAGGTAACTTGTCATATAAAAAATATTCGCAGTAAAACAAAGACGACTACCCAGGCAGGTCTTTAACCAGGAGAGAGACACCGACGACGATGGCCACTATGTGGTTTTGAAATTAAGTTGATGCAATTTTAATAAATGTTTTTATTGCGACAGTATGTTGTTATAGAGTTGGAAGCAGATAATAACTAATTAAGAGGAAGGGGGGCTTAGTGTTGCAAATAGTTGTAGTGGTTCTGTTCGCCGAGCTGGAAGTTTTTGTTGCAAACGTTTCGTCCCCTGGCTAGGAGACATCATCAGTGCTCTGGAGCCTCCTGCGAAGCGCTTCTTTGATGTTTCTTCCGGTATTTATAGTGGTCTGTCCTTGCCGCTTCCGGGTGTCAGTTTCAGCTGTCCGCTGTAGTGGTTGGTATGTTGGGTCCAGGTCGATGTGTTTGTTGATGGAGTTTGTGGATGAATGCCATGCATCTAGGAATTCCCTGGCGGATTGTTAGCTGTCTTCTTGTTTGTCCTATACATGAACACCAACTAGCTACGAAACGACACGACCAGCTATCCCTAGTAGCCACACACTCAGACAACAAGCAACATGAATTCGACTGGGAAAACACTACTATCATAGGGCAAGCCAGACAGAGAACAGCCAGGGAATTCCTAGATGCATGGCATTCATCCACAAACTCCATCAACAAGCACATCGACCTGGACCCAATATACCAACCACTACAGCGGACAGCTGAAACTGACACCCGGAAGCGGCAAGGACAGACCACTATAAATACCGGAAGAAACATCAAAGAAGCGCTTCGCAGAAGGCTCCAGAGCACTGATGATGTCTCCTAGCCAGGGGACGAAACGTTTGCAACAAAAACTTCCAGCTCGGCGAACAGAACCACTACAACAAGCACCCGAGCTACAAATCTTCGCACAAACCTTGTTGCAAATAGTTGTTGTTTAATGCTCACTTTGTAGAGTTAAGGAATTGATATTTTCTTTAAACAGAGGAATTTGTAAGTTCTCTGTGACTCATACTTTAACAGATTGTGAGGTGAGCTTTTCTGAGTGTTCGATTTAATTAATAGAAGGGTTCACCGCCATATCTAACAATATACTGTGTGTCAACTTGTGCCACATGGAATACAGCAGTTCAAGAGGTAGCACACCATCCCATTAGGGAGGGGCAATAAATGCTGATGTAGCCAGTGATGCCCATATCCTGTGAAAGTCTTTGTCAATTCTAGACACACATTTCCATACAACAGCTAGATTGGTGTATGTGGAGGATGAAGTCTGCAATTTATAGGGGAAAATGATCTTCCACATAAGGAAAACTGATAGACCAGCGATACTTTACAAACAGAAACCTCTTTCAATGCATTCTCCAAATGTAGATATTCAGGAACGTTTTGAATTTTTTGTTTGTATGTTTCAGCATGGGGCCAGTTTTAATGCAAACTTTTAAAGACTTTCAAAAAAAGGTTTAATCGATATGTTATGCTTACTGTCTGCATCAGCCAGACACAATGTTGGGCTATAGATGGCTTTGGGTCTTCGCGGGCCTGTTGACAGGCAAGTTGCCTTGCTTCGTCTCGATCCAGATCGCTGCTCAGGTTGAGGAAGAGGAACATTTGGGTCAGGTAGAGTATGGAATATCTATGAACGAAGGAAATAAAACACTGACTGGTAAAATATTTCAAAATATTCTACGTTATAGGATTTTAAATGTAACTGAAGTAGAAGTTATGTTGCCTGCATTGTACTCAGCAACAGGTTATTGATTTACCATTCAGAAATGCAATATTAATTCTCATTTTAAAAAAGCTAATCTGAAAATATACCAATCAATGTTATAAAGGCATTTCTTTTCAATCAAAAATGACATTCAACACACTTTTGCTATTGCTTGACATTTTGAGCTGAGACTGAGTGAAGTTCTGTTTAATCCACCCAAACATTGTGCTTCATCCACAATGGAGCAACTTCTCGTTTTATTTCCCCTCCTTAATGTTACATCTAACATGCACACAAACATGTGTATACACACACACACACGTACATATACACACACACATACACACAAACAAACATGTATACACACACAAACACACAAACATGTATACACACACACAAACATGTATACACACATACACAAACATATATATACACACACAAAATGTATATACACACATACAAACAAATATGTATATATGCACACACACACAAACATGTATACACACATACACACACACACACACTCACATACACACACAGACGCACACACAATACTGCAAAATGAGATTATAGCACAAGAATATTTGGACTATTTTTCAGTCCGGTTCTTAAGCAAAAACTTTCACTGTGTGTATTCAATTACTGTCACATTTTACAGGACAGGAGGTGTCCATTTGACTGAACATCGTCCTTCCACATATTTTTTTGAAAAATCTGAAACATCCGTCTGATCTCCCAGTCACTGCTTCAACTTTGAAAATAGCAATGTGTTGCTCAACTGCTCCACGTGGCAAGGTTTTATATTGTAATAATTATATACAAAAATCTCTTCTAAATTCTCTCTTATCTTCATTAGTGGCCATTTAAAATCCTCCACTGCTCCCCAGATATAAGAAATAGTGCTTCCATAATAACCTGATCAAAACTGAAAGTCACTATTAAATCTTTTAGCTTTCTCTACTCTACTCCAAATAGTCTCAGTGTCTTAAGTCTATAAGAAAAGGGTCTCATTGTAACTACATTCATTAAATACAGCAGGTACAATGCCCCCTTTTGTTTAGTCTCAGGAGTCAAGATGCACAAATGGTCACAGAGAGTACAGTTGCCTGATTGGGTCTTTTGCAGACGTTGATATTGCCAAACCCCTTTCAAAGCTCCTGTGTGATTCTTGCTCTTGAAGTTGTGTCTGATCACTATGAATACCACAAAGAGGAATAAAATGGACAAGCAAAAATGTACTAATATTCTGGCTATTGCTGAGACTTATTTATCACAGGTGGGAATGACCTTCACTAATTTAGTGAAGACACTAAATTAATGCAGGTCTTGATGGCTCAGTGGTTAGCACTGCTGCCTCATAGCACCAGGATCCCAGGTTTGATTCCAGCCATGGGCAATGTCTGTGTCGAGTTTGCACATTCTCCCCGTGTCTGCGTGGTTTTCTTCCGGGTGCTCTGCTTTTCTCCCACAGTCCAAAGATGTGCAGGTCTGGTGCATTGGCCATGCTAAATTGCCCATAGTGTCAGGTGCATTAGTCAGAGAGAAATGGGTCTGAGTGGATTACTCTTCAGAGGGTTGGTGTGGACTGGTTGGGCCGAAGGGCCTGTTTCCACACTGAAGGGAATTTAATCAATGAGCACAAGAATGTGTTTTGTCCAAAATCTGCCAGGGTCAGGGACTGTAAAATTCATTGTAAAGAACACCAGAGATCTCTTGGCAACTGAGGATCTCATGTTAGGTGAAATACCCTTTCTGCTTTTGCCAAAGTATATTGCTCACAAATTTGTCTGTAGTCATCAATTTCAGTCACCATTCTGTGTCACTGCTCTCTGATCAGCCAGTTGTCACTTACAACGTTTGGTGTCCCACTTGCTCAGCGATGGGTAGCTGTCTGTGTTTGTTGGAGTTCAGTCAGCTCAGCTCCAGGACATCCCTGAAGTTTTTCAGGGTAGTGTCCTATGCCCAACCATCAGTGGCTGCTTCATTAATAACTTTCCCTCCATCATAAGGTCAGGAATGAAATTTCCATTCACAACTGCTCAGATATTGAAATAGTCTGTGTCCATATGCAGCAAGATCTGGGCAATAAGCAAGCTTCTGCTGATGAGTATTTAGTAACATTCATGCCACACAAGTAGCAGGCAATGATCATCTCTAACAAGAGCATTACCATTGCTGAATACCTTTCCTTCAACATTCTGGGGTGTTATCACTGGCCAGAAGCTGAACTGGATTAGTCATAAAAATGATGTGATTACAAAAACAGCTTAGAGACGAGGAACTTTGGAGAATCAGGAAGTAATTAACAGCAAAGCATGTCCACCATTTACAAAGCACATGTTAAGAGTGTGATGGGAATACTCCCCTCTTGTTTGGATGGGTATTGACACCTAGCAGGACAAAGCAGCCCGCTCAATTGGCAACCCATATATCGCCTATAAGAAAGCACTGCAAAACTCATCAAAGTTTCTTCCATTTCACCTTCTAAATTTGTGGCCTTTATCATCTAGAAGGATAGTGGCAAAGTTTGCATTGGTTTTGACCAGGACGGAAGTGTGATTGCTCTCTGGTTGTGCTCATATTAGCAAATTATTGGAAGTCTGACAAATAGAATCTCTTATAAGAATTAAGTGAATATTCCTCAAAGCCTACTGGAAACAATCTGCATGCATTGGTGTTGTCAGAAGCCGAGCAAAATGTAATCCCATATAATCAGTGATGTTATAGGTCATGCAGTCTGCCCAAGTGACCTGGCCAGTTATATCTCATTTATTTTACACTTTTGATACATATCTGTCTATCTTTGTGAGGGGGTGGGGACTAGAGTTAAAAGCCAAGTAAAAAGACTACATTGGCATTGGATTCTCTTAAAAGCGGGTCTTGATTGACAGCTTTTAGGACCCATAAGCTGTTGGTCTCTGCTTGGCTGACGTTCTAGTGAGGTGGGATACCAGTGTTGATGCTTCTAATATGCTGAGAGGATTACTGGGAATCTCCCAACTAGCTCATTGGTGTGCAATTTGGCAAAACATCCTCGGCAGTGGGAGCGGCAAGTTAGTCACCACCTATCATTTATAAAATGGGGAAATTTGGGACTCAATACATGGACAGATGGCAGATATAATGAATATGAAATAAGCAGGAAGACAACTTTAAAAAGAGACATTTTTGTTTTGTCTTTATCCATGACTTATGACAATGAACTATTTAAAATATGAAATATAGCCACTGAAAAGAAAAAAAAATTTCAATCCTACCTTTTCATAATTCTCAATCAGAATCTCAACCACAATGTTCTGAAATTTAATGTTCATCATTGCTGCTACAGTCTCTTCTTGGGATCTCATTAATGTTGGACCAAAAATCACACCTAAGTTAGATATAGTCATCAGGTTCTTTTGACTGTGAGTGGAAACTCTGAAATTACAGATTGTGAAAATTATTGCATTCAGAAGTGGCATTTACATTTATTTATAACTGGGAAATGGACAAAGCAGCTGAATCTATGACAATGTAGGAATATTAAGGCTGCAAGAGATCATTCTACTTTAGGCAATGTATCATCAGCTATCTCTTGCACTTTTTAATCACTTCTTCTGCCAGAAATGCATTCCATGTCTTCTTGAATACAATCCATCTTCACAGAGAAAGTAGTTACATCAAAATTGTTTGTTCTGAGTCTCTGCAAGTTCACTATCATTCCCTGAGGTTTTCATTCAAATAGGTATTTATCAGAAACCCACTGATCCAGTTCTCTTGTTACTCTTTAATTTAAGTTTCTGCCATTTTATATTGCAAAGAAAAATGATCTGAAAAGAGTTGTGTTTGAGGACTCTCGAAAGAGTGTATGTTCACTTTAAGATAGAAAGTGTTTTCTGAATTTTTAAAGTAAATTTAAAGTAAAGCAACAGCTGCAGGATATAACAAGTAAGAGATGGACTGTTCCAAAATATACACATGTAGCAACTGACTGTTAAATGGGTAACCGAGTTTAGTTGCTGTTTTGACAACAATTCAAATTTAACCAATTAATTTAAATTTTGCCCAGGATACTAAAATTCAATTGAGTTTGAATTTATTGTATTGACAGCATCGGACTAATGATTGCGTACGATGTTGGGGGGTGGGGAGGAGGAGGACAGAGGGGGATATAAAACCAGGGCATTATGAAAATTGGTTAGAGCAACTGCCACCGAACAGGAGACCAACTGCCATAGAGCCGGAGAGCTAACACCCTATCTAACATCTTGCTCTCAAAGAAATAAGAAGGCACTCTCCCTCAAAAGGTACGTTTTCCTGTAAAAGCAGTAAAAAGTAAGAAGATGACCCAAGGAGATGAGCAGACAGAAGATTGAAGACAGTGGAGAAGAGAGAGACTGTGTGGACTTCTTTGGTTAATGTAATGTTTAATAACTGTATTATTAGAGTAACATTTTTATAGAGTCTGGGTCAGATAGTATTTAGTTGAGAAAAAAGGGGGCTTGGATTTGTTAATAGTTTTGTTTAGTGTTCTATTAGGAAAATAAATTGTTATTTTTCTTTAAATAATGGAAATTAGGAGTCCTCTTTCACTTCGTCATACCTTTAACAGATTATGAGGCGAACTTTTCTGGATGTTTGGTTTTAATTAACAGAGGGGTTTGGCCTCTGTGTTACAACAATGCCTAATGCTCGAAGATCATTTAGATGCAATTCCATTCTAAATTTGTTTGACAAGTCCCTTTCCCAATCTCAGCTTTATATTTATCTGAACCAAAAACATATTTTTATTCAAACTACTTCATCTCCTCAATTAGTGTAAAAAGTGAGGTCTGCAGATGCTGGAGATCAGAGTTGAAAATGTGTTGCTGGTTAAAGCGCAGCAGGTCAGGCAGCATCCAAGGAACAGGAAATTCGACATTTCAGGCATAAGCCCTTCTTTTCTTTTGGTTCATTAGTTTTACAATTTGATACATGGCCATTATGTGGATTTGAACTGTTCTGCAAACATAAATATTCTTCCAAACAACTGGGGTGCCCATGTTTAAGTTCCATCGATACGGCAGAAATGATTAATGGCCAACAGAAAACCTGCACTATGTTCCTCACTTTTAATGTGAACTCCAGGTTCCTGGACATGATACTAGAGGAGAGGTTTTTTTGTAAATTTTTGTAGGTCATCCATGTGAGGCATGACTAATTTACCTTGGTCATATTTTCTCTTCATGCTTGCTACCATTATTATTGCACTCATTTATTTTGTAAGTTGCTCAAAGGAAAAGCACATTTTCTGGACTGGCAGCCTGGAGTACATTTGTCAATTCGAACTTTGTTTGAATTAGATATTATTCTTTACTCTTTCTAGCCAATGTTTTCACAAGATTTTCATTATTTGAGAGATCCATGTTTCCATCCCTGATCAGTTTAGAAGTTAGAGCTAAAGTTATTTAACTAGATAATACAGTTAGATTTGATGGAGCAAAGTGTCCCAGCTCTAATCGCCAAGTCACATTTACTGGAAGCACATTCTCATGTTTGTCAAATCCTTTGAGTGAATAATTTGCTGGATTTCACCTAGAAAGGTTCACATGATTAATGGTCACTTTGTCTTTGGCTCAAAGATCCAATGAGAAAGTGAGGACTGCAGATGCTGGAGGTCAGAGTTGAAAGGTGTGGTGCTGGAAAAGCACAGCAGGTCAGGCAGGATCCGAGGAGCAGGAGAGTCGATGTTTTGGGCATAAACCTTCCAATTTCCTGTCACTAGAGAAATGTTTTGAAAAGGGTAGGGAAAAAACATATGACGGAAAAGTTGGAAGGATAATTGAACCAAGGTAACAGATACATTTCAGCCCCATTTTCAAGGTCTACATTTTATTCGCATTTTGTATTATAATTTGATTTTGTACAAGTTTTGCTATTTGATTCCAAGCTAGAATAGTTTGATTGAAGGTTGGGGTATTCGCAGTGGTGCAAGTTGAGGAACATGCAAAAATTAGGAATAATAGTACCTCTAGTGAGAGAGACTTGTTCAGTATTGAGACTATCCTAAATTGACTATGTTGTTAAAAACTTGAGACACTTTAAAATTAAGAGTTAAGTTGGTACCTTATAGATTAATTTGATTGGAGAAAGTTAATGCATTTTATCAAAAACACTCACATTTCATCCTTGCAAGTAATGACATTACCAGTATCCTTCAATTAGCAGATTACTCTGACATTAACATTATGAAGTGTTATAAAACAGTAAACTAATTTCAAAATGTTAGATTACATTTCTAAAATGCAAAATAAATTAAATAAGCATGATTACCATTGACAGACATCTCGTAATGACTGAAAAAATATAAAACTACTCACTTCACCAAATGTTTCAGCAAAAGGTCAAGCATCTCTCTGTTCTTTTCTGGCAATTTATAAACCAATGCATGAACAGCACGGACTCTGTAATTTTGGTCATCTGATTCTGTAGAAGTTTGTACAATAGATTCAGTCTATAGATTAGATTACTTACTTACAGTGTGAAAACAGGCCCTTCAGCCCAACAAGTCCACACCAACCCGCCGAAGCGCAACCCACCCAAACCCATTCCCCTAAATTTACCCCATCCCCAACACTACAATTTAGCATGGCCAATTCACCTAACCGGAGCACCCGGAGGAAATCCACGCAGACACGGGGAGAATGTGCAAACTCCACACAGAGAGTCACCTGAGGCGGGAATTGAACCCAGGTCTCTGGCACTGAGAGGCAGCAGTGCTAACGACTGTGCCACCATGCTGCCCCAAGTGTCTATTGACACTTTTTTAAAATGCTAGAATTAATAGTAGATTAAACTGATATTTCAGTTTGCAAAATACCTTTCATTCAAAGAATGTATTTTAAAATAATGACTGTCTGATGGCCAAATACATTCTTTCCCCTTAAATTGCACAACAACCATTAATCACTTCAGCATGAAACTCAATTTATGGAAGAAATTTACCTTCAAACTGAAACTTTAATAATTGAATCTTCTCCATGACAATTTTATTCAACCTTCCAGTATTCAACTGAAAGTTTGGGTATGTCAGCATAGAAAGAAAAGCAGGTTTGCCTCTATCTTTCTGGTCCTCTTTTGGGGCCACTGCCAACCTGACAAAATGCAGCATGAGGCGGAATGGCTTACAGCTGAATTTTCATTTGCCCTACTTGAAATGATTCAGAAACCAATGAAAAAACTCCAGGATCCCAGCAGTAACTGACCTATCTACTGCGTCCAACATGAAAAGCATGTAAACTCTGTGTTCTCATTCTTCTCTTAAAAGTCTGTTACTTTCAAACTAGCGCAGAAAATAATGTTGAATCTTTATAATAGCTACTTACTAACAGCTGCAATTAAATCCTTATGCAGTTTATAAGTCATCAATGGTTCTACAAGGCATCTAAGATAGAAAAAAAATACCCTTGATTAGGATTTAGACATTTGGTAACTTTTATAGTGATTTGTAACTTGATGATCAACCACAAGCAACCAAATAAATCTAAACCTGACATACCACTAGTTATGCCAGCATTACACCACTCTTTTCTAATTGCTGAGTAGCAAAAATGTATGTCCCCATATGCAAAATTCTAAACTGTCAACTGTCTTGAACACTTCTCTCGAATAGTACCCAGAGTATTGGAAAGCAATGGCAGAATTTCGGCCAGTGTTCGTAAATTCCTTTCCCAATTTATTTTAAAACCTAAATAAAAATCATGAATGTGAAGTATTGCATTATAATACAACAAACAAAGATAGGGCTTGTACAATTATTGGTAGGGCCTTGGGTAGACAGGATGGTGAAAAAGGTGTTCAGCACACTTGCCTTCATTGTTCAGTCCGTTGCGTACAGGAGATTGTGCGTCATGTTGTTCTTGTACAGGACATCAGTGAGGCTTGTTCTGGAATACTGTGTTCTGTTTTGGTTGCCCAGTTACAGGGAGGCAATTACTAAGCTGGAGAGGGTTCAGAAGAGATTGACCAGAGTGTTGCTGGGTACGGAAGGTTTGAGTCATAAAAAAAGGCTAGATAGACTGGGATTCTTTTCCACTGGAGCATAGGAGGTTGAGAAGTGACCTTATAGAAGTTTACAAAATCATGAGAGGTATGCAGAGAGTTAATGGTAGGTGCCTTTTTCCTAGGATGGAGGATTTCAAGACTGGAGTGCTCATTTTTAAGGTGAGAGGAGAGAGATTTATAAAAGACTTGGCAAATGTTTTACACAGAGGGTGGTACGCGTGTGGAATTAACTTCCTGAGGAAGTGGTGGATGTCAGCACAATTACAACATTTAAAAGACATTTGGATCAGTACATAAATAGGAAAGGTTTAGAGGAATATGGGCCAGGAACAGACAAGTGGGACTGGATTAGTTTGGGATGATGTTCAGCATGGACTAGTTAGATCAAAGTGACTGTTTCTGTGCTGTATGCTAGAAATCAGAAACAAAAACAGAAATATGCAGAAAACTCAGCTTCTGTGGACAGAAACCAGAGAATTAATGTTTTGGGCTCAATGACCATTCTTCAGAACTGCAGTAAAGCAAATACATTGGGTGGAGAAGTCCAATGTGTACTCAATATGGAATGTTGCTAGCAGCACAGAGTGTGGCTGCAGATTGTTTTACGAATTAAGGCGCTGGCCCTACTGCTGTCAACAAGTTCCCCATGTCAGGAAGGGATGCCGCTGCACATGTAGATGGTCAGATAGATAGTATAAACACATGTAATACTTATGTATTCTGTCTATGAAAACTTGTATTGAGACTTATAAAATTCACAAGATAGCATGACCGCAAAAGAATGTAAAGTCATATCATTTCCCTCCTGGTCATTTGAGAAAATTAAATGTCTAAACTTTATTCTGGCACTGCAGTACAATGCTTTGACATTTCTTCCTTATAAGTTACATTGTCTTTTATATATTTTAACTTAGGCCTGGTCTGTCCACTCATGGATACAATAGATTCTAATGCACCTAATATTGGAGGAGTGAGATCCGCTAGAAACGTAGCCAACTTAAAATAAAATGTGATAATATCAGCTCAAACAAGCTGACTCTATTCCACCAGTCACTGATAATACAGAAAGTGAGCAAATGCTGAAATTTGAAGCCACCCCCTCTTTAAAAAAGAACTATTAAGCCTGTTAAAAAGCAATTAACTGTAACGTGCCAATGCTCACTCTGTTTTTCATTACTCATATGGGAAACATGTGAATGCGGTATGCCACGTATAAGGAAGCTTCAAGGGGACAAACAAAAAGCCTCCAAACAGGACCTTTCCCGTGTGTAACAACAGCATTTGGCTATCAGTAGACTTCATTTGTTTAGTTTTAAAGATTAACATAACAATTTTGGAAAGAGTGAGATTGAAGGGGTCCTTTAAATTGGTGGCTGGAACATACCTCCCATCTTCTCCTGCGAGGCATTTTGCCTCACATAGGATTTGGATTAGAAATCCCCTTCATAAAAGCTGACTCAAAATGCAAAACAGTGAGAGTAGGAGTGAGGGGAGTGCACACTTCTTGTTCTCCCTCCATTAACCATATCAAAACTGCAAAATTCAGCCCCAGTAACCCATACCTGAGATAGTTTTTAAGGCCACTTGTAATGGTCTTCATATCCCACAATTCACTATCAAGTTCCATGTCAGGTGCTGCTTTAGGTGCTATCGAGAGAGGAAAATTATATATATTAAATTTAACAAAGACAGCAATTTAATTTTACAACACATGTACTTATTGAAGAATATAAACATGATAAACATCACAGCTTCAACTAGCTTACACAGGACAAACCATTTTCCAAAAATCAAGACTTTGTTTTACAAAAAAGCAAATTGCCAACCATGAAGGTTTTACAGGAATATTATGCATTTCTCAGCTATACTTCATTATATAGAATTTTCCTCAACAAAAGCATAATGGTAAAACCAAATGTATTTCCTTTTTTGTAACTTGCAATGGCCTCCTTCTGTAGCATCCAATTCTCAAGTTAAACTTTCAGTGGAGAGTGGTGCTTGAGCATGTAGCATAACAGAAATACTGGATCCAAACAAGTTAATAGGCAGGAGTAGGAAGATTAGAAAAAAACAAGTTTTACTATTTTGTGCAATAGCCAAGCAAAGGAATTGCATTTGAATGGTATGACCCAGTACTTCGGAGTTGAATTATATTGGACAATTTGATCAGACAGTAAAAAAAATTGTACTTTGGTCAGAATACATTCAATCAGTGCACGTGTGTCTATTGTGATGGATGCTGCTCTTTTAACAAGGTTATGTTGTCCTTGGTATTTTTTCAGGGGGGTTATAAAAACACAGGTTCAGAAAAGTCTGGGCTTGGAAGGGTTCTAGAACCAATTTGATTACAGCTAATAGATACTGTCTCAGACAAAAGGCTTCCAAGATTTAAAAAAAACTTGTACAATGAAAGGCAGTTCTCCCAGCTCAGCTTATCTCTGGTTTGATTTTTTTTTTGGCAGTCTGGCTATTCATTGAAAACAGTCAGGCAGTTGGGAAGTTCTGGATGTAGGTTTGCTCAATGAGCTGGAAGGTTCATTTTTAGATGTTTCGTCTGATACTAGGTAACATCTTCAGTGAGCCTCCAGATGAAGTTGGGAAGTTGCTGGACCCAACAGCATAAATGATATGGTGGTGAGGATGGTAACCTATGTAACTTGATTCTTGTAGTTGTAGTTACAATGAGAATGGATCAGATAGATGACAATGTAAAATAGCAACACATTTACAAATGTCAGCTTGTATTTGCAATGAAATGTCAGTTGTCCTACCTATCTGCCCTCAGAAGGTCTTTTTTGTTTCTTCCGACTCTGAGTCATAAGAGTAATGTTTTCTAAAAATTTATTCATGAGATGTGGGCGTTACTGGCGAGGCATCTTGCTTATCCAAATTGGTGGAGGGCAGATAAGAGTCAACCTTATTGCTGTGGGTCAAGAGTCAAACTTAGGCCAGACCAGATAAGGATGGCAGACACTAAAGGTCATTAGTGAACCGGATGGGTTCTTACAACAATCAACACTCATCATTAAACTAGCTTTTTTATTCTAGATTTTTATTGAATTGGAATTCCAACATCTGTCTTAATTGGATTGCAATCCATGTCCCCATAACATTTACCTGAGGTTCCATCGTCCCATAATATTATCATTATCACTCCCAGGTAAAAAATGAGGTCTGCAGATGCTGGAGATCAGAGCTGAAAATGTGTTGCTGGTTAAAGCACAGCAGGTTAACCTGCTGTGCTTTAACCAGCAACACATTTTCACTCCAAGGTAAAGAAAGGTTACAAAGGCACAGTGATTTATCCAGGAAAATGCAGTGTGATTCACAGATACATAAGAGAAATGGATCTTTTTGCCCACAAACACAATGAGCACAGAATATCTGCACAGTGCAAATTACATGCATAAGATCAGTCCCAGCCATACAAGGCTGTCAGGTATCTGGACATGATTAACTTATCCAATTATTGAAATTTTGCAAAGGAATAAGTTCCATTATAAGCAGCTGAAGTATACACTTTGGACAAATGTTTCAAAATATTGTATGTTAATCCATTTGTCTGATTAATTACCAATAATACCACCTTCTGTCCTATTCAATTCTGCCTGTTGCAAGCAAGTATAATTGACATTATGGTATTATGCCAGTATCAATGTTTATAAAAATGCAGAGTAGCATAACCTTTCTGTTATTTTTAATTATGACAGTATAACACAGATATTAATCATAGAATTGTCGAATTCCTACAGTGTGGAAGCAGGCCATTCGACTCATTGAGTGCACACTGACCCTCTGAACAGCATCCCACCCAGACCCGCTCCCCTACCCTCTCTCTCTAAGCTTGCATTTCCCACCTAATCCACCTTAGGCTAATCCACCTAAACTGCACATCTTTGGACTGTGGGAGGAAACTGGAACATCCAGAGGAACCCATGCACATACGGGGAGAACGTACAAACTTCACACATTCACCCAAGGGTGGAATTGTACCCAAGTTCTTGGTGTGGTGAGGCAGCAGTGCTAACCACGGAACCACCTTGCTGCCCTAATTAATTGATTATTCACAATATCATGCATGAATTAGATGCTTATGCTTGCAAGTATTTCAAGTTTTACTGGGAACAGACAATCAAAATTCATTTTAAAAAGTTTAACACAATCCTTAAGAAAACTCCACACTGCATTATTAACGTGAAACATATTTTCATTATGACACACTGCAAAGGTTGAGGAAAATAACCTGCCAACAGCAAATGATGATCTTTTTTGCTCATTATTTCATTTTTTTTCCCTCTTACCTCCAAAATGAGACTTGATTATTCACTTATATTTATATGAGAACATCAGCAGATATTTACTTTCTGGAAAGCCAGCCAAAGTAATTAAGAAATGCCATGCTCGATATTAATATTGCTATGGGATTTCCATCTGATGTCCTTCCATTGTAAGGAGTCAGAATAGATTCAAAATTAACATAGAAATCGACTTTAATTTTTCTTAAAAATATGAGAAAAAATATTAGGTGAAGCAGAAATTTGCCTGACTTTAAAACACTTTAACTACTATCCCAAATACATCACGCATCAAACGTTCTATTGACATGTCTAAAGCATCATGCATGTTGTAATCTTATCTACATATAGGTGATGTTCTGTATGATGGCTTCATGTTTTAAGAAACAGATCCTCTAGACAAAGATCTGCAATAAATCGACCTTTACTTACACACAACTAATAAATGTAACAAGGCATTTAGGGATATAGGAAACAGATCTATGTAAAAGTTTACAGCTGTGTTTAATAATTGAAAATCTAAGAATAAGCTTTTTAAAGAACATATACAATCCAGTATATCAAATGAAAAAAATGCAATGTATAATCTGTGCAACTCCTTTTGAGAATTAATGTAACGTCTTACCAAATACAGTATTCATTAGCTTCTGCACTTTGGAATTTACTCCACTCATTCTGTACAGTCCCATGGCATTAATACCTTCAAATAGATATGTCAAGGTTAAAAACACTGAGAAAAATTGAGAATCAAACAAGTCCTTCCAAAGAAATTATGATCATTAAATGGCATGTACTAAATTCCAACAAGTAATCAGTGAAAAATAATTACGTTGTGTGTTTGATTTTCTCTAATGCAAAAGTGTTGGAAATAATAAATTTTTAAAAATAGCAGGACTGGCAACATCAGTGGAGAGGAGAGCAGGATTACCATTTCAGGTCCCTGATACCACATAAAATAGGAATAGGAGGCAGCTGTTCTGGCTCCTCAATCCTGTTCTGCCAATCAGTAGGATCACAGCTGATCCAGCATTTCTAACGTGCACTTTCCTGTCAGTTTTCCGAAATTGTTGATTCCCTGACTGATCAAAAAGCCATTTCATCTTTAAACATACATAAGACTTCTGTTCCCAGCTCTTTGTGGCAAGTAGTTCCAAAGACTCTAAACCCTCTGAAAGAAGAAGTGTATTTTCATCTCAGTTTTAAATTGGTGCCCCTTCATTCTGAGACTATGCCCTCTAGTCCTAGACTCTCCCATGAGCGAGAACATCTTTTCAGCATTGACCATGTCAAGCCCCTTTAGAAATCTCCATGTTTCAATGCAATCACCTCTCCAGCGAGTAGAGTCTAACTTGTTTAGCCTTTGCTCATAAGTAAATCCATCCATCCTGGTAAGCAGACTGTGAACCTTCTCTGAACTGTCTCCAATTAAACAATCTTTCTTTAAATAAGAGGATCAAAACACAGCTCACAGTACTCCAGATGTAGCATCACCAACACCTTGTACAGTTAAAGCAATACTTGCCGATTCGTATACTCAAACCCACTTGAAATAAAGACCACCATTCCTTTACCCTTCCTGATTACGAGTTGCATCTGTACATTTAGCATTCTGTGTTTCGTGCATAAGTACTCTCAAATCCCTTTGTGCTGCACTTTTCTGCAGTTTTTCTCCATTTAAATAATACTGTTTTTTGTTTTCTCTTCCAAAATAAAAACTTTACATCTTCCCACATCAACTCCATTTGTCAATTTTTTGCCCAATTACTTAATCTATCAATCTCTCTTTGTAAATTCTATCCCTCTCGCAACTTGCCTTCTACCTATGTTTGTGTCATCAGCAGAATTGGCTGCAGTACATTTACTTCCTTCCTTCAAGTGAGTAATATATATTAAAAGCTGGATTACAGTCAGGGGAGGAAAGGGAACCAACAGATAGGGCAGGGATCCCTTGTGGTCGTTCCCTTCAGCAATATGTATACCGTTTTGGATATTGTTGGTGGGGACGGCCTAGCAGGGAAAACCATAGTTGTCAGGTCTCTGGCACTGAGCCTGGCACTGAGGCTCAGAAGGGAAGGAGGGAAAATAGAAAAGTGCTAGTGGTAGAGGACTCGATAGTTAGACAGATTGACAGGAGATTTTGTGGTCAGGAATGGAACTCCCGGAAGGTAGGTTGCCTCCCTGGGTCCTTGATGTCGCCAATTGGGTTTACAGGATTCTGAAGGGGGAGAGTGAGCAGCCAGAAATCGTGGTACATATTGGCACCAATGATATAGCCAGGAAAGGGATTGAGGATCTGAAAAGTGACTACAGAGAGTCAGGTTGGAAGCTGAAGAGCAGAACGAGGAGTGATCCCGGGTTTGCTACCGGTGCCACGGGATAGTGAGGTGAGGAACAGTCAGCAAATGCAGCTTAACACATGGCTGCGAGGCTGGTGCAGGAGGGAGGGCTTCAGATACCTAGACCATTGGGATACATTCTGGGGAAGGTGGGACCTGTACATGAAGGACAAACTGAAGGGGCACAAATGTCCTGGGTGGGAGATTTGCTCCTGTGGTTCGGGAGGATTTAAACTAGTTAGGCAAGGGGTTGCGATCCAGAGTTACATATTTGAGAGGGAGCTAGTCTTAGATGGGGCAGTGACAGGATGTAGTGAACCTATCAGGAAGGCTTTTCATGTGATGAAACTAAGGGATCAGTTGAAGTGTGTTGGCTTTATTGCAAGTGTCAGAAATAAGAGTGATGAACTTAGACCATGGATCAGTACTTGGGGTTACGATGTTGTGGCCATAACAGAGACGTGGGTTTCACAGGGACAGGAATGGTTGCTTGATGTTCCAGGGTTTGGAACATTTAAAAAGAACAAGGGAGAGTGGAAAAACAGGAGGGGGTGTAGCATTGCTAATCAGTTGGTGCATCACAGATACAGAAATGAAGGTTATTGAGGAAGGTTTGTCGACTGAGACAGTATGGGTGGAAGTTAGGAACAGCCAGGGAGCAGCCACCTCATTGGGAGTTTGCTTCAGACCCCTTAATAGCAGTAGGGAGATTGAAGAATTCATAGGCTGACAGATTTTGGAAAATGCAGATGTAGCAGGGTTGTTGTTATGGGTGACTTCAACTTTCCCAATATTGACTTGAAACTCCTTAGTGCAGATGGTTTAGATGGAACAGTTTTGTCCGATGTGTTGAAGAGAGTTTCCTTACTCAGTATGTAGGCAGACTGACAAGGGAAGAAGCCATTTTGGATTTGGTGTTCAGCAATGAGCCAGGACAAGTGTCAGATCCCGCGGTGGAGAACATTTTGGTGACAGTTACCAAAACTGCATTACATTTAGTATAGCCTTGGAGAGGGAAAGGAGCAGTTACCAAGGGAAGATATTTAATTGGGGAAAAGGAAATTATGACGTTATCAGACAGGAGTTGGGAAGTACAGATTGGGAGCAATTGTTCCACAGAAAGGGCACAGCAGACATGTGGAGACTATTTAAGGAGCAGTTGTTGTGAGTGATGCATAAATTTGTTCCTCTGAGACAGGCAAGAAGGGGCAAGATTAAGGAATTGTGGATAATGAGAACAGAGGAGCTTCTCGTCAAAAGGAAGAAGACGGAGGTGGAGGAAGCAAGGATCTAGCACAGCTTTAGATGGTTACAGGCTTGTAGAAAGGAGGTCAGAAATGGACTGAGGAAAGCCAGGAGGAGGCACAAAAAAGGCTTGGCAAGAAGGATTAGGGAGAACCCAAAGGCATTTTACTCATACATGAGGAATAAGAGAATTATCAGGGAGAAGGTAGGACTGGTCAGGGATAGCGTAGGAAACTTGTGCTGGAGTCTGAGCAGATAGGGGAAGCCCTAAATGAGTTTTTTGCTTCCTTGTTGTGAATGAGAACTTTGAGGAGCTGGGAAACAGGCTTGAACAGATCAAGATTAATGAGTTGATGTGCTAGAAATTTTGGCAAGCATTAAGATTGATAAGTCCCCAGGGACAGACCAGATTTATCCCAGGATGCTCTGGGAAGCGAGAAAGGAGTTTGCTAAGCCGCTGCTGAGAATATTTGCCTCTTCAGTCTCCACGGGAGTCGTACAGGAGGATTGGACTGTGGCAAATGTTTCAAGGGTAATAGGGAAATCCCTGGCAATTACAGACCAGTCAGTCTCACGTCTGTGGTCAGCAAAGTTTTGGGAAGAATTCTGAGGAATAGGATTTATGACTATTTGGAAAAGCATAGCATGATTAAAAGCAATCAGCATGGCTTTGTGAGGGGCAGGTCATGCCTAACTAATCTTATTGAGTTCTTTGAGGACGTGACCAGACAGGTAGATTAAGATTGAGTAATGGATGTGGTATATATGGACATCAGCAAGACATTTGATAAGGTTCCCCATGGTAGGCTCATTCATAAAGTCAGGAAGTATGGGATACAGGGAGATTTGGTTGTCTGGATTCAGAATTGGTTGGCTGACAGAAGGCAGAGAGTGATTGTAGATGGAAAGTATTCTGCCTGGAGGTCAGTGTTGAGTGGCGTCACACAGGGCTCTGTTCTTGGGCCCCTGCTCTTTGTAGTTTTTATAAATGACTTGGATGAGGAGGCTGAGGGGTGGGTTAGTAAATTTGAAGATGATACAAAAATTGGAGATGCCATTGATAGTATCGAGGGCTATTGCAGGCTGCAGCGCGACATAGACAGGATGTAGAGCTGGGCTGAGAAATGGCAGATGGAGTTCAACCTGGATAAATGCAAAGCATTGCATTTTGGAAGGTCGAACTTGAATGCTGAATATAGGATTAAAGACAGGATTCATGGCAGTGTGGAGGAACAGAGGGATCTTGGTGTTCAAGTGTATAGATCCCTCAAAGTTGATAGGGATGTTAAGAAAGCATATGGTGTTTTGGCTTTCATTAACAGGGGGATCGAGTTTAAGAGCGACAAGGTTTTGCTGCTGCTCTACAAGGTCTTAGTGAGACCACATTTGGAATATTGTGTCCAGTTCTGGTTGCCCTACTATAGGAAAGATACAGAGGCTTTGGAGAGGGTGCAAAGAAGGTTTATCAGGATGATGCCTGGACTGGAGGGCTCGTCTTACAAAGAGAGGTTGACTAAGCTTGAACTTTTCTCTCTGGAGAGAAGAAAGAGTAGAGGTGACCTGATTGAGGTGTACAAGGTAGTGAGAGGCATGGATAGCGTCAATAGCCAGAGATATTTCCTCAGGGCAGGACTGATGGGCACGAAGGGTCATAGTTTGAAGATATTAGGAGCAAGGTATAGAGGAGACGTCAGAGGTAGGTTCTTTATGCAGAGAGTTGTGATTGAATGGAATGAGTTACCAGTGGTGGTGGTAGAAGCAGAGTCATTACGGACATTTAAGCGACTGCTGGACATGCTCATGGACAGCAGTGAGTTGAGGGGTGTGTAGGTTAGGGTATTTTATTTTTAGATTCAGAATAATCCTTGGCACAACATCGTGGGCCAAAGAGCCTGTTCAGTGCTGTACTTTTCTATGTTCTATGCTCTATTACAAACAACAAACAGTCCTAGGCCTGTTCCCTGTGAAACTGCACCGCCTACAGGTTGCCTCCCTGAAAAAGAACTCCATATCCCCGCGTGCACTTTCCTGCCCATTAGCCAATTCTCTGTCCCTGCCAGTTTACTATCTCTAACAGCATGGGCTCTTATCTTGTGGACTTCACCGTTTATAGGTGAATGCCTTCTTGACATCAAATACAACAAATCTGCTGGCTTCCATCTACTCACTCTGCTCTAGACTTCCTTAAAAAACTTTAATAAATCAGTCAGACACTAGTTCCCTTTCATGAAGCCATGCTGATTCTGCTTGACTATGATTTTTCAAAGCTGCTTCTTTACTTCCTTAATAATGGAATCCAACATTTTTCCAACAGTAGACGTTAAACTAATCAGCCATAGTTATCTTCTCTTTGTTTCCCTCCATTTTAAACAGGGGTGTCACATTGGCAGTTTTCCAACCTTCCAGCTCTTCTCCAGAATCAATGACTTTTCATTCGAAAGGTTTCTGATGAGAGGTCACAGACCTGAATCCCTAACTCCTTCTCGCTCCACAAATAGTGCCAGACCATAAAGACTCAGCAAATATTTTTAATAAAGTAAAATAGATTTTAGGTTCTATACGGAACCATATGTCAGCATTTCCTGTTTTTATTTCAGATTTCCAGCTTCCACACCTTTTAGATTTTAATTTTGTCTAGTTCTTTCAGTTTTGTTTGTAAAACTATTGGATGAAAGCTTTAGATGATTATAATCTTCAGCTCAAAAATAAATTTGTTTCCAACAACAGTATATGCTTTCACTTGCATAGCTTGTTGTTGTTAACAAAGCTGCCAACTTAGAGGCAATATACAGAGACCCCTGACTCCAATAGCAACAAATCAAGCCCTGAGCCTCATCAGATATTCACACATTTCTGATTGCAGGATGAATATCAGTTTTGTCAATTCTTGATAAATTGTGTTCAACTGTGAGGGCTGGTATGATTAAGCAGTATGAACGCTATAATACTGAGGTACACCTCCCACTGGTTAGTCATGGAGTGGCACTCACATGATTATAAAGTGAAAGGTACCATGTACCTGCCATCGAAGAATAAGGTGCATCAGGGGTTTGATAACCTGCTTTGAAAGATTCAAAGTACAGTTTTAATAACAATTCAAAATGAGATCAATTCATGGTGGTGGAAGAATGTATATCACAGAAAGGATAGATAGAAAATCAATGAAGTGAAAAATGTCAAATCAATATTAATCAATTTATCCAATTACATTGAAAACTTTGGAGGCAGACTCAGTCAATAAAAACTCAAAAAAATCACGAATATTTATCTGTATCAGTGCCAGAAACATTGTTAGGTAATGCTGTGATTGATATGAATATTCAAAGATGTATTAACCTCCAAAACCAAAAGTGGAACTACATAAGAATATAATTATTTGCCGACAGGCTTTTCAAGTGTAAGGTTTATCAATGGCAAGTATTTTGTGAACAGAATTGATAAAACAAAGCAAACTTTTTTATTAAAACTGCAACATGAACCTTTCAATACAGCTTTGCAATGCCTAAATGCATTTTGAAATACACGATTGTAAATCCTCCTTTCGATTCTACAGCTGCTCTGCACATAGTTTCTTTCAATTACACCACAAAGAAGTTCTGGAGGCTCTATCTCCTCATGCTGGCAGCAATAAATTGACATCGATCAGGTACCAATGTTCTAGCGAAGAGGATAAATAGGATGGTCAGTAGGACTTTAAACTTCTGAGTTGGGGGGAAGGGGAAGTGAAAGCGACAGGGAGTATGGAGTTAAATGGAAAGATAAGCAACAGGATAGCATATGTGCAGGCGGATTTAAACTCGAGGCAGACTGGGAATGCAGCAAAAAGGAAGGATAACTTAGGACATCTTATGACTTCCAATATCTCTAATGATAAGAAAGTTAGCATTAAGGTACTTTACCTGAATGCTCGTAACATTCGTAACAAAGCAGATGAACTAATGGCACAGATCATAGTGAATGATTATGATGTGTAGGCATCACAGAGACGTGGTTACAGGGGGGTCAGGACTGGCAGTTAAACATCCAAGGATTTTCAACTTATAGAAAAGACAGGGAGGTGGGCAGAGGGGGTGGGGTTGCCTTGTTAGTTAAGAACAAAATTAAATCTATGGCACTGAATGACATAGCGTCGGATGATGTGGAGTCTGTGTGGGTGGAATTGAGGAACCACAAAGGCAAAAAAACCATAATGGGAGTTATGTACAGACCTCCTAACAGTGGTCAGGACCAGGGACGCAACATGTACCGGGAAATAGAGAAGGCATGTCAGAAAGGCAAGGTCACGGTGATCATGGGAGACTTCAATATGCAGGCGGACTGGGTAAATAATGTTGCCAGTGGATCCAAAAAAAGGGAATTCATGGAATGCTTACAGGATGGCTTTTTGGAACAGCTTGTCTTGGAGCCCACAAGGGAGCAGGCTATTCTGGACCTAGTGCTATGTAATGAACTAGACTTTATAAAAAAAATCTTAAAGTAAGGGAACCCTTGGGAAGCAGTGATCATAATATGGTAGAGTTCAGTCTGCAGTTTGAAAGAGAGAAGGCAAAATCAGATGTAATGGTGTTACAGTTAAATAAAGGTAATTATGAGGGCATGAGAGAGGAACTGACGAAATTGACTGGAAGCAGAGCCTAGTGGGGAAGACAGTAGAGCAAAAATGGCAGGAGTTTGTGGGTATAATTGAGGACACTGTACAGAGGTTCATCCCCAAGAAAAGAAAGATTATCCGGGGACGGATTAGACATCCATGGCAGACAAAGGAAGTCAGGAAATGTATTAAAGAAAAAGAGAGATCCTATAAAGTGGCCAAGAGCAGTGGGAAATCAGAAGATTGGGAAGGCTACAAAAACAAACAGAGGATAACAAAGAGAGTAATAAGGAAGGAGAGGATCAAATATGAAGGTAGGCTAGCCAGTAATATTAGAAATGATAGTAAAAGTTTCTTTCAATACATAAGAAACAAATGACAGGCAAAAGTAGACACTGGGCCACTTCAAACTGATGCTGGAAGCCTAGTGATACGAGATAAGGAAATAGCAGGAGAACTTAACAAGTACTTTGCGTCAGTCTTCACAGTGGAAGACATGAGTAATATCCCAACAATTAAAGGGAGTCAGGGGATTGAGTTGAGTATGGTTGCCATTACAAAAGAGAAAGTGCTAGAAAAGCTAAAAGGTCTTAAAATTGATAAATCTCCTGGCCCCGATGGGATACATCCTAGAGTTCTGAGGGAGGTGGCTGAGGAAATAGTGGAGGCATTGGTTGAGATCTTTCAAAAGTCACTGGAGTCAGGGAAAGACCCAGATGATTGGAAGATCGCTGTTGTAACCCCCTTGTTCAAGAAAGGATCTAGACAAAAGATGGAAAATTATAGCCCAATTAACCTAACCTCGGTTGTTGGTAAAATTCTAGAATCCATCATTAAGGATGAGGTTTCTAAATTCTTGGAAGAGCAGAGTTGGATTAGAACAAGTCAACATGGATTTAGTAAGGGGAGGTCGTGCCTGACAAACCTGTTGGAATTCTTTGAAGAGGTGACAAGTAGGTTAGACCAGGGAAACCCAGTGGATGTGGTCTATCTAGACTTCCAAAAGGCCTTTGATAAGGTGCCACACGGGAGGCTGCTGAGCAAGGTGAGGGTCCATGGTGTTCGAGGTGAGCTACTGGTATGGATTGAGGATTGGCTGTCTGACAGGAGGCAGAGAGTTGGGATAAAAGGTTCTTTTTTGGACTGGCAGCTGGTGACAAGCGGTTCAGTGTTGGGGCCGCAGCTGTTCACGTTATATATTAATGATCTGGATGAAAGGACTGGGGGCATTCTAGCGAAGTTTGCCGATGATACGAAGTTAGGTGAACAGGCAGGTAGTACTGAGGAAGTGGGGAGGCTGCAGAAGGATCTAGACAGTTTGGGAGAGTGGTCCAGGAAATGGCTGATGGAATTCAACGTGAGCAAATGTGAGGTCTTGCACTTTGGAAAAAAGAATAAAAGCATAGACTACTTTCCAAACGGTGAGAAAATTCATAAAGCCAAAGTACAAAGGGATGTGGGAGTGCTAGTCGAGGATTCTCTAAAGGTAAACATGCAGGTTGAGTCCGTGATTAAGAAAGCGAATGCAACGTTGTCACTTATCTCAAGAGGGTTGGAATATAAAAGCACCGTTGTACTACTGAGACTTTATAAAGCACTGGTTAGGCCCCATTTGGAGTACTGTGTCCAGTTTTGGTCCCCACACCTCAGGAAGGACACACTAGCACTGGAGCGTGTCCAGCAGAGATTCACACGGATGATCCCTGGAATGGTAGGTCTAACATACAAGGAACGGCTGAGGATCCTGGGATTGTATTCATTGGAGTTTAGAAGATTAAGGGGGGATCTAATAGAAACTTACAAGATAATACATGGCTTGGAAAGGGTGGACACTAGGAAATTGTTTCCATTAGGCGAGGAGACTAGGACCCGTGGACACAGCCTGAGAATTAGAGGGGGTAAATTCAGAACAGAAATGCGGAGACATTTCTTCAGCCAGAAAGTGGTGGGCCTGTGGAATTCATTGGCGCAGAGTGCAGTGGAGGCCGGGACGCTAAATGTCTTCAAGGCAGAGATTGATAAATTCTTGATGTCACAAGGAATTAAGGGCTATGGGGAGAATGCGGGTAAGTGGAGTTGAAATGCCCATCAGCCATGATTGAATGGCAGAGTGGACTCAATGGGCCGAATGGCCTTACTTCCACTCCTATGTCTTATGGTCGTGGACATGATATTTCAGCTGGCTAAACTTTGCAACAAGTTTAGAGTGGTGCTGGAAAAGCACAGCAGGTCAGGCAGCATCCGAGAGCAGGAAAATCGACGCTTTGTGCTGGAGCGCTTCATCAGGAATGAGGCTTGAAGCCTCGTGGATGGAGAGATAAATGGGAGGGGGATGGGGTTGGGGAGAAGATAGTTGAGAGTGCAATAGGCACCCAGGAAGGCCTTACAACCTCACTCCTTCATTCTGACCCTGTAGGGATTGTTCCCCTCACTCAGTTCTTCACCTGTTTCCAATCATCCATTTCCCATTTCCATGACCTTCTCTCCACCCTTCCACTCGATTCCCCTGCTATATCTTTCCTCTGCAATCTCAGTGCTCGATTCAGTAAACGTATCTTCAATGCTGCTGAACCGAATAACATACTTGGAGGATTTGACTCAAAATATGTCATGCTATTGACAATAAATTTGTGATTTTAACAAAATTGCCCATTTAGAAATCATTGTTTACAAGTTCAGTATCAAGAAACAACAGTCAATCTCATACCTCTTGCCTCCACAGCTTCAATGCATTTCTTTACAAAATTAAAACCTGCCTCATTAAGGTACACTGCAAAACAAAATTGAGTCCCTTAGTTTCACAAGTAATTATTCAGCAAATTGGGGAGAATAAAATATATAAATTATAATGTTATTCTTGTTAGTCATGTATCTGAAAATAGTTTTCAACAACATTAAAACTCAACTTAATCACCTTTCAACAATTATCCAATGGAACCTTTAAACCTGAGCCCATTTTTTTTAGTAACTGAAATTCCCATGTTTACATGTGCTGTCTGTGTCTGTTGTTTTATGGAGTGCAACATAAAATGAATTTGCTAAATATTCAAGAAAAAGAGGCAGTTATTGTTCTTTGTTCCCAATGATAAAATAACATCGAACAGATTTTAAATATATTTGAATTGCAAGTTACATTAACCAAAACAGAATGTTCCTTTGCCAGCAGTCTCAGCTAACTAACTGAAAAGAAAAGATTAACATAATGCATAATGGATGAGATATTAAAGAGAAAATCTCAAAATTAGTAACACTTATTAAAAGACAATTCTAAATGGTTAAATAGGATTATTGAGTTGGTTCCTCTCAGCTTAGCAAGTATTTTTAAAGAAGTAAAATTGATTTCAAGCCTCATAATAAGATAGACGTGAGACTTGGGGGCAGTGGGAAAAGAACATTACCTCCTAAAGTTTTTAAGAGTTACAAAGTACACTGTATGGTCTATGCATAAACGTGAGCAGGTGGATCAATGCATTGCTCAGCATACAATGCTGATTTAGGACTTCAGCATTCCAGCAATGTCTGCTTTTAACCTTGCATAGCTAAACACACATTTAGCAACAGGAAAGATTCCTACCAATCTTATTTAAAGTGATCATCAATTACTTAGAGGTCAATGGCTGGTTAATTTCTTTCACTGTGGTTATGGATCTATGATTGTTCACTGTTTTTTACAGTTGTTTCAAGTTGCACAATTCTACAGGGAGTAATTGATTTTTATTCATTCAGCGGATGTAGGCTCCACTGCCTTGAGGAAATCATTGCTCATTCCTAATTGCCCTGGAGAAGATAATGGTAAGCTACCTTCTTGAAACATTGAAGTCCATTTGATGTTGATATGCCCACAATGCTGTTTTTCTTTGGAGGGAGGGGGGAGACATTCCCGGATTTGTAAGTGGTGGTGTTCCCATGTATCTGCTGCCCATGTCGTTTTCAATAGAAGCAGTTGAGAGTTTGGAAGTTGCAATCTTAGGAGCCTTGCTGTCACAGATATTGAGAGAACTCTAATTGTGTTCAAGATGTGTGCACAAACCAATTTCTCCTAGACACGGGTGTACAAGCAGGCATTCTAGTTCAAAGTTTGTGAGAAGATTTGTAGCTCGGGTGCTCATTGTTGTGGTTCTGTTCACCAAGCTGGGAATTTGTGTTGCAGACATTTCGCCCCCTCTCAAGTTGACATCTTCAGTGCTTGGGAGCCTCCTGTGAAGCGCTGGAGGAAAGAGCACAGAAGTGCTTCACAGGAGGCTCCCAAGCACTGAGGATGTCACCTAGACAGGGGACAAAATGTCTGCAACACAAATTCCCAGCTCAGCGAACAGAACCACAACAACAGGCATTCTAGTAGCAATGCAGCATGTCTTGGAGAATGAATGGAGAGCACAAGGATACTTGAACAAAACATTTAGGATACTACTTTACTGTAGCAATTCAGAAGCATTGTACTGTTGAGATTGAGACGTCACGGTTGACCTACTTAGGTGGGTGCAAAAGATCTCATTGGCAGTATGTGAATGGGGCACTTCTTGTGGTCAAATTTACCCCCAGTTGGAACAACAAAAAGATTGCTGTTGAGCTCATTATTGCTTGTGGAGCATTGGCTTGTGTAAATTATTTGCTACATTTGCCAATGTAACAGTGTCTTCATTTCAAAAATAATTTATTGATTGTGAAGTGCTAATGCATAGCTGGAAAGCTTGAAGGATATTAAATAAAGACAAGACTTGTTTTTATTTTTGACTGACAGATTGTGACAAATTTTTAACAAAAACAAAAATTGCTGAAAAAGCACAGCAGCTCTGGCAGCATCTGCAGAGAGACAGCAGAGTTAACTAGATTAGGTTCCCTACAGTATGGAAACAGGTCCTTCAGCCCAACAAGACCACATCGACCCTCCGAAGAGTAACCCACCCTGACCCATTTCCCTCTGACTAATGCATCTAACACTCTGGGCAATTTAGCATGGCCAATTCACCTAATCTGCACATCTATGGACTGTGGGAGGAAACCAGAGCACTCAGAGGAAACCCATGCATACACAGGGAGAATGTGCAACCTCCACACAGACAGTCACCTGGGACTGGAATCTAACCCAGGTCCCTGGCGCTGTGAGGCAGCAGTGCTAACCACTGAGCAACTGTGCTGCCCTCAGAACTGGAGGAAGGGTCACTTGATCCAAATGTTAACTCCAATTTTTCTCCACAGATACTGCCAGACCTGCTGAGCTTTTCCAGCAGTTTCTGTTTTTGTTTCTGATTTCCAGCTGCCACAGTTCTTTTGGTTTTTACAATTTTTATCTTCTTAACATGTAGGAGTAACAAATCGCAGTCTATATGCTCTACAACTCTAGGAGTAACAAATCGCAGTCTATATGCTATACAACTCTAGGAGTAACAAATCGCAGTCCATATGCTATACAACTCTAGGAGTAACAAATCGCAGTCTATATGCTACACAACTCTAGGAGTAACGAATCGCAATCTACATGCTATACAGCTCCATATAATTAATTATTTTGAAATACAGAGAACCATGAGTTTTTTTGGCATGAATTGCACATTCCTGTGACACAATTTGATGTGTACTGCTTGATAACATATGATGATATGTTTTAATAGGTGACTACATTTAATAGATTTGCAACTTTATTTTGCTTGTATTCGTTCAAAATAAACAGCCAAATATTAAAACCTTTAAACTGTGTGTAAGGAACAATAATAAGTCATGCATTTCTAAGATGACAAAGTTACTTACATTCTTCTTTCTTGCTAAGAGGTGGTAGAGTGTATATCTGAAAAAAAGGTATTATTAACAATTTGACAATGTTGATAAAATACCAAACTACCTGTAGTAATTTTTGATTTTTATAATTTGAGGTAAAATTTCAAATTGAGCAGTAAAAGCAAAGCACTAATACTGAAATCGAATATTTACTATGCGATAGTCTCTGAATGAAAACAATTTAGAAATTTTCCATAAGGTTCACCTGACATATTGTTTGTGTTATAAATTTCATTAAAAACTAATAGATCTATTTACTCTTAAGCTGAAAATTTGAAACAGTAATATTCCAACCAAAGTACCTTAATTTTTAAAAATATCATATTGGTACTATTTCAAAAAGTCCAGAAGCTGCCCTGACATTTTGCTGTTACTTTGATCTATGAACCAAGTCAATAAGAGCATATAGTTGATACAGTATTGGAAAAGGCACAGCAGGTCAGGCAGCATCTGAGGAGCAACAAAGTTGATGTTTCCGACAGGAACCTTCTTCAGGACTAGAGAAGGGGGATGGGGATTGCGAGATAAATGGGAGATGGGGCTAGAGGAAAGGTAGGCACTGGGTGGGCAAAGGTAGGTTGTGATAATGATAGGTCGGTGAGAGGGAAACTGGTGAATCCAACTGAAGGAGGAACACCTCATCTTCCACCTCGGGAGCTGATAACCACACGGCATCAACATTGAATTCACTAGTTTCCAAACCTCCCCTCCCAGATCCAACCCTCTGACTCAGATCTGCGCTCATGACCTGACCTACTTGTCCATCTTCCTTCCCACCTGTCACTATCACCTCCTACCTTCACCCATGTATTGCCTATCTTTTCCGTAACCCCACCTGTCCTTCCTCAATTTATTTCTCAACCCCCTTCCCCCTCTCCAGTCCTGAAGAAGGATCCTGCCCGAAATGCTGACTCATGGTCCTCGGATGCTACCTGACCTGCTGTGCCTTTTCCGGTGCCACACTTTATTAACTCTGACTCTCCAGCATCTGCAGTTCTCACTGTCTCCTAATCACAGCACATAACCATTTCTCAGTTACCCTTTCCCAAATGTTATCACAATTCAGCCATTTGTTACCACTCAGTTTTGTGCCACATCTTATAAAAAGAATTTAAAATATGATTTTCTTTTGTGGATTTTAGGGTATGGAATAATTAGTTTTGTATCTTAAAATGCATTTTATCCAATCAGAAGTGTGTCTGAAAGGTTCTGAAAACTTGATTCAAAAAGTAGAACCCATTTTTGGGAAACTGCATTTTTTGCCTCTCACCTCGTTAAGATTACCATGCCACCTCCCCACCTCCCCACCTCCCATCCACCTTCCTAACAGCAGGCTTGAAAGATTCAACCCAATGTGTCCAAACTGGAAAAGCAAATGTGGGAATTAAAAATTATGTTACAGGACAAGAAAGATGGTACTTGACTGTGAGGCTTCTTTCTTACAGTCCTGTGGATGGAAGACAAATGACTTGAAATATCGAAAAAAAAACAATTTTTATTGTTTCTCCTTGGCTGCCTGCAGGAGGACTAAACCATAAACCGAACACAAGCTCAGCTCAAAGTGGAGGATCTGAAGTGAGACAGAAGCAAGAGGGAGGAGGAGCCTCAGAAAAAAGAAAATTGCACTTCACATCCCTTTCCCTCTTCCCAATCAGCATTCCCTTCGGGGCACTGATTGGATGCCACAACATGTGGAACATGGAGATGAATGTCACAGGAAGGAATACTGATAACCATCTTTGTTATATATAATCACATACTGGCTCTTTTCCATCCATTGCTTCCAACCAAAGTTTCCTGTTGGCTTCAGACTGAGCTTGTAGTGTTACAATGCCATGTCTGCAAAAAGTAAAGAAATATACAAAGAAGATTTTAAAATATTTACAAGTATCTTCTTTTTTTTGTTATATTGAATTTGCAATATTGATGCCAAAGTTCAGTAAGTTCAAACCCAGCGTGACTTAAACTCAACATTTTCACTACTACGATAATTATATACATTGACAATTTCTCAACAACGTTCTCCATCACATGCTAACTATTCACATGGCATTACCAACCAAGATTATCTACCTTTTTACAGAGAAGGGCATGATGCTTCATTCAATAAAAATATTATGATGGCTTGATTGACATCTTTGTGCAACTATATCGGAGTAATCTTCTAACTGGTACAACAGGCAACATTGTGATTTCAAATCTAATGGCTAAAGTTAAATGGATAATAAAAAGCAATGGAAAGCAGCTGCAACCACTTCTATGCTACGATCTTGACTACAGATATCTCCTTTGAATAAGGTTCCTGTAGAATTCCTCATTCATATTCCAACAATGTTCTACTATACTCTTCCATGACATGAAATACAAGGAGTTCATAGACCACTTCTTAAATCCAAAATCAAGGCATTTGTTTTGTTCTTCCTTCCAGCCAACATCCTTAACCTTCTTCCCTCCATTATTCCATAACACCTTCTCCTCAGCCCTTACCTCTGCAGGTACTTCCCCTTACTTGTGAGGACCCCTTTGTCACTCAGTAACCATGCCCTTTATCACCAAAATCCCCTTCAGGGGCACAGGTCAATGAAGGAAAATGACTAGAGGAGGTGTTGGTTCCTGTTTCTTGAACCTTCTGAAAACAGAAACAGTTCCGCTCTATCTACTCGCCATACCACTCATGATTTTTTTCACACTTTTGTTGAATTTTCTTTCAACCTTCTCTTCTCCAAAGAGAACATCTGAGCTTTATTAAATCTATCCTATTTGCACTGCCTTGACGTCCTTCCTAAAGTATGGTGTGCACAATTGGATAAAATACTCCCACTGAGATTGAACCAGGTTGTATGAAGATTCATTGTATCTTTCTTGTGATTTTTTGCACATGCGTCAATTTATGAAGATCATGCCTTATTAATTACATTCATAAACTGTCCTGTCAGCTTCAACAATGCCTATATATATTCCCACATCCCATTGTTTTCCATCATTAGTCTTACCAAGATTAAATTTCACCTCTCATATTTCCATACATTCTACAAATTTGAAGTTTATCAATCTTCTTCATAGTTCACAATATTTCCAAGTTTTGTGCAATTTGCAATTTTTGTAATTGGTTCTGCACACCAAAGGCTTGAGTCATGAATTTCAATTAACAAAAGCAGCAGTCCCAATACCCATTTCAGGGGAACCCTATCATGCATCTTCCTCCAGTCAAAAACAAAATAAATATTCACTGTTATCTGCTGTCTTCCCTGTTACTCAGCCAACTTTTCACCAATGCAGCTAACTGACCTTTAACTCTACAGGCTTTAACTTTGCTGACAAGCCTGTCATGTGCTGTCACTTTATGAAATACCTTTGAAGAACACCACATCAATCACATTACTCCAGAAACCATTTCTGTTACTTCATGGAAACAGCCAAATCAGTTAAAAAACAAAGAACAAAGAAAATTTATAGCCCAGGAACAGGCCCTTTGGTCGTCCAAGCCTGAGCCAATCCAAATCCATTGTGAAAACCTATTGCCCAATCTGTTCAGACGCACTTTAAGTGAATATTAAAGCAAGTTAAACTTAATTTGTTCTTAACTAATCCACATGTATCTAAGTGACTGTTAATTTTTATCTGAAATTATTGTTTTTAAATGCCTTTCTACTATTGAGATTAAACTCTGGCTTGCAGCTGCTGTGCTTTTCCCTGCAAGCCATTTTTGAAGAAGGGAGCAACAACTGCTATTCTCCAACCCTCTGTCACCATCTCACTACAGAAAGAGTATTGCAAAATTATGGTTGAACCTCTGCAATTTCCATTCTTTATTCCCTCAATATCTTAGGATACATTTTCTCAGGTTATGGTGACTTACCAGCTTTCTAGTACCCATCAATTTTTAGTCGGTCCAGTGTCTTAACTACATCCTCTTTTACTATGATCTCAGAAGTATTCTCATCCTCAGTAGAGATAGATGCAAAGCACACTTTTAGCATTTCAGCTATGACCTCTAACTCACATGAAAACCTCCAATTTGTTCCTTAATAAAATCTACCCTTACTTTTAGCACCCTTTTACTAATTAGATGCCTGTTGATGGCTTTTTGGATTTCCTTTTAAGTTTGCTGCTAATCTCTTTTTATGCTGTATTTTGCTTCTTTTATTTCTTTAACACTACCCTTCAAACGAATCTTTATTATCATAGTTCTCTTTCTTGCAGTATCAACTGGTCATCTGTTATTTACACTTCTTTCCTACTTTATTTTGACAAATGTCTATCTATCTTTGTGTGTATCGCTTTCTATCCAGAGAGTTTGCCTGACTTTCAAACTCACCGGATGCACTTGACATGTGTTGGCTTTAAAGACAGACCATTGTTCAAATACAGTTGGACCCATAATCTTAGATTCCAAATTAATTGTACCAGATTTATTCTCATCTCATTCAAATTGTTCTCCTGTAGTTAATTACTTTCATTCTGGCTTGCTTTTTGTCCTTTTCCATAATTAACTTAAACCTTATGATATTATGATCATTGTTCCTTCAATATTCCTCAAGAAATACTTGATTTAATTGACACACAATTTGAACATTTAAAAATAGCCTTGATAAATGGTTAAAATAAAGTTCCATTGAAGTGTTGTAGGAACAGGGCAGAATATGTAATAAGAATTACTGTTCATTCAGGACAAACATCAACATGGACTGTTCAAGCTGAAAAACTTCGTTCCAATCTGCAATTTAAACTGACTGAACCTTAAAGAATCAATCAAATTCGTAACAATTTATCTTACCTTTCCACCACTTCAATATCAAAACAGAAGCGTTTATCAATTGAGTCTGTCTTTCTTCGAATGCAAAACTTCAGTTTGAATATTTCTGAAGCTGTTACAAGGCCATTCTATTTAATTCCAAAATAACAAATCAGACATTTTCATGGTGAATGAGGCACAATTTCAAACAAGCAATTCTCGTACAGATTAAGTGAAATGAATCAATATTTCTCTTGAAAAATATTATATTGTTATCGTCCTTCCAAGATACAGCTAATGCTACAATTCTATTTCTGTTGAAAGGTTTACTGCATAAATTTATAATACCAACTATTTAGTGTTTGTGAAATAGAACATTACGGCAGCTCATAAGTTCCTTCCCGTATCTAAGTTAGTGCAACTTATATTGGTATAGCATCTTTAATCTTGTGAAATATCTGCAGGAATTCCATAAACATGCTAACAAAAAATATTTGATGTTGAGTTGCGTAAAAATATATTTGGACAGGTGACCAAATGTTTGGTCAAAAAGGTAGGTTTTAAAAGGAGCAAGTTAAAGTAGAGAGTAGATTTCTGGAGGGAATTCCAAAGCTATGGGGCTCGATAGCATGAAGGGAGGGCCAGCAATCTGAGATAATGAAACTTAAAGATATGCAAGACTTCTGAATTGGGAGAGGACAGTAATTTTGAAGGGCTTTGGGTTAGTGGGAGGCTAGTCAGGAAACTTTTTCGATAATCAGGCCAATAGATAATAAAGGAGAGTTTCAGCAGCAAATGAAAGTCAGGAGCAGCGAAGTAGCTGCTTGTGGTGATTGAACATGAATAGACCTAAAGCTCAGTTCAGAATCAATTAAACTGCCAATGTTGCAAACAATCTGGCTGAGAGTTAAGGCCATGGCCAGCGAAATGGATGGATCTGGTGGCACCAGAATAGAGCTTGTGCTGAGGATCAAATATACTGGCTTTGGTTTTCCAAGTATTTAATTGACAAAATTTGTGTTAATCAAATATTGAATATGATAAATCAGAAGCTAGGAAAAATAATGATGAAATAAAGTAAAGTTTTGTCAGCACAAAACTTAAATGTAATGCTATATTTTAAGATAATGTTGCAAAAGGAGAGACTGGAAGAGGCCAATAGCATAACTTTGAAAAATATTGGATGAATTGGTGCAGAAATGAAGAAAAGCTAGACGGGAGGAGAAATGTATTTACACCAAATTGGACATTGGACAAAACAGTGGAGTCATTCACAAAGATAATAGATAGTTCAGACATGATAAGGAGGGATAAGTTAAAATGGCCACAGTTTCATAAGATGCAAATTGTGCCTTTCAAAAAGATCCTTTCTGTGGTTGCATCCAGGTACCTGGTTAGAAAATGCAAACATGGCAGTGGGAGAAAAGTGAGATTATTGATCATTTATATCAGAAAATATTTGAATTTACCAATTTTCCTCCTGACTTTGGTTCACATAAGGTCATTGAAAATGCTTTTGTTGCTTTGTCATAGGTACAGTAGTGTTTTATCCATGCAAATCCAAGGGGTCCTAAACAAAAGAATGAACTATTAATGAACAATTTGCACATAATGGAACAAAGACAGTATTCAAATCATTTTTAAATGTAGCTGTTGTTTGAACATCAAACTGAACAAAGGGAGACTTTTCTTACAAAGAAATAATTAGGATTCAATATGCAAGTTGCTTATACAATAGGAACAACAATTCACAATTGATAAAGAATACAAAATTTAAGATGATTAAGAAATGAACAATTAAATTTTATTCTATTTGGATTCCAGAAGTAAGATTAGATTAATTGATGTCTTCATTGCTACAAGTGATGTCATATTTAGAATAAGAGCTATAAATGTCTGTACTCTACAGCAATTTCATTCTTCTCACATAGCATATCAACAACCAATTAAAAGTCTGGGCCTTTGTACATCACTGCTAATTGGAAAGGTTAAGGGTGACCGAGTAGTGTGCCATTAGAACACCAATAGTTGTAAGACTAACATAGTTTATTTTTTGATAGCATAAAGGAATGTAATTTAAGAGTTTTATGTGGTTGCAGAAAGTTCACAACTTTATTTTAGAACAGTAAATAGTAAGAAAACAAACAACAAAAACATATTTTGTACACTTACGTTTTTCCTGCACATAAAGATATCCCTCCATTGTCCATTGACCAGGCGGTTTGTAATCCTGAGGGGCTGACTTCATTCTCTGCATCAATTTTTCCACTTCCTGTCTGGTACTTTCAAAATTATTTCTGGTCTTGAATAAAATAAAACCATAATAATATATTTTATTGCTCAGCAGTCAAACGCATGATAGAATTATTTAATAACAGTGGGTGTAACAGTCCCTCAATCTGAAAACTAAGATTAACATCTGGAAGTTAAACACAAGTATCCACTGCTCCTGCATAAACTCAGCAAAAAAAAATCATCTCACCATCTAGACTCTAATTTAAATGTTCTAGACAGTTTGAAGTTCATGTTCTGAAATGTCAGACTAATTACAGACTTAATTCATTAGAAAAAAATAAGTCAAATCATTTCAGTCTAAGTACTGGAAACAAAAAATGCTGGAAATCACAGCAGGTCAGGCATTATCCATGGAGAGAGACCAAGCTATCATTTTCAGTCTAGGTGATTCTTCATCAGAGCAACGATAAAAACAAAACAGAATTTGGCAGTTATAAATTTCCCACGTCAGAATGGTGCAGTTTGAAGTGAGCCTTCAAGCTCCGACCTGTTCCGGGTTATCATTCAAGGCCATTTGCAGTTCCCGCTGCTGAAAGCTCATTAAACCACACTGCTTCACAGCGGGAGGACTGCCTGGGAGTACAAAAAGGCATATGGAAGACTATTTAATTTGGAATACTTACTTAGGTGAGGGATATAAGACTAAATATGCTGTTCAATTAAATTTTAATTCAGTTCACTAAGTAGCAAATCACAATTTCAGTCTCAAATGTTTTATTCTCCATCACCAACTTTCTTAACTTATTCTATTTAATTGATAAGGCCATGTTTAACACTCCAGTAAAGATTCCTCGCTTATTCCGTCTACATTCCAAATGCATAAATCTTCACATTCTTAAGCCTCTCCACATCTTTATTATTGTACAAGATCATGGTTCTAAAAGAGTTAATGTTCTTGTTACATTAGCTCCACCATTCTACTGATATCATACAGTATAGCTTTTGCAAGGTAGCAAATGAATCTGTATTGACATGCTAAGCTCTTTGTAATTTTGGCTGACCAACTGTAACTCATTTATTGCTTTTGGGCAATAAATCTCAAAGTTATCTAACAATGGTTTCTTTTCCATATTTCACAGTAGTGCATTGTCTACCACTAATCACTAGGTAGGCCTAAGACAAAGGAAAGACAAAGGAGGAATGGTAGCTGGGCACCACCTTGAAACCCTTTATCTAGTACCACACATTGGTAGAGATGATGCCAGCAGAGGTCATTTTGGAAAACACCACATCTACCTCAAAATTAAGCCAATACATATTTTGTTGGACATTTTCATCATTTTCCAGGAGCTAAATACTCCCAAGTTTCTCATCTTCTAAGTTATTCATTCTGTTCAAAACTTCAAAACTTTAAAACCAAGCTTAGCATCATTAATCACTCTTTCCAAACCCATCTCCTTTTAAATCATCATCGAATCCTGCACTGTTGGATTTAAACCTTCCACTGTGGTATTGTATTGGAGGATATCTTACGTTTTGCAGATTGTACTGGAGCTGCTGTTTGTATGGGGCAAATTCCTGTGCAAGCTCATAGCCTTCATGGTAGAATGTGAATAACCCTTGAAGAAATGCCAACAACTGCGGAAATATAAGCAGATTTTCACAAAAGAAGCAATTAATAAAATGATAGCGCAGTTTGGAAAGTTTACCTTATAAGATCTTCCCAAGCCTGCTTCACCACTTCTGCAGGAGATTTATATCTGAAGTGGTGCTTAACCTATCTTGTCTTTATATATGGGTCAGAGAGAATGAGAGACACCTTTGTAAGAATTAATAGATAATTATGCTCACATTTTCACAAGAAATTAAGCAGAATATCCAATTTGTCAATGTGAGTCAATTATTTTAAATGTTATTTCTAAAAAGTACTGCTTAAATATAACACATTATGGATGAGATCAAATTAAACAACATTTGGAAGATGAGAGTTATTCCGCTTCAAACACAAACAATGAAATTAATTCTAATAATGATGGAATATTATATAATCTGTGCTATTGAAATCAAGCCAGTCTGTCATGAATGAACATATTAATTTAGAATTATTATACTTCATTTCAAAACTCTATTGGGTCCATATTGAAAGCACTAGCTTTCATCTTGCACCACTCATGACCTAAACACAGCCAATGAGTATTTTTGAAATGTAATTATTATTTTAATATAAGCAAACCTTGTAGCCAATCTGCACACAGCAAGGTCCTACCAATAGTAATGAAATAAGTAATGAAGTACAGTTTTGGTGATGTTACTTGAGGAATTGATATTGGCAGGGACTCAGAAAACTCTCAAACATTTTCCATTGAAAACATTTATCACCCATATTATGAAGTTGTTACATCTGACTGTCTCAACAGGTTCCAGTTATAGGGATGGTAGTAATGTCAAACAATTTTTCTATTCCTTTAAATATCTTTAAAAAACTCCCATGATCTTAATTTCTCCACAGTCAATGATCCATGCCTCTTCAACCTCTCCTCATAATTCAGTTATCTTTAGTTAGATAATCAGTTTGTCACAAATGCTACAAGTTTATTTTTGTGGTGCAATGAGTAGAATTGTATGCAGTATTACAGGAGTGACTGTAGGTATGCCTTGAATAGATCCATTAACAGCCATGCGATCTGTACTCCAATACTCTATATCTCAAGGTCCATTTTGCTTTCCTCAAGTTGGTAGAGGTCAAGAATTGGATGACCCTGCTGAAAACCAAACTGAGCATCAGTGACTAAGTTATTGTTACGTAAGTCCCATTTGATCATGCAGCCAATGACTTATATCACTTTGTTGATGATTGGGATGATAATGGGACTGCCAAAGCTATCAAGGAACTGTCCAAAAATAAATGCATTGGATTAAACAAAAAATGTTAAGGGTTTTAGTGTTTCTCTTGACAGCAGCCATTGTGGGATTTGTGCATGGCAGCTATCTCCGACCGTAGTTTTCACAATGGGGAATCTAACTAGTGAGCATTCTGGTTGACAGCTCCAATTGCTTATTTAAGTCATAGAGTCATTGTCAAAGAGATGTACAGCATGGGAACAGACCCTTTGCTTTCATAAGGAATTAGTTGAAGGAATTTCAACTTATTGATTATTATTGTATCAATAAGAGCGTTTCTTTCAATATGACATCATCAATATACACAACTTCATTTTCTGTCAGTATGCTTCCAAAGATATGTCAATGTGGATATGGGTGAGTTGGCAGAGAGCGAGAAGGACAAAAGGAGAGGACACAACTTGCACGGGTTCACACTGAGTTTGCATTGGGACTATTCAATTGTTGAGCAAAGTAGGTATGAGAGGCCAAGGGAGTGGAAAGATTGCAACAAGGTATCATGGAGATAAGAAGGACCATGATTAAGGAGGTATGAGGAGCCAGAGGGGAAGAATACAGGGAGTATATAGAACATAGAACATAGAAAGATACAGCGCAGTACAGGCCCTTCGGCCCTCGATGTTGCGCCGACCGAATCCTACCTAACCTACACTAGCCCAATAACTTCCAAATGCCTATCCAATGCCTGCTTAAATGACCATAAAGAAGGAGAGTTCACCACTGCTACTGGCAGGGCATTCCATGAACTCACAACCCGCTGTGTAAAGAATCTACCCCTAACATCTGTCCTATACCTACCACCCCGTAATTTAAAGCTGTGTCCCCTAGTAACACCTGACTCCATTAGCGGTAAAAGGTTCTCAGTGTCGACCCTATCTAAACCCCTAATCATCTTATACACCTCTATCAAATCTCCCCTAAACCATCTCTTCTCCAATGAGAACAGCCCCAAGTGCCTCAGCCTTTCCTCATAAGATTTTCCTACCATTCCAGGCAACATCCTGGTAAACCTCCTCTGCACTCGTTCCAATGCCTCCACATCCTTCCTATAGTATGGCGACCAAAACTGCACACAATACTCCAGATGAGGCCGCACCAGGGTCTTATACAGTTGCAACATGACCTCAGGACTCCGGAACTCAATTCCTCTACCAATAAAGCCCAGTATACCATATGCCTTCCTCACAGCACTATTTACCTGGGTGGCAACTTTCAGAGATCTGTGTACATGGACACCAAGATCCCTCTGCTCATCCACACTACCAAGTAGCCTACCATTAGCCCAGTAATCCACCTTCTTGTTACTCCTACCAAAGTGAATGACTTCACACTTAGCTACATTGAATTCCATTTGCCACATTTCAGCCCAGCTCTGCAACTTATCTATATCCCGCTGTAACCTACCACTTCCTTCCTCACTATCCACAACTCCACCGACTTTTGTGTCATCCGCAAACTTGCTTACCCAGCTTTCAAGCCCTTCCTCTAGATCATTTATAAAGATAACAAAAAGCAATGGTCCCAAAACAGATCCTTGTGGTACACCGCTAGTAACTGCACTCCAAGATGAACATAGTCCATCAACTACTACCCTCTGTCTCCTTCCAGCCAGCCAATTCCTAATCCAAACCTCTAATGTATCCTCAATGCCATACCTCCGTAGTTTTAGCATTAGCCTACCATGGGGAACCTTATCGAACGCCTTACTAAAATCCATATACACAACATCTACTGCTTTACCCTCGTCCACTTCCTTAGTCACCTTCTCAAAGAACTCAATTAGGTTTGTGAGGCACGACCTGCCCTTCACAAAACCATGCTGGCTATCCTTGATCACGTTATTCCTATCCAGATGTTCATAAATCTTATCCCTTACCATTCTCTCTAAGACTTTGCCCACCACTGAAGTCAGACTCACTGGCCTATAGTTACTAGGGCTATCCCTACTCCCTTTCTTGAACAAGGGGACCACATTCGCTATCCTCCAGTCCTCTGGTACTATTCCCGTTGACAATGACGACATAAAAATCCAGGCCAATGGCTCTACTATCTCCTCCCTAGCTTCCCATAGGATCCTAGGGTATATGCCATCAGGCCCAGGAGACTTGTCTATTTTCATCCTCACCAATATTCCCAGAACCTCTTCCCTGCATATTTCCAGGCCATCCATTCTAATCATTTGTGACTCCATATTCACATCAGCAACAGTGTCCTCTTCCTGAGTGAATACTGATGAAAAGTATTGATTTAGTGTCTCTCCAATCTCCTCCGCCTCCACACACAACTTCCCACTACTATCCTTGACTGGACCGATACCTACCCTAGTCATCCTTTTATTCCTGACATACCTATAGAAAGCCTTTGGGTTTTCCCTAATCCTACCAGCTAAAGACTTTTCATGTCCCCTTCTCGCTTCTCTTAGCTCTCTCTTTAGATCCTTCCTGGCTACCTTATAACTCTCTATCGCCCCAACTGAACCTTCACGCCTCATCTTTACATATGCCGCCTTCTTCCCTTTCACAAGGGATTCCAATTCCTTACTAAACCACGGCTGCCTCACAAGGCCCTTTACACCATGCCTGACTGGTACATACTCATCGAGGACACGTAGTAGCTGCTCCTTGAACAATCCCCACATCTCATTAGTGTTCTTCTCTTGAAGCCTGTTTTTCCAATCCACACATCCTAAGTCATGCCTCACTGCATCATAATTTCCCTGCCCCCAGCTATAACTCTTGCCCTGCGGCACACACTTATCCCTCTCCATCACTAAAGTAAAAGTCACCGAGTTGTGGTCACTGTTCCCGAAGTGCTCACCTATCTCCAAGTCTAACACCTGGCCTGGTTCATTACCTAGAACCAAATCCAGTATAGCCTCACCTCTTGTTGGAGTAGTATTTTCTTAATTCACTCATGGAAGTGCGCATTGCAGACCCATTGTATTTATTCAAGGGCAACTAGGGAAAAGCAAAGAGAAGAAAGAACAAAGAAAATTTACAGCCCAGGAACAGGCCCTTCGGTCCTCCAAGCCTGAGCCGATTCAAATGTACTGTCTAAACCTGTCGATCAATTCCTAAGCGTCTGTATTCCTCTGCTCCCCACCTACTCATGCATCTGTCCCGACGCATCTTAAATGAATCTACCGTGCCTGCCTCGATCACCTCTGCTGGCAACGCATTCCAAATGCTCACCCCCCTCCGGGTGAAGTAGTTGTCACATGTATCCCCCTTAAACTTTCCACTTCTCACCTTGAAAACATGACCTCTCGTTATTGAAATTTTTACCCTGGGGAAAAGCTTGTCTCTATCCACCCAATCTATACCATTCATGATTTTGTAAACCTCAATCAGATCCCCCCTCAATCTCCTTTTTTCTAGTGAAAATAAACATAACCTACTCAACCTCTCTTCATAGCTAGCACCTTCCATACCAGGCAACATCCTCGTAAACTTTCTCTGCACCCTCTCCAAAGCGTCCATATCCTTTGGGTAATGTGGCGACCAGAACTGTACACAGTATTCTAAATGCAGCCAAACCAATGTCTTGTACAATTTTAACATGACTTGCCAGCTCTTATACTCAATACCCCATCCAATGAAGGCAAGCATACTATATGCCTTCTTGACCATTCTATCCACCTGTGCAGTAACCTTCAGGGTACAATGGACCTGCACTCCCAGATCTCTCTGCCCATCTTTTTCCAAGGCTCTTCCATTCATTGTAGAATTTGCTCTAGAATTAGTCTTGCCTAAATGCATCACCTCACATTTGTCTGGATTGAAAACCATCTGCCACTTTTCCACCAAACTCTCCAGTCTATCTATAACCTCCTGTATCCTCTTATAGTCCTTTATGCTTTCTGCTATTCCACCAATCTTTGTGTCATCTGCAAACTTGCTGATCATACCAACAGTGCCCTCTTCCAGATCATTATGTATATCACAAACAACACTGGCCCCAACACTGACCCCTGTGGAACACAACTGGTCACCTTTCTCCATTTCGAGAAACTCCCTTCAACTACTACTCTCTGTCTCCTGTTGCTCAACCAGTTCTTTATCCACCTAGCTAGAACACCCTGCACACCATGTGACTTCACCTTCTCTATTAGTCTACCATGGGGAACCTTATCAAATGCCTTGCTAAAGTCCATGTATATGACATCAACAGCCCTTCCTTCATCTATCAACTTGGTCACTTCCTCAAAGAACTCTATTAAGTTGGTAAGACACGATCTCCCCCGCACAAAATCATGTTGCCTATCACTGATAAGCTCATTCTTTTCTAAATATAAATAGATCCCATCTCCAAGTACACTCCCCAGCAACTTTCCCACCACTGATATCAGGCTCATGGTCTGTAGTTATCCGGAATATCCCTACTACCCTTCTTGTACAGGGGGACAACATGAGCAACCTTCCAGTCCTCCAGCACCTCACCTGTATTTAAGGTTGCCACAAAGATATCTGTCAGGGCCCCAGCTATTTCCTCTCTCACCTCCCTCAGCAACATGAGATAGATCCCATTCGGTCCTGGGGATCTGTCCACCTTAATAACCTCTAGCAAACCCAACACATCTTCCCTACTTATGCCAATGTGATCAAGACTTTACAAATTTCTATCTCTAATCTCAAGATTCATCATGTTCCTCTCCTCAATGAACATTGATGCAAAGTAATCATTCAGAATCTCACCCATTCTCTCAGGTTTTGCACACACCCTTCCTTCATTATCTTTTAGTGAACCAATCCTTTCTCTAGTTACCCACTTGCTTCTTAGATAAGAATAAAATGTTTTGGGATTTTCCTCAATTCTGCCCGCTAAAGCTATTTCATGACCCCTTTTAGCCCGCATGATTCCTTGTTTAAGACTGGTCCTACTCTTCCAATATTCCTCCAGGGCACGTTTGTTCTTAGCCGCTTAGATCTTATGTACGCTTCCCTTTTCCTCTTGGTTAGTCGTATAACTTCTCCTGTCATCCACGGTTCATGAATCTTGCCTTTCCTATCCTTTGCCTTCAACGGACATGCCTATCCTGCACTATCTTTAACCTATCTTTGAAAGCCTCCCACATTTCAGATTGTGACCCACCTTCTTCTACCACTGTAGTCCATGTGTTCTAGATAAACTCATAAAGCCATTAGGGAGGGAATTCCAGTTTTTTGGCCTAACAACACTGAAGGAATGGCAATATATTTCCAAGTCAGGATGATGAGTAGATTGGATGGGGAACTTTTAGATCATGGTGTTCCTGCATGTTTGCTGCTCCTGTGCTTCAAGATGGTAGGTTTGTGGATTTTTAAGGCATTGCCTAAGAATCATTGGCAAATTTTTGCAATGTATCTTGTCAATAGTATACACTGCTGCCACTGAGCATTTCCAGTGGTGAAGAAAGTGGATGTTTGTGGATGTGGTGCCAATTAAGTGGGCTTCTTTGTCCTGGAGCTGCATTCATCCAGGTAAGTGGGCAGTATTCCATCATCCTCCTAACTTGAACCTTGTAGATGGTGAACAGACTTTGGTGAGTCAGGAAGTGAGCAACTCGCCACAATATTCCTCGCCCCTGACTTGCTCTTATACCCACTGTATCTGTACGGCAAGTCCAATTACATTTCCAGTCAATGGCAACTCCAAGGATGTTGATAGTGGGGGTTTAGTGATGGTAACATCATTGAATGTCAAGGAGTGGTGGTTAGATTACGCCGTATTGGAAAAGGTCATTGTCTCGCATTTATGTGGAGCTAATGTTACTTGCCACTTGTCAGCCCAAGTCTGAATGAATATTCTCCAGATCTTCGGGCATTTGAACATGGACTGCTTCAGTATCTGATGGTGCTGAACATGTCACAGTCATCAGCAAACATCTCCACGTCTGACCCTATGATGGAGGGTTGATCATTGATGAAGCACAATCAAGGTACATTGCCTCAAAGGGGAAAGGTGGAACAAACAAATCCAAATTCCCCAAAAACTCTCGCTGCACCCAGAAGGACATGATTGCTCTGGAGAGGGTGCAGAGAAGATTCACCAGGATGCTACCAGGGATGGAAAGTCACAGTTATAAGGAGAGATTAGATAGGCTGGATTTGTTTTCCCTGGAGCAGAGGAGGCTAAGGGGTGATCTGATTGAGGTATACAATATTAGGAGAGGCATAGACAGAGTAGCTCTCCCCATGGCAGATATGACTAAGACCAGAGGGCATACGTTTAAAGTGAAGGGCGGATGGGTTAGAGGGGTCAGAGGAAATTATTTCACCCAGAGGGTGGTAGAAATATGGAACATGGTGGATGCAGGTACTGTCGCAATATTTAAGAAGCATCTGAATGAGCAGTTAAATTGCCAAGGCATTGTAGGCTACGGACAAAGTGTATGTAAATGGGATTAGTATAGTTTGCTGTTTGTTAGTTAGCATAGACGCAGTGGGACAAAGGGGCTGTTTATATGCTGTATAACTCTACAGTGCACAGTTATCAGCAAGGTAATCAGAAAATGAAGCAGTGATACCATGAGAAAAAACCTTCTCTCTAGCAAATGACTAGGATCTGGAATGTACTGTCTGGGAGTGTGCAATTTCAGGATCATTTGAAGCTATCAAAAATAAATCAGATTATTACATAAAAAGAAAAATGTCCTAAAGATATTGGGAATTATCAGGGGAGTAGCACGAGGTGAATGATCCCTTTGGAAGGCCAGCACAGACATGTTATCCTTGATAATAACCTTCTGGGCTGTAACCATTCTATAATTCTATTACTTACAGGTTCAACAAACTCAAATTTCTTCTTTTCCTGAACTTCTTGAACTTTGAACACATATTCCAATGAAGCTTCATAAAAATTCTGCCGTTCCTTGTCAATTTGTGTATCAGCCTGTAATAGAAGGAATTTACATTTTGTTTGGAATGCCAATTTGATTTAATTTAAAACTTCAAATAATTTAATTACATTGAATATTGGCATACTCAAATATAGTTCCAGATTCACTTTTGCAATTCATATTACTTGAAATTAAGCAATAGTTTCCTAGTGTTAGGTTGCTCAACATGTCCCATTTAAGGAGGCTCCTAACCACCATATTTATATTCTGAGACATCAAAGGAGGCAGCCTAGAACACGTGCTTCCACCAAGCTCTTTCTATTTTCCCTCCTACAATTGTTGGGCAGGAAGATTTTCCTGACTTAATTAGAAGCTCTTTTTAAACCTGCAATACAGAAATGGAAGGCTTCACATCCAATCTTTCAGCCAGGGCTGACTATTTCTAAATGGTACCAATGCAGAATTCTAACATGATGCTTACTCTTCACCTTATTACTTGGATGTAGACTCAGGAAAGACTGAACAAGTCAACAATCAAGCTAGTATATCCTTTTAAATAATAAAAATCAATATCATTCAAAATCCATCACTTATAGGGTTTTAAATTGGGGCCAAACTTTTTTTGGGATAATGTAATTTGCTAGGTTATAATTTGTGCGAAATCATACAAATGGGATGTGTGAAAGTAGTCATTTTTGGGACAAGCAGAAGCCAACCAGAGATTAGTTAAGGAAATTTTTAATAAATATTTTTAATAAACCATAATAAATATTCCTTAAAACAGTTCTATAAGGCAAGAATGTTCTTACCTCTTGTAAATGTGCTTCCTTTTTCCTTGATGATAGATTCAAATGCTTCTCCAATATAGAATAGTATTTCTCACTTTCTTTATCAAATTTTTTCTTTCCGTCCTACAAAATATAGATAATATACTTTTTGGAAACAACCAATCAGAAACATTTCAATGCTTTATTCCCTTTAACTTGTTTGTTTTTGGCAATGGCAGATTGCGCGATGGTGAGTGTTGATTCCATTTCTTTACAAAGGAAGAAGTGATTAATAACACAATATCAACAAGGATGGAAAATATATTAAACCAATTTATTCAGCTACCATGATCAATTGTTTATTTTAAACTGAACCATTGAAGTGTTTTTCTTTTAAGTATAGTCACCAAAAACATGGTTTACAAATGTACTAATAAACTACAGCAACAGAGAACAGAATACTCTTGCAGAAAAACATTCAAAGATAACTGTTAAACTGCTCAAGCTTTTTACAGTCAGTAATGGGAACAGCAAAAAAAGCAGTGAGAGGAGTAAAAGTTCACAAACAGCCGAGAAAATAAATCCAGATTGAGCACCCACAAAAACAGGCTGATTGCTGGACCCTCAAAGCGGGTTTAATCCCTCAGTGAGGAAGTCGAAGTAAAAGTTCTAGCAATCATTTCGCAGTGTTGGTGATGACTTACTCTTACTCGACAGCACCCTTAACAAGCAAGTTAAGCAACTTCTTCAGAAACAAGTTTCAGGTATATTGAGTGAAAAAATTGAGAATAAGACCAGTTGTCAGTGTGCCAGTTATCTCAGATGACACCTTATGATGAGTTAAGGTGATCATATTACCACCTAATTTAATCTTTGTGTAGTTGGAGGCATTTTGATTACAGTTGAAGGGATGTCACATATCTTACTGATACTCAAAGATCACACATATGTGGAAAAAGTGTGCATCATCAGTATTCATCAGTCTTCCGTAGTGAGTAAGAAGGTATGCTTTACCCTCAACTTCCTTCCAACTCTTAAACATTGCCTTTGAGCACCTATATCCCAAATTAGTCACACAACTGGAAAAACTTGAAACCCCTTTTAGATTACTTCGAAAGGTGACACCAAACTAGCTTGTCTCTTTCTTCTGTTGAGAGATCTTCATAAACGTAAAGAAATAATTGGATGGCATTGTAAATATGGGTTATCTCCCAAGTCACTGAACCTACAGAATAGTGCCGAGGTAGCCACAGTTCTGAGGCAAATAGTTCAATAAAAGTATCTATGGATTCCTCACAACTTAATAAAGCAGTTGCAAAAGTCATTGATCCCTGGTCTACAGTTGATGAAAGTTTCTCAATGCCCTTCTACTTGTAGAATATTTATAAAGTTGGATGCCAAAAACAGTTTTATCAGGTCCCTCTTGATGTGACAACTCAACTCTTCAACGTCTTTTGTAATACTATTCAATAATGCATTGGAAAGTTTCAATGTAGTCTATGTCGACATTTTACATTGATCACTTTATGTATATATGCCACAGCTGATATCCTGAAACGTGCTATAACCACCCAGCTGCCTGGTAAGTGTTGACACAATTTCCTGAAATGTTTTCATGCAGCGGGCCTTACACTCAGAGACAAACATGAAACTTCAAGGATTCTCTTTGGTTTCTGGGCCACATTATCATTTAATAAGATAAAAATATCTTTAAGAAGAAAATACAAGCTGACCTCCCCCACGACCCCAAAACAAAACTAAAGCAGCCTTGGAGATTCTCACTCTGAAGTCAATGCACAATCTGCAATAGTTTCTTGTTAGGGTGAATCAATTATGATAGGGTTAGTTGCAACAGTTCAGTACATTTGTAAATGGGATGTTTCTTCGCTTTAAAGCTGCACTTCAGAGCACACCTGAAACTAACAATGCAATGATACTGCAAGTACATTTTGTGCACTGAGACAAGCTGCCAGCCAACTCTTTGGACCAGGCTACATCTCAGGGCTGCTCACTTGCTGTATTAAGGCTCACTTACCTCGGACCTCCCTGGATGCTGACACCAAGTCTGTCTTGCCTTGCCTTGCCTTTTCATGTTTTGCCACCAAAGCGACCAGACTAACAGTATTTATGTCTTGCCTGGTCATTAAGGGCTGTCACAAAACTAGAATGCATGTCACTACCAAACACAATCTCAGCCAAGACAAGGGAGAAGGGCTCCTGGTACAGTAAGCCCCAAGGGCAACCTTTGATATCACTGTAGAAGCTTGGGCCCAATCAGTCAGCCCCTCAAGTCTGTCAGGATCATTTAGCTTATAGTAGGTAAAGAGCTGAATGTCAGGCAAAACAATGACCTGACTTGACTTTTTTTCTGCCCTTTTATGGACTGTTGTCTCCAAGGGAGGGATTGAGCGAGATGAAAGAAGATTACAAACTGTGAGTGATGGAACTAGTGGAGGAATGGAGCAATGGGTAATGAGGTGTCCTGAGTGAGTAAGTAGGCTGTGCAGTAGTCATGCTAAGTTAGAGTGAGAGCAAGTAAGGGAAGATGCTACATGTAATGTACTGGGAGTAGTGGAGCATTAGCTTTGGTGGAAGAGATGATTGCAGTGGCAGAGATAAAGTGATTGTGAGATAGCAGAGAAAGGACGGGCACTGATACTTGCTGAATGCAGAAAGTCATAGTCCTTTTTCCTTCATTGCTGTGCATTCCTCCAGACACTGAGACTGCAATGAGGTGGTGGGCAACATCTGACCAATGTGGCAGGGTCCTGCATCACGGTTTCCTCTGATGTCCCTAGGGAAGGAGAACAGCTCTCCTCTGCATCATCCCATCCACTGGGACTTCAGGTGCTAGTCAGCTAACCGAGGTGCCAATTTCCCCTTATCTAACACATTCAGGACAAAGATGAGGAACCACGCAGCGCAGTCCCACATTGATGATGTTTACCCAGATACACAACGGCCTTTTAATGCTAATATGAATGCCAGAGATGCCAGCCTATTCTGGGATATCTTGGCAATGGCAAATTGCTCCAAATGTGGCAAATGGTAGAATCCAGCTAGCATCAAACAAATAGTGTCATTGGAGTTTGGGAGTTAACGAGTTAATTTGGTAGTTAATTTGGAATATTAGCTTGAGAAAACTTGCTATACCTTACAGAGAGACATCCTCTGAGAGAATCGATGAAATTGAAATTTAGCCAAAATAGCTTAAGATTCAGCCCAAAGTGATTGCTTTCAGCTGACTGTAGAAAGAGCACAGAATCCTGAATAAGATTAAACACTGCAGATAACATCATTTGATGAAAATCACGAAGTTAATTTACTACACAACAAGGCAATACAGTCAAATTTAATCAGTCAAACCTCAAAAACTATTATTCTAGTACAGCTCAATTGAAAATATTTTTGTTGGGCATAGCAATAATGTTATAATTGTGCGAATAAGCCTATTAGTGGGTGACTGAAATAGAGCTACAGATATCATAACTTTCTTTGCTATAATATGATGCAATGCTTGGGGTAGAGTGCTGTCACTAATCTTTTCTAGCCAGTGTAAGGAGCTGTCCAGTAACCTGTGTGGAGGACATATCATAGAGATGTACAGCATAGAGACAGACCCTTCGGTCCAACTTGTCCATTCCAACCCAATCTAGTCGCACCTGTCAGCACCTGGCCCAAATCCCTCCAAACCTTTCCTATTCATATATCCATCCAGATGCCTTATAAATGTTGAATTCTATTAGCCTCCACCACTTCCTCTGGCAGCTAATTCCATACATGCACCACCCTCTGCGTGAAAAGGTTGCCCCTTTTATATCTTTCCCCTCTCACCCTAAACCTATGCCCTATAGTTCTGGACTACCCCAACCCAAGGAAAAGACTTTGTCTATTTACCCTATCCATGCCCCTCATAATTTTGTAAACCTTTATAAGGTCACCCCTCAGCCTTCAACACTCCAGGGAAAACAGCCCCAGTCTGTTCAGTCTCTCCCTATAGCTCAAATCCTCCAAACCTGGCACCATCCTTGTAAATCTTTTCTGAACCCTTTCAAGTTTCACAACATCTTTCCGATAGGAAGGAGACCAGAATTGCACACAATATTCCAACAGTGGCCTAACCAATGTCCTGTACAGCCGCAACATGACCTCCTAACTCCTGTATTCAATACTCTGACCAATAAAGGAAAGCATACCAAACGCCTTCTTCACTATCCTATCTACCTGCGACTCCACTTTCAAGGAGCTATAAACCTGTACTTCAAGGTCTCTTTGTTCAACAACATTCCTTAGGACCTTACCATTAAGGGTATACGTCCTGCTAAGATTTGCTTTCCCAAAATGCAGCACCTCACATTTATCTAAATTAAACTCCATCTGCCACTTCTCAGCCCATTGGCCCATCTGATCAAAATCCTGTTGTAATCTGAGGTAACCTTCTTCGCTGTCCACCACACCTCCAATTTTGGTGTCATCTGCAAACTTACTAATTATTCCTCTTATGCTCACATCCAAATCATTTATGTAAATGACAAAAAGTAGAGGACCCAGCACCGATCCTTGTGGCACTCCACTGATCACAGGCCTCCAGTCTGAAAAACAACTCTCCACCATCACCCTCAGTCTTCTACCTTTGAGTTCTGTACCGAAATGGCTAATTCTCCCTTTAGAACGTTGTCGAACGCGTGACTGAAGTCCATATAAATCACATCGACCATTCTGCCCTCATCAATCCTCTTTGTTACTTCTTCAAAAAACTCAATCAAGTTTATGAGATATGTTTCCCATGCATAAAGCCATGTTGACTATCGCTAATCAGTCCTTGCCTTCCCAAATACATGTACATGCTGTCCCTCAGGATTCCCTCCAACAATTTGCCCATGTCATAATCAGTTTCTGCAAACAAGGCATTTGTATTCTAAACAACTATAGTTTATTACATTAACATGTTTTGAGAAGATTTGTAGCTCAGGTTAAGGTTCTGGATATAGGTTTGCTTGCTGAGCTGGAAGGTTCATTTTCAGACATTTCGTCACCATTTCCTGTGGTGACATCATTTCCTATGGTGATGTAATTTCCTGTTCTTTTTCTCTGGGGGTGGTAAATGGGGTCCAAGTCAATGTGTTTGTTGATACAGTTCCAGTTGGAATGCCATGCGTCTAGGAATTCTCGTGCATGTCTCTGTTTGGCTTGTGCTAGAATGGGTGTGTTGCCCCAGTCGAAGTCGTGTCCTTCCTTATCTGTATGTAAGGATACTAGTGAGAGATGGTCATGTCTTTTTGTGGCTAGTTGATGTTCATGTATCCTGGTGGCTAGTTTTCTGCCTGTTTGTCCAATGTAATGTTTGTTACATCACCAATCCAAAGAAACCCAAACATATAAATAGAAAGCAGGAAACACCAGCAGTGCTTTGTCCGGAGGCTCACTGAAGACGTTACCTAGTATGGTGACAAAATGTCTGAAAATGAACCTCCCAGCTCAGCGAGCAAACCTACATCCAGTTTATCATATGTCAGGAACTACGTACAGATAACATTCATTCTTAGGCACATTAACCATTGCTAATGAGAAAGAGTAAAGACATATTGTTTCCATCAGCAGACCATGTCAGAGACCAATGCCTGTCCAGCCAAACTGCCTGATGATCTATCCAGTGGTATGTTTGCCTCTTAGATTAACCCTTTCATATCCATCACCTTAAACAAAGGTTTTCACACCCTGTTAGCACTGTTCTGTGCTGGGGATGAGCATGTTAATCTATACAGTAGCATTTTATGGACATTAGTTTGCTTTCTTAACACTTACTCATTTTACCAGATGAAGTGGCCAGCCTTGGTTTATTTTACATTTTTAGCGCATCACACGCAGAGTTTTCAGCATGAACTTAATGCCTCTGCATTGGTTTTAATGCAGAGGCTGGCAATTTGTGTGAACCATGGAGTACTGGGCAATCAATCTATCATTCTGACAGGAGTGCACATGTTGCTGTGAGGCACGGTACTATGTCAACATCAGAGCTGCAGCATGTGCCAGCAGTTTACACAAAACACGGTATGTCCTAAGAAGATATAGCCATGTATGAAAATCAAACAGATGTAAAGGGTATTGTCAATTGTGGGTACTGTCAAGAGGCTCATCCTAACATAGACCAAGGGTTGGCCATGCTTGATTTGATCAAAGTATTCAGATTGGTGAAAAAATCCCAAAAGAATGATGGATGGTGGAAATCTGAAGCAAAAGCAGGAATTGCTGGAAAACCTCAGCAGGTCGAGCAGCATCCATGGGGAGAAATCAGAGTTAATGTTTCAAGTTCAGTGAGCCTTCTTTAGAACTGCTATTCAGATTAGTCCTGGAAGTTTTATTGATGATGGACCGGAGGTTTATTCCGGCAATTGAGGGAGTCACAGGGAAAGCTGCCAATCTCAAACCTGGAGATTGGCTTCACATTGCTGAGTGAGTAGGGAAATAGTGACAGCAACAAAGAGAAATTGTAGATACTAAGGTGGGATCACACAGTGAATAGGAGGGACGTGGATATGCTACAGCAGTTGTTGGAAGGCAAGATATGGGGACAACATAGCACCAGCAAGACTATAGACATTTCCAAAGTCATGGGCTCTGTGCGTTAGGTGGGCACATTATTAGTTATATAAAGAGGCTGAGCAGATAAAAGGGAAAACAGGTTGAAAGGTCAATAGGGGCACAGGGATAGCTACACTAAAACTAACTGAAGGATGGGGATGGGTGGAATTAATGTGTCACAAATGAAATCTGCAACACACTCACACTGAAACTTGCCACAACTCCTTCCTCAGTAGATCAGAGTCGAGAGCGTAGTGCTGGAAAAGCACAGCAGGTCAGGCAGCATCCGAGATGCAGGAAAATTGATGTTTCAGATATAAGCCCTTCATCAGGAATGAGGCGTCATTCCTGATGAAGGGCCTATGCCCGAAATGATGATCCTCCTGCACTACACTCTTTGACAGTACTCCAGAATGTCCACTTTCCTGCCTTTTTCCTGCAACCCTTGATTTCCTGATTGATCAACAATCTATCTCAGCCTTGAATATACACAAGGACTCTGCTATCATGTAGTAAGGAGTTGCAAAGACTCTCAATCCTCAGAATTACACCCCATTTCAGTCTTCAGTTGGTGCCCCTTTATTCGGAGACTATTCCCTCTGGTGTTAAACTCTTCCAGGAGAGGAAACATCTTTTCAATATTTATACCATCACACCCCTTAAGAATCCTAGATGTTTCAATGTAATCATCTCTGATTCTTCTAAACTTCACTAAGTAGAATCCCAACCTGTTTGCCTTTACTCATAAGACAATCCCTCTATACCAGGATCATCCTGAACCTTCTCTGAACGGTCTCTAATGAAATAACATCCTTCCTTAAATAAGGGAACCAAAACTGGTCATGTTACTCCAGCTGGGGTCTCCCCAGCACCTTGTACAGTTGCAGTAAGACTTCCCTACTCCTATACTCCAATCCCCCTGAAATAAGGGCAAACCTTCCATTAGCCTTCCTGATTACCTCCTACACCTGGGTGCTGGCTTTCTGTGTTTTGTGTACAAGTAACCCCACCCCCACCAACCCCTCCCCCTCCACAACACCCCAAGTCCCTCTGTGTTACAGCTTTCTTCAGTTTTCCTTCAGTTAAGTAATATTCTAATCTTCTGTTCTTTCAAAAATGAGTGTTTCACATTTTCTCACATTCTATTTGCTGACTTTTTGCCTATTTAATTTTTCACTATTTCTCTGAAAATTTGTATTAAAGTTACTTATTGAATCTTGTGCAGGTTAAAAATGAGTTAGTCCTGGTGGTAATGGGACTGCAGTGTACCATGGCACAATGAAACATCCTGGGTTGGTCACCCATTCAGGTCTCTTCACTCCTCCATGATTGGTTGTGCTCCTTTGTGGCCATACGCAAAACTTTTTCCTCAAAGGGACTAAGTAGCCTAACGTGTATCCCTACCACACTTTCCCTGCTCTCTTCACCCTGGTGCCACTATCACCACTAGCCTACCTTCTCCTCCCCAATACCAGTCTTGGACCTCCCAGCCCAGTTACCAGCAAACATTTCCTGCAATGAGGCAAAGTGAGAGACTGAGTATGATGGAAGTGTGAAAGCTGATGCAAGAATAGTTTGTGGTCAAGTACAAACAGGAGAGGAAGCGATGTATCCCCAGTGAGTGAAATGCAGAGGTCAAGAAGGATTAGTAGTTTGGAAGAATGAGGTGGGTTTCGTTTTTATTCATTCATGAGAAGAAGGCATAATTGGCCAGGTCAGCATTTATTGCCCATTCCTTATTCCCAGAGGGCAGTTAAGTGTCAACCACATTGCTGTGGGTCTGGAGTCACATGTAGGCCAAACCAGCTAAGGATGGCAGTTTCCTTCCCTGAAGGACATTAGTGAACTAGATGGATTTTTCCGATAATCGGCAATGGATTCATGGTCACAATTAGATTCTTAATTCCAGATTTTCATTGAATTCAAGTTCCATCATCCACTAGGATGTGGTTTGAATCCAGGACTCTAGAACATTATCTGGGTCTCTGGATCAACAATTCAGCAATAATACCACTAGGACATTGCCTCCCCTTATGGTGAGAGCCAATGAGTAGACATGATGCATGCAATATTAAGAATTATAGTCTATTAACCTTGATGAAATGCATTTGCAGTGGCAGAATCAGAGTATGTTCTGGTCCTGTGAATATGAGATATCAGGGTAACACTTACCTCTTTAGAACACCGTAAATTATTGACCTTCTTCCTCCACTACTGAGCATCCCACTTGGGGCACATCAATGACTTGATCTGTAATCTATGTCTAGACTGGTCGCATGTGATGGTATGACCTGGTGTGGTAATTGTTAGAAAAAGGACTACACTCCATAGATCTATCTACCCAAACATTCAAGTCCCTGTCCATGAAGTGAGAAGGGAGTGTTCCTTTCTTCTGACTTATGGCTTAATTACCACAGTGTGAGGGCCATTTCCTGTCCTGCAGTGATGTAGTGTGTTGGTGGTCTTTAAATATGGTGAAAGCTGCAAAGTCTTGGCAGTTTACAAGCACTTCTGCTGCTGTGGCTGCATGATCTCTCCACTCTGTCGGCATCCTGCCTCAATTCCTGATGCAGGGATTTTGCCCGAACCGTCGATTTGTCTGCTCCTCGGATGCTGCCTGACCTGCTGTGCTTTTCCAGCACCACTCTAATCTAGACTCCCACTCAATAGAGACTAGTTGCCCACAATGCTGGAGCTCATTTCAGAGACAGGATTGGAGATGGTTATTCAGGCAGAGAAGCTTTTAAATTGAAATATCAGGTACAGATAAGATGTTAAAATTGTTGGTCATTTTAAAATTATTTTATATCTATAGCAACATGTAAAGCCTGCAGATACTAAAGGTACTTTTTAATACATTCATATCTTATGTTTTTGTAAGCTCTGCTGCAGCACACACTTTCAACCACTAGAGACCATCCCTGAACCATGGAAAAGTTTTACATTTCATTTGAGAAAACATTTGGGTAGTTGCCAATTTATTACACTATCTCACTTATCTTTTGTAGAGCTGACCGTTATTACATTAAGACTTTCTGTTGCCTTACTTCAATTAAAAAAAGCTTGGCATCAACTTTCAAACCACTTTAGAGACTATGTTCAAGAATCTTTCGTTAACAATGACGTGCATTGAATGCATTTAAATGCTTTTACCAATCATGATGCCATGAGAAACTCCAGCACTTTGGCTGCCAAAACTCAAGATTCTGATATTCCCTTCATAAACCTGTACCCCTGGTCTACCCAACATCTCTTAAAACTTCTCTCTCAGGCCAAGCTTATATTTCGATATGATTCGGCATCAAACTGCTTATGATGCTTCTGTGAAGCATATTATAATGTTTTATGACGTTAAAGACACAATGGAAATTTAAATTGCTGTTGGTATTACTGGTGGGAGAGTATGATTACAACTTAAATTAAGACAGTTTTCTTTATAAATGTAGATAGGAACTTTAAAAAACGGAAAACTTTTAATAATCACAAACCACTATGTTAAATAAGCAAGTTAATGAAGCATATATTTAAGTTGATTTGACCTGTAAAATTCAAATTATGATAAAATTACAAAGTTATTTATGCAACTGTGCTATCTATTTAGTCATCAAGGTGCCAAATGAAGTGCAAACACTGTATAATATCCAAGATTCAACTAAAACCAAATGTTTCCCTGACATTTTAAGAAGCTAATTAATAGGACACCTCTTGGCACCCTAGTTTACACTTGATATTCATTTTGTTTTCAATGAATAACTCAGTGTTACACTCACAATGCACATTTCTTATCAGTTTACAACAGCACACTTCCCGTCCCAACCAAGTATATGGAGTTACATAATTAAATCTTTGCAAATAATCAATGTCTTATATCTCACAGGATAGACACTATTAAGCACAATCATGATCCTCTAGTTCTAATTGTTATTCAAGTAAAAAGTAAACATTTGATAATAACTTGCCTGTGCACTTTTATCTTAAAATCTGAAATGTATTCCCTAGTTTTTGTTTTTAAATGATTTGAAAAATAAATTCAAATATTCTCACAGTGTAAACAAAGGGAGAGAAGGATAAATTTAATGCAATTAGTTTCCAATTAGTTGTATGCAAACTGTTCATAGCCATTCAAGATAAAATTAATAAAAATTTAGGAATGGGCAATTCAAGGTCAGCAAGTGCACATTTAAAGAAAAAAAAGTCATGATCCATAAATGTGATAGTAGGTTTTTAAGAGTCAGGAATGCAAAGGAAGTTGTATTTTTGAATGTTCACAGTTTATTTAATAAGCAATCTAACAAGATGTTTGTTGGAAGATTTCAGGTATATACAGTAAGAGATGAAAATGGTAGCGCACAGGAGCAAAAAATTAGTAAAGGCATGTATGGCTGAGACTGGCAGAAGGTTAGAAATGAGAGTACTGAGTTTACCATTCCTCTGAACATATATGGAAGATATGGAATTCAAGATAGAGAACACAATCTTAAAATTGCTCACCAGACAAATGCAGGGGAATTGGCAAATGATAAAAAGAGGAGAACAGAAGTCGCCACGAACGTCGACAAGTTAACTCAATAGACAGACAGGTGAAAGATAGAATTCAACATTGAGGAAACGTGAGGAAAATTACTTCTCAAATCATTTTCAGACTCTGCTAACATTCCCCTCTATCCCCAGTCTACTTTTTAACCTAAATCTTCACTCCAGACTCTCCTACACTATTTTACCTTTCTTCAACCAGTACCTAAACCTGCTGCCCTTGGGTCAGACTTTACTTTCACAGGAACCAACTGTAACTTATCCAAGCCATCGCCAACTCATATCAAACCTGAATTCCCTGTTTGTCTAGTCCCAAAGGTTTCCTCACTCCAATCCTACTCACTTTAAGACCCACATGCACACATATACATATATTTTGTGGGGTGAATTTGTACTTGCAGAGTTACATTGTACTTTGCTCAAAAACTGCATGAATTCATGTAAAACTCTGTTATCTCACTTTTTAGATTAGAATCAATCTGAACACCATGGTATAGACAGAGAACACAGGGGGCTAACACCTTCAACATATTGTCTAGCTAACACCAATTGTTACAGTTAACCTGAGAATGCAACATTTAAGAAAAGGTTTTGTGATTTACACATGAAAGAAGTGAAACTTTAATGGTATTCAAACAGATGAAAGACTCAACAGACAATCAAGGTATTTTTCAATGCATTATTTCAGTTACATCACACTGTAAATTTTTGCTATAAATTCTGTGTCTGACAATTGCGTCCTCCACAATCACCTGATGAAGGAGCGTCGCTCCGAAAGCTAGTGCTTACAATTAAACCTGTTGGACTATAACCTGGTGCTGTGTGATTTTTAGCTATTTTCTAAGAGGATGTGAAAGCTCAGTCATTGACCATGTTCAAAACACAGTTTGATAGATTTCTGGATATTAAAGATATTAAAGGATATAGGAACAGTGTATCAAAACAGTACTGAGGTAAAAGAGTAGCCCTTGAATGATAGAGTGAGCTCAAAGCACTGATGAGTCATCTCCTAATTCTATCTCTGTGCTTTTATGCAGCATTCTGGGAACTGGAGACATTGGCCTAGCAATTAACTCTAATCTACCGACCGTGTAACAGCTCCAGAAACAATATCAACTTAAATCCTGGCTGACAACTTATATTTGTCTGAGCTCACTGTGAAAATTTGTGAAAGTAGGTAAGAACAGAAGATTGTTTTCTTGCTACATTATTATATTGAGAGCGCAATGATCCAGCTGTTCTGATTGTCAGATAAAGTAGTTTTTCCAGCATAGATGAGAATTCCTCTTGGGAACTTGTCAAAGCAGACCCTGAAGGAATTGCCCACAAAATTACAAACTCCATTAACAATGCCCCCACTTCTCGCAAAAGTATATATTTAAATCAGAGAATTTGATGAATTCTGCTAGTGACTTTATAGAGGTTTATAAAATCATGAGGGGCCTGGATAGGATGAATAGACAAGGTATTTTCTCTGAGGTGGGGGAGTCTAGAACAGGAGGGCATAGGTTTAGGGTGAGGGACATAAAATTTAAGAGGAGCCTAAGGGGCAACTTTTTCATGCAAAGGGTGATGCGAGATGAAATGAGCTGCCAGAGGAAGTGGTGGAGGCTGGTACAATTGCAACATTTAAAAGGCATCTGGATAGGTATATGAATAAGAAGGCTTTGGAGGGATATGGGTCAAGTGCTGGTAAATAGGATTAGATTAATTTAGGATATCTGTCGGCATGGACGAGTTGGACCAAAGGGTCTGTCTCCATTCTGTACATCTCTATGATTCCAAGTCAAGTAAATGGTTACTCAGGAAAGTTTAGAAATCTTGTACCTCCTTAGAAAATCTTAAAACGATTAAAAATCTTGTCTAAGTAACTGCTGAATTGACCATACATCACATGCATCCCAACTATACCGCCCTCACATTCCCAAAACCCAATACATTGACCTGACACTCCCTTCTACCCCAAAGACCACATTCACTCTGTCAATCAGAACAGACATGACCTCTCTTTACCCCAAGGGTCCACATCTACCCCACCTCCTGGGATGCACCGCCACATTTGATGCCTTTTCCAGCTCCGAAATTCCTCCCCCACCCAACTCTCTCTCTAGATCCAAAACCTCCTTCCTTCACCACTAGACCCAACAAAGCTTCCTTTCCTTTTCCCCTGTGGCCTGATCTATCTTAAACATTTCACTCTCCTGGCCCTGTGCTATCTTGCACCCTGGAATTCTACTCAATTGGCACCCATTATATTCCATTGATCAAAAACTGGACTGTAAGGGAGAAGCAATATAAACCCATGGCTACAAGAACTGGTCAGAGGCTGAGAATCCTGCAGTGAGTAATTCCCCTTCTGACTCCCTACAGCTTGGCAACAATCAGCATGGCACAAGACAGGAGGGTGATGGACTCCTTCCACTTGCCTGGATGGATTGAGCTTCATTAACACTCAAGAAGCTTGATACTACCCAGGACAAAACAACCAGCTTGATTTGCTTCACATCCACAAATGTTCAGTCCCACAACTTTCTTAGGATCAGGAATATTTGTCAGTTATAAGGATGTATTGAAGAATATCACCAAGGATCCTTTGACACCATCTTCCAAACTCACAACCTCCACCATCTAGAAGGACCAGCAGAAACAAAGAAACAAAATGACCTGCAATTTCCCCTCCAAGCCTGACTTAAAAATTATCACAACTTTTTATATCACTGGATGAATATAAATAATGGGAATTCCCTTGATAACAGCATTGTTAGTCTGCCTCTGCCAAATGGACTACAAGCAGCTCACCTCCACCTGCTCAAGGGTAACATGGGATGGGTGACACCCACATCTCATGAATAAATAGAAACTTAATCTCTACACCCTTCCACGACCCTCTCCCCTCTCGGTACCTCAATCTCACACTTACATTGTGTACGGCTATTAAAATGAGATTCTGGGCTTTTTAATTGCACAATATAGCAGCTGACAGCTATATTCTCTGACAGCTCTCCACAACAATGTACCTATCAGAAAGGAGGTACAGCTCCATATTTCTAGAGGAGCCCTGATCCAAATTCCCTGATATGAAATTGCATACAAGAAGGAGCCAATCTCTGTATGACACTGCCATTCTTCTGATAGTCAGGATTTGGAGATGCCGGTGTTGAACTGGGGTGTACAAAGTTAAAAATCACATAACACCAGGTTATAGTCCAACAGGTTTAATTGGAAGCAGACTAGCTTTGCTCCAAAAGTTAGTGTGCTTCCATTAAACCTGTTGGACTATAACCTGGTGCTGTGTGATTTTTAACTTCCTCGGACAGTTCAGCCCAATGTTTTTTTCTTGGCGTGGGTGATTTTTAATTTGAATCTTGGATTTTTGGAATTGTAAGAAAGAAAACAATCAAAATGCTTTCGAAAACACTTGAGTGATGTAATTTCTTCAGATCCAGACTGTTTTTTAATTGTTAGTTTTCCTGTTCAATAGACTGATATTGAAAGTAATTTGAAAACTGGGTCAATACAACGGTATGTGAAGCCTAACCAAACAAAACAAAAACTGATTTCCAACCAATGACTGATTTGGGAATATGTGCTGATACTCAAGCTTCATTATTTCTGGGGTCTTTGTAAAAGTTAAAGACTTAGTCAAATTACTCAAATTTTCCCAATTTATCTGCCTGATGAACTCAGGTTAACAGAAAACATTGAGCATATTAACAAGAAACTATATATTACAATTAAATTAGTTCTTAGCACAAGGAAACAATACATGAACTATCAACTTACAACTCTAGCCAGCTTAAGCTCTACCCCCTGCCTGAGCCCCTATTCACACATACAGACAGATACAGACAAACCTAGAGAAAATACTGGGACAACACAATCCAACAGCACAAATCCACAGGGTTCCATGTGATTTCACTTTTGCTTCTTCAATGTCCTTCTGATCGCTGATATCCTTTTCCAGTTCATTTCAGTTCTTTGCTGAAGATACAGGTGGGTTGACACATTATTACTGTCTTTCAGTCATACGTTAGAGGCAACAGCTTGTTGCAAATGATGGGAGAAATTAGCTCTCTGTTAATGCTTGATTACTGCGCTGCAGAGAGAAAATGGCAGATACTGTTTCATGCAGTTGAGAGACTTTCTGCATCTGCATTATTCACACACTAACCATCCACCTGACCCATAGCCAGACAGCTGTGGCCATGCTGATGTCTCCCAGCTGACACAACTGGTTCCAATTGAAAACTCAATTGACAGTCCGTCTTCCTGAAAAGTTGCCTTGAACACACATGATGCTGCTAAGTTTCTATCGGTGTCTCCTACTGCTTCAACTATGAGTTCTACTGCAACAAAAACATGAATTGCTGGAGAAACTCAATAGGTTTGGCAACATCTGTGGAGCATCCAAAATGTTAACTCTGCTTTCTGTCCACAGATTCTGCTAGACCTGTTGCATTTTTCCAGCAATTCCTGCTTTTGTTTCAGATTTCCAGCACTCACAGTTTCCTTGGAGTTTTATTTTGTTTAATGAGTTTTACCAACTCGTTTTTAAAAATGTAGTTAACATTTCCACAGCTCTGGTTTAAACAATCCTTCTCCCATTTTGATTCACAATCTAAAATAAAGAAACATGTAAAAGTGTGGCATTTATGTTACTTTCAGACTGAAATGTGATGTACCTACTTGAGAAGGTGCAAAACTTGACCTGCTCTTGGGAAATAAAGCAGAGTCCAGATTAGTGTGGTGCTGGAAAAGCACAGCAGGTCAGGCAGCATCCAAGGAGCAGGAAAATCGACGTTTCGGGCAAAAGTCCATCATCAGGAATGAAGGCAGGGAGCCTCCGGGGTGGAGAGATAAATGGGAGTGGGGTGGGGCTGGAGAGAAAGTAGCCAAGAGCACAATAGGTAGACGGAGGTGTGGATGAAGGTGATAGGTCAGAGAGGAAGGTGGAGCAGAAAGGTGAGAAGCAAGATTGGAAGGTAGGACAGGCCATGAGGATGGTATTGAGTTGGAAGGTTGGAACTGGGGTAAGCTGGGGGCAGGGGAAATTAGGAAACTGGTGAATAAAGCAGGGCAGGTGACAGAGGTATCAGTCAGGGAGCACTTTGGAGCCAGGACCATAATTTTATCAATTTTAAAACAGTGATGGAACAGGATAGACCGGATCTAAAAGTTGAAATTCTAAATTGAAAGAAGGCTAATTTTGACAGTATCAGACAAGAACTTTCAAAAACTGATCGGGGGCAGATGTTCACAGGTAAAGGGATGGCTGGAAAATGGGAAGCCTTCAAAAATTAGATGACGAGATTCCAGAGACAACATATTCCTGTTAGGGTGAAGGGAAAGGCTGGTAGTGTAGGGAATGCTGGATGAGTAGTGAAATTAAGGTTTTGGTTATGAAAAAGCAGGAAGCATATGTCAGGTATAGACAGGATAGATCGAGTGAATTCTTAGAAGACTATAAAAGCAGGAGGAGAATACTTGTGTTGGAAATCAGGAGGGCAAAAAGGGGATATGAGATAGCTTTGGCAAATAGCATTCAGGAAAATCCAAAGGGATTTTTTAAATACATTAAGGACAAAAGGATAACTAGAGAGACAATAGGTCCCCTCAAAGATTAGCAAGGCAGCCAATGTGTTGAGCATCAGGAGGTGGAGGAGATATGAAATGAGTATTTTGCATCAGTGTTTACTGTGGAGAAGAACACGGAAGATATAAAATATGGGAAAATAGATGGTGACATGTTGAAAAATGACCATATTACAGAATAGATGGTGCTGGATGTCTTGAAACATAAAAGTGGATAAATTCCCAGGACCTGATCAGGTGTACCCTAGAACTTTGTGGGAACCTAGGGAAGTGATTACTGGGCCCCTTACTGAAATATTTGTATCATCAATAGTCACAAGTGAGGTACTGGAAGACTAGAGGTTGGCTAACGTGGTATCACTATTTAAGAAAGGTGGTAAGGAAAATCCAGGGAACTCTAGACCGGTGAGCCTGAGATCGGTGGTGGGCAAGCTGTTGGAGGGAATCCTGAAGGACAGGATTTATGAGCATTTGGAAAGGCAAGGACTGATTATGGATATCAGCATGGCTTTGTGAGTGGGAAAACATGTCACATGAAATTGGAGTTTTTTGAAGAATTCACAAAAAGGATTGATGAGGGCAGAGTGGTAGACATGATTTATATGGAGGCTAAAGTGAGGACTGCAGATGCTGGAGATCAGAGTCAAGAGTGTGGTGCTGGAAAGGCACAGCAGGTCAGGCAGCATCTGAGGAATGGGAGAATCGACATTTTGGGCAAAAACCCTTCATCATGACAGATGATTGGTGATGAAGATCACTCCCGATGAAGGCCTGACACGTTGATTCCCGTGATCTATATGGACTTCAGTAAGGTATTCGACAAGGTTCCTCATGGGACACTGGTTAGCAAGGTTCGATCTCATTAAATACAGGCAGAACTAGCCACTTGGATACAAAAATGGCTTGAAGGTAGAAGACAGAGGGTGGTGGTGGAGGGTTGCTTTTCAGACTGCAGCCATGTGACCAGTGGTGTGTCACAAGGATCGGTGCTGGGTCCACTTGCTTTTCACCATTTATATAAATGATTTGGATGTGAGTATTAGAGGTACAGTTATTAAGTTTGTAGATAACACCAAAATTGGAGGTGGAGTAGACAGCGAAGAAGGTTACCTCACATTACAATGGGATCTTGATTAGATGGGCCAATGGGCTGAGAAGTGGCAACTGGAGTCTAATTTAGATAAATTGAGGTGCTACATTTTGGAAAAGCAGAAGAGAGTAGGACTAATACATTTAATGGTAATGTTCTGGGGAGTGTTGCTCTACAAAAAGACCTTGGAGTACAGGTTCATAGCTCCTTGAAAGTAGAGTCGCAGGTAGATAGGATAGTGAAGGCGGCATTTGGTATGCTTTTGTTTATTGGTCAGAGCAGAGTACAGGAGTTGGGAGGTCATGTTGCGGCTGAACTGGACATTGGTTAGGCCACTTTTGGAATATTGTGTGCAATTCCTATTGGAAGGACATTGTGAAACTTGAAAGGGTTAAGAAAAGATTTACAAGGATGTTGCCAGGGATTAAGCTATAGGGAGAGACTGAATAGGCTTTCGCCAACTTTAAGGGCATTTAAATGGTCATTGGATAAACCTATGGATGAAAATGAAATAGTGTAGGATAGATAGGCTTCGGATTGGTCACACAGGTTGGTGCAATATCAAGGGCCGAAGGGCCTGTACTGCGTTGTAACGTTCTCTGTTCTAGGCTGCAGCATTGGAAGCTGAGGGGTGACCTTATAGAATTTTATAAAACCAGAAGGGGCATGGATAAGATAAATAGACAAGGTATTTTCCCTAGGGTGGGTAGGTTTAGGATGAGAGGGGAATGAAATAAAAGGGACTTGAGGGGCAATGTTTCATACAGAAGGTGGTGCATGAGCTGCCAGAGGAAATGGTGGAGCTGTTACAATTACAGCATTTAAAAGGCATCCAGATGGGTATATGAATAGGAAGGGTTTAGAGGGATATGGGCCAAATGGTGGCAAATGGGACTAGATTTGGTTAGGACATCTGGTCAACATGGATGATTTGGACCAAAGGGTCTGTTTCCGTGCTGTACATCTTTATGACAGTATGAAATTATGTCAACAAGTGAACACAATGCTGTGGGAAAACACGTTTTTCAATGCTCCAGTACACCACTAAGTAAACAAAAATGCTAATCTGGATTTCATCATATATACCAAAATGCAGGAAAGAAACAGCACAATTCACAAGCAAGATTATGAACATCTGGAAAGATAAGGTTCATTAACCAACTTCTCCCTGGTCAGTATTCTAAATCCTATATGTTCTTTTTCCAGGGTTACATACACAGTACTCACTAAGTGGCTGTGTACAAAGAATGTTTCCATGTTTTATTTGGAAATTCCTTTTTGGTAATGACAAAATAAAATTCAACATTTTAAAAATGTATTTCAACTTGAATTACATTCCACAAACAAATGTAATACTTGCTCCACGATCTGATCAAAGCAAAAGTAATTCAGGCCAGCAACCTTTAGCATTGGTAGAACTAACTTGGTCAAGTCATTGGACATAAGAATAAATGTGGTTCAATGTTTGATGAATTCAGTGAGCCAGGGCAAAATAAAAATCTCACAATCATCTCCTTGATGTTTTCAGCTGTACATAAGCAAACCACAATACCAAAAAAGGAAAGCTGCTTCATGCCTGAAATCCTTTCCCAGTTAAGTCACTAAGTTACTATTTACATTAGCTCAGTAACTGTAGTGGCCACATATTTAAATGGGAGCTGGTATTCTTCTGCATTCACAGCAATGTCATTATACATATGGTGAATAAAAATCTGATCATAAAGAATCCACCAGTGATCTGTGACTGTAAAATCAATTCAGGCAGTACTGCCTCAAGACAAATGAAGAAAATCTTTAAAAAGTAATTTGAAAAGTACTTCAGCTTTTCTGAAATAAGAAATTAGGGGTCACGAGTTCAAGGTGAGAGGGGACAAGTTTAGAGGACGTATGTGTGGAAAGTTCTTTACACAGAGGGTGGTAGGTGCCTGAAACGCATTGCCAGTGGAAGTGGTAGGTGAGCACTATTTAAGATGTCATTTAAGATATATCTAGACAGACACATGAATGGGCGGGGAGCAAAGGGATACAGACCCTTAGAAAATAGGTGACAGGTTTAGATAGGGGATCTGGATCGGTGCAGCCTTGGAGGGCCAAAGGGCCTGATCCTGTGCTGTAATTTTCTTTGTTCTTTGAAACCTCAAGATTTTCAATCTGTTCTCTTCTCTCCTAAGTGCCCTAACTCTTATGAGTGTGCAACTCTATCAACATCAGTAGCCTCCTTATCTTGTCCAACTAATCATTTTTCACATACAAGTCTAGAATGTAAGGGTTGAACCATTATACTTTAGATGGTATCATTGTCAAACCCTACTCAGTCTTTGCCGGTATCACAAACATCAAGTCACTGCATGTTAATTGGAGCAGAGGGACAAATCAAACATGGGTCCCTACATCGTTATGCTATTCCTGAGCAAATCTTTACGTTGTTTCAAGGATTTCAGAAAGATGCCTGGACATAATTTAATCAAGTGTTTGAAAAACTGCAGATGTACTTTGTACAAATTTTACAATAATCATTAGTAAAAGTAGAAATTAGTCTAATATGTTGGAATGAAAGATTTAATGTACTTAAAGGTGGAAACCTTTAGATTCAGTATTCCTTTCATTGCACATACATAAAAGCATTGTAATGGACTTATTACAATTGCCCTATTTCTAACCTTGCTTTACTAATTATTTTGTACGAGGGGAATAGGGAGTGGGTTTAGCTGCAGTGGATATGATACCATTACATATCAGCACCCAGTACATTTGAAGAGGAGCATAAGGCATGCCACAAAAAATAACTAAGGTAGGAACATGACTGTTGCACCAAAAGAAACAGTCTTTTTTTAATATTTGGAAGTGTTACCACACACAAGCAAACAGCTTTCCCACCATCAAACCACCATGACCTTTTTTGTTTTTAACTATTAACCACCATCAGTAATGTTTAGGTGTTTTCTTTTCCTTTAACTACTAACCACCACCAATAACCACCCACGTAAACAATCAGATATTTACAAGCAAAGTCTATTATGGGCAATAAACTTCTTTTTTAAAAAAAACAACCTATTCAGAGATGTTATGACACTCCTTTGGTGCAGACAGGATTTGAACCCATGCCTCCTGGTCCAGGGGAAGGGACACTACCACTGTGCCACAAGAGGCCCCTCTTCTGGGTCTACTTTATAATGGGGTTATGAGTTGTGTTTCAGCAGTGCAAGACATTGCCTGTTACCAAGTGAACTCTCACTCAATGAACTCCACAGAAAGCTTAATTACAGATTCCCCATGGGCCTGGTAGAGGTTTCTACATGTGATGATAGGAATCTTCAATGGAGATTAACTCCCTGTTCCCATTAATGAGAAAGCCTATTGGACCTAGTCCCAGTCAGGCACTAAATTGTAAATCAGGAGGCTTTGCAGCCTACCCAGTCTGTTTCATCACAAATATTCCACCCACCTGAAGTCACCAGTTAAATTGAAGCTGGCAGCCTCTGGGAGCTGGAGAATGTCAGTGACGGTCCACGCTGAACAGCCAGGACCACTTGCATTGCTGAGAAAGTAAGCTGTATATGTGGTGATGGTGGTGGTGGGAGTGGGAAGAGTTGGGAAGTCCCAGAAGTTGGCTGTAAGGGGAGGATAATTGTCTGTCAATGACCAACATGCAACCCAAAATTGTACCCATTTTGGGGCAACTGAAGTTACCCTCCCACTCCAGCAGACAGGCTGTTCTGGTTTGACAAGCTGAGGCCCTTAAATGATCACTACATTGACCAGTTAAGGGCCTTAATTCCTGGAGGGTTGAAAAGCCAACCAGAAGCCTTCCTACCCATACGTTTATTGTTGAGGTAGTAGGAAAGGGACAGTACTTGTACAGTGTCAACTTGCCCATAATTTCCTATTCCTGACACCTGCCGTGCCTCTTCCTACAAGAAAAATATTTTGCCCTATTAAACTATTAATCTGAACTGTCTTTTATTTAAATAAAAATTAGAGTTCTGGCACTCACTAAAGTTCAGCATTTTATTTACCTTATTTTTACAACAAGATCTTTCTAGAAGTAAACATCACCTCTAAAATAATAAAATCAATGATAAAATTTGCAATAATAGATTTTTTTCACAAAGCTACCATTGTTACACTGTTAATTGAAATTAAGGTGTGAATCACTCAAAATTATTTCAGGCCAGCTTGGAAACCAGCTCATTCCTACAGTTTTCTAATTTTTAAACCATTGGAAAAAAATTATAATTTCTCATGCCTTCTAGGGAGAGTAACCTGCTCGCCTTCAAGCTACCCTTCTCCTCACCTTACTATAGTCTAGGGCAAAAAAATGGACAAACAGCTGAATTGCAAAGGTGAGGTAAGGGTGTTTGCTGTTGACAACTGAACTGCTATGACAGAGACTGGCCTCAATAAATGATAGTGAAATGGAAGTCAGTGGGAATCAGGAAAAATTCTCCAATGGTTCAAATATTGCCGAGCACAAAGAAAGCTATCTTTGGTTGTTGGAACCAAATCACCTTATCCCCAAGACATCGTTGCAGGCATACTTCTGGGAAGTGTCCTAAACCCAACTATATTCTGCTGCTGCATCAATAATCTTACTCCCATTGTACTTGCGATGTACACATGCTTGCTGATCACTCCACAGTTTTTGATTCCCATTCACAACTCTTTAAATAATGATTTAAACAAAGCATGCATGCAGAATTACCTGTTAATTTGCCACACAAAACCCACTACCCCCAAACATTAAATTGCTCAACAATCATTGATTCCTGGATTAGAGTGGTGCTGGAAAAGCACAGCAGATCAGGCAGCCTCTAAGGAGTAGGAAAATTGACGTTTCAGGCACAATCCCTTCAGGTCATGGGGACGGTGCTGAGCTGGAAGGTTGGAACTAGGGTAAGATGGGGGGAGGGGAAAGAGGAAACTGTTGAAGTCCACATTGATGCCCAGGGGTTGAATTGTTCCGAGGCGGAAGATGAGGCGGTCTTCCTCCAGGCGTCTGGTGGTGAGGGAATGGCGGTGGAGGAGGCCCAGGACCTCCATCTCCTCGGCAGAGTGGGAGGGGGAGTTGAAATGTTGGGCCACGGGGCGGTGTGGTTGATTGGTGCGGGTGTCTCGGAGATGTTCCCTAAAGCGCTCTGCTAGGAGGCGCCGAGTCTCCCAAATGTAGAGGGGACCACATCGGGAGCAACGGATACAGCAAATGATATTGGTGGATGTTCAGCTGAAACTTTGATGGATGTGGAAGGCTCCTTTGGGGCCTTAGATGGAGGTGAGGGAGGAGATGTGGGTGCAGGTTTTGCAATTCCTGCGGTGGCAGGAAAAGGTGCCAGGAAGGGAGGGTGGGTTGTGAGGGGGCGTGGACCTGACCAGGTAGTCACGGAGGGAACGGTCTTTGTGGAAGGCGGAAAGGGGTGGGGACGGAAATATATCCCTGCTGGTGAGGTCTGTTTGGAGGTGGCGGAAATGTCGGCGGATAATATGGTTTATGAGAAGGTTGGTAGGATGGAAGGTGAGCACTAGGGGAGTTCTGTCCTTGTTACAGTTGGAGGGGTGGGGTCTGAGGGCGGAGGTGCAGGATGTGGGCAAGATGCGTTGGAGGACATCTTTAACCACGGGGGAAGGGAAATTGTGGTCTCTAAAGAAGGAGGCCATCTGGTGTGTTCTATGGTGGAACTGGTCCTTCTGGGAGCAGATACAGCGGAGGCGGAAGAATTGGGAATACAGGATGGCATTTTTGCAGGAGGTAGGGTGGGAAAAGGTGTAATCCAGGTAGCTGTGGGAGTTGGTGGGTTTATAAAAAATGTCAGTGTCAAGTCGGTTGTCATTAATGGAGATGGAGAGGTCCAGGAAGGGGAGGGAGGTGTCAGAGATGATCCAGGTAAATTTAAGGTCAGGGTGGAATGTGTTGGTGAAGTTGATGAATTGCTCAACCACCTCGTGGCACCAATGCAGTCATCAACGTAGTGGAGGAAGAGATGGGGAGTGGTGCCTGTGTAACTACGGAAGATCAACTTTTCTACATAGCCAACACAGAGACAGGCATAGCTGGGGCCCATACGGGTGCCTTTGGCCTGGAGGAAGTGGGAGAATTTAAAGGAGGAATTGTTAAGGGTGAGGACCAGTTCAGCCAAACGAATGAGAGTGTCGGTGGAAGGGTACTGTTGGGGACGTCGGGAGAGGAAAAAATAGAGGACTTGGAGGCCCTGGTCATGGCGGATGGAGGTGTAGAGGGATTGGATATCCATAGTGAAGATGAGGCGTTGGGGGCCGGGGAATCAGAAGTCTTGGAGGAGGTGGAGGGCATGGGTGGCGTCTCGAACGTATGTGGGGAGTTCCTGGACAGGGGGGATAGAACAGTGTCGAGATAGGTAGAGTTGAGTTCGGTAGGGCAGGAGCATGCTGAGACAATGGGTCGGTCGTGGTGGTCAGGCTTGTGGATATTGGGAAGGAGATAGAACTGGGCAGTGCGGGGTTCCCGGACTATGAGGTTGGAGGCTGTGGGTGGGAGATCTCCTGAGGTGATGAGGTTCTGTATGGTCTGGGAGTTAATAGCTTGATGATGGGGGGTGGAGTCATGGTCGAGAGGGTGATAGGAGGAGGCGTCCTCGAGTTGGCACCTGGCTTCAGCGGTGTAGAGGTCAGTGCGCCAGACTACCACTGCATCCCCTTTATCCGCTGGCTTAATGGTGAGGTCAGGATTGGAGCAGAAGGAGTGGAGGGCTGCGCGTTGTGAGAGTGAGAGGTTGGAGTGGGGGAGGGGGGGTAGACAGGTTGAGGCAGTTAATGTCCCAGCGGCAGTTGGAAATGAAGAGGTCGAGGCGGGTAATAGGCCAGTGCGGGGTGTCCAGGTGGATGCAGTGCATTGGAGGTGGGTGAAGGGGTCCTCGGAAGGTGGGTGGGAATCCTGATTGTGAAAGTAAGCTCGGAGGCGGGGGCGGCGGAAGAAGTGTTCGACGTCATGGTGTGTATTAAATTCATTGATGCATGGACGGAGGGGGATGACGGTGAGTCCTTTGCTGAGGACTGATCGTTCATCCTCAGTGAGGGGGAGGTCTGGGGGGATGGTGAAAACTCGGCAGGGCTGGGAGCTGGGAGCTGGGATCTGGTGTGGGTGTGGAGCTGGGAGTGGGGTCGGAGCCAGTAACTGGAGTGGGTGTGGTGGTGGGGGGAATGGGGGTGGAGTCATGAGCAGGGATGGTGTTCTCCTCAGGGTTCTGGGAGCGGGGATGGTGACAGTGGGATCTGTGGGGGGTGTGTCAGCAGAATGCAGGTGAGTGGCATTGTTGGGGGCGGAAGTGGTGGCGAACATGGCAGAAGGGGGGGCAGAGGTCATTGAGCATGTGACATCAGCGATGATGTGAGGGGTGGAAGCAATGTCATGTGTGGTGCATGTGGAATTGTGAGGGGCGGAAGTGGCTGTGGAAGCGGCTGTGATGGGGGTGGAAGTGACATCATCGATCACCGGGGGGATGGTAGCTGCACCAGCCGCATGGCTAATGGCGTCCGAACAGTTCCAGAGGCAGGGGAATCTTCTGGAACATTTGACGAGTGCTGGTTATGGAGGTGGGTGTATAAAAGTTTGTTGTACTTACAATTTTTGATGTTTGAGATGATGTTGAGATACCTAATCATTGATTCCTCACCCATTAATAGCCATGGACCAGAAACATAATTCAGATTGCCATATTGATAACATGACTTCAAATGCAGGTCAGAAGCTCTCTCCTGACCTTCCAGCTTGTAAGTATGAAGTCTGATTGTATACTGGCCACAAACTTAGTTCAATGAGTTCTGCTCCCATAACATACAGCAAATTCAGCAGTATTCAGAAATATGCAGCCATCTTGACTGATATACCAATGACATACTATGGATGTAATGAATAATTTCTGTAATATGCACTGCAGCAACATCGCAGCTCCCTTCAATACAATCTTCCAAACTCATATTGTCTACCGGGAAGAGATAGTGGATTGGTGCTCATGTTATAGAGTCATAGAGATGTACAGCACAGAAACAGACTCTTCAGTCCAACTCATCCATGCCGATCAGATACCCTAACCTAATCTATCAGCAGATCTGACAACCATTTGTCAGCACTTGGCCCATATCCCTTCAAACCCTTCCTATTCATAGACCCATCCAGATGCCTTTTAAATAATGTAATTGTATCATCCTCCACTACTTCCTCTGGCAGCTTATTCCATACATGCACCACCCTCTGTTCCTCTTACGTCTTTCCCATCTCACCCTAAACCTATGCCCTCTTGTTCTGGACTCCCCCACCCCAGGGAAAAGAATTTTCCATGCCCCTCATGATTTTATAAACCCCTGTAAAGGTCACCCCTCAGCCTCCGATACTTCAGGGAAAACAGCCTCAGCCTATCCAACCTCTCCCTATAGCACAAATCCTCCAACCCTGGCAACATCCCTGTAAATCTTCTCTGAACCCTTTCAAGTTTCACAGCAACCTTCCGATAGGAAGGAGACCAGAATTGCATGCAATATTCCAAAAGTGGCCTAATCAATGTCCTGTACAGCCGCAATATGACTTCCCAACTCCTATACTCAATGCTTTGACCAATATAGGAAACCATACCAAATGTCTGCTTCACTATCCTATTTACCTGCGACTCTACTTTCAAGGAGCTATGAACCTGCAGTCCAGTCTCTTTGTTCAGGGCTAATGCTCCAAGGACTTAAGTTCAAATTCTACCATGACAGTAGAGTAAACTTAAATTCAATCAATATATTTGAAAAAAATGTGGAATTAGAAGGTAGTATCAGGGTATGCTGATCGTGAAACTATTGTCATCTTGTACATTAATATTCTTTCGGGGAGGAAATCAGTCATCTTACCTGGATTGGCCTATGGCGACTCTGATCCACAATAATGTGGGGTCTAGATCAGAGAGGTGCTGGAAAAGCACAGTAGGTCAGGCAGCATCCGAGGAGCAGGATAATTGATGTTTCGGGTAAAAGCCCTTCATCAGGATTAGAGGCAGGGTGCCTGCAGATTGGAGAGATAAATGAGAGGGGGATGGGCACTCTGCAGGCACCCTGCCTCTAATCCTGATGAAGGGCTTTTGCCTGAAACATCGATTTTCCTGCTCCTCGGATCCTGCCTGACTTGCTGTGCTTTTCCAGCACCATTCTAATCTAGACTCTGGTTTCCAACATCTGCAGCCCTTGTTTTTATCTTCACAATAATGTGGTTGAAATACAACTGCCCCGTGAAAATGATGCAGTCAGTCTAGGGAAAGCAATGGCCTAATGGTGTTAACATGTTAATCCAGAGACCCAGTTAATTGACTGGAACTTGGGTTCATCTCATGCCACAGCAGAAGCTGGAATTTGAATTCGTTAAAAATCTGGAAATAAGTGTTTAATGATGACCTTAAATTCATTGTTGGGTAAACCCATCTGGTTTACTGGGAAGGAAACTGCCATCCTTATCTGGTCTGACCTAGGTGTGACTCCAGACCCACATCAATGCGGTTGACTCTTAACTACTCTCTGGGTAATGAGAGACGGACAATAAATGATGGCTTAGTCAGTGACACCCTCTTCCCATGAATGAAGAAGAAAAAGCTCAGTTAGGGATGGAGAACAAATGTTCATCCTACCAGTTGTGCCTATTTCCCATGGAAAATTAAACCTGAATAGCAAGGTCTGCAGGCACATGAGAACAGCACCTGTAAGTTACATACCATCGTCACTTTGAACGGTATTGTCTTTTTTGTCAATGAGCCAAAACTCTCCCTTACAGTATTGTTGCTAAATAGTTAAAAATCATACAATACCAGGTTATAGTCCAACAGGTTTAATTGGAAGCACACTAGCTTTCGGAGCGACGTTGCTTGACTATCACCTGATGAAGGAGCATCACTCCGAAAGCTAGTGTGCTTCCAATTAAACCTGTTGGACTATAACCTGGTGTTGTGTGATTTTTAACTTTGTACACCCCAGTCCAACACCGGCATCTCCAAATCGTTGCTAAATAGGACTGCAAAGGTTTAGAAGATAACATCTTTTCCAGCTCAATTAAGGATGGGCAATAAAGGTTGCTCTTTTGTATATGTCCACATTTCATGAAAAAGTAAAAATCAGACAATTGAGAAAATATGTTTGCAATATATGTTTAATGAAATAGATATTAAAAATAAAACTGCATTACTTACCTTTGCTGCTCCGATTTGATCTTTACGAAACTTCTCCAGTGGTGCAATTAAAACATCATTAGCATTCTGAATCTACAACAGAAGTACAAAATATATTATTTTAAATGATGCAACAACTTATATTAATCTACCGTAATATTTTATACCAAAGTTTGTGAGAAGATTTGTAGCTCAGGTACTCGTTGTTGTGGTTCTGTTCATCGAGCTGGGAATTTGTGTTGCAGACATTTCGTCCCTTGTCTAGGTGACATCCTCAGTGCTTGGGAGCCTTCTGTGAAGAGCTTCTGTGATGTTTCCTCCGGCATTTATAGTGATTTGTATCTGCCGCTTCCGGTTGTCAGTTCCAGCTGTCCGCTGCAGTGGTCGGTATAGTGGGTCCAGGTCGATGTGTTTGTTGATAGAATCTGTGGATGAGTGCCATGCCTCTAGGAATTCCTTGGCTGTTCTCTGGTTGGCTTGTCCTATAATAGTAGTGTTGTCCCAGTCAAACTCATGTTGCTTGTCATCTGCGTGTGTGGCTACAATGGATAGCTGGTCATGTCGTTTCGTGGCTAGTTGGTGTTCGTGGATGCAGGTTGTTAGCTGTCTTCCTGTTTGTCCTATGTAGTGTTTTGTGCAGTCCTTGCATGGGATTTTGTACACTACATTGGTTTTGCTCATGCTGGGTATCGGGTCCTTCGTTCTGGTGAGTTGTTGTCTGAGAGTGGCTATTGGTTTGTGTGCTCTTATGAGTCCTAGTGGTCGCAGTAGTCTGGCTGTCAGTTCGGAAATGCTCTTGATGTATGGGAATGTGGCTCGTCCTTTGGGTTGCGACATGTCCTCGTTCTGTTGTCTTTCCCTTAGGCATCTGTTGATGAAATTGCGCGGGTATCCGTTTTTGGCAAATACATTGTATCAGTGTTCTTCCTCTTCAATTCATTCAATTTCATCAAATTCATCCAACACACAAACCAACAGCCACTCTCAGACAACAACTCACCAGAACGAAGGACCCAATACCCAGCATGAGCAAAACCAATGTAGTGTACAAAATCCCACGCAAGGACTGCACAAAACACTATATAGGACAAACAGGAAGACAGCTAACGATCCGCATCCATGAACACCAACTAGCCACGAAACGACACGACCAGCTATCCTTAGTAGCCATACACTCAGATGACAAGCATCTTGAGTTCGACTGGAACAACACTACTATTATAGGACAAGCCAAACAGAGAACAGCCAGGGAATTCCTAGAGGCATGGCACTCATCCACAGATTCTATCAATAAGCACATCGTCCTGGACCCAATATACCGGCCACTGCAGCGGACAGCTGGAACTGACAACCGGAAGCAGCAGAGACAAACCACTACAAATGCAGGAGGAAATATCACAGAAGTGCTTCACAGGAGGCTCCCAAGCACTGAGATGTCACCTAGACAAGGGACGAAATGTCTGCAACACAAATTCCCAGCTCGGCGAACAGAACCATATTTTATAGCAGTCTAAAACTGGAATAAGTAGCTTCAATAAAGCATAAAAGCTATAGGAAGTAATTGAGGCCAAAAACTGGATGTTTTCAAGAAGAAATTAGTTCTAGCTCTTAGGGTGAAAGGGAGCAAAGCATATGGGGAGAAAGCAGGATCAAGGGACTGAGTTAGATAACTAGTCATAATCGCATTGAATGGTGCAGCAGCCTCAAAGGCTGAATGACCTACATCTGCTCCTATGTTTATATGTGACAGTGTTATAAAGATGTTTAATCTAAAATACTAATTTATCATTTATTCGGCTGGGTATAATAATTCATTCATCTGTACTGTCACCAGCTAAACCAATGTGTCTGGCTTTCTTTTTTAAGGCAACACTTTTCAAAGTGGTGTGCACTGGATATAACAACAAAATGGTTGCATTTTTGAAGAACACTAGCTGTTCACACCTGACCCAGATTATGGGGTTAAATAAACTGATTTTGAACAAAGAAAGTAACTGCCCAGGGGTATCAAGACTTTGCCCTCACTCTTTCTAAAACCCCTGTCATCAGCATTTGAGGATCAAAAACCTACTGGAAGACTTTATTGCTGTGGGTGGAAGGTTTCAAAACAGAAGCCTGAATCTACATCACTGTCTCCAGAAAAAGACATTTCAAACAACATAACTAATCCAGGAAGAAATTCTAACACTGTGAGTTATGTGGAAAAAGACTTAGTGTAGTTTAACATTTACAAAATCTGCCACTCTTTTATCTGATTTTGACTTTTTTAAACCAAACTGGTCTGAGTGTCCATCCTTTTAAACGGTGAAGGAAACAGATGGTGCTCTTTTCTATTTTGCGCATATACAGTTGCAAGTGGAGTTCCGCAGGGACCAGTTCTGGGTCCTCTGCTGTTTGTAATGTTTTTTAATGACTTGGAAGAGGGGGTCGAAGGGTGGGTCAGTAAATTTGCAGATGATATGAAGATTGGTGGAGTTGTGGACAGTGAAGACGGCTGTTGTCGGCTGCAAAGGGACTTAGATATGATGCAGAGCTGGGCTGAGGAGTGGCAGATGGAGTTCAACCCTGACAAGTGTGAGGTTGTCCATTTTGGAAGGACAAATAAGAATGTGGAATACAGGGTTAACGGTAGGGTTCTTAGTAAGGTGGAGGAGCAGAGGGATCTTGGGGTCTGTGTTCATAGATCTTTGCCACTCAGGTGGATAGAGCTTGTAAGAAGGCCTATGGTGTATTAGCGTTCATTAGCAGAGGGATTGAATTCAAGAGTCGTGAGGTGATGTTGCAGCTGTACATGACCTTGGTAAGGCCACATTTGGAGTACTGTGTGCAGTTCTGGTCACCTCATTTTAGGAAAGATGTGGAAGTTTGGAGGGGGTGCAGAGGAGATTTACCAGGATGTTGCCTGGAATGGAGAATAGGTCATGCAAAGATACGTTGAGAGTGCTAGACCTTTTCTCATTGGAATGGCGAAGGATGAGGGGTGACTTGATAGAGGTTTATAAGATGATCAGGGAATAGATAGAGTAGACAGTCAGAGACTTTTTCCCCAGGTACAACAGAGTGTTACAAGGGGACATAAATTTAAGGTGCAAGGTGGAAGGTATAGGGGAGATGTCAGGGGTAGGTGCTTTAACCAGAGAGTGGTGGGTGCATGGAACGTGCTGCCTGGGGAGTGGCAGAGTCAGAATCATTGGTGACCTTTAAGCAGCAATTGGATAGGTACATGGATAGGTGCTTAAGCTAGCACAAATGTTAGGCACAACATCGTGGGCTGAAGGGCCTGTTCTGTGCTGTATTGTTCTATGTTCTATGTACAAGGGTAGCAAATACATACGAACACCATTGCCTGCAAGTTCCCCTCTGAGCTACTCACCTTCAGTGTCACTGGGTCAAAATCCTGAAATCCCCTCCCTAAAGGTCAACCTACAGCAAGTCAATTATAACAGTTCAAGAAGGCAGCTCATCACCACCAAGGGTAACTAGGCACAGGCAATAAACACTGGCTCAGGCATCCCATGAGTGAATTTAAAAAAAACAACCTACATAGATTTTATGGGGATTTTCAGGATATTTGCACATCTTAAGCCATTTGTTACCTTTTCATAACTTTGCCTGAGTAAGTCTTTTGCAAGAAAACTAAATTTTTCTATGTTAACTTCAGGAACCTGACTGGTTTGTTCTGATTTGGAGCTAAATACAGTCTAATTTGTAATTTAGATGACCGAAAATTGGAAATGTCACCTCCCTCCTAAAGTTAAACTCTGTCGTGGCCAGTAGAGGAATGGAACAAAGAAAGGATTCAGCCTGTCCTTTTTGATTTAGCAGACTACAATGGGATGCAGAATCTAATTTTTCCAGACAACCAGTCCAGAAAAGTAAACGTATTCTCACACAAATTACATTTTTTGTTTGCAATATGAAGACCTTTTAGAAGACTTTTAATACTAAATCCATAAAAAAACAGCTACAGAAAAGAAAACAGATTACAATCCAGAAAATATCACAATCCATTAAATCATCAATAGTAAGGTTGAATATTCCCCTGGGTTTGGGAAAAACCAATCTCTTCATTTTTGTCACTCACAAACTGGAGAATCGATCAATGTGTGACTCTACATGCCAGTTATACTTTTTCAGGCTGAGATTGAATTTGCACAGAAGTTTACAAACCATGCTGGAGAGTGCAAGTACTGAGGGCCAGTTAGAAGGCCTTAGAAAGTTCTCCCATATGGTACTCCACTCCTCACTAGCCCTTTACATTGATACATATTGACTCTAATGGCCATACCATCTTTGCACCCCTATGTATACATTATGCCCAGTTAGATAACATCTCACCTCATTGCACCAAAAGTATCCCCCATAGCTACTTACTGAATATGTACCATTCTCAGATTACAAACAATACCAATGAAAAATATTTTACATTCCTTAAGAAATAAACCTCTCATCATCTGATAAAAACTTCCACCTTATTCCAGAGAAAATCATATACTCTGCCCTGTGAAACAGAAACCTTACAACCCTGTTAGTTTGTGACAACAAACCAAAAGAAAAACTGCAAAGGACCAATCCACCACTCCAGGTTCATGAACCTGTCATTCATTCTCAGATTAACTAAATGGCTTCTGTGTTGAAATGCATTAATATTTGAAACTCAGGTAAGCATTCATAATGGCTACAGCAATCCAAACAATAGACTGCTCTCTAGAAAGGTAAGAACTTGTAGGGTCATCCATGTTAAATAATGTATTTTAGTTTTAGTCATATCAAATAATCAAAGCGGATTAATCAGTTAGCCCAAATATATTAAAATAAAACAAACCAAAGAACTGCAGATGCTTGAAATCTGAAACAAAACAGAAATTGCTGGAGAAACTCAGCAGGTCTGGCAACATCTATGAAGAAAAAGCAGAGATAATGCTTCGGGTCCAGTGGCCCTTCTTCTTGTGTTAAGGAAGGGTAACTGGACTCAAAACATTAACCCTGCTTTCTCTCCACAGATGCTGCCACACTTGCTGAGTTTCTCCAGCCATTTCTGTTTTTATAGCCCAAGCACATTATTCTGGCTAAACACATTCAGTGTAGGTCACTAATGTACTACGTGACTGACACAGCTTGGACTTCAAAGACAGACCCTTGTTACACTTCTTTTCAGAGAACAAACAGAGAACTTGCGACCTTTCAAGGTTGACTGAGCAAGCTGATATCATTAACTCCTTATCAAGCACATGGGTTTTTAAAGAAAGTTAAAGGACCCTATTATCTGGAATGGGAAAGGAAAATTAAAAGCTGAGTTCTATTTTGGGGATTAATGTGTAGTATTTTAGAAAAAGAGTAATTATATTTTGCTAAATGCATTCTTTGTATGAGAATTGTTTCTGTAATAGTATGAGACTAGTTTTCAGTATAGTCCTCTCTGAATCTCCAAACCATGTATTATGTGAATGTATAGTTCATTATGTTGTCTTTTTTACATATTTATTGTCATACTTCATTTAAATTCTATACATGCTTTAGGTCAGCAACCATCTTTTGTATTAGTTTGATATTGTACATTTTAAGGTAATTTACAATTTACCACTTAAACATTTGTTAAGAAGAGAATTTTCCCAAGCACCAGTCACTAGCAATAATACAGCCCCGAGCAAACGGCCACGAAAAACAAACCATCATTGATAAAGCATTTGATTTAATAGGAACTCTCGCCAATTCAATAAATCTCAGCAGATGAACTCTGGGTACCTATAAGTCATCAACAAACCATAATGAACAGAATGATCTCAAGAAAAATTGGTATTTTATCCAAAAAGAAATCAATCAAGGGATGGTGGAAGTTGATATCAACCAATGATTATCCCATTTAGAACCAGAGATTGACTCTGCATCCACTCAATTCAATGCAAAGTTAGCCTCGCCTCGTTTGGATCAATCAGAATGTACTAACGTTATAAATCTGCTTTGGGTTGTGGTTTCGAAAGAGTTAATCAGCACCAGCTTTCATTGACCAAGGTGTACGTTAGGGTTGACGATAAAGATCAGAGCCTGATGCAGCCAAATGCAAAAGACTCCAGAAGTAGAAGTTATGTAGAAGGAAAAGAAATTTACAAACAATGGTGTTCATTTTAATTTCAACTAACTTAAAGGAGTATCTGTTTACATCTGCTAAAATCTCAAAACCTTTGTGAAAATCAGGCAGGATTATTTACATCACAATAGAAAAGACAACAATGCAATACCATAACTGCCCTCAGTGGAGGCAATAAGCATTTTGCGCAAGGCATTCCAAAACTGCAAGGCACTGAAACTTTCCTTGGGGTTTAAAAAAGCTTCTCCACACTGATTCTGCATTGAATTATTTGAGCAGAATTCAGGTTAAAAAAAAATTGCTACATGAAGAAAAGTCTCTTTTCTATATTTAATTTTCACCCCATCTTCAAACTCAAAAGGGCATCTCTTATTGCACCAGTGCTAATTTTCATTTATGCCACAAAAAAACTTAAGGATTTTAAGTCAGAATGGGCTTAATGTCAAAGGTTATAAGGGAATTTTAGGCATATTTGATGATAGGAGAAAGTGAGGACTGCAGATGCTGGAGATCAGAGTCGAGAGTGTGGTGCTGGAAAAGCACAGTAGGTCAGGCAGCATCCAAGGAGCAGTAGAATTGACATTTCGGGAATAAGCCCTTCATCAGGAATATCTGATTATATCCAAATTAATTTCAGGTAATAGACAATAAACAATAGACAATAGGTGCAGGAGTAGGCCATTCTGCCCTTCGAGCCAACACCACCATTCATTATGATCATGGCTGATCATCCTCAATCAGTATCCTGTTCCTGTCCTATCCCCATACCCCTTGATTCCACTATCTTTAAGAGCTCTACCCATCTCTTTCTTGAAAGTATCCAGAGACTTGGCCTCCACTGACTTCTGGGCAGAGCATTCCATATATCCACCACTCTCTGGCTGAAGAAGTTTTGAACATAGAACAGTATAGCACAGAACAGGCCCTTCAGCCCACGATGTTGTGCTGACCATTGATCCTCATGTAAGGTAAATCTAATGTATGAACCCTCAAATTTCTGTGACCATATGCATGTCCAGCAGTCTCTTAAATGTCCCCAATGACCTTGCTTCCACAACTGCTGCTGGCAACGCATTCCATGCTCTCACAACTCTCTGTGTAAAGAACCCATCTCTGACATCCCCTCTATACTTTCCACCAAACAGCTTAAAACTATGACCCCTCGTGTTAACAATTTCTGCCCTGGGAAACATTCTCTGGCTATCGACTCTATCTATGCCTCTCATTATCTTGTACACCTCAATTAGGTCCCCTCTCCTCCTCCTTTTCTCCAATGAAAAAAGTCTGAGCTCAGTCAACCTCTCCTCATAAGATAAGCCCTCCATTCCAGGCAGCATCCTGGTAAACCTTCTCTCAACCCTCTCCAAAGCATCCACATCTTTGGAGAGGGTGACCAGAACTGGACACAGTATTCCAAGTGTGGTCTAACCAAAGTTTTATAGGGCTGCACCAAGATCTTACGACTCTTAAACTCAATCCTCCTGTTAATGAAAGCCAAAACACCATATGCTTTCTTAACAACTCTGTCCACCTCGGTGGCCATTTCAGGGATGTATATACCTGCACACTAAGATCCCTCTGTTCCTCCACACTGCTAAGAATCCTGTACTCAACTTTCAAGTTCAACCTTCCAAAATGCATCACTTCACACTTATCCAGGTTGAACTCCATCTGCCACCTCTCAGCCCATCTCTGCATCCTGTCAATGTCCCACTGCAGCCTACAACAGTCCTCTATACTGTCAGCGACACTTCCAACCTTTCTGTCATCTGCAAACTTGCTAACCCATCCTTCAATCTCCTCATCCAAGTCATTAATAAGAATTACAAAGAGTAAAGGCCCAACAACAGAGCCCTGTGGAACACTACTCACACTGACTTCCAGGCAAAATACTTTCCTTCCACTACCTCTCGCTGTCTTATGTCGATCAGCAAATTCTGTATCCAGACAGCTAAATTTCCTTGTCTCCTATTCCTCCTGACCTTCTGAACGAGCCTACCATTGGGGACCTTATCAAATGCCTTGCTGAAGTCCATATATACCACATCCACCGCTCAACGCTCATCAACTTGTCTAGTAACATCCTCAAAGAATTCGATAAGGTTTGTGAGGCATGACCTGCCCCTCACAAAGCCGTGCTGACTACATTTCATATTGCCATGCTCTTCCAGATGGTCATAAATCCTATCCCTCAGAATCCTTTCCGACACCTTGCAGACGACAGATGTGAGACTGACTGGTCTGTAATTGTCGGGGATTCCCCTATTTCCTTTCTTGAAGAGAGGAATTACATTTGCCTCCCTCCAGTCCTCAGATACGACTCCAGTGGAGAGCGAGGATGCAAAGATCTTCGCAAACGGCAAAGCAATCACATTTCTCGCTTCCCAAAACAGCCGAGGACAAATCTGGTCTGGCCCTGGCGACTTGTCAATCTTAATGTCTGTCAAAATTTTCAGCACATCAGCTTCTTCAATCTCTATCTGTTCCAGCATGCTTACCTGCTCCTCAATGGTTTCATTTACTACAAGGTCCTTTTCTTTAGTAAAGACAGAAGCAAAATACTCATTTAGGGCTTCCCCTACCTCCTCAGACTCTATACACAAGTTCCCTATGCTATCCCTGATCGGCCCTACTCTTTCTTTGGTCATTCTCTTATTCCTCACATACATGTAAAATGCCTTTGGATTCTCCCTGATCCTTCCTGCCAAGTCTTTTTCGTGCCCCCTCCTGTCTCTCCTCAGACCATTTTGAGCTCCTTCCTAGCCTGTCTGTAATCCTCTGGAGATGAGCAAGATCCTTGCTTCCTCCACCTTAGGTAAGCTGCCTTCTTTCTTTTGACGAGAAGCTCCTCCGCTCTCGTCATCCAAGGTTCCTTTATCTTACTTCTTCTTGCCTGTCTCAGAGGAACACATTTATGCATCACTCGCAACAACTGATCCTTAAACAGTCTCCACATGTCTATAGTGCCCTTTCCATGGAACAATTGCTCCCAGTCCATGCTTCCCAACTCACATCTGATAGCATCATAGTTTCCTTTTCCCCAATTAAATATCCTCCCATTGTGCCTGCTTCTCTCCTTCTCCATAGCGATGTAGAATGTAAATCAGTTGTGGTCACTATCACCAAAATGCTCTCCCACCACAAGATCTGACACCTGGCCCAGCTCATTGCCAAGCACCAAATCCAAAATGGCCTCTCCCCTTGTCGGCCTGTCAACGTACTGAGTTAGGAAACCCTCCGGAACACACCTTACAAAAACAGCTCCTTCCAAACCATCTGCTCGAAGGAGGTTCCAATCAATATTGGGAAGGTTAAAGTCACCCATTACAACAACCCTACTACATCCACACTTTTCCAAAACATGCCGACCTATGCTTTCTTCCATCTCCCTGCTGCTACTGGGGGCCTGTAGTAAACCCCTAAAGAGGTGACTGCTCCCTTACTATTCCTAATTTCCACCCATACTGACTCAATAGGCAGATCCTCCTTGACAATGGTAACTTCTGTAGCTGTGATACCCTCTCTGATAGTCGTGCTACACCCCCTCCTCTTTTTCCCCCCTCCCTATTCTTTTTAAATGTTCTAAACCCTAGAACATCCTGCAACCATTCCTGCCCCTGAGAAACCCCCGTCTCTGTTATGGCCACAACATCATAGCACCAGGTACTGATCCATGCTCTAAGCTCATCACTTTTGTTCCTGATACTCCTTGCATTAAAGCAAACACACTTTAACCGATCCCTTGGTTCTTTTCCAGTAAATTCCTTCCCACTGGCTGCGCTACCTCTTGCTATTGCCTCATCTCCATCAACTCTCACCACCGGTATATAGCTCAGGTTCCCACCCCCCTGCCATACTAGATTAAACCCTCCTGAACCACTCGAGCGAACCTTCCACCCAGGACATTGGTCCCCTTCCAGTTCAGGTGCAACCCGTCCTTCTTGTACAGGTCCCACCTTCTCCAGAAGGCATCCCAATTATCTACATATCTGAAGCCCTCCCTCCTACACCAGCTGCACAGCCACGTGTTAAGCTGTGCCCACTCCCTGTTCCTCGCCTCGCTATCTCGTGGCATGGGTAGTAAACCTGAGAACACTACTCTGTTCGTCCTGCTCTGCAGCTTCCATCCTAACTCCCTGAAATCACTTTTTATATCTTTGATCCTTTTCCTGGCTATATCATTGGTGCCAACATGTAACATGATTTCTGGCTGTTCGCCCTCTCCTTTTAGAACCTACACCCAATCGGAGACGTCCCGGACCCTGGCAACAGGGAGGCAACATACCTTCCGGGAATCCCGATCTGATGATATCCAAGTTTCTCCTCAATTCTGTTCTAAGTGGCCTACCCCTTATTTTTAAACTGTGTCCTCTGGTTCTGGAGTCACCCATCAGCGGAAACATGTTTCCTGCCTCCAGAGTGTCCATTCCTTAAATAATCTTATATGTCTCAATCAGATCCCCTCTCACCCTTCTAAACACAAGTGTATACAAATCCAGCATAAGGTAGTTCAGCCATTCCGGGAATTGACCTCGTGAATCTATGTTGCACTCCCTCAATAGCCAGAATGTCTTTCCTCAAATTTGGAGACCAGAACTGCACACAATATTCCAATTGCAGTTGCATCAGGGCCCTGTATAGCTGAAGAACCTCTTTGCTCCTATACTCAATTCCTCTTGTTATGAAGGCCAGCATGCTATTAGCTTTCTTCACTGCCTGCTGTACCTGCATGCTTGCCTTCATTGATTGATGTACAAGAACACCTCGATCTCATTGTACTTCCCCTTTACCAAACTTGACTCCATTTAGATCGTAATCTGCCTTCCTGTTCTTGCCACCAAAGTTTAATAACCACACGTTTATCCACATTAAACCACATCTGCCATGTATCCGTCCACTCACCTAGCCTGTCCAAGTCACCCTGTATTCTCATAACATTGTCCTCACATTTCACCCTGCCACCCAGCTTTGTGTCATCAGCAAATTTGCTATCATTACTTTTAATACCTTCAACTATATCATTAATGTATATTGTAAACAGCTGTGGTCCCAGCACCAAACCTTGTGATACCCCACTGGTCACCGCCTGCCATTCCGAAAGGGATCCATTTATCACTACTCTTTGCCTCCTGACAGCCAGCCAATTTTAAATCCAAGTCAGTATTTTGCCCTCAATACCATGTGCCCTAATTTTGCTCACTAATCTCCCACGTGGGACTTTATCATAGGCTTTCTGAAAGTCCAGGTACACTTCATCCAGTGGCTCTCCCTTGTCCATCGTCATAGTTACATCTCCAAAAAATTCCAAAAGATTAGTCAAACATAATTTCTCCTTCGTAAATCCAAGCTGACTCTGACCTATCCTGTTACTGCTATCCAAATGAGCCGTAATTTCATCTTTTGTTATTGACTCCAGCATCTTTGCCATCACTGAGGTCAGACTAACTGATCTGTAATTCCCTGTTTTCTCTCTCCCTCCTTTCTTGAAAAGTGGGACAACATTAGCCACCCTCCAATCCACAGGAACAAATCCTGAATCTGTAGAACATTGGAAAATGATTATCAATGCATCCACAATTTCTTGAGTCACCTCCTTAAGTACCCAGGGATGCAGACCATCAGGCCCCAGGGACTTACCAGCCTTCAGACCTAACAGTCTATCCAACACCATTTCCTGCCTAATATAAATTCCCTGCAGTTCATCCATTACCCTAGGTCCTTCAGCCACTATTACATCTGGAAGATTGCTTGTGTCTTCCCCAGTGAAGACAGATCCAAAGTACCTCAACTCTTTTGCCATTTCCTTGTTCCCCATAATAACTCATTTCTGTCTTCAAGGGCCCAATTTTAGTCTTAACCATTTTGGATCCAGGTACTTTCTTTTTTATCTTAGACATAACATAATTCACATTAATTTTTATCTTACAGTGCTACCTTTTTATTATTCTACCTCCATTATTGCTGTTAATATTTGAGAAACCATGAGGTGTCAGGGTGCAGTGCAGCAGCCCATCTCAGGACCATAAGCTCTGAGTTCAAGTCCCACCGCAAGGCTAGATGGCCGTAGAAAGTTCCTTTCTTACATCGCAAAACTGTGAATCTGTTCAATACACCCGATGTTAGGCAGGAAAAGAGTTCCCTGCTCACCTATACTGTGCAAGGCAATGCCAAACCACTACTATTTTGCCAAGCATGAGCATAAATCAGTTTATTGGAAGTTCATGGTCACAAATACACTCTTAAGGTATGGTACCTCAGAAGAGAGAGAGAGAGAGAGAGAGAGAGAGATCTCACAGAGCAAGGGAATACAAGTTTCATCCCTGGTTTGTACAAAAGAGGAACCAAAAATGTTACCATTGGTATAGAGGCTTTTGAAGCAGCCCTGTCCTACGTCACAATAAAGTGACCACTGTTCCAGTGAACGTATGTGGATACCAGGTAGGCAAAGGTTCTGACTCAACTTTCACTTATGGTTCAATTATCTATTTCCACAAACTCTCAAGATTCAGATATGAAGAAATGCTATTGTATTTGAAGAGCGCATAGTGTAAAAGCATTCTTATATCTTGTGCAAAATGTGTTGTATTATTGCACAAGTCTCAGAAAAGCAGTAATCCTTTAAGACAATGAAATGACATCATAAGAAGGTGGTTTGGTAAATGAGGTCTCCACCTTTCTCTCTGCAACCATATTCTACATTCAGTCAGTCAGCATAAAAGTCAGTCTGTTAATTACTATATATTTAATATATAAATAGGAAAGGTTTCGAGAGATATGGGCCAAGTGTTAGCAAATGGGGCTAAACTAATTTAGAATATCTGGTCAGCATGCATGAGTTGGACTGAAGGGTCTGTTTCTGTGCTGTGCATCTCTATGACTCTATGAGTCTAAGTGAACATATATCCCAGACTCTGTATCCAAGAATGATTAGTGTACAAAGTCAACACAGTTGTTAATAAACTTCCTGATTTCTGTCTCAAGAATAGCCTGACTCTCTATGGTGTATGTTTTGTGAGCTTACACAGGAAAAAACACATCACATCATGGTGACAGCAAGTTGGCACTAGGAGCTAATTATAGCAAGGCTACAAGAAGATAGTCGCAGTGGCAGTTGTGAAATGTTATTTTCCTAACTATCACCATATGTCTGAGTTCAGATCTAAAGTTCAAACTTAACAACCAAGAAAGAAGACTACAATTGTACCGAAGCACAGGAACCACAACTGCGGTACAGTTATGAGTATTCTCTCCCTGTCTTAATTGAAGGGAGTTAACGATATATCTGAGTTCTTAAAATACAGTTTGCAAGAGAGTCCAGACAGCTGCAATTCAGAAAAGCTATTTTTGAATAAAATACAGATTAAAATGTTCAGCGATTCTTCATATATTAAAGCTTACATATTCACAGTTATCATTAAACTTTGCTATTTTGTTTTCTTCAGAAACAGTACAAAAGCAGAAAGAAAAGACAAGTAACATTGCTCCAATACTTATTTGGCATTAGCATCACAGATGCATTGCTCAGCTATGTATTCTGAAATAAAACATGTTATAAAAACAAAACAAAACCAGCATAATAAGAACAGGAAACAAATATTTGAGCAAAAATTGGTGCTTGTAAATACCATTTTTATTCTTTTTTGGAATGTGGACTGAAAATGGAAAAAGGCATTACTTTGAAACAAGGAAACTGGATATGAAGATACTCACAATTGTAAAAACAAGCTATTGAAGTACATTATATACGTAGTGTTGCCTTGATGGAGAAGTAAGGGAGAGATCCATACAGTCAACACTCTACGTGTGTGCATTTCTCTGTGAATATTCAGAAAAATTCTGTCACAGACAGTCATTTGATTGGCTTTTCAATTGCCAGTAGTTGTTGTGGATTCAGGAATGACCATTATAGTGACAACCATTTCGCTTGGCATGAGCAATAGAGCGAAATATCCAATCTGCAAAGAGAAAGCATTATCTCTCGTTTTCTCCCCGAACTAGTAAGAGAAAATCCCCAGTAGTGAGCTACTTTCCCCTCACTTTTTCCTTCATTCCTCTTTCAGCAGATCCCATGGAAAAAGGAAAAGGGAAAACTACCTTCAGAGACAGTGAAAGGGTGATTTCTCAAACAGCAAATGAAAGACTCAGATAAAACCAAGAACTGCAAATGCTGGAAATCTGAAACAGAAATAGAAATTGATGGAGGAACCCAGCAGGTCTCACAGCATATGTGGAGAGAAAGCAGAAGATATAATTTCAGGTCCATTGACCCTTTGTCACAACAGTCTAGCTAAAACTGGAAACAGGTGTACACATAACTTTGTATCATTACCAAAATTCAACAGGAATTGAAGGGAACTGGAAGAAAATAACTTATTAACATGTTCTCCGAGAATGCTGTTACTGAACTGCATTTCCATGATTTATTTTAACCCTTTATATAATATTCATAACTTGTCCATCTGTGTGTGTCCACCTGTATGTGTGAATGATAATTTCCAAAATGAATAAAGTTTATGTTACACAGTTAGCGATTTGCAATTCAACTTGTCTGCGTTATGCTATTGGTTTAAAAAAAAGCTTGATCACGATAAATAGTTTTTTTTTACTAATGATAAAAACTATAGTGCAGGTTATTTTAATCTGAACAAATTTTCACATTTCTGATGAGTCTAGGAATAGTGGGGATTGATTTCCGGTGCATTACATCAGTGACATTGTCAGAATTCCAGTTATTCAAAGAAAGAATATCATCTTCATTTCACAGATCAGCAGAAAGCTGATAAACACCTGCATTAATTCAGGATACACAGATACCCGCCAACAGAACGCTGAAAATACTAACCAACTTGTAGGCAGATTATAATGCAAAATATTTAATACCATTTTACCAAAGTTAGCTGAAAATCTCATGGAGTTAGTCATTGCCTCTACACCCACCTTATCTTTCTGAACAACACTCCTGGATAAACCTAAAGAGTACATCATTGACACACCACCGGAAGAAGGATACAAGTTTGAAGCGCTTTAATAGGACAATAACATCCTCAGGTGCTCAACTCTGAAACAACTATTGCAGCCATCAATATGGTGAGTAAAATATCTGAATCTTTGAATGATATGTGGCTTGTCTCATCCATTTTGCATTTATTGACATGTCCAAGCTCTTTACCAAAGAGAATTGGGCTAAAATATGCAAGAAGTCCAAGTGCTCACTTTTGACCAGTGCACTTCTGGGCCAAGGGGCCTTTTTACTGTGCTATAGACCTTTGTGACTATATGATTACATCTTGGTGACTGGCTTCTCCTCCAAATTCCCTTTTGTGCAAAATTTCAAAGCTACCATTACTTCAACAGTTGTTGATCTATTAACTGCCATATTCAGTAAGTTTGATATTCCCTAACCAGCAGTTCACTCATGTACAATTCCAAGATGCATGAAAGAGGTAAGATATTCAATAGATTGCCTCCTTTTCTCAACCTAGCCATCTTGCAGAACACAATTTCTCCATAGTGAAGTCCATGATAATTAAATACAAAGCAGGTTCCAAGATTCTGGATGTAAGTTTGCTCACTGAGCTGGAAGTTCACTTTCATTTCATTTTCCAAGGTTTTCAGATAGCCAAGTTAAAGCCATATGCCGCTCCTCAAGACAATGATTTACCCTTGCTGGACACTCTCATGTTTGGAAAATAGGTTCACATAGTTCTTCCCTCACATTCATACCATTAAACCCATGCACAGAATGCATTGCTGGAAAGAATAACACAAGAAGTTCTGGATGTGGGTTTGCCCGCTGAGTTGGAATGTTCACGAGCAAACCTACATCCAGAACCTCAACCTGAGCTACAAATCTTTTCAAAACTCGTTAGCACAAGAAGTTGATAATGTGCAGACAGTGATCATAACCAGGATAAAGCATCATAATCTGAGATCTTCATGTAAACATATCAGTTTGTGGAAAGATTCTATGACTTTATGTCCAGTTCAGGTCATATGACATCACGAACAACAGTCTAATCCAAAGGTGAAAGAGACAGCACATCAGAGTTGTACAAGACCAACAGTCTGACTTATGTCTTATAAACCTGATACTATAAGTATCACACCAGGAAGCAACCATGTATTTTCAGTTCAATGATAAATGGCAGACCACAGAGTGAAGTTATACTGCCCAATCATGATAATCACCTAAGGACTACATCCAGTCATATTGTACATCTGCCAAAGCATATCTTAATGTATAAAGATAACATACCTATGTGCATCTTTTTGTATATTTAGAAGTTTTTATTAATTCTTCAAATGGTAAATGGGGAATGTTGAATACTTGTCTAGATTTCAGAAAGGCAGCTCTTAGACAGAAAGATGCCATAATGTCATGTACACTTTAGTATAAGAGGTGTTCATTTTACTCTCTATAAGAGCATTCTATGAGTCAGCATTCATTCAGTCATTACTAAGTTAGACTGTCAGCCAACCAGTCAACTATGTATAGAACATACTAAGAATTTGGGTGTACTATCTAGATAAAATGTTAACCGAAGTCTGAAATCCCATTCAGTATAAATAATTAGTTATTAGTAACCTTTCTGATACATGTCTCAATCAGGACCAGACTGTGTGATATATGTATGTAGACTAACAGAGACAAAACCCCATCACTTTGAAAGGTATATGTACTCCTTGGCTTTTTGCATAGCTTTCAGGGAAGATTGATGTAAATATACAAAAACCAACTTTTTGACCACCTTTCTAGGTATTCCATCATTTATTTTATAGGAGAAGATCAGGTTAACCTCTGCAGATTGTCTTTTAAATTAAATAAAAATACTTTTATTTTAAAAATTGACTTGAGGCAATAATTCCATTTGATTCTCACAGACCAGAAACAATTGAAGGTTTCCTCTAATTCTGTAGATATTTGAGTATTTGTGATGAAGGGCTTTTTTTAAAAAAGAAAATAGTATATCTGATTTTTAATTTTTTAAAAATGATTTTCTCTGCACTAAGGAATTAATGGAGCTCCATTACATTATATCACAGCTAAAGAACAGGACAATTTGTCAAAGTGGTAGCAAATACCTCACTGGCTGGAATATTCCGGATTTGGAGGAGCCGGTGTTGGACTGGAGTGTACAAAGTTAAAAAATCACATAACACCAGGTTATAGTCCAACAGGTTTAATTGGAAGCACTAGCTTTCGGAGCGACGCTCCTTCATCAGGTGGTAGTAGAGCACAATTGTCAGACACAGAATTTATAGCAAAAATTTACAGTGTGATGTAACTGAAAATATACATTGAATAATACCTTAATTGATTGTTGAGGCTTTCATCTGTTAGAATGACCATGTTAGTTTCACTTCTTTCATATGTAAATCACAAAAACTTTTTTTTTAAAGTTGCATTCTCCAGTTAACTGTACCAATGGGTGTTTACTAGACAATATGTTGAAGGTGTTAGCCCCCTGTGTTCTCTGTCTTTGCCATAATGTTTAGACTGATTGTAAACTAAAAAGTGAGATAACAGAGTTTTACATTGATTCATGCAGTTTTTGAGCAAAGTACAACGTAACTCTGCAAGTCCAAATTCACCCCACAAACGTTTACGTATATGTATATGTGTGCGTGTGCGTGTGCGTGTCTGTCTATCTGGGTTGGGGTTTGTGAGTGAGAGAGAGTGTGTATATATGTGTGTTTGTGAGTGGAGAGTCTGTGAGGGGGTGCATGTGAGTGTGGGAGAGTGTGTGTGTGTGTGTCTGGGGTGGGGGGTTGTAAGTGTCTGTGAGAGAGAGTGTATATGTGTGTGCGTGAGTGTACAGTAGTCTAAGTCGCAGAGAGGATGCATGTGAGAGTGTGGGAGTGTGTGTCCGTAACGGTGTGTGTGAGTGTCTGCATGCATGCCTGTGTACATGTGTGTCCATGTGTATGTATGTGTATGTAGGAAGTGTCTGTGTATAGTGCAATGGTGGTCACCTGTAATGTGACATGAACCCAAGGTCCCATTGAGGCCCTCCCTACGGGCACTGAACTTAGCTATCAGCCTCTGCTCGGCCACTTTTCGCTGCTGCCTGTCCCGAAGTCCACCTTGGAGGATGGTCACCCGAAGGTCCGAGGTCAAATGTCCTGGACCACTGAAGTGTTCCCCGACTGGGAGGGAACCCTCCTGTCTGCTGACTGTTGTGCGGTGCCCATTCATCCGTTGTTGTAGCCTTTGCTCGGTTTCCCCAATGTACCATGCCTCCAGGCATCCTTGCCTGCAACGTACAAGATAGACATCGTTGGCTGAGTCACATGAGTGCATGGTGGGAGGTGTCCCCACACGTAATGGTGGTATCCATGTCCACACTCTTGACACGTCTTGCAGCGCTTACCGTGACAGGGTTGTATGGAGTTGTCCTGAGAGCCGGGCAGTTTGCTACGAACAATGATCTGTTTGAGATTTGGTGGTTGTTTAAAGGCAAGTAGTGGAGGTGTGGGGAAGGTCTTGGCGAGGTGTACATCCTCGTTGATAATGTGTTGCAGGTCGCGAAGAACATGGCGTAGTTTTTCAGCTCCTGGGAAGTACTGAACAACGAAGGGTACCCTGTCAGTTCCAGCAAGGGTCTATCTCCTGAAAAGGTTATCTCTGTTATCTCACTTTTTAGTTTACAATCAGTCTAAACATTATGGCAAAGACAGAGAACACAGGGGACTAACACCTTCAACATATTGTCTAGTAAACACCCATTGTTACCGTTAACCGGAGAATGCAACTTTTTTAAAAAAGATTTTGAGATTTACACATGAAAGAAGTGAAACTATCATAGTATTCTAACAGATGAAAGCCTTAACAATCAATTATTATTCAATGTATAATTTTAGTTACATCACACTGTAAACTTTTGCTATAAATTCTGTGTCTGACAATTGTGCTCTACTACCACCTGATGAAGGAGTGTCGCTCCGAAAGCTAGTGCTTCCAATTAAACCTGTTGGACTATAACCTGGTGTTGTGTGTTTTTAACTGGGAATATTCCTGTGAGGATTGCCATTGTTCTCCAGTAATAAAAAGCGATACTTTACCACCCAACGCATAAAGTCATTCAAATTGTTGATTTTGTACTTAAGCAGGAAAACGCGGTAACCAGATCAGGATGGCATATTGATTTACTTTACTGCAAAGACTATGTCACTTAATATCTTCTTATTCCATTATGGAGTCTACAGGTAGCTGACAAATCATAACAGTGTGTTTGCCTTTCAGCTGGCATTCCTCTATGTTGTACAAAAGTAACCTAAATCTGGATCAGATCAAGACCTAACACATGACTGCAGTCAGACTACTTAAGGGAATAAGTCATTCTCCATGTCAGAGTCAGTGTGGACTTTGAATTCCAAATTATGTGACACACCTTTACTATCAGTGGAAAGGGAAAACTAGTTTGCATCATGACTAAAGCTGTGATGGTGTGCATTTTAAATTTAACAACTCAGCAGTAATGACTGAATTGGAACTAATTTGTACTCTGTTAGTATGGTAAGACTCAGCCTTGTTTTCCTAAGTTCCAGACTTTATATTAGTTGAGAAATTCAGATTAATAGCAATGTTGAATAATCCTTTAATGGTCAAAGGTTGAAGAAATAACGTTGAAGTCGGCATTCTTGCATTGTCTCAAAAGAAGCAGAAGACTGCACTGGCAAAAAGGCTTACCAAAGACTATTGAGAAACTTATTGATGGTGGAAGGAAAGAATCTCAACAAGGACACAATAATTACAGGAAGCAAAAGGTCAGTTTCATTCATGCTCCAGAAGTTTGGAAAATAGCAATATTGTGATTTTAAAATTAAAGCATAAAGGAAGGAAAGGAGAAGACCAAATTACATTCTGGTTGAGTCAACTTCAGTGTTTAGAAAATCTTGTAAGATTTCAGACTTGTTTTTTATTTGCTGTTAAGATATTCAAAGAAGTAGGTTCCAAGTTCATTTGCTCAGCAATTTTGAAGATGGTTGTCCAAATCAGCTGATGTGTTCAGACTTTAGAAACATATTCAGATGTTAACAAAGTTTTCACAAAATTGATGTTAGAAATTTCTTGCAAGCTTCATGGGAGGTCTACTTTAATACAAACAAAATAAAGTGACTCAGTCATTAAAAGACACAAGTATTTAAATGCATTCAGATCCATAAATATTATTGTATGCTGGGCTTTTTCAGGAATTTCTTTCATTTATAATGCACGGAAAATGTATGGTTACATGGAAGGAAAATAGAGAATAGATTTTACTGACAATGCAATTGTCGATTCATAGAGTCGGTTCTGCTATACTGCATGTTTCTTCAACGCAAATTGACAACAATGAGATTGAAGAATTTAGACATGCTTATAGAACATGTGCTTTCCTCTCCTCTATTGGCTCTAACACATTTCTGATCCCATTGGGTTAAATGGTGCTAATATTACAAGATTTTCTTATAACGGGGGATCACACAGGAATGGAACTATCACGTTATAACAGAACAGACTGTACTGAAATATATAGTAATATTTTCAGTCGTACTGTCAGTGTAACGTTAGGAAAGGATACATTTTTGTCACCTGTGTCCAAAAAAAGGTGAATTCAAATCATGTGCAAAACCATCAAAAATAACTGAATTACAGATGGATAAAGCTTTCCATATCCTCCTAAAACAGCACTTCCCTATTGCCACCTTCAATCCACGGGTGTGTGTGCGTGTGTGTCTGTGTGTGTGCGGGCATGTGCGTTTGTTGTCTGTGTGTGTGTCTGTGTGGTGTCTGTGTATATCTGTGGCTGTCTGTCTGTCCAAGTGTGTGCGCGTTTGGTGTCTATGTGTGCATCTGTGTATGTGCGTGTCTATATGCATTTGTCTGTCTAAGTGCCTGTGTGTCTGTCTGTGTGTGTGCGATCTGTGCATGTCTGGGTGTGCAAGTGTGTGTGTCTGTATGTGTGTGAGCGTGTGTGAGTGAGCGCTCGTACGTTTGTTGTCTGTGTGTATCTGTGTCTGTCTGTTTGTCTGTGTTTGTGTGTCCATGTGTTTGTATGTGCCCATCTGTGTATGTGCATGTCTGTATGTGTTTGTGCCTGTATGCCTGTTGGGGGTGTGTGTGTGTGTGTGTGTGTGTGCGTGTGCATGCCTGTGTGAATATAGGTATTTCGCTGTCATACACAAACACGATTGTATTTCCAATTCTAGTGAACACCCCAACTTGAGGATGATTTTCAGGTCCACATCTTATTGTGAGAAATTACTGCATGATTTTCAAAGGAATAGCCACTAATGGACCAAGCTCTATGTCCCTATCTGCCAGTTTTCCTGTCCTCTGAAATGCCAATGGCACAGTGTACAGCAAGTGACTGATTAAACAGACATGATCCAATGCATGCTGCAAGACACAGGGTGATCTACTGAGTGCAATGAAATCTAGCCTGGTATGAATCAGTGGGTGTTCACTTCTTGTTGCTCGAATTGCATGTGAGACAATCTATTTTACTGAATGTACATTTGTCAAGGGTGTTTTTATGGGATGTTACCATATTGGAACAGTTAATTAGTAGTAATTATTAAATATATTGCTTTGTTAAGCATTTTGATAGAATTTCAGTTATGCCATTTTTTTTCTTGTCTTCTTATTTTGTCTGTATTTTAATTAAAGTGTAAAAATAAAACGTGTTTTGTTTCAAGCCTGGTAGTTTGACCAATTGAATCGCAACTAGAATGCAATGCTTTAAGATAAGAAATTAGGACTGGAATATCTTCTTAATATATTTTGAGGGAGTTTTGTCTGGTCCATAACATTCAGGAGTTGGGGAGGGGTAGGCAGGCCAGGTTGAGAATGGTGGTCAGGTGGGGACTGGTTAGAGGGTAGATAGCTGATCAAGTAAGGAGATTGGATGTAGTCAATCATCTAGGAGAAGGTTGGGGGAGGAAGTCCGTTGATTGGGGTGTAATTGTGTCAGATTGGGGAATAGTTGGGGGATCCAGGGGAAGTTTGGGAAAGTGGCTGTGCATTTGTGTTAGCTTAGGTTTTAACACAACATTTCCTTAGTAACAATGAAGCTAAGTAAGGCCTCTGAGTAGTTCCAAGTCTGAGACACTTGCCAGAGTTCTAAGGAGCCTGGATTTGCTCATTAGAAGTTGAAACCTCCTGGGCTATTCCAACTTTCATTGTGTCAGAACTCCCACCAGGTTCTGACAAGTATCTTCCATCTGGATCTGGTCTTCGACAAGCTGGAGATCAGAAGAATGTAATTTGTCAAGAGGTGCAAGGAAGGAGTGGATGATTGCTGGGAAGGTGAGTAAAACTGTTTAAAATACTCACCTCAGGCGTCAGGGCCTCCATTTGTCGAGAAGTGCAAGGGAGGAGCAGAGCACTGCTGAGAAGGTGAGTGAAAAACAAAATTTTTTTAACAGAGCGGTGAGGAGAGAGGGCAAAGAGAAATGAGGGCTACTGGGAAGTTATTCAGTGGGTGAGATCTAAACCCAAGAACCTACACTGTAGGGCCTCACTCCCACCCACCCCATCTAACCTTACGAAGAGTCTGTAAACTCTGTAAGTCTTCAGGTTTTCTTTTTTTTTTCTTTTCTTCTCTTCCTTTGTTTAGTTCTGTGCGGGCTTTCAGAGTAGTGGGATATGGATGTCCTGCAGAATGTGGCAGGTGAGAGACTCTTCACATGTCTCTGTTGACTATATCTGCGGGAAGTACACCCAACTCCAGCTCCTCAAAAACCGAGTTAGGGAACTGGAACTGGAGCTGGATGAACTACGGACCGTCCAGGAGGCTGCGGGAGAAATTGAGAGGATGTACAGGGAGGTGATCACTCTCCCGACACAGGATAAGGACAGCTGGGTTACAGTCAGGGGGAGGAAAGGGAACCGATGATCAGAGCAGGGATCCCCTGGGGCCGTTCCCCTCAGCAATAAGTATACCGTTTTGGATACTGCTGGTGGGGACAGCCTACCAGGGGAACGCCATAGTTGTCAGGTCTCTGGCACTGAGCCTGGCACTGAGGCTCAGAAGGGAAGGGGGGAAACTAGAAAAGCGCGAGTGGAACGGGACTCAAAAGTTAGACAGAATGACAGGAGATTTTGTAGTCAGGAATGGGACTACCGGAAGGTACGTTGCCTCCCTGGTGCCAGGGTCTGGGATGTTGCCGATTGGGTTTACAGGATTCTGAAGGGGGAGGGTGAGCAGCCAGAAATCGTGGTACATATTGGCACCAATGATATAGTCAGGAAAGGGACTGAGGATCTGAAAAGTGACTACAGAGTATTAGGTTGGAAGCTGAAGATCAGGACGAGTACCAGTAGTGATCCCGGGTTTGCTACCGGTGCCACGGGATAGTGAGATGAGGAACAGTCAGCGAATACAGCTTAACACGTGGCTGCGAGGCTGGTGCAGGGGGGAGGGCTTCAGATACCTAGACCATTGGGATACCTTCTGGGGAAGCTGGGACCTGTACATGAAGGACGGGTTACACCTGAACTAGAGGGGAACAAATGTCCTGGGAGGGAGATTTGCTCGTGTGGTTCGGGAGGGTTTGGCAGGGGGTTTGGGAACCAGAACTACATATCTGAGAGGGGGACAGTTGTAGATGGAGCAGTGACAGGATGTAGTGAATCTATCGGGAAGGTTTCTCACGCGATGAAATAAAGGGATCGGTTAAAGCTCGTTTGCTTTAACACAAGGAATGTCAGAAATAAGAGTGATGAACTTAGAGCATGGATCAGTACCTGGTGCTATGATGTTGTGGCCATAACGGAGACATGGATTTCATAGGAGCAGGAATGCTTGCCAGATGTTCCAGGGTTTACAACGTTTAAAAAGAACAAGGGAGGGTGGAAAAAGAGGAGAGGGTGTAGCATTGCTAATCAAAGAGTGCATCACAGCTACAGAACGGAAGGTTATTGAGGAAAGTTTGTCTACTGAGTCAGTATGGGTGGAAGTTAGGAACAGCAAGGGAACAGCCACTGTATTGGGGCTTTTCTACAGAGCCCCTAATAGCAGTAGAGAGGTTGAAGATCTCATAGGAGGGCAGATTTTGGAAAAACACAGAAGTAGCAGGGTTGTTGTTATGGGTGATTTCAACTTTCCAAATTTAACTGGAACTCCTTAGTGCAGATGGTTTGGATGAAGCCATTTTTGTCAGATGTATTGAGGAAGGTTTCCTTATTCAATATGTCGACAGGCCGACTAGAGGAAAGGCCACTTTGGATTTGGTGCACAGTAACGAGCCAGGACAGGTGTGAGATCTCGTGGTGGGAGGGCACTTTAGTGACAGTGATCACAACTGCCTCACATCTACCATAGCCTTAGAGAGGGAAAGGAGAAGTTACCAAGGGAAGATATTTAATTGGGGAAAAGGGAATTATGACGCGATCAGACAGGAGTTGGGAAGTACAGACTGGGAGCAATTGTTCCACAGAAAAGGCAGAGCAAACATGTGGAGCCTGTTTAAGGAGCAGTTGTTGTGAGTGATGCACAAATTTGTTCCTCTGAGACAGGTAAGAAGGGGCAAGATTAGGGAATCTTGGATGATGAGAACAGAGGAACTTTTCGTCAAAAGGAAGAAGACAGCTTACATAAGGTGGAGAAAACATGGATCTAGCACAGCTTAAGAGGAATATAGGTTTAAAGACAGGATTCTTGGCAGAGTGGAGGAACAGAGCCATCTTGATTTTCAAGTACACAGATCCCTCAAAGTTGCCACCCAAGTGGATAGGGTTATTAAGAAAGCAAAATGGTGTTTTGGCTTTCATTAACAGGGGGATCGAGTTTAAGAGCCACAAGATTTTGCTACAGCTCTAAAAGTCCCTGGTGAGACCACACTTGGAATATTGTGTCCAGTTCTGGTAGCCCTACTATAGGAAAGATGCAGAGGCTTTGGAGAGGGTGCAAAGAAGGTTTACCAGGATGCTGCCTGGGCTGGAGAGCTTGCCTTATGAAGAGAGGTTGACTAAGCTCGGACGTTTCTCTCTGGAGAGAAGGAGGAAGAGAGGAGACCTGATTGAGGTATACAAGGTAAGGAGAGGCATGGATAGAGTCAATAGCCAGAGACTTTGCTCTAGGGCAGGATTAACTGCCACAAGGGGATCATACTTTTATGGTATTAGGAGGAAGGTATAGAGAGGATATCAGAAGAAGGTTCTTTATGCAGAGAGTTGTGAATGCATGGAAAGCGTTGCCAGCTGTGGTGGTGGAAGCAGAGTCATTAAGGACATTTAAGCAACTGCTAGACATGCACATGAATAGCAGTGAATTGAGAGGTGTGTAGGTTAAGTTATTTTATTTTACATTAGGAATAATCCTTGGCACAACATTGTAGGCCAAAAGGCCTGTTGAGTGCTGTACTTTTCGATGTTCTACGTTCTAACTTACATGACACTGTCAACTAGTAGAACTTCTCAAGGCGCATCCCAAACTCATGTGAAGAAAAATATTTTGGACATGCTTTTGCCTTTACTTTGGTGAAGGCAGAGGAGAAAGCAGGACAGATGACCAATGATGTGGCGTGCCTTGGTGTCCCTTGACTTTGCTCCACTGTAATGGAGCTCCCCAATGAATGGTCAAACAAGTGGGATTTGCAGAGTGTCCCCTTAAAGGACAACAGAAAGCTGCAGAGATTCAGAGCAGGAATTCCAGACATTTGAGCAAAGGCAACTGAAAACATTGTTCCCCAGTGGTGGTAGCAATTAAATTCACGACGTGGAAGAGGCCACAATTAGTGGAGTACGGAGATCTTACAGGTTTTTAGAAAAAGAGTATCATTTAGTAAGATTCCCTACAGTCCCACAGAGACACAAAACACAGGGGGAAAAAAAGCATCATTAACTGGACCAAATATCCAGTGTACTTGAATGGCATCCTTTGAGCCAGCACAAATTTTGATCATTTGTCAAGTGGGAATGGTATGCTTTTAGCAAAGTGGCATTATAGTATCAGAAAAGCATTGAAAAGCTTTGAGCCTTATGGAATACATTATCACCAATACTCCGCTGTGAAAAGCAGCTGACAATTCTGGCACTAAACACTATCCCAAGATGACTGTGAAAGACTGTGCTAAAGTTGTGTGGGAAACGAGCAGATAATACATTATGCATTTTTATTTAAAAGTGACTCTTACTACTAAGTCAGCTTGGAGATTGCCAATGCAAACACAGTCGGCCAAATAGTCTCTTTCTGCACTATACCAATTCTGTAATTCTAATTGAGTGCAGTTGAGGAACCAACAGCTAAATTCCTTTCTTTGTGGGTATTTAAGATGGCTTTGGAAATATCCTAACTTGAGAACTCATGTTCCTTACATATCAACAGTGAATCATTTTCTCCTGTTCTATATTTTTCCAACATGATTCATTTACTTTGAAGCAACTTTTGTTGGTAAAAGGGAGCCATACACTAGTTACCCTTGACTCGACTCCACTGTGATTGAGTTCCCTTATGGAAATGCATGTTTCTGACACAGGCAGACTTGGAAGACCCCAGAATAAATGCACAGCTGTGTTGAGTCAGGAAAATTTGACAGTAGCAATATTCTATCATTGCCACTGCTTGTAACATCCATTACTATTTAAAGGGAAGCTGGGTAAACATAACAAGGAGAAAGAAACACAAGGCTACGTTAATGGGCTTAGATAAAGAGTAGGATGAATCAAGTGGGAAATAAACACCAGCATAGTTTCTGTGCTGTAAATACTACATAATGTTTGTAACTGTGTCTTCTGTCTTTCTAATGGGCATATGTATACTCCCTGGACAGCTGGTCATGCAGGGTTTCAAAACAATGTGGTAATTTGATGCAAGGAAAAAATCTGATGGAATGATCAATCATAGTTTGATTATTGTAATAGCATGGCAGAAATTTAATCAACAATTCTCGGAAGCCAACAGTTCTGCGAGCAGCATCTCTGCTTTCATCTGGTCATGCCTCATTTCCAAAGGAAACAAGGTTTTGATAGCAGGAAGTCAGATAATCTGTGTGTGGTGATTGCCTGAATTCACAGAACTTTAGTCAGAATTTCACACACAAATATGTTAGTTATACATCACAACAATATGCTTGTAAGGTTACTCAAGAAAAACTATAAGCTGACTCTTACTTTTTTGGGCTAAGTGCTGGATGCAGTGAAGGTTTTGGAGAAGTTCTAGCTTGGAGGGCAAGTTTTTTTTAAAACAAAGAAACTATCCCTATCCACTTCCAACATCATCTTAGTACATGCCATTCCCAGAACAACTCACCACTCATCCAATATCCACTGAAGCATCAACATCCATCATACCTGAGTCATCTTCAAAAGGCCACTGTGCACCCAGATAAGCATTGACAATACTGGCAATGCAATCACACAGCACTAACAGAGCTCTTAGTATGTGACTAGCATAGCTGATACACCATTGCACCATTCTACCATTCTCTCATCCTGGGCACTGTTTACTCAGCACACCGCACAGTTTAGTTGTCCTTAGTTAAATCATGTTTAAACACTCTCTATTCCACAAGAACTCTGTCCCCAGTGACTAATGCTCATCCACAGCCTATTCCTTGGATGCTGCCTAACCTGCTGTGCTTTAACCAGCAACACATTTTCAACACAGCTTGTTACTATCTAGGAGGGAAACATCACATGCAGGCAAGCAGGCAGATCCTTTGAGAAATAAACTCTGATCTGCAGACACCAAAAGCAAACATAAATAAAATGAATAGAGGTTGCAAATTGACAATGCACACCAAATGCTGGCATCATGACCAGCATCAGTTTATAGTGTGATGTAACTGAAATTATACAGTGAAAAATACCTTGATTGTTTGTTGAATCTCTCGTCTGTTATAATGACCATGTTAGTTTCACTTCTTTCACATGTAAATTAAAAAACTCTTTTTAAAAGTTACATTCTCAGGTTAACTGTAACAATTGGTGTCAGCCAGAAAATATGTTAAGATGTTGAAGATGTTAGCTTCCTGTGTTCCCTGTCTGTGCCATGATTCTAATCTAAAAACTCAGTTTTGTGATTTACATATTAAAGAAGTGAAACTATCATGGTCATTTTGACAGATGAGAGACTCAACAAACAATCAAGGCATTTTTCAATGTATAATTTCAGCTATATCGAACTGTAAACTTTTGCTATAAATTCTGTGTCTTACAATTGTGTACTCCACAACCACCTGACGAAAGAGCAGCGCTCTGAAAGCTAGTACTTCCAATTAAACCTGTTGGACTATAAACTGTTGAGTGATTCTTAACTTTCTACACCCCAGTCGAACACCAGCATCTCCAAATCAACACACCATATGCCTTCTTAACAACCCTATCAACCTGGGTGGCAACTTTCAGAAATTTATGCACTTGAGTACTGAGATCTCTCTGTTCCAAGAATTTCACCATTAGCCCAGTACTCTGCATTCCTGTTACTTCTTCCGAAGTGAACTACCACACAACACTTTTCCGCATTAAACTCCATTTGTCACTTCTCAGCCCAGCTCTGTATCTTATCTATGTCCCTCTGTAACCCACAACATCCTTCGGTAATGTTCACAACTCTGCCTACATTAGTGTCATCCGCAAATTTACTAACCCATCCTTCTACGTCCACATCCAGATCATTTATAAAAATGTCAAACAGCAGTGGCCCCAAAACAGATCCTTGCCGCACACCACTGGTAACTGAGCTCCAGGATGAACATTTCCAATCAACCACCACCCTCTGTCTTCTTTCAGTTAGCCAATTTCTGATCCAAACCACTAAATCATCTTCTATCTTGAAATTCCATATTTTGTGCAATAGCCTACCATGTGGAACCTTATCAAATGCCTTACTGAAGTCCAAATACACCACATCAACCACTTTACCTTCATCCACATGTTTTGTCACCTCCTCGAAGAACTCAGTAAGGTTAGTCAGGCACGACCTACCCTTCACAAAATCATATTGACTACCCCTAATCAAATTAATCCTTTCTAGCTAATTATAAATCATATCTTTTATAACTCTTTCCAACAGCTTACCCACAACTGAAGTAAGGCTCACTGGTCTATAATTACCAGGGTTGTCTCTACTCCCCTTCTTGAACAAGGGAACCACATTTGCTATCCTCCAGTCTTCTGGTACTATTCCTGTAGACAATGACGACATAAAGATCAAAGCCAAAGGATCTGCAATCTCCTCCCTGGCTTCCCAGAGAATCCGAGGATAAATCCCATCCGGCCCAGGGGTCTTATCTATTTTCAGATGTTCTAAAATTGCTAAAACCTCCTCTTTGTCAATCGCAATCCCATCTAATCACGTTGCCTGTATCTCCATATTCTAAACAACATTGTTCTTTTCCAATGTGAATATTGACAAAATTATTCATTAAGCGCTTCCCCCATGTCCTCAGATTCACACATAACTTCCCACTAATGTCTTTGATTGGCCCTGATCCTGCTCTAGTCATTCTTTTATTCCTGATATAGAACGCCTTAGGGTTTCCCTTGATCCTATCTGCCAACAACTCTTTATGTCCCTTCCTAGCTCTTTTTCACTCTTTCTTCCGATCTTTTCTGGCTAACTTATAACTCTCATTCCCCTAACTAAGCCTTTACGCCTCATCCTCACATAAGCCTCCTTCTTCCTCTTGACAAGAGCTTCAGACTGAAAAGAAAAGACAGAAGATTTACAAACACGCTGTGTGTGTTCTAAAGCCATGGAAAATCAGGGATAGGGTCGAGGAGTAAGCCTGGGTGGGATGCTGTTCAGAAGGTCGGTGCAGACTTGGTGGGCTAAATGGCCTCCTTCTGCACTTTAAGAATTCTATGATTCAGTGAAATTGTACCAAAGGATTCTGATGATCAAAGCAAGAATGTCAGTTAAAATATGTGTCTTTGTAAGACGATGTAATTTGCAGGGTGGTAAAGGGCAAAATCTTCATGAAGACTAGAGCCAAAAGACAATAGATCTGTCCATAAGTGAGACTACAAATGAAACTGACATCAAAAAACTTGCTACAGAAGCAATCATTGGCTAACAATTGAGTGTTCTTTTAAATCAAAAATAGGATTCTCAATAATCTACACTGAGGGAATTGTTACAAAGTCACTTATGTCAATGGTATCAAACTAAACATTCTGTTTGAAATATAGCATATTAAGAGATCCATAAAATTAACAGCTACAGAAGATACAGCAGAATACTATGAAACTGAAAACTGTGTAACTCAACGGAAACATGAATCGCAAAAATCTGTTTGCAATTTGTCACCATCTGTGTTTCATCCTACTTCAAATGGAAAACTTAACAGTTATCCAATAGATCAGATCATTTATTGAATTGGCACATCTGAAGTTTGTTTATAATGTCAGACTCTGAAGATAATTTTCAGTTCCACGTTTACAGACTTCATCAATATACAGTAAACACAATATATAGTGACTGTAAGACTAAATGCCAACAGTTAACAAAATAAGTCTTAATTATAAAAAAATGTCTACAACTATGGCAAAAGAAGGTGAATCGTGTTTTTTTGCTCAAAAGTATCCTGGCTGTTTGACTAAGCAGGGCAAATACTCAAACCAAATAGAAATGTTTACAACTGAAGATGTCTGAACTAGAGAACACATGAAACAATCAAATACTTTAGCAAATTATAATACATCCATTCACAAGTTGTCCAACATATTTCCAGTGGTGCGCAACATTTCAACTTTTGGAATCTCTTACACCTAATATTGATCCTTCATTAAGTGATGACCTTTTGCTTTACAATAGCAGAAGACCAAATAACAGAACTATTTTTCCGATGGTGAGGATGTCTCACTCCTAAAAGCATCCAGCCTCCACATTTCAACTAAAAATGGAAAAGATCAGACTTGCATTTCACCATTGCATCCACCTAACAACTACCTTCAAATCCACAAAGAAAACTCTTCCATAGTAACATGAAGAAAACCTTCAATAACTAAGCATCCTTTTTGTGGTCACTCACAGATTACTGTCAATTCAGATTATTTAATTCATTAATGGCACAATTTAGAACTGAAAATGTGTTGCTGGTTAAAGCACAGCAGGTTAGGCAGCATCCAAGGAACAGGAAATTCGACATTTCGGGCCAGACAATTTAGAAGGCCATTTGCCAGTTGCCCGCCAAGAATGTGCAAGACAGAAGAGTGTGTAGAAAAACAATATTTGAGTTTCAACTATACGGAGCATCTTAGCAGCCTAAGAATGTCAATTACATCTTTGTGTACACCTATATACAATTACAGATTCTCACAATCTTTGTTTTCTTAGAATTTCTGCATGACACAATATGTGTGGCAAAACAGAGCTAGAGGCAGCCTCAGAGCCCTAATTTAACTGCAAAGACCATTCTCTGGGGATTGGAGCCAATGGGAGCTCCACCAAACAGTGCTCCACCTACCACTAAACAGAACAGATTTGGCCATAAGGACACAAGGCATCTTAGTAGCCTAAGAATGATCAGGAGATGATTGATGTGGTAAGGCTGCTTAATGTGCTAATCCATGATCTCTTCTCATGTCTAGAGTGCACTTTCTTGGTAACAATGTACTGGATAATATTTTGTTGTCCATCAGTGGGGTAATGAAAACCTAAATCTGGGGTATAATTTCTCTACTTAAGGTAGTAGGCAGAGCGCAAAAGCCATTGTCAAAGGCCAACATGCATTCACATTACAGCCATGTTCAATTTTTTATGCAAATGGCCATCAAGTCCAAGGCATTCCAGAGCATGCCTTAAGCTAAAGATGAACTTTTTCAGCCTCTCCACAATTATGCACAACGGACTTGGAATCCTTGCCAGTTCAGCATACATTTTGTTCCATTGGTCATCCGAGGATACAGCATCTGTGACCAACTGAGCTGAGCTCCAACAGTTGTGAATCTCCAACTGCTGTCTCTGACTCAACCATCTACTCATGCTCAATTGTCAAGTTCAAAATACCTTGTTAAAAATGCATCTTGCTAAACAGTCCCAATCACAAGTCTCGAGCATGGTCTGCACAATTCCTATTGTGGTGCAGAACAAAAGGGAGTGATCTCCTCTGACGAATTATTGTCATCATTGGCAACCTCAACAAGCTCCTCATTGTTGAGTGAAGTCCCTGTGGGAGATGAAAGATGTTGCTTTGGATTAGACCAGACCACTCAAAACATTCTTAAGCAGGCAACCCAGACCACAACTTTGCAAATTGTTTCGGTAAGTGTACAATGAAAATTACCTGGAGTAAGTTAGCGAGGTTGACTACCAGGTTTTAAAACAGACATAGAATTTATTCACAAAATTACACAATGAAACAGAAATAACAGAATAAAGAACACCTACAAAACTCAGTCTATCCAAACTAGACTTAATTATGCTGTTCCGAATATACACAACAGTCCCAATAAGCACCCTCTTGGAAAAACAGTATAAATGGAACAAATGCTGACAGGTTGAAATTAGAAGAGCAATGGAGAGAGAGAGAGGCTGTTTGCACACAGCTCAATGTTGAACTCCCAAATACCTCTGGACTGAATTGCTCAGCTTGAGAGCTGACCGCTCCGCTTTCATTATACAGGTCACTACTAAAACATGACCACTTTGGCCTAAAGTCTCATTTGTTTACATACCATACAAACAAAAAGTCCTCTCAATACACTTTAATCTCTGTACCAAACCAGTCGAATCGGAACCAGGAGATGTTTACGAACCCTCTGAGAAAAACCAAGAACACAATGTCCTTGAGAAAAGGACCAGCTTTTAGAAAAAGAGACCAGCTTTGTAACAACGTTAAAAAGTACAGTGAAGGCAGGAAATTTGATTTGATAAAAATGGACATGAATATATTTCAGTAGCTGACAATATCAAGACAACATGATTCGTATGGTATGATTTGTGATTCTCTCATGAGGTAGCTAGGAAACTCACACCTACCTACCCTAACATTTCCATTGCCATCACTTCTCTGGTTATGAAATGACTGGAAGCTAAAACCCTCTTACATGGGATCAAGAAAGAGACAATCATCAGAAAAAAACATAATAATTTCTCTAAATTCAATTAATATCTACCATTTTTCAATTGTGATGCTGAGAAATTGAGGTACAGGGGTGAAAATGTTATTCAGTTGTCAGTTACCTTTTAGTGAAGGTGGCTCAGCATTTTCATGTCTTTTTTGCAGGATATATAAGAGTATACAAACAGTTGGAATTCATAACAATCAATATTCAGATGATGAATGGATAGATGGGGATTTCAATAAGGCGATACAGAAACCAATCAGTCTCCTTGCAAGATAAATTATTCGGAGGTAAATTACTCTGAGGAGTGATTTGCTGGTATAGGCCCATGAAAGGTCAGTAGAGGGGTGAAAGCAAAATTTAGTACGAATCAGAAATGCATCATTACTCTTACCTTTTCATGCCCTTCTTAGATCCTTGAAATACTTCCTGTGTTTGATCCAGGAATGCAGATGATCTCCTGGGCAACCATGAACCATGCCTTTGTTTTGTCAGTAACAGGTTTCTTTCTCCCAACACATGGGAACCAGCATTTGCCTGTATGGTCCTTATAGCACATGCAAAGAGCCATTACTTTTGCAGATGCACCTTTGCTTGTCTCAATTCCACTGTTTTGTCTCCTTAGACATTCTGAATATCACCATGAATGCTACAATATGGTTTTCACACCCATTGCACTAACTGGACAATTAAGTCAGATATAAAGTAATAATGAGGTATGTTATGAACCAGGCCAGACCCCATCCAAGTATTTTAAGAAGGTAGCCCGGACTCTAACCTCTTCTTACTTTAAAGATAGATGAGAAGTAGATATTCCAGGTGTGATGCAACAGGTCTAACCACTCGGCTCTAAACAAAACAGAGTTTATTTAAACACAACAGTTGAAACACAAACCAAAGAAACTGGAATTTAGCATCACTTAAGTATTGGAAAACTGAACTGACCCTATAAAGCAAATTAATTAAGCAACTGCTCCAATCCAGTAACATCCCATAAACACAACCATTGGCAAAAAGGTAAATTGAAACACAGATTCTTATTACAGGCAGGAGGAAACAACATCCAAAGAGACTTCAGAGAGAAAGTAAGCCAGGAATCATCTGCAGAAGCTTGCAATCTATCCTGGACTCTAGCATCTTGTGACTGTCACAGCCAAACCAAACTAGAAAAACCTGAACTGGGAGGACTGACCACTCCCTTGCCATTGTTAAACTAGGCTCTTCCTAGACTCCTCGGCACCTCTGCCATTTTGATTTTTGCAAGTGAATTATATATTGTTTCAGAGACAGTGGTCAACAGTGAAGGATTATACTTTCCATTAATCTTAAAAAAAACTGCCAAAAATATTTTCACTGTTTTAAGGGTTCTACTTTTCAAATTTGATGCAAGGTTCTATTTGGAGCTATCTACAGAGTTCCAGTGGTATACAAACACAGACAACAGGCAGGCTAATTGCCTAATCTATCAGAAAGCATAACAAAATGCAAAATACAAGGAATATAAATTATGTGTAAATCTCTGTAAGTGTGAAGACATGGGATTAAGAGAAAAATGTAACAATTACATTCTGCAAGCTTTTCAAATGTATTGTTGAGGAATTAGGAATCTTCTGGCCCTTACTGAAGAAAGCTCAGCATTTCATGATTTTGTTTTGCAGGACACAGAGTACAGAAATAATTGGAGTTCATAGTGTTATGAAGATGTGGGTGTACCTTTAAGAGAATTAAAAGCAGCAGAACTACCAGACACAGCACCAAATGTTCTCAATAAGACTACAATGTAACACTGGATTTAACAACTCGAGCAATTCTTTGCCGGGAGACAAAAACAAATTCGAATTCGGCCAATCACTTTAAATTATGCCCCCAAAAAATACCAATTTCCAATCAAGTTTGAATGGAGTATATTGACAATCTTAAAAACTAATGACACAATCCAATACCCTGGGGTATAAGACTGGGGGAAAATTGAACAGTTGGGAGGAGAACTGCTAAGCATGTAACAGACTGCTTGAAAAAACATCTCTCTTAAAAGTACCTTTCCGATCAGTAATCTGTAATGCAAAAATTCCAAACAAGGAGAAAAGAAGACACAGGAAGATCCAAAGACAAGAACCAACAGCTGCCTGGTTTTGAGATAAGAAGTGTTGTTTTGTAAATCTTAATTGGGAGTTTTATTGGACTACTATTATAGAAGGGAAGGTAAAAGATAGGCTAGACTAAGGACTTGTACTTAGCTGTTAGCTAAATATTCCCTGTTATACTTTAAGAAATAAAGTTGTTAATTTTATTAAAATCATTTTTGGCCACTGGAATTTTTACAGATTACTGTACAGAATAAATCGTTTCCGTAAGGCTAGCTTTATATCAAGCTGGAGGGTTTACCCTGTGTCATAACAGTTTGAGGGCTCACGTCTGGGATCTGAACTGGTTTAGACAGGTTTGAATAGATCTGGAAGTACAAAAAAATTGCAGCTGATTTAAACATTTGCAGGTTAGTGTCCTAGATCATTAAGTAAAACTGAGGTGAGGCAATTTGTTTAATTTCAGTGACTTGTAGTTGATTAAATTAAAAGTGAGAGAAATGGTTCTTAAAATTTCAAAAGAGTTTCTGGGATTTGAAGATGATTCATAAATTTGCCAAGAAAGTTTAGAAGGAAAGAAAAAGACCATACTTTTAGAATTAGCAAATAAATTAGATTTGGATTAAACCAAGGACAAAAGCTGAAATTGTAAAGGGGTTACTCAAACACTTTGGTGTGTCAAAGAAACAGACAAGTGCAGTAGAGGTAGAAAAACTTAAGTTACAATTAAGGAAAATGGAGGTAGAAGATAAACAAAAAAAGAGAGTGGGAGAGAGAAAGAGAAAGAGAGAGAAGGTTCTTGGCTGAGAAAATAGAGGGACAATAGACAAAAGACAATAAGTGCAGGAGTAGGCCATTCAGCCCTTCGAGCCTGCACCGCCATTCAATATGATCATGGCTGATCATTCCTAATCAGTATCCCCTTCCTTGATTCCACTATCTTTGAGAGCTCTATCCAACTCTTTCTTAATTGAATCCAGAGACTGGGCCTCCACTGCCCTCTGGGGCAGAGCATTCCACACAGCCACCACTCTCTGGGTGAAGAAGTTTCTCCTCATCTCTGTCCTAAATGGTCTACCCCGTATTTTTAAGCTGTGTCCTCTGGTTCGGCACTCACCCATCAGCGGAAACCTGTTTCCTGCTGCCAGAGGGAGAAGAAAAGGAGAGAGAAAGATAGAGAGAAGAGAGAGAAAGAGAGAATTTGATCTTGAGAAGTTGCGACTTAGTCAGCAAAGTCAACAGGATGGAGATTAAAAGAGAAGGTAGTGATATGTATAAATCTGTCAAAACTCTGCCACATTTTGATGACAAAGATGTTGAAGCTTTCTTTATTTCATTTGAAAAATTGACTAGGTAGATGGAGTGGTCTGAAGATGTATAGGCAATGTTAGTTCAGACTAAATTGGTAGGCAGAGCTAGTGAGGCATTTGCCGCACTGTCAGATGAGGTGTCAACAGATTATGAAGAGGTCAAATAAGCTATTTACGAATTGGTACCAGAAGCGTATAGACAGCGGTTCAGAAACACAAAGAAGGAACCAGGTTAGGCTTATGTTGAGTTTGAAAGAATTAAACATAGTCATGTTGATCGATGGGTGCATGCTTAGAAAATAGACAGGACATTTGAAAGTCTCAGAGGGATTATTCTGCTGGAGGAGTTTAAAAATGAAGGAACAGAAAGTTCAGGAAATGAGAAAAGCAGCAGATTTAGCAAATGAGTACATGCTGGTGCATAAGAGAAGGTTCCGGCCAGAATTTCATCCTGTAAGGGATAGAAATTAGGAGAAAGGGAGATCCTACACTACTAAACCAAGAGTAGAGAGCACTGGTAAGATTTTACCACAGGATAAAAAGGAAGCCCACGCGGGTGGGAAGGAGGTGAAAGGCCTCAGGTGTTTCCATTGTGGTAAAGTGGGATATATAAAGACACAGTGCTGGTCGTTAAAAAAAGGCACTCTAGGAAAAGATGTGGTGAAAGAAGCTAAGACAGTGGCATTAGTGAAGGTAGTAAAGGAGACCCCCCCCCAAGAAGAGCCGAGGAGCTGCAGGAGAGTGCACAGCCGAGGCAAGGGCTGAGTATGGAGTTAGAACATGATCTCTACAAAGAATTTGCCTCTGTGGGTAAAGTTTACTTAGAAAGAACAGGGGGAGAAGGCCAAGAAGTTATAATTTTGAGAGATACAAGATCTAACCAGTCGTAGATAGTAACAGATGAGCGAATATGCACTCTTTCTGATCTGTTACCCAAGAGTGTGGTAATTTGTGAGATAGACGGACAGAAATTTTGCATTCCCCTATGTAAGATCAGGTTGGAGTACCAACTCAAGATTGGGAAGTTACAGTGACAGTAATTGACAGAGTGTCAGTTCCAAGAATTCAGTTTGTTTTTGAGAATGATTTGGCAGGATCCAAGGTGGGAGTGACACCCCTTGTTGTGGAGAAGCCCAAGGAAGACCAAGAAACTGAGGAGTTAAAACAGAAATAATCTGGTATTTTCTCAGACTGTGTGGTAACCAGACCCCACTATCATAACTCACAGCACGAAGTGAAGAGTAAAGAGAAGGATGAAGAAGTTGAGATTCAGTTAGCAAATATCCTGTTTGACGTAATGGTGTGGGAAAAATCTGAACAGGCAGAGGGTTAGACAGAAGTATTTAGTCATGAAAGGTTAAGAGACTTATAACTGCAAGACCATAAGACCATAAGACATAGGAGTGGAAGTAAGGCCATTCGGCCCATCGAGTCCACTCCGCCATTCAATCATGGCTGATGGGCATTTCAACACCACTTACTCGCATTCTCCCCGTAGCCCTTAATTCCTTGTGACATCAAGAATTCATCAATCTCTGCTTTGAAGACATTTAGCATCCCGGCCTCCACTGCGGCAATGAATTCCACAGGCCGACCACTCTCTGGCTGAAGAAATGTCTCCGCAGTTCTGTTCTGAATTTACCCCCTCTAATTCTAAGGCTGTGTCCACAGGTCCTAGTCTCCTCGCCTAACAGAAACAATTCCCTAGCATCCACCCTTTCCAAGCCATGTATTATCTTGTAAGTTTCTATTAAACCTCCCCTTAATCTTCTAAACTCCAATGAATACAATCCCAGGATCCTCAGCCATTCCTCGTATGTTAGACCTACCATTCCAGGGATCATCCGTGTGAATCTCCGCTGGACACGTTCCAGTGCCAGTATGTCCTTCCTGAGGTGTGGGGACCAAAACCGGACACAGTACTCCAAATGGGGCCTAACCAGAGCTTTATAAAGTCTCAGTAGCACAACGGCGCTTTTATATTCCAACCCTCCTGAGATAAATGACAACATTGCATTTGCTTTCTTAATCACAGATTCAACCTGCATGTTTACCTTTCCAGAATCCTCGCGAATTTTCTCACTGTTTAGAAAGTAGTCCATGCATGTATTCTTTTTTCCAAAGTGCAAGACCTCGCATTTGCTCACATCGAATTCCATCAGCCATTTCCTGGACCACTCTCCCAAACTGTCTAGATCCTTCTGCAGCCTCCCCACTTCCTCAGTACTACCTGCCTGTCCACCTAACTTCGTATCATCAGCAAACTTCGCTAGAATGCCCCCAGTCCCTTCATCCAGATCATTAATATATAACGTGAACAGCTGCGGCCCCACCACTGAACCCTGCGGGTCACCACTTGTCATCAGCTGCCATTCCGAAAAAGAACCTTTTATCCCAACTCTCTGCCTTCTGTCAGACAACCAATCCTCAATTCATACCAGTAGCTCACCTCGAACACCATGGGCCCTCACCTTGCTCAGCAGCCTCCCGTGTGGCACCTTACCAAAGGCCTTTTGGAAGTCTAGAAAGACTACATCCACTGGGTTTCCCTGGTCTAACCTACTTGTCACCTCTTCAAAGAATTTCAGCAGGTTTGTCAGGCACGACCTCCCTTTACTAAATCCATGTTGACTTGTTCTAGTCTGACTCTGCTCTTCCAAGAATTTAGAAACCTCCTCCTTAATGATGGATTCTAGAATTTTACCAACAACCGAAGTTAGGCTAATTGGCCTTTAATTTTCCATCTTTTGTCTTGATCCTTTCTTGAACAAGGGGGTTACAACAGTGATCTTCCAATCATCCGGGACTTTCCCTGACTCCGGTGACTTTTGAAAGATCTCAACCAACGCCTCCGTTATTTCCTCAGAACTCCAGCATGTATCCCATCGGGGCCAGGAGATTTATCTTTTAGCTTTTCTAGCACTTTTTCTTTTGTAATGGCAACCATACTCAACTCAGCCCCCTGACTCCCTTTAATTGTTGGGATATAGAAGACAAGATGATAAAAGGTATATATGTGGATGCGTATTCCGAAAAGGACGCAGACAATATTCCGGAGGTTTATTATCTGAAAGATAAAGTCTTCAGACAAAAATGGAGACCAAAGCAGGTTAGTCCAGAGGAGAAATGGGCCGAAGTTCACCAGATTGTGTTGCTGGTAGCATACAGACTGGAAGTGTTACGGGTAGCACATGAACTACCTATCACCTGGGATTACGAAAGACTCAGGCTAAGATACAAAAACATTTTCATTGGCCTGGAATGCACAAGGATGTGGTTAACTTTTGCTGAACGTGTTATACGTGCCAAATGGTAGGTAAGCCACAGGTGGTAATAAAACCAGCCCATTTATTGCCGATTCCCACATTTGAAGAACTTTTCATACAGATTATAATTGATTGTGTAGCACATCCCCATCCCAAGAACTAAAATTGGGAACCAGTATTTGTTAACCATAATGGATACCTTTACCAGATTTCCAGAGTCAATTCCATTACGGAGTATCAAGGCAAAAAAGGTGGGAGAGGAGTGAGTAGCTCTCTTCACACAGTATGGGCTACCCAGAGAGATTCAGCCGGACCAAAGGTCAGATTTTACTGTTAGGCTGTTTAAGGAGAATATGGATAGCTTAGGTATACAGCACTTCAAATCCAGTGCATATCATCCTGGATCCCAGGGAGCTTTAGAAAGGTGGCATCACACCTTGAAGACCATGTTAAGAATATACTGTCAGGATTACCTGAATGATTGGAATAAAGGTATCCCATTCATGATTAGATTAGATTACTTACAGTGTGGAAACAGGCCCTTCAGCCCACCAAGTCCACACCGACACGCCGAAGCGCACCCAACCAGACCCATTCCCCTACATTTACCCTGCACTATGGGCAATTTAGCATGGTCAATTCACCTAACCTGCACATTTTAGGACTGGGGAGGAAACCGGAGCACCCGGAGGAAACCCACGCAAACACGGGGAGAATGTGCAAACTCCACACAGTCAGTCGCCTAGGCGGGAATTGAACCTGAGTGTCTGTGAGCTGTGAGGCAGCAGTGCTAACCACTGTGCCACCGTGCCACTCATTCATATTGTTTACCATTAGAGATGCCCCAAACAAATCTACTCAGTTCACTCCCTTTATGTTAATATTCAGTCATGAAGTGAGAGGCCCTTTGGAATTAATTAAAGAAAAATTGACAGGACCAAAATCAGAGATCTCACAATTAGATTATATATCGGAGGTGAGGGAGAGATTAAATTGAGGAGGTGAGTTATCTCAGCACCACCTAAAGAGGGCTCAGTGTAGAATGAAGCAGGTGGCAGACAACAACTCTGAAACCCGGACATTTTCCAAAGGGGATAACGTGCTAGTACTGTTACCAATGATAGGAGATCCCTTCAAAGCCAGGTTTAGTGGTCCCTATCAATTTGAGAAGAAGTTAAGTCAGGTGAAATATTTAGTAAAGATGCCAGATAGAAAAAAAATGTATTGGGTATGTCATGTGAACATGTTGAAAACATATTACACTTGAGAGAATTACTGCCCTGCACAATAAAGAATCCAATCCTGATGATATGGATTTTGATGTGCCTCAAAATAGATTAAAAAATGAAGAAGTCCTTCAGGAGTGGGATAGCTTAGTAAGCTATCCGTCTCAGGAGCTCAGAACACAGTTGAAAGATCTGTTACACAGTACAAGGACATATGTAAGAATCAGATGGGGAGGACTAATGCTATTGTATATGAAGTAGATGTAGGGAATACTGCTCAGATAAAACTACACCCCTATCGGTTTAATCCTCTCTAAGCCAGATAGGTCCAGATGGAGGTGGAGGCCATGCTCGACGAGAACATCATTGAACCAAGCCAGAACAAGCGGGTTTTGACAATCTTCTTAGTTCCCAAACCAGATGGGACTCAACGATTCTGCGTGAATAATCAGAAAGTCAATACTGCTACAAAATCAGACTCATATTCAATTCCTAGATTGGTAGATTATATTGAGAAAGTCGGACAAGCCAATTACATCGCCAAGTTTGACTTAATGCGTGGTTATTGGCAGGTACCTTTATCAGAGATTTCTGTGTTTGTAACCCCAAATGGGCGATGTCAGTTTAAAGTGATGCTCTTTGCAAAGAAAAATGCACCCGCCACATTCCAAAGACTCACGAACAGAACTGTGGCTGGGTTAACAAACTGTGCAGTCTATTTGGACAATGTAGTGATCTTTATTAAGTCCTGGAAAGATCGCATGATTCAGTTGGCAGACCTCTTTGAAGGACTACGAGAAGCAAAACTGATGATAAACTTAAATAAAACTGAATTTGCGACAGCAGAGATGATGTTCTTGGAACGTAACATCGGTCATGGAAGGTTGACCCCACAGAACCCAAAGATGAAGGCTATCGAGGAATTTCCATGACCAACCTTGAAGAAAGAGGTGCTTCAATTCTTAGGACTCAGCGGCTTCTATCAGACATCGAGATTGGAATGGTGCTGGAAAAGCACAGCAGGTCAGGCAGCATCCGAGGAGCAGGAAAATCGACGTTTCGGGCAAAAGCCCTTCATCAGGGTTCTATTGGACAATGGCTCCAAACTAATGGCACCATTAACCAATTTGCTGAAGGTGAACACAAGGTTTTCATTTTGAGTGCAAGCAGCAGCGGAGATAAGACGAACCCGAAAGACTGCAGCTAATGTAAGGCAGTTTTTTAAAAATTACTTACCGGTAGTGGACAGCAGTGTTTTCCCTTTTACAAAAGGAGCGGGAGCAACAGAGGAAGTGACGAGGACTAGAGAGGTGCCGGGAAGGAAAGCAGTGACCATATCTATCAGCAAGGCGGCTAAACCCGAGACTCTACTACTGTAGTGTCTCCCACCCACCCTCCTCCTCTAACCTAGTTAATAAGGTGAGGCTCATTCTAAACTTCCTCTATTGAATGTAAGTTTGTTATTAATTTTATAGCAACTTGAACTAAGCTTTCTACTTTAGTACTGAGTGGGTGTTCAGATAAGTCGGGTATGGATGCTGGGCAGTTGCTTGCTCCTCCTGCAGAATGTGGCAGGTGGAAGACATGGCACACGTCTCCGCTGGCTACATCTGCGGGAAATGCACCCAACTCCAGCTCCTTGAAAACCGCGTTAGGGAATTGGAGCTGGAGCTGGATGAACTATGGATCATTCGGGAGGCTGAGGGGGCAATTGAGAGGAATTACCGGGAGTTGGTCACTCCTAAGGCTCAGGACAAGGATAGATGGGTTACAGTTAGGGGGAGGAAAGGGGACAGTCAGACAGTGCAGAGATCCCCTGTGAACATTCCCCTCAGCAATAAGTATACCGTTTTGGATACCGTGGGGGGGAATGACCTACCAGAGGAAAGCCATAGCAGTCAGTTCCTCTGGCACTGAGCCTGACACTGTGGCAAAGAAGGGAAGGGGGCAGAATAGAAAAGTACTCGTGGTAGGGGACTCGATAGTTAGGGGAATCGACAGGAGATTTTGTGATCAGGATCGGGATTCCCAGAAGGTATGTTGCCTCCCTGGTGCCAGGGTCCGGGACATCTCCGATCGGGTGTATAAGGTTCTAAAAGGGGAGGGCGAACAGCCAGAAATCGTGTTACATATTGGCACTAATGATATAGCCAGGAAAAGGATCGAGGATATAAAAAGTGACATCAGGGAGTTAGGATGGAAGCTGCAAAGCAGGATGAACAGAGTAGTGTTCTCTAGTTTACTACCGATGCCACGAGTTAGCGAGGCGAGGAACAGGGAGAGGGCGCAGCTTAATACGTGGCTGCGCAGCTGGTGTAGGAGGGAGGGCTTCAGATATGTAGATAATTGAGATGCATTCTGGGGAAGGTGAGACCTGTACAAGAAGGACGGGTTGCATCTGAACCTGAAGGGGACCAATGTCCTGGGTGGAAGTTTTGCCCGAGTAGTTCGAGAGGGTTTAAACTAGTATGGCAGGGGGATGGGAACCTGAGCTGTATACCGGTGGTGAGAGTTGATGCAGATGAGGCAATAGCAAGAGGTAGACCAGCTAGTGGGAAGGATTTTCCTGGGAAGGAACCAAGGGATCAGTTAAAGTGTGTATGCTTTAATGCAAGGAGTATCAGAAATAAAAGTGATGAGCTTAGAGCATGGATCAGTATCTGGTGCTATGATGTTGTGGCCATATCAGAGACATGGGTTACTCAGGGGCAGGAATGGTTGCTGGATGTTCCAGGCATTAGAGTATTTAAAAAGAATAGGATGGGGGGATAAAGAGGAGGGGGTGTAGTACTACTAATCAGAGAGGGTATCACAGCTACAGAAGCTTCCATTGATGAGGAGGGTCTGCCTACCGAGTCAGTATGGGTGGAAATTAGGAACAGCAAGGGAACAGTCACCTCGTTAGGGGTTTACTACAGGCCCCCCAATAGCAGCAGGGAGATGGAAGAAAGCATAGGTCGGCAGGTTTTGGAAAAGTGTGGACGTAGTAGGGTTGCTGTAATGGGTGACTTTAACTTTCCCAATATTGATTGGAATCTCCTTCGAGCAGAAGGTTTGAATGGAACTGTTTTCGTAAGGTGTGTTCAGAAGAGTTTCCTAACTCAGTACGTTGACAGGCCGATGAGGGGAGAGGCCATTCTAGACTTAGTGCTCGGAAACGAGCCGGAGCAGGTATCAGATCTTGTGGTGGGAGAGCATTTTGGTGATAGTGACCACAGCTGCCTCACATTCTACACAGCTATGGAGGAGGAGAGGATTAGGCAAAATGGGAGGATATTTAATTAGGGAAGAGGTAACTATGATGCGATTAGACATGAGTTAGGAAGCATGGATTGGGAGCAATTGTTCCATGGTAAAGGCACTATAGACATGTGGAGACTGTTTAAGGAACAGTTGTTGCAAGTGATGAATAAATATGTCCCTCTGAGACAGGCAAGAAGGGGTAAGATAAAGCAACCTTAGATGACGAGAGCGGTGGAGCTTCTCGTCAAAAGGAAAAAGGCAACTTACATAAGGTGGAGGAAGCTAGGATCAAGCTCAGCTCTACAGGATTACAGGCAGGCGAGGAAGGAGCTCAAAAATGGTCTAAGGAGAGCCAGGAGGGGGCACCAGAAAGGCTTGGCAGAACGGATTAGGAAGAACACAAAGGCTTTTTACACTTATGTGAGGAATAAGAGAATGGTCAAAGAAAGAGTAGGGCCGATCACGGATAGCATAGGGAACTTGTGTGTGGAATCTGAGGAGGTAGGGGAAGCCCTAAATGAGTTTTTTGCTTCTGTCTTTATTAAAGAAATGAACTTTGTAGTGAATGAAACCTTTGAAGAGCAGGTGTGCATGCTGGAATGGATAGAGATAGAGGAAGCTGATGTGCTGAAAGTTTTGTCAAACATTAAAATTTACAAGTCGCCAGGCCTGGACCAGATTTGTCCTCGGTGGCTTTGGGAAATGAGAAATGCAATTGCTTCGCCGCTTGCGAAGATCTTTGCATCCTCGCTCTCCACTGGAGTTGTACCTGAGGACTAGAGAGAGGCAAATGTAATTCCTCTCTTCAAGAAAGGAAATAGGGAAATCCCCGGCAATTACAGACCAGTCAGTCTCACATCTGTCGTCTGCAAGGTGTTAGAAAGGATTCTGAGGGATAGGATTTATGACCATCTGGAAGAGCATGGCTTGATTAAATGCAGTCAACACGGCTTTGTGAGGGGCAGCTCATTCCTCACAAACCTTATCGAGTACTTTGAGGGTGTGACTAGAAAAGTTGATGAGGGTCGAGCTGTGGATGTGGTGTATATGGACTTCAGCAAGGCTTTTGATAAGGTTCCCCATGGTAGGCTCATTCAGAAGGTCAGGAGGAATGGGATACAGGGGAACATAGCTGTCTGGATACAGAATTGGCTGGCCAACAGAAGACAGCGAGTGGTAGTAGAAGGAAAATATTCTGCCTGGAAGTCAGTGGTGAGTGGTGTTCCACAGGGCTCTGTCCTTGGGCCTCTACTGTTTGTAATTTTTATTAATGATTTGGATGAGGGGATTGAAGGATGGGTCAGCAAGTTTGCAGATGACATAAAGGTCGGAGGTGTCATTGACAGTATAGAGGGTTGTTGTAGGCTGCAGCGGGACATTGACAGGATGCAGAGATGGGCTGAGAGGTGGCAGATGGAGTTCAACCTGGATAAATGCGAGGTGATGCATTTTGGAAGGTCGAATTTGAAAGCTGAGTATAGGATTAAGGATAGGATTCTTGGCAGTGTGGAGAAACACAGGGATCTTGGTGTGCAGGTACATAGATCCCTTAAAATGGCCACCCAAGTGGACAGGGTTGTTAAGAAAGCATATGGTGTTTTGGCTTTCATTAACAGGGGTATTGAGTTTAAGAGTTGTGAGATCTTGTTGCAGCTCTATAAAACTTTGGTTAGACCGCACTTGGAATACTGCATCCAGTTCTGGTCGCCCTATTATAGGAAAGATGTGGATGCTTTGGAGAGGGTTCAGAGGAGGTTTACCAGGATGCTGCCTGGACTGGAGGGCTTATCTTATGAAGAGAGGTTGACTGGGCTCGGACATTTTTCATTGGAGAAAAGGAGGAGGAGAGGGGACCTAATTGAGGTATACAAGAAAATGAGAGGCATAGATAGAGTCGATAGCCAGAGACTATTTCCCAGGGCAGAAATGACAAACACGAGGGGTCATAGTTTTAAGCTGGTTGGAGGAAAGTATAGAGGGGATGTCAGAGGCAGGTTCTTTACACAGAGAGTTATGAGAGCATGGAATGCGTTGCCAGCAGCAGTTGTGGAAGCAAGGTCATTGGGGACATTTAAGAGACTACTGGACATGCACATGGTCACAGAAATGTGAGGGTGCATACATGAGGATCAGTAGTCGGCACAACATCGTGGGCTGAAGGGCCTGTTCTGTGCTGCGCTGTACTGTTCTATTTCTATGTTTTGATGGACAGAACCATGCCAGGAGGCATTCAACCATTTGAAATCGATATTAACCATTGAACCAGTTTAAGCTACACCAAACTTTCCAAAGCCTTTTAAAGTTGCCATTGACGCTAGTGACATTGGAGTTGGAGCTATACTCCTACAGGAAAATGAGGATGGGACCGAACTGCCAATTGGTTATGAACAATGTCACGAACAATGTGATGGATTGTGTACACGATTGTGTACACTGAATCTAATCCGCTTACATTCTTAGAATGATTTAAAGATAAGAATATGAAACTTATTCGTTAGAGTTCTATGTTCCAGACTTTTAATTTAAAAATCATACATGTTGTGGGTCAGAAAAATGTAATCTCAGATGTGTTAGAGCTAAGAGCAGCGAGAAGGGGACATGTAAAGTCCTTGGTTGGTAGGATTAGGGAAAACCCAAAGGCTTTCTGTAGGTATTTCAGGAATAAAAGGATGACTAGGGTAGGTATCGGTCCAGTCAAGGATAGTAGTGGGAAGTTGTGTGTGGAGGCAGAGGAGATTGGAGAGACACTAAATCAATACTTTTCGTCAGTATTCACTCAGGAACAGGACATTGTTGCTGATGTGAATATTGAGTCACAAGTGATTAGAATGGATGGCTTTGAGGTATGTAGGGAAGAGGTCCGGGGAATACTGGAAAGGATGAAAATAGATAAGTCCCCTGGGCCTGATGGCATTTATCCTAGGATCCTCTGGGAAGCTAAGGAGGAGATAGCGGAGCCATTGGCCTTGATTTTTATGTTGTCGTTGTCTACAGGAATAGTGCCAGAAGACTGGAGGATATCGAATGTGGTCCCCTTGTTCAAGAAGGGGAATAGGGACAGCCTTAGTAACTATAGGCCAGTGAGTCTCACTTCTGTTGTGGGCAAAGTCTTAGAGAGAATTGTAAGGGATAGGATTTATGAACATCTGGATAGGAATAATGAGATCAAGGATAGTCAGCATGGTTTTGTGAAGGGCGGGTCGTGCCTCACAAACCTTATTGAGTTCTTTGAAAAGGTGACCAAGAAAGTGGACGAGGGTAAAGCAGTAGATGTGGTGTATATGGATTTTAGCAAGGTGTTCGATAAGGTACCCCATGGTAGGCTACTGCAAAAATACGGAGGTATGGCATTGAGGGTGCATTAGAGGTTTGGATTAGGAATTGGCTGGCTGGAAGGAGACAGAGGGTAGTAGTTGATGGTAAAGGTTCATCTTGGAGTGCAGTTACTAGCGATGTTCCACAAGGATCTGTTTTGGGACCATTGCTGTTTGTCATTTTTATAAATGACCTGGAGGAGGGGCTTGAAGGCTGGATGAGCAAGTTTGAGGATGATACGAAAGTCGGTAGAGTGGTGGACAGCGAAGAAGGATGTGGTAGGTTACAGCGGGATATAGATAAGTTGCAGAGCTGGGCAGAAAGGTGGCAAATGGAGTTCAATGTAGCTAAGTGTGAAGTCATTCACTTTGGTAGGAGTAACAAGAAGATGGATTACTGGGCTAATGGTAGGCTACTTGGTAGTGTGGATGAGCAGAGGGATCTTGGTGTCCATGTACACAGATCTCTGAAAGTTGCCACCCAGGTAAATAGTGCTGTGATGAAGGCATATGGCGTACTGGGCTTTATTGGCAGAGGAATTGAGTTCCGGAGTCTCGAGGTCATGTTGCAGTTGTATAAGACTCTGGTGCAGCCTCATCTGGAGTAATGTGTGCAGTTTTGGTCGCCATACTATAGGAAGGATGTGGAGGCACTGGAACGGGTGCAGAGGAGGTTTACCAGGATGTTGCCTGGCATGGTAGGAAGATCGTATGAGGAAAGGCTGAGGCAATTGGGGCTGTTCTTATTGGAGAAAAGAAGGTTTAGGGGAGATTTGATAGAGGTGTACAAGATGATTAGGGGTTTAGATAGGGTTGACAGTGAGAACCTTTTTCCGCGTATGGAGTCAGCTGTTACTAGGGGACACAGCTTTAAATTAAGGGGAGGTTGGTATAGGACAGATGTTAAGGGTAGATTCTTTAAAGTTTGTGCAAAGATTTGCAGCTCGGGTGCTTGTTGTAGTGGTTCTGTTCGCCGAGCTGGAAGTTTTTGTTGCAAACGTTTCGTCCTCTGGCTAGGAGACATCATCAGTGCTCTGGAGCCTCCTGCGAAGCGCTTCTTTGATGTTTCTTCCGGCATTTATAGTGGTCTGTCCTTGCCGCTTCCGGGTGTCAGTTTCAGCTGTCCGCTGTAGTGATTGGTATATTGGATCCAGGTCGATGTGTCTGTTGATGGAGTTTGTGGATGAATGCCATGCCTCTAGGAATTCCCTGGCTGTTCTCTGTCTGGCTTGCCCTATGATAGTAGTGTTTTCCCAGTCGAATTCATGTTGCTTGTTGTCTGAGTGTGTGGCTATTAGGGATAGCTGGTCGTGTCGTGGCACCAACTAGCCACGAAACGACACGACCAGCTATCCCTAGTAGCCACACACTCAGACAACAAGCAACATGAATTCGACTGGGAAAACACTACTATCATAGGGCAAGCCAGACAGGGAACAGCCAGGGAATTCCTAGAGGCATGGCATTCATCCACAAACTCCATCAACAGACACATCGACCTGGATCCAATATACCAATCACTACAGCGGACAGCTGAAACTGACACCCGGAAGCGGCAAGGACAGACCACTATAAATGCCGGAAGAAACATCAAAGAAGCGCTTCGCAGGAGGCTCCAGAGCACTGATGATGTCTCCTAGCCAGGGGACGAACCGTTTGCAACAAAAACTTCCAGCTCGGCGAGTAGATTCTTTACTCAGCGGGTTGTGAGTTCATGGAATGCCCTGCCAGTATCAGTGGTGGACTCTCCCTCCTTATGGTCATTCAAGCGGGCATTGGATAAGCATATGGAGGTTATTGGGCTAGTGTAGGTTAGGTAGGCTTCGGTCGGCGCAACATCGAGGGCCGAAGGGCCTGTACTGCGCTGTATTTTTCTATGTTCTATTTTCGTCAATCTGTCTCATCACCTCCTCAAAGAACTCAATAAGATTTGTGAGGCATGATTTGCCCCTCACAAATCCAAGCTGACTGCTTTTAATCAATAGTTACAAATCCTAACCCTCAGAATTTTTTCCAAAACCTTGCTGTAGACATAAGAGTGATTGGTCTGTAATTGTCAAGGATTTCCTTATTATCCTTCTTGAAAAGAGGAACAACATTCACCTCCCTCCAATCCTCCAGTACGACTCCCATGGAGAGTGAGGAAGTGAGTGATATTCGCCAGTGGCTTAGTAATCTCATTTCTCGCTTCCCAGAGCAACCTAGGATAAATCTGGTCTGGCCCTGGGGATTTATCAATCTTAATGTCTGCCAAAATTTCCAGCATGTCAACTTCATCAATCTTGATCTGTTCAAGCCTGTTCCCTGGCTCCTCAAAGTCCTCATTCACAACAACGCCCCTTTCCTGAGTGAAAACTGAAGCAAAAAACTCATTTAGTGTTTCCCCTATCTGCTCAGATTCCACGCACAAGTTCCCTATGCCATCCCTGACTGGCCCTACCTTTTCCCTGAAAAATTCTCTTATTCCTCATGTATGAGAAAAAACTTTCCAATTGCCAGTTTACCCTGTCCAGATTTAGACCAAAAGAAATAGGTATAACAGTAAGTCAGTTGGCCCCTCTGTTTTGCCGTTCAATAGGATCATGGTTGATCTGACATTCCCCATGCCTGCATTCTCCTCATAACCCTTGATTTCCTTACTAATCAAGAAACTAACTCTCTCTGCCTTAAATATACACAAGGGCTCTGCCGCCCCCAAAGGTCTATGTGGCAAGAAGTTCCAAAGACTCTCAATCCTCTGAGAAAAGAAATTCCACCTCATTTCAGTCTTAAACTGGCAACCCTTTATGCCCTCTGGTCCTAGATTCTCCTATGAAGGGAAGTATCCCCTCAGCATTTACCGTAAAGTGACTTAAGAATCCTGTGGAATTAAACAGCTAAAGTTATGGAGTCTGGTCTTTATGTGGATTAACTTGAAGCTTGTCATTGTAGGTGATAAACTAGCTTACCAGTTAAGCATTTTGACCCAAGTGTCAAAGCTCTCCAGCGCATGTAGCAATATTTATCCCCCTCCCAGACAATTTTAAACCTTCTAATCCACCCCCTCCCCCCAATAATGATAGATACCACTGCCCTCAACAGACAGTGTTCACTTCCCCAAAAGATGAATAATGCTCACTACTTCTGCACAGCTAGATGGTGAAACCAATGTTTTCACAGCAAAAAGATGATTCATTTTTGCACACAAGTGCACATCTAAAACGAAGCACAATAAATATGTGCAGATACTCACTAGAAAGATAGCAGCTGAAGATTCTGATCAATTACTATGTGGGTTGTGTGTTGCAGTGATATTGTCAAAACCTTTACTCCAGAAGGTCTAAGTTAGAGTCCCACCTGACCCAGATGTTGTCACAACATGCGACAAGAGAGGGGGCCATGCAAAACTGATTTTAGGAAATGGAGTCAGTAATTGGTAAATGTATCAATGAGGGAGCATTTTGGTGCCAATGACCTTAATTCAGTAAGATTTAAGATAATCACAGATAAGGACAAATATCGTCCAGAATTCAAGGCTCTGAATTGAAAGAAGGCCAATTTTAATATTATAAGACAGGATTTAGCCAAAGTGAACGCTTGTCTTCATCAGTCAGGGCATTGAGTTTAAAAGTTGGCAAGTCATGTTGCAGCTATTTAAACCTTTTGAGTATTGTGTGCAGTTCTGGTTGCCATACTATAGGAAGGGTGTGGTGACTTTGGAGAGGGTGCAAAGGATGTTGCCTGTATTGAAGTGTGTCATAAAGACCCTACCTCTGATGTCTCCTTTATACCTTCCTCCTAATATCTTCAAACTATGACTCCTTATACCAATCAATACTGTCCTGGGGAAAAGTCACTATTGCGTTGCTAGCTGTGGTGGTGGAAGCAGAGTCATTGGGGACATTTAAGTGACTGCTGTACATGCACATGGATAGCAGTGAGTTAAGGGGTGCATGGGTTAAGTTACTATATTTTACATTAGGATTAACCTTGGCACAACATTGTGAGCCAAAGGGCCTGTTCTGTGCTGTACTTTTCTGTGTTCTATGTAGTGGAAAAGATAGCAAAGGTAATTGTGGATAGGAGCGAGAATAACAGGGGTAGTTGTTATGGGGGGCCTTCAATGACCCAAATATCGACTGGAATACTATAGTTTAAGTAGTTTAGATGGGTCAGTTTTTGTCTAATGTGCGCAGTAGGGTTCCTGACACAGTATGTAGACAGTCCAACAAGAGATGAGGCTACATTGGATTTGGTACTGGGTAATGAGCCCTGCCAGGTGTTAGATTTGGAGGTAGGTGAGCAATTTGCTGATAGTGACACAATTCAGTTATGTTTACTCTAGCGATGGAAAGGGCAAGAGCTACAGTTGGGGGAATGGCAATTATGATGCAATTAGACAAGATTTAGGATGCATAGGATGGGGAAGGAAACTGCAGGGAATGGGCACAATAGAAATGTGGAGCTTACTCAAAGAACAGCTACTGCATGTCCTTGATAAGTACGTACCTGTCAGGCAGGGAGGACGTGGTCGAGCTCAGGAGCCTTGGTTTATGAAAGAAGTTGAATCCCTTGTCAAGACGAAGAATGTGGCTTATGTTAGGATGAAATGTGAAGACACAGTTAGGGCGCTTTTGAGTTACAAGTTAACCTGGAAAGACCTAAAAAGAGGAAGAGCCAGGAGGGACATGATAAGTCGCTGGCAGTTCAGATCAAGGAAAACCCTAAAGCTTTCTATAGGTACGTCAAGGATAAAAGAATGACTGAAGTAAGATTAGGGCCAATCCAGGACAGTAGTGGCAGATTGTGCTGGAGTTAGAGGAGATAGGGGAAGTGCTAAATGTATACTTTTCGTCAGTATTCACAATAGAAAAAGACAATGTTGTCGAGGAGAATACTGAGATACAGGCTGCTAGACTAGACGGGATTGAGGTTCACAAGGAGGAGGTGTTACCAATTCTTCATTTCAATAAAGTCCTCATGTTGAGCACACTATTATGTTGTACACTTGAAACATCATCCATCCCTGCTGTCAAGTAGCGTTCATTCCTTTCTCATCTCTCCCAACCTTCTGAAATCACGATTTGGAGATGCCGGTGTTGGACTGGAGTGTACAAAGTTAAAAATCACACAACACCAGATTATAGTCCAACAGGTTTAATTGGAAGCACTAGCTTTCAAAGCGTTTTTTCTTTTCTTTTTCTTTTTAAATCTGGACAGTTTGGAGCAATTTTATATTAAACATAAAGGGAGTTGAAAGTGTAAAAACAGGTAAGTCACCTGGGCCAGATGGGATTCCTAGGATTCCCTGGGAAGCCAGGGAGGAGATTGCCAAGCCTTTGGCTTTGATCTTTATGTCGCCATTGTCTATAGGAATAGTGCCAGAAGACTGGAAAATGGCAAATGTTGTTCCCTTGTTCAAGAAAGGGAGTACAGACAACTCTGCTAATTACTTCAGTTATGGGTAAAGTGTTGGAAAAAGTTATAAGAGATAGGAGTTATGATCATCTCATTTGGAATAAGTTGATTAGGGATAGTCAACATGGTTTTGTGAAGGGTAGGTTGTGCCTCACAAACCTTATTGAGTTCTTTGAGAAGGTGACCAAACAGGTGAATGAGGGTAAAGCCGTTGATGTGGCGTATGTGGATTTTAGTAAGGCATTTAATAAGATTCCCCATGGTCCCCATTGCACAAAAGATGGAGGCATGGGATTGAGAGTGATTTAGTGGTCTGGATCAGAAATGGGCTCGCTGAAAGAAGACACAGGGTGGTTATTGATGGGAAATGTTCATCCTGGGGTTCAGTTTCTAGTGGGATACCACAAGGATCTGTTTTTGGGGCCACTGCTGTTTGTCATTTTTATAAATGACGTGAATGAGGGCATAGAAGGATGTGTTAGTAAATTTGCGAAAGACACTAAGGTTGGAGGAGTTGTGGATAGTGTCCAAGGATGTTGAAGGTTACAGAGGGACATAGATAGGCTGCAGAGCTGGGCTGAGAGGGGGCAAATGGAGTTTAACACAGAAGGGTGTGTGGTGATTCATTTTGGAAGGAGTAACAGGAACGCAGAGTAGTGGGCTAAGATTATTGGTAGCGTAGGTGAGTAGAAAGATCTCGGTTTCCATGTACATAGATCCTTGAATGTTGCTATCCAGGTTGATAGGGTTGTTAAGAAGGCATACAGTGAGTTAGCTTTTATCAGTAGAGGGATTGAGTGTCGGAACCATGAGGTCATGCTGCAGCTGTACAAAACTCTGGTGCGGCCACATTTGGAGTGTTGCGTACAGTTCTGGTCACCACATTATAGGAAGATGTGGAAGCATCGGAAAGGGTTCAGAGAAGATTTACCAGGATGTTGCCTGGTATGGAGGGAAGGTCTTACAAGGAAAGGTTGAGGAAGTTGAGGCTGTTTTCATTAGAGAGAAGAAGGTTGAGAGGTGACTTAGTTGAGATATACAAGATATTCAGAGGGTTAGATAGGGTGGACAGTGAAAGCCTTTTTCCTCGGATGGTGATAGCTAGCATGAGGGGACATAGTTTCAAAAATAGGGATAATAGATATAGGATAGATGTCAGAGGTAGTTCCTTTACTCAGAAAGCAGTAGGGACATGGAACGTACTGCCTGCAACAGTAGTTGACTTGCCAACTTTACAGGCATTTAAATGGTCATTGGGTAGGCATATGGACAAGAGTGGAATTGTGTAGGTTAGATGGGCTTCAGATTGGTTTCACAGGGTGGTGCAACATCCAGGGCCGAAGGGCCAGTGCTGTGCTGTAATGTTCTATGTTAAACACTGAGACCTACATTGTGCACATTACTCCAGATAAGGTCTCACCGCTGCCCTGTATAACTGAAGCATAATATCCCAATGTTGTTTTCAATTCCCCACAGGGAAATGATAACGTTCATGAGCTTTCACAGTTACTTGCTGTATCTACACACTAGATTTTTTTCACTTAATCCACAAGGACATCCACATTTCTCTCTACTGTAAAGCTTCAAACTCTGTCCATTTAAATAGTATGTTTTTTTTCATTTTCCCTGCCAAAATGGACACATTCATATTTTCCCACGTTATGCTCCATTTGTAATTTGCCAACTCAGAACTTATTTATATCTTTTTGGAGCTTCTTATGTTCACTTCAGAAATTACTTTCCATCCAATCATTAAGTCATCAACAGACTTGGCAACCATATCTTTCATCGCTTCATCCAATGTTTTTGAGGAAATTGAAAACAGTTGAGTTAAGCACTGATTCTCTATGACATCTTCCAACCGAGAAAAGGCACATTCATACCTACTCTCGGCTTGTTAACCAACCGCCCATCTACCCATAACCATCTACCCATGACCATGTGATGCCTTCTCCAAAAACCACGAGCCCTTATTTTCTGCAATTAACTTCCATCGGCACTTTATTGAAAAGTTTCTTGAAATCTGAGTACAGTATATCTACAGGTTCCCCTTTATCCACAGTACATGCTACGATCTCAAAGAACTCCAATATGTTGATTAAACATGAATTCCCTTCCACAAAACCATGTTCTGTCTGATTATTTGATCTTCATGAAATCACAGAATTGGTATGGCCCAGGAGTAGGCATTCAGACCATTGAGTTTGCAGTGGCTCTCTGAGCATTTTTATTTGGTTCACATCTCCTGCCTTTTCCCTATAACCCTGAAAATTGTTTCTATTGTAAAAAAAATCATCTCATGCCCTCTTGAAGGACTCAATCCAACCCACCTGTATCAGATTTACAAATAATGTAATTCAGGCCCTAATTTGCTGTGTGAAAATGCTTACTTGGCATCTATTCATTTAGCAAAACATAAAATCTGTGCCCTCTGATTCTTAATCTTTTTATGAGCAGGAACAATTTCTCACCATCTACTCTGTCTGGACCCTTCACTATTTTTAAATCTTGGTTTTCTTCTTTCCACAGATTGCAGTCCCACCTTCTCCATGTTATCAAAGTGTTTCATCTCTAGAGATATTTATCCTCATAACTGAAGTGTCTCATCCTTAGAGACATTTGTGTAAATCTCTTCTGCACTCTTTCTCACGTGCTCACATTTTTTCAAGAATGAAGCATTCGGTAATGTACCCAATGTCCAGCTGAGGTCTGCATTACCTCCGGGCTTTTGTACTCTGGAGCCCTATTATTGAAGCCTTGATTATTGAGCATTTTAATAACTGCTCTCTACCTGCCTGACACCGTTAATGATTTATGAAAATATACATTCGGGATTTTCTCTGCACCTACTCACGCTCCAGATGAGTAACCTTTAGCTTATTCTCTTTTGCTTTTTTTTGTATTAGCTCACAGTTCTTCATTTTGAACTTCATTTGCCACTTACTTGCCCCACCCCCCCAGCCACACACACACACACACACACACACACACACACACACCCACACCAAGAGATCATTATTTATATCAGAAAAGACAGGATCCCAATAATAACCCCTCAATAACTTTAGTACAAACTTTTCTCCAGCCCAAAAAATACCCATTGACCTTTACTCTGCTTCCTGTCCCTCAGCTAACTGTACTCACATTTCTACTGTTCCATTTATTGCATGATCTATAACTTGTCTCAGAAATCTATTGAGTATCTCAGTATTGAATGCCTTTGGTTGTCCATGTGTGCGCAATAGCATTACTCTCTCCTATCCAGGCTATTACCTCTACAAGAACTCCAGCAAGGTTATTATATTTTTCATTAACAAATCCATGACTGCTCTGCTGAATTAAATCATAATTTCCCAGGTGATTATTAATTCTACCCTGACTGATTATGGCTGGATGTTTCCTTACCACTGAAATTAAATTAATTGGTCTGTAATTGCTGGACTTACTTTTACAACCTTTTTTTGAACAAGGGCATGACTTTCATGTGACGAAAGGTATGCGATTTATACGTGTTATTGTTTTTAAGAGTTTACATTTTAAACTAAGGCATATGTGTGTCAGTCTATTTTAGTGAAGGAGTTTAAAAATTAACTAGCTTAGCGTTTCTGGACCAATGATTTGGAATAAGTATGTGTCTCCCAGACTGTTAATGGAAGTTTAATTATTCTGTGGCATCGACAACCATAAAGAGAAAACATTAGCTTAGCAGAAGCAAGAGTGAACAAGTTTTTATTTTAAAAGCTTTGGGAGTGGTTCTACAGTGAATTAAAGGGAACACAATCAAGTAAAGTCTCTCCTGGAAAAGGATCTTGTTTAGAACAGTTATGGGAACAAGTTACCTGGGAAAGAGCTTAGCTTATGGAATTACCAGACCAGCAATCCTGCAAATTATTAACATGCTGAAGAAGTTGAAGTTCTTAATTGCGTAAGCGGTCAAGAGAAAATGCCTCTCAGCTCTCCAGAACCAGAACTAAGAAAATGCAGATAAGTCAATTTGATAGGGAAGGAATTTCTTTTGAGTTTTGAGAAACTGTAAAGTGATTGTATTGGGGAGTAGATTTTTGTTTTGCCATGTGTTTAAAAATTTTTCAAACTGTTATTTATAGATAGCTCAGTTTGGTTTATTATATCTCACTTTCTTTTATGTAATAAAACTTATCTTTTTTTCGGTAAAACCATACCTAATGTTTATAGGTTTCAATGAAAGAACTTCATACTATGTTAAATCTATTGAGTCAGATTTCATTCGGGATTGTAACATGAACCACGGTAATGCAATTCTTCAATTCCCTAGCAACCACCCTGAGTTTAAATGCCCTGTTATCAAATATATAATAATAGCTTTGGACAGTTTTCTCAGGATAGATATTAATCAAACTGAACTGCTTCTGTCTCCCTCTCTTTTTGAATAAAGGAGCTCGATTTACTATCTTCCAATTCACCAATCGAGATAGTTTTGGAAAATTCAAACCAATGCATCACAGTCTCACTTGCCTTTTCTTTTAAGAACCTGAAACATAATCCATCAGGTTCTAGGCACTTGTCAGCCTGCAGTTTGAACAATTTATTAGGATCATTTCCCTGATGATTGTAATTTTTCTGAATTTCTCTCTCTTCCATTTCCTATATCTGCTTCTGGAATGTTTTGTATCGTGTTTGGATTGATAACAAAACTGCAACATACCTGTTCAATTCATTTGCCATCATCTTATTTTCTGGTATCAACTAATCCATGCTGGAAATGAGCACTTGTATAAAAGTGAATGTGACTGTCAGGATCATTGTGAGTTTAACCTTTGTGCAATGGGATTGTTTCATCTGCAACAAGTCGCATTAACAGGTTGCAGTTTTCTTTGTACTATTGAAAAAGGAAATCTACCATGACTCCACAACAAGAAGGAAACCTGTTATCTCTTTCCCCACATACAAACCAAAATTTGAGACAGAGTTACCCTCCCCCCTACCCTTTATCTCAGCCCGCATGGCACACCAGCCTCATTCCTGAAGAAGGGCTTATGCCCGAAACGTCGATTCTCCTGCTCCTCAGATGCTGCCTGGCCTGCTGTGTTTTTCCAGCACCACATTTTTCAACTCTGGTCTCCAGTATCTGCAGTCCTCACTTTCTCCTTTGAGACAGAGTTAGCCTTCAGTACAACATTTGATATGCAAGGCAATGACAGCCGGACATCGTTCTTAACAAAAAGGAATGCCACTTAATGATTCAAACACTGTTTTTGTGGCTGCATGCAATGGATCTATTCCTGTTTCTGACAGCAATCACAATTCATTATCCGATGCCATTTCTGCACTGCCTTATTCTAATTAGGTCATCATGTCTCAATTGAGCAAATTTGCAAAATGATATAATCATTTCAAACACAGTTCTTGATCCCCATCAATAAATGCTGGGCCAGTTAAAGGCACCCATATCCCGCGAGTGAACAATTAAAAAGCCATGAAAGCCATTCTATTGCCAGAAATATAATGCACAATTAGCTATTTTAATTAAATACCTTTGTTGCTTGGCTAGCTTGACCCAGAAGTTCCTGACCATCTCTCTAGATTGTGCTCATATGCTGAATAACTTCACTAGACTGAGAGACAAAACTTTACTGCCACTAAAGTACCAAAAATTAGCAGAAGAGCAACAATATGAAGAGACATTGCCTAGAAAGCATTCTAAGCCTATTTGACAAAAAGGACATCCCTTCTCTTGTCCATAATATAAACTAGAGCCTTAAAAGTTGCATTGGTAAACCAGAGGATCACCATTTGATAATTCTTTTAACAATTCTCTGCTCCCAGCATTTCATGTTGCTTGCAATCACAGTGCACCTTCCATTTAAGATTAACTGGATTCTGACAGGGACTTCATTTTTAAAACCACCATGACCCCTTCCCCCACTAAACCGCAGGTGCTCAGTAAGGAACCCCAGCAGTATCGGCACCATAGAACTATTATTTGAATACACACTTGCAGCCATTATCTATTTTGTGCACAATATTGTACACTAGATGTAAATACATATAAATTTGGCACACCCATTCCCAAGATATAGAACATAGAACATAGAAAAATACAGCGCAGTATAGGCCCTTCGGCCCTCGATGTTGCGCTGATCCAAGCCCACCTAACCTACACTAGCCCACTATCCTCCATATGCCTATCCAATGCCCGTTTAAATGCCCATAAAGAGGGAAGAGTCCACCACTGTTACTGGCAGGGCATTCCATGAACTCACGACTCCCTGAGTAAAGAATCTACCTCTAACATCAGTCCTATACCGACCTCCCCTTAATTTAAAGCTATGCCCACTTGTAATATCTGATTCAATTATCCAGAAAGAGAAGAATGAAAAGTATTTAAATGCCTCAGAAGGGTTGGATGTTTTGCAAATGATGCAATAAGAACAATTACCCTAAGGCAAATGAAGCATTTATGGATTTTGGCTTCAAGGAGGTCCTATACAGGCAACAGGGGTTGGTTAGCTCAGTTGGCTGGATAACTGACTTGTGATGCAGAATTATGCCAACAACATGGATTCAATTCCTGTAGCAGCTGAGGTTATCCCATGAATGACTCTGTTTCTCAACTTCTTCCTTTCACCTGAAGCTTGGTGATTCTCACATTAAATCACCTTCAGTCATTTCTTTCTAATGAGAGTGCAGCCCATCAATTCAATTGGTGGCCTTTTCCACATGACCATTCAATTAATCAGTTTTCTGTGGTGTTAGATGAAGAAAGAACATTGAGTTGACACCAGAGTACAACTCTGCCCTTTTTTTTACAATTGCTGTTATGGGTCCTTTATCATCCACTTGAACAAATGCTTTGGGGGTTGGTTGGGTATCTCATTGAAAGGATCACAGCTCTGACAATGCAGCTCTAGAGGCTCAGGAATTCACAAGCTGTAAAATATGGAAACTCTCATCAAGCAAGCAGCCACCACGAGCTGTGCTATCTTGAGACCTAACTAAAAAGCTTCAGATTTTGGCTGAAGCAGCACACTTTTCAATGTTGCTTTGGGAAACAGATGTCTGAAAGTTTGAATATTTCACCGCAGGTGGAAGCTGATGCAGGCCACCCTCACTGAAGTATTTGAGTTGGTGGCTCATGCTCAACAAGCATTACCAAGGGATTATTATACAGTGAAAGCAACAGTTCTAGCATATACAACTTGAGGAAAGATGAAGTGTTTCAACAGAAGAATTTACAAGGAAGCACTTAGTTGCTAACAGTAAGGTAAGGATTGATTTCAGTTTTTCCAGATGAAGAGCTTCTAGACTTTGCCTCAAAGAATCAGTTTTCTGAATTACTTTTGCACGTTTTATAGCTTACGTATGACTACTGATCGTTAGTGGGCGGCACGGTGGCACAGTGGTTAGCACTGCTGCCTCACAGCGCCTGAAGACCCGGGTTCAATTCCCAACTCAGGCGACTGACTGTGTGGAGTTTGCACGTTCTCCCCGTGTCTGCGTGGGTTTCCTCCGGGTGCTCCGGTTTCCTCCCACAGTCCAAAGATGTGCGGGTCAGGTGAATTGGCCATGCTAAATTGCCCGTAGTGTTAGGTAAGGGGTAATGTAGGGGTATGGGTGGGTTTCGCTTCGGCGGGTCGGTGTGGACTTGTTGGGCCGAAGGGCCTGTTTCCACACTGTAAGTCTAATCAAAGTCTAATCTAAGTAAGTCTAATCTAATCCACTTTAATATTTAAGGTTAACCTCTAGGTGGCAACAGTGTCAAAGAAATTTTAAATTCAGCAACTGATGTATTGTAATTAATATGGGCAGGGACATCATTCCATTCATTTGTTGGATATGGGCATTGCTGGCTGGCTAGCACTTATTGACTATCCCTAGTTGCCCTTGAGAAGGTGGGAGTGGGCTGTCTTCTTGAACTCGTGCAATTTATATGTTGTAGGTCGTCCCTCAATGTCATTAGGGAGGGAATTCCAGGATTTTGACCCAGCAACACTGAAGGAACGGTGATACTTCCAAGTCAGGAAGGTGTGTGGCTGTGAGGGGACCTTGCAAGTGGTGGTGTTCCCATGTATCGGCTGCCCTTATCCTTTTAAATGGAATTGGTCATAGGGGTGGAAAGTGCTGTCTGAGAATCTTTGATGACTTTATGCAGCGCATCTTATAGATAGTACATACTGCTGTTACTGAGTGTCAGTGGTGTAGAGAGCACACGCTTGTGGATGCGGTGCCACTCAAACAGGCTGATTTGTCCTGGATGATGTGAAGATTCTTGAGTAATGTTGGAGCATTACCCACCAGGCAGTGGGGAGTATTCCATCATAATCCTGGCTTTGGGGAGTCAGTAGACGAGTTACTTACTGCAATACTCCCAGCCTCTGCCCTGCTGTACTTATGTGGTGAGTTTTTTAGATTCTGCACAGCGTGGAAACAGGCCCTTTGGCCCAACAAGTCCACACCAACCCTCCGAAGAGTAACCCACCGAGACCCAGTTCCATCTGACTAATGCACCTAATGGGCAATTTATCCTGGCCAACTCACCTGACCTGCACCTCTTTGGACTGTGGGAGGAAAGCAGAGCACCCAGAGGAAACCCACGCAGACACAGGGAGAATGTGCAAACTCCACACAGACAGTCGCCCGAGGCAGGGATTGAATTTGGGACCCTGGTGCTGTGAGGCAGCAGTGCTAACTACTAAGCCACTGTGCCACCCTGTTGTGATGATGCTGTCCTTTAACAAGGTTATTCTGTCCTTGGACTTATTTTCCAGAGGGGTCATAAATCCAGAGGTGCTGAAATGTCTGAACTAGCTACTTTCAAAATGGCTAACAGCTGCTGCCTTAGTCAACAATCAGGAAAGTCTTTCAGGATTTTTGATAACACTTGTGTAACACTGAAAGGGGTGTGGCCAGTTTCCCAGTTCAGGGTTTTTTCTAGGTTTGGGTTAGTGTTAGCTGGGCACCCAAAGAAACAGCTCCATGCTGATCCCCTCTCTCTGACATCTCTCTCCTACAAGTACTTTTATTTGAATTTACCTTTTTGCTATGGGGTGTGTTTATGGGATGCTGAAGGAAATCAGAACAGCTCTTTGTTAAATTGCATTTTCATGTTGGGTGAGTTTTCAGATAGTTATGTTATCCTAAGTTCAGTTTTCTATTGTTCACGTGCAAATAATTCTGGTTTGTTTAAAAGTGAGTGGTTTGACCAGCTGCAACACTTCCGGGATATTCACCTGACATCTGCTTAAAACAAATATTAGATATTAGGTTAGATTACTTACAGTGTGGAAACAGGCCCTTCGGCCCAACAAGTCCACACCGAGCCGCTGAAGTGTAACCCACACAGACCCATTCCCCGCAGTTACCCCTTCACCTAACACTACGGGCAATTTAGCATGGCCAGTTCACCTAACTTGCACATTTGTGGACTGTGGGAGGAAACCAGAGCACCCAGAGGAAACCCACGCAGACACGGGGAGAATGTGCAAACTCCACACTGACAGTCACCTGAGGCGGAAACTGAACCTGGGTCTCTGGCGCTGTGAGGCAGCAGTGCTAACCACTGTACCGCTGTGCCGCCCACTGTGTTATGGGCTACCTTCTCAAAATGTTTTTTTTTGTGGGGGGGGAGGAGGGGGGGAGCGGGGAGGTGTCTGACCTGGTCCATAAAGTCCATATGAGCTTCTGGTCAATGGCAGCCCCTCAGGATGTTGACATTGGGGGATTCAGTGATGGTAACACTATTGAATGACATGGGGCAGTGGTCAGATTTTCTCTTATTGGTGCTGGTTATTGCCTGGCATTTGTGTGACACGAATTTTACTTGCCACTTGTCAGCCTAAGCCTGGATATTGTCCAGATCTTGTTACGTGTGAACATGGACTGCTTCAATATCTGAGGAGTCGTGAATGATGCTGAACATTGTTCAATCATCAGTGAATATCCCCATTTCTGATAGAGGGAAGGTAATTAATGAAGCAGCTGAAGGTGGTTGGTTTAGGACACTACCCTCAGGAACTCCTGCAGAGATGCCCTCAAGCTGAGATGACTGACCTCCAACAACCATGACCGCCTTCCTATGTGCCAGGTATGACTTCAACTGGTGGAGAGTTTGCCCCCTGATGCCCATTGATTCTAGTTTTGCTGGGGTTCCTTGATGCACGGAGTGGTGCAGCGGGAGTGTGCTGGGCCCATTACCCAGAGGTCGATGGATCAAAGCAATCCTCTGCTATCTGCTAAATGCCCCCTTTAGCAGCCTTCCCAAATAATGGTGCTTGGTTGTGTCCATTGCCTTTGGTCTTATGAGGAAAGGCTGAGACGCTGGGTCTGTTCTCATTGGAAAGAAGAAGGCTAAGAGGGGATTTGATAGAGACATACAAGATGATCAGAGGATTAGATAGGGTAGACAGTGAAAGTCTTTTTCCTAGGATGATGACATCAGCTTGTATGAAGGGGCATAGCCACAAACTGAGGGGTGATAGATTTAAGACAGATGTCAGAGGCAGGTTCTTTACTCAGAGAGTGGTAAGGGTGTGGAAGCCCTACCTGCTAATGTAGTTAACTCAGCCACATTAGGGAGATTTTAAACAATCCTTGGATAAGCACATGGATGATGATGGGATAGCGTAAGGGGATGGGCTTAGATCAGTTCACAGGTTAGCACAACATCGAGGGCCGAAGGGCCTATTCTGCGCTATATTGTTCTATGTTCTATACTTGCTTGTAACAGGTAGAATTGAATAGGACACAAGATGATATTATTGGTAATTAATCAGACAAATGGATTAACATACAATATTTTGAAACGTGTCCAAAGTGTATACTTCGGCTGCTTATAATGGAACTTATTATTCCTTTGCAAAATTTCAATAATTGGCTACGTTAACCATGTCCAGACACCCGACAGCTTTGTATGGCTGGGACTGATCTTATGTGTGTAATTTGTACTGTGCAGGTGTTCTGTGCTCATTTTTCACATTAACAGGGAGAAGCCAGAGCTGTGTCTATACTAGAAGATCTCAGTTAGGGCAATGACAAAGTCTGGAGCATGAGTCTTCAGTACTATTGCGGAATGTTGCCAGGGCACATAGCCTTTGCAGGATCCAGTGTCTCCACCATTTCTTGGTGTCACACGGAGTGAATCGAATTGGCTGAACACTGGTATCTACAATGCTGGGCTTACCTTGCCCGCATTTAACCTGAAGCAGTGAGACTTCATGGGGTCTGCAGTCAACATTGAGGACTCCCAGGGCAACTCCCTCCCTACTGTATACCACTGTGCCGCCACATCTGCTGGGTCTGTCCTGCCAGTGGGACAGGATATATCCAGGGACGGTGATGGTGGTGTCTGGGAATGTTGTCTATAAGGTATGATTCCATAAGTATGACTATGTCAAGCTGTTTGCATGACCATTCCATGTAGCAATAGTCCCCTTTTATTAGCAAAAAGGACTTTACAGGATCGAAAGGGCTGTTTTTGCCATTGTTTTTTCTGGTGTGAGGTCGGTGTGAGGTGGTCTGTTCGGTTTCAATTCTTTGAGAATTCTTGGCAATTGATCCAACTGAATTGCTTGCTGGGTCATTTCAGAGGGTAAATGAGAATCAACCAATTGCAGTCAGTCCAAAGTCACATGGAGGCCAGACCAGGTAAGGATGGAAGATTTCCTTCCCTGAAGGATATTAGCTAACTAGATGGATTTTTCCGACAATTCAAATTTCACCACTTGCCATGGTGAGACTCGAACCCGGGTCCCCAAAACATTGGCTGAGTTTCTGAATTAATAAGTAAGTGATAATATCACTAGGCCATCATCTCTCCTGGGCTGTAACTTAGTTAACTCTGTTTGTATTCATTTACACTCATACAAATGTACTCTGATTTTTAAAAAAATCTTAATTATACTTATTAAAAATGTAATAAGTCTCTCTTTTTCAAGTACTAGCCTCTTCATATGTGACCCAGAATTCACAAGTGACCTTCATGCCAGGTACTGCAAATTGCAACATTACATTCCGTAATCTGTCAGTGACAAATTCACATCACAATTTTCTGCAAATATAATTAAAATTTGTTGCAGTGTGCACAGAAAGGGGTTGGGAACAATGTAGTCTATGTATGACATGATATGTTTAATATAGGACAGAAGAACAATTAGGCCCATATTCGCAGTTATAATGATAACAAAATATCAACATTTGCCATCATTAGAACTGCGACACTGGCAGCGAGGTCTGATATCTATATGTGCTTAGTTAAATGCAGAAATCCAGCCAACCCCTATGAATCTCTGCTTCCCAACAGGGTGCACTGTTGAAGTTGCAACACTAAAATACTTGAGAGCAGACTATTGCACACTTAAATAATGTTTTACTGCCGACACTAGTCCAGAGGAGCCGTGGTTTTATCATAAAGTAATCAAAGCACAGGAAGTGTTCTTCTGACCCATGATATCCGTGCTCAGTCTTTGTCAAAGTAAGTTGGCTAGTTCCATTTTCCTGCCCTTGCCCCTGAACCATACACGTATTTATCCCTAAGATATTTTCCCTTTTAAAGATCATATTGAACGTATATCCAACAAACTCACAAAAAGTACTTCTGGGTAACAACCACTCACTTCACACAAGTGTGTTGCCTCATGACATCATTTTTATTATTGACAAGCATTTTAAATCTTTGCCCTCTGATTTATGACTCTGCTGCCAACAGGAACATTTTCTTTCTGCCTAGCTTTTCTAGCCCCCTGCATTTATATGTTCGGTACTTGTTGTAAAGTCCTTGTCAAATGCTTTTAAAGAGTTGGCAAAGGAACCTGTCTATGATCCTCCATTTTGTTATCTTAAGATTTGATCCGCTATCACAACTATAAAATAAAGAAATATGATCACTCCTTTTACCACTGGCTTTTTTCTGTGATCCTGAAACAATTCTACTCTGTAACTCTGTATTCCATATTTCACACAGTTCAAATTAATTATCTGTTTGAAGTATTTAGGATTTTAAATCAGTTTGGAGGTATCATATCATCCAACATTGTCATTACATTTAACACAAGAGTTCCTACCAGTCAAAATGATTAACTTGATTTTATTTTTAAATGCAGATAATTTTGCTGTACGGAGTTTTAAACTGCACAAATCAACTGAACATCCCGCACCTCTGCCCTCAAACTGCACTGTAACAAGAACAGAACTCCCCTGGTCCTCACTTTCCACTCTACCAACCTTTGCATTAACCACGTCATCTGACAACATTTCCGCCACCTCCAAACAGACCCCACCACGAGGGATATATTTCCCACCCCACCCCTTTCCGCCTTCCGCAAAGACCGTTCTCTCCGTGACCAGCTGGTCAGGTCCACGCGCCCCCTACAACCCACCCTCCCATCCTGGCACTTTCCCCTGCCAACGCAGGAACTGCAAAACCTGCGCCCACACCTCCTCCCTCACCTCTATCCAACGCCCTAAAGGAGCCTTCCACATCCATCAAAGTTTTACCTGCACATCCACTAATATCATTTATTGTATCCGTTGCTCCCGATGCGGTCTCCTCTACATTGGGGAGATTGGACGCCTCCTAGCAGAGCACTTTAGGGAACATCTCCGAGACACCCGCACCAATCAACCACACCGCTCCGTGGCCCAACATTTCAACTCCCCCTCCCACTCTGCCGAGGACATGCAGGTCCTGGGCCGCCTCTACCGTCGCTCCCTCACCACCTGACACCTGGAAGAAGAACACGTCTTCCGCCTCGGAACACTTCAACCCCAGGGCATCAATGTGGATTTCACCAGTTTCCTCATTTCCCCTCCCCTCACCTCACCCCAGCTCCATCCTTCCAGCTCAGTACTGTCCTCATGACCTGTTCTACCTGCCTATCTTCCTTTCCACCCATCCACTCCACCTTCCCCTCTGACCTATCATCTCCATCTCCACCCCCATTCACCTATTGTACTCTTTGCTACCTTCTCCCCACCCTCCCCCCGCCCCCCCACCCAATTTATCTCTCCACCCTGGAGGCTCCCTGTCTCTATTCTTGATGAAGGGCGTTTGCCCAAAACATCGATTTTCCTGCTCCTCGGATGCTGCCTGACCTGCTGTACTTTTCCAGCACCGCTCTAATCTAGAGTAAAAAGTGAGGTCTGCAGATGCTGGAGATCAGAGCTGAAAATGTGTTGCTGGTTAAAGCACAGCAGGTCAGGCAGCATCCAAGGAACAGGAAATTCGACGTTTCAGGCAAAAGCCCTTCATCAGGAATGAGGAGAGTGTGCCAAGCAGGCTAAGATAAAAGGTAGGGAGGAGGAACTTGGGGGAGGGGCGATGGAGATGTGATAGGTGGAAGGAGGTCAAGGTGAGGGTGATAGGCCGGAGTGGGGTGGGGGTGGAGAGGTCAGGAAGAAAATTGCAGGTTAGGAGGGCAGTGCTGAGTTTGAGGGAATCGACTGAGACAAGGTGGGGGGAGGGGAAATGAGGAAACTGGAGAAATCTGAGTTCATCCCTTGTGTTTGGAGGGTTCCCAGGCGGAAGATGAGGCACTCTTCCTCCAACCGTCGTGTTGTTATGTTCTGGCGATGGAGGAGTCCAAGGACCTGCATGTCCTTGGTGGAGTGGGAGGGAGAGTTAGTGTTGAGCCACGGGGTGGTTGGGTTGGTTGGTCCGGGTGTCCCAGAGGTGTTCCCTGAAGCGTTCCGCAAGTAGGCGGCCCGTCTCCCCAATATAGAGGAGGCCACATCGGGTGCAGCGGATGCAATAGATGATGTGTGTGGAGGTGCAGGTGAATTTGTGGCGGATATGGAAGGATCCCTTGGGGCCTTGGAGAGAGGTAAAGGAGGAGGTGTGGACGCAAGTTTTGCATTTCCTGCGGTTGCAGGGGAAGGTGCCGGGAGTGGAGGTTGGGTTGGTGGGGGGTGTGGACCCGACGAGGGAGTCACGAAGGGAGTCGTCTTTGCGGAACGCTGATAGGGAAGGGGAGGGAAATATATCCCTGGTGGTGGGGTCCGTTTGGAGTTGGCGGAAATGACGGCAGATGATACGCTGTATACGGAGGTTGGTGGGGTGGTAGGTGAGAACCAGTGGGGTTCTGTCTTGGTGGCGGTTGGAGGGGCGGGGCTCAAGGGCGGAGGAGCGGGAAGTGGAGGAGATGCGGTGGAGGGCATCGTCGATCACGTCTGGGGGGAATCTGCGGTCCTTGAAGAAGGAGGCCATCTGGGCTGTACGGTATTGGAACTGGTCCTCCTGGGAGCAGATGCGACAGAGACGAAGAAATTGGGAGTATGGGATGGCGTTTTTACAGGGGGCAGGGTGGGAGGAGGTGTAGTCCAGGTAGCTGTGGGAGTCAGTCAGTTTATAGTAGATGTCGGTGTTGATTCGGTCGCCCGAGATAGAAATGGAAAGGTCTAGGAAGGGGAGGGAGGAGTCTGAGACAGTCCAGGTGAATTTGAGGTTGGGATGGAAGGGGTTGGTAAAGTTGATGAACTGTTCAACTTCCTCATGGGAGCACAAGGCAGCGCCGATACAGTCATCGATGTAGCGGAGGAAAAGGTGGGGGGTGGTGCCAATGTAGTTGCGGAAGATGGACTGTTCCACATATCCTACGAAGAGACAGGCATAGCTGGGGCCCATGCAGGTGCCCATGGCAACTCCTTTAGTTTGGAGGAAGTGGGAGGATTGGAAAGAGAAGTTGTTCAGGGTGAGGACCAGTTCAGTCAGTCGAAGGAGGGTGTCAGTGGAAGGGTACTGGTTGGTGCGGCGGGAAAGGAAGAAACGGAGGGCTTTGAGTCCTTCATGATGGCGGATGGAGGTGTACAGGGACTGGATGTCCATCGTGAAGATAAGGCTTTGGGGACCAGGGAAGCGAAAATCATGGAGGAGGTGGAGGGCGTGGGTGGTGTCCCGAACGTAGGTGGGGAGTTCTTGGACTAAGGGGGACAGAACCATGTCGAGGTATGCAGAGATGAGTTCTGTGGGGCAGGAGCAGGCTGAGACAATGGGTCGGCCGGGGCAGTCAGGTTTGTGGATTTTGGGCAGGAGGTAGAAACGGGCGATGTGGGGTTGTGGGACTATGAGGTTGGAGGCAGTGGATGGGAGATCCCCTGAGGTGATGAGGTTATGGATGGTCTGGGAGATGATAGTTTGGTGGTGGGAGGTGGGGTCATGGTCAAGGGGGCATAGGAGGAGGCGTCCGCGAGCTGGCGTTTGGCCTCAGCGGTATAAAGGTCGGTGCGCCAAACTACTACCACGCCTCCTTTGTCTGCCGGTTTGATGGTGAGGTTGGGGTTGGAGCGGAGGGAGTGGAGGGCTGCACGTTCTGAGGTTGAGAAGGTGGAGTGGGTAAGAGGGGTGGACAGATTGACTCTAATCTAGACTCTAGTTTCCAGCATCTGCAGTCCTCACTTTTGCCTACCTGAACAGTGCTAATGTCAAGTCTTTAGGATAAAGTGATGCCTGCAGATGCTGGAGATCAGAGTCGAGAGTGTGGTTCTGGATAGACACAGCAGGTCAGGCAGCATCCGAGGAATCCCGACGAACGGCTTATACCCGAAATCTCGATTCTCCGGCTCCTCAGATGCTGCCTGACCAGGTGTGTCTTTTCAACACCACACTCTCGACACTAGTGTCAAGTCTTTAGCAAGTATTCAAAATACTTTGCTTTTTGAAGTTTTCAGTTATGTTAACTGTTTTATTAATTTACATCCTGAAGATGAGTGTATTTCGGAGGGATTGTCCAGGAAAACAATACAGGTAGAAATTAGAAATAAGAAAGGAATGATCAGCTTGACGGGATTGTAGCATAGATTCCCTCCTCTCCCAATAGTCATGGGGAACTGAGGAGCAAATATGTTAAGAGATCTCAGATATATATAAGAATAATAATAGGATTGTGACCATAGGGGATTTAATGTTCAAAACTGGGATCGCCATAGTGTTAAAGGCTTGGATGATGAAAGATGAATCAAATATGTTCAAGAAAATTTTCTTGATCAATATGTAAATGTACAGACTAGAGAAGGAGCAAAACCTGAAGTAAAAGGCAAAGCCAGTGACTGACGTGTTAATAGAGGAACACTTTGGGACTAGTGATTATAATCCAATTAATTTTAAAATAGTTATGAGAAAAGTATAAACCTTTCATAAAAGTTAAAGTTCCTAATTGGAGTCAGGCACATTTTAATGGTATGAGACAAGAACATTCAAAAGTTGATTGAATAGATTATTCACAGTAAAGGGATGACTGAGAAATGGTGGTTTTCAAAAGTATGATAATGAGAATTCAGAGGCATGACATTCCAGTTAGAGCGAAGAGTAAGGCTGGTAAGAGTAGGGACATTGGATAATTAAAAGTTATTGAGGCTCTAGACACACATAAGAAAGAATCATATAATAGATATAGACAATGAGGATCAAATTAGTCTCTTGAAGAGTGTAAAGAGTATTGGGGCATTGTTAAGTGAGAAATTAGAAGGACAAAGAGAGGATATCAGATCATCTTGTCAGATGAGGTTAAGTATAACCCAAGAAGATTCTATAAGTTCATTAACAGCAAAAGAGCAACCAGAGAGGTAATAAGGCTACTTAAAAAAAATGAACAAAGTCGTCTGTGTGTTGAACCTCAGGAGATGGAAGAGATACTAAATGAATATTTTGAAACAGCATCAGGAACACCAATGCTGGACACAGGCTGGCTTAAGAAGAGAGACAGGCTACTTTGGGGGATGAAGTTTCTTGTAAGAACCATGGATATGGCTCTGCATGGGTAAAAGGCATGGTTGACAGGAGGTCAGGTCCAGTGATGCATAAAGTTCTGATATGCACAACAGTTCTGACCAAGCATGTAGATCATATGAAAGCAGAACATGTGCTAACGGTCTGGCAGCAAAACACACCCAGCTTTTTGACAGCCTTCCAACTGTTCTGGAACCCATGGGCTCTCCATCTCCATCAGGCATTGACGAGAACTCAACATCTGAGATGGATATGGTGGCTGCCATTGCCTCAACACCTTTGATTGGAGGTGCCAGTGTTGGACTGGGTGGACCAGGTTATAGTCCAACAGGTTTATTTGAAATCACAAGCTTGTGGAGCATTGCCCTTCATCATGTGAAGTTATTTCAACTGATGAAGGGGCAATGCTCCAAAAGGTTGTGATTTCAAACAAACCTGTTGCACTATAACCTGGTGTCATCTGACTTCTGACCTTGTCAATGCCTTTGCCACCTGAAGAGGAGAATGAATTTCTCCCAAGATGCAAGAGGTAAGCTACCGTGTATTACATGTAGCCCGTATCATACACAGAGTTGAAGTTACCTGACCTGATGCTAAAACGTCCCAAGAAGAGCTATATTAAAAAAAACACCCTATGTCCTGGGACTCTCAGAGGGGAGAGATGTAGTGATTGTAATAAGGTCAGTCAGGTGGATGTCATAGAATATAAGTTCCCTTGAACAATTTAGGTCCAGTGGGATTTCAGTCTCATTTGCTGTTTCAAGTCAACATACCAGTAGCAATTGCAATAGCTTGCCAGCCCTGATCCCAAAGAAAACTGTCATTGTTTGGCCTAGGCTGGACTTTGTTTTAGGGTTTTGCTGTGGGCTGATTTATAGTCCCTCTGTTTAGGATATGGTCTGAGTGAGGCTATGCAATTGCCTTTACTTCAAATGGTATTCCCAAGCTCAGTTTGACTGGCGAGGGTGTCCACTTGTCAGTGCTTTCCAATGATAAAGCCACTTGCAGTACCTAAAATAAAAATTGCTGGAAAAGCTCAGCAGGTAGGGCAGCATCTGCAGCAGACAGAAATCAGTGTTAACGTTTCAGGTCAAGTGACCCTTCCTCAGAATCCTTTCTCAAAGCCAGTCGTAATACCTGTTTGAAGTCCAGTTGGACTTCAGCTGGAAGGTGCTTTTGCATGATGATGTCATTAATCCCACATACCAATGGTCTCTCGGCATCCCATTAAGAATTAAAGCAAAGTCACGTGCCTCTACCAGTCACCTCAAGCTAGCCAAAAATCCCAATATGAATTCCTCTGGTTCTCAAATTACCGAGTAAAACCAATTGTGCCTCAAAATATGAGGAGGCTTGCGATTGTAAGCTTCTTACAATAAATCCTATCAACCTTTGAAAGGTTTTACTATCTGATGCCTCAGACAATATACGAAAAAGTTGTGAGTCCCCAAGCTGTCAGGAGAATAACTCGTTGCTTTTCATCTGCCCCGAAAAAAAATCATATTGTTTCCACATACTGCACCCCAGTCTTTGACAGCAGGATCAACCAAGTCAAGCTTCCCAAATAATTTCAGCATGATGCCAGAAATGTTTACCCCAGTTCAAAAACAACTATTGCTAGTAAATTGCTTCAGACATGTGCTTTTCTCTTATCGCCACTGAAATAACTCCACAGAGGCCAATGTTCAGTCACCAAGTCACCCTTTATTTACACATAAAGAGTCCCTGCCACTGATCCAGCTTCCTCAAAGCCAGCTCTTAAGCGTGAACAGACCCTCTGACCTCCCTGTTTTTTTTCTTTTATTTTAAGGGCAATGCTGTGTGATCAGACATCCCTGTTTATACCTATGAGCCAGGGCTCCCTAATTGGACCAGAATAGTAGCCCCAGTCAAGGAACTCATATTCTACGTGGTCCACCTGGCCGACCTCATTACAATCGCTATTTACTTCACATCAGGTTTTACTGTGGAGAAAGAAATGAAGGCTAGAGAACTCAGGGAAAATAAACATTGATGTTTTGAAAACAGTTCACAACTCAGAAGAGAAAGTGCTGGAGGTCCTAGAAAACATAAAGGTGGATAAATCTCTGGGACCTGATCGAGTGCATCCCAGGGAGTTATAGGAAGTTAAGGAAGAAATTGTTGATTAGAAATATTTGTGTCATCAATAACCACAGATGAGGTGCTGGAGGACTTGGGGGTGACTACTGTTGTGCGTTTGTGTGAGAAAGGCTGTAAGGAGAAGCCTGGGAACTATAGACCTGTAAGTCTTCTTTCAGTGGTAGGTAAGTTGTTGGAGGTGACTTGAAAGATAGGATTTACATGCATTTGGAGAGACGAGGACTGATTAGGGACAGTCAGCATGGCTTTTGCCATTGAAATAGAGTCTCACAAACTTGATTGAGCTTTTTGAGGAAGTAACCACAAAGATTAATGAGGGCAGAGTGATCAAAGTTATTTTCATGGACTTTTCTAAAGCCTTTGACAAGGTTCCGCATGGTAGACTAATTAGTAAAGTTAGATCACATGGGATTCAGGGTGAGCTTGCCAATTGGATATAAAATTAGCTTGATGGTGGGAGACAGAGGGTGGTGGTGGAGAGTTGTTTGTTGGACTGAAGGCCTGTGACCAGTGGGGTTCCACAGGGATTGGTACTGGATCCACTTTTATTTGTCATTTATAGAAATCATTTTCATAAGAAAGTAAGAGGCATGGTTAGTACGTTTGCAGAGTACACCAAAACTGGTGGCATGGTGGACAGTGAATAAGGTTATCTAAGGTTACAGACAATACAAAGATTGGTGGAGTTGCAGATAGGGAGGACGATTGTCAGAGGATAGAGCAAGATATAGATCTGTTGGAGGCATGGGCAGAAAAATGGTAGATGGAGTTTAATCCAGACAAATGTGAGGTAGTGCATTTTGGAGGTCAAGTACAGATGGAAGTTATATAATGAATAGCAGAACCCTCAGGATACTGATATGCAGAGAGATCTGGGTGTGCAGGTCCAGAGATCACTAAAGTTGATAGCACAGGTAGATAAGGTAGCAAAAAAGGCCTACTGCTTGCTTGCCTTCTTTGGCAGGAGCATTGAGTAGAAGGGTAGGCAAGTTATGCTGCAGATTTATAGAACATTAGTTGGGCAAGATTTGGAACACTGAATACTGTTCTGGTCACCACATGACCTGGTGTTGGGATTAGTGGATGTTGGAATGTGCTTGTCAATCGGCTAAAGCTATTTGAAGACCTCTTCTGAGATACGTGGCACAGGTAAAACCATACTTGGCTCTGTCTGTCTGGACTTGGTTAGGATCTCACTCATAAGTGTATCAGTGACACTGAGCTGAAATATTGACTTGGGGCATTAGCATGGTGTCACCTACAGCTGCTCCAGCTAGGAAAGACTGGATTCCCTCCCACAGCCAGTCTTCCAACAAAGGGCATCAGCATTTGCATAACTATTGCTTGACCTGGACCAGATCTGGAACTGAAACAGTCCAGATCAGTTGCTGTTGCCTCAAGCCTGGCAATTGTTTCAAAGTAGCTGAGAGGTGGTTGTTTTCTGTAAACATTACAAAACCTGCACTGAATAGAATGTCTCTGAACCTCTGGGAAACAGCTATCTCAAAGCTAAGTTTATTTCATAGTAAATACAGATAAACCTATCCCATCAAGTCAAGTCATGTTTGGACCTCATAAAATTTGAGTTCTCTAAATGGGGCTGTTAATCTGGTCCAATCAGGGAGCTCTGGCTGACAGATATAAACAGGAGTGTCCCACCCGGCTGTTTTCCTATCTTCCTGGTGGTGGAAATTGAATAAAGATTTGTACACTTTGTGTCTCTCACTGCGTCTCACACCTGCACACACACATCATGGGGAAAATAAGCACTACCGCAGTTAGGCAGTAGTGTGGGGGTTAATAAAAAAAGGAAAAAAAGGAGAAAAAAAATTAATAATAAACAGGAGTGTCAGAGATTCTGTTCACGCTGAGATCGGGCTCTGAGTGTGTTGGATCAACATCAAGGATTCTCCATATGTAAATAAGGGGTGACTTGGTGACAGGATACCAGCCTCGATAGAGTTATTTCAGTCCTGATCTGAGAAACTCTCCTTTACACTTTGTTTATTCTCCGTCCTCAAACATCTTTCTACCCATTTGTCCACCATTTTAATAAATATAAAAATGAACAGAATAATTATGGCACTGAATAATAAACTATCTATCTAAACTATAAATAGCCAAACAATCCATCAATTTTGTGCCAGTACCTTTCTCAACATGAGCTACACAACCTAATCCTATCGATGCTATCGATTTACCTTCTTTTTCAAAGAACACCTAAATTTACAGCAATGTGGGTGTACCTCCAGCAAATGGACTGCTCAAAATGGACAGTTCAAAAGGCAACTAATCGTTCATTTCTCAAGGACAAGGAGGGATGGTCAAAAATGCGGCCCCAGCCAGCGATGCCTCCATCCCATGAATGGATAGAAAAAGAAGAGATTTTTCTTACCAATCGTCTTCGCTCTTCTTCAACAGTATGAAGAAGTTGTGCAAATTCTTTGAAGGACTGAGCTGGGGAAAAAAAAATTACATATTAAGTAAAGTAAGTCACATCTCTCATAACTTTTAATTCACAGTTCAGGACTACAATGAATTGTTTTGAAGATGTGCTTAAAATTAGTCTCAGGGCATTTTATAAATGGCTTAACATTATATTGGCAACAACAGCAGAAATTGCTGCAAAAGCTCAGCAGGTCTGGCAGTATCTGTGGAGAGAAATCGGAATTAACATTTCAGATCCAGTGACCCTTCCTCAGAACAGATGGTAGTTAGGAAAATGTGGGGGTTTTTTTAATGCAGAAGATAAGGTGAGGGGAGGGGATAAAGAGTAAATAATAATAATAATAGGTGGTGATAGAGCCCACTGAGAGAGAAAAACAGCCAGACAGACAAAGGAGTGGATAACGATTTGAATGTGATGTGGCTATGGGAATGCGTTTTAGCAAATACCTGGTCAAACACCAGGTGCAACAGCAAAATTAATGTCAATGGACAAGAAAAAATGTGGAACAGAAATCCCAAGAAAGACTCACCAGACCTGAAATGTTAACTCGGACTTCTGTTTGCAGATGCTGCCAGACCTGCTGAGCTTGGAAATATGATGATGCACTACTTTCTCCAACTGTCGCAGGTGTAGGAACACTAAAGGATTCCAGGATTTAGACTCAATAACAATAGTAATATCTGTCCAAGTCAGGATGGGATGTGCCTTGGAGGGGAGCTAGTATATAGTGATGTGCCTTGTGCACTTGTTCTTTTAGTCAAGAGTGTGCTGCTGGAAAAGCACAGCAGATCAGGCAACATCCGAGGAGCAGGAGAATAAGCCCTTCATCAGAAATGCCTAAACGTCGATTCATCTGCTCCTTGGATGCTGCCTGACTTGCTGTGTTTTTCCAGCACCACACTCTCGACTCTGATCTCCAGCATCTGCTCTGCAGACCTCATTTTCTCTGTTTTGTTTTTAGTCAGTAGAGGTCTTTGTTTGCAAGGTGCCATGAAGGACACTCAACAATTTGCTGCAGTGCATCCTGCACTTGGTGCACACTCCAACCACAATGTGCTGAAGCTGAAGAGTGTGACTATTTAAGGTGACAATTTGCATGGTTTAGATTGGAAGAGATCAAACTATGCTTTATATGTGGAAAAGCTATAATTACATCTCAGAAATGGCTACTAAATCAAACGTATTTGCACTATTAGTCTATCTTATAATAATTTCTTGGTGAATGTAGATAGTACATATTTAATTTTTACAATTTTACATTAGAGACACTTAATCATAATTGCCCCATCATCATAATTAAACTATGTAATCCTGCTTATCACAATATACTTAATTTTAGCCAAATCAATACACTGTTCTAGCTACAAGTAACAATTAAATGAAATTAAATAATTCTACAAATTAAAGCTCTCAATCTCTCTGAAATTCCCTTTTACAAATACCCAGAATGACTTCACTCTTCTTTTCAGAATTATAAATTCAGCCTTACCTGAAACCTCCCTCCCTCTTATTTGCATAAAGTCCTATACATCACAATTCACCAAGATACTGGTCTTAATTCAGTTTTGGTAAGTCTGTTCTCAATGGAACCCACCCGCTGTCTGCTTAATACTGGTACAAGTACCCCATGTAACTCTCGTAACCTTAAGTATGAATCTTTGAACATGCTTGCACTGATGTCAATTTTTGGATGGCTCAGGTAGCTATACAGTTTGGGCTGTGAGCAAGACATTGAAAAGCTAGTCAGACCTAGAGAGAAACCAGCAGATCTGCAGCAGCCATTATCTCTCTCATTTTTCTGCAGAAACCACTTAAAACCTGAAGAAAACCAACTTATTATTTCTTCAGCAGATGATGCAAGTTGTGACTACGAATTGGATCAGCTATAGCCTTTTCATAAGTGAACCCACTGCTCTGTGTCTCCCCAAACCACTGGACATTCCGAAAAGATAAAGGAAGATAAATCTTCAGATCAGCGAGATCTTGTGAACAAAGTCACGACAAAGAGGTTGGTGGCAGATGATCTGAACCTGATCGCCACCATCATCGACTACCTGAAGAGCCGTGACCTTTTCAATGAGTTCCCCAGAGACTGCCTGGCTGATGGTGACACCAAGGTGAGAGGGGATGCTCTGATCCACAGAGAAGGTGGGAGAGGATCCCTATGCACCAGAGAAAGATAAAAAAACAAAAGGAAATGCCTCAGGGTCCAGAGACAGACAGCAGGAGAGGCAGGAAGCATCTGGGCCAATGAACAAGAGAGAGAAAAGAACACAAGCAGGAGGCTTCTGGTTCGTCCAGAGAGGGAGGAGGTGCCTGATCCAAAGAGAGGGCAGGAAGGGATGCCTCTATTCTAAAGAGAGCAAGCAAGGATGTCTCTGGGCCAGACAAACAGAGAAAACAAGAAGGGATGCCTCTAATCTAGGGACAGTGAGAGAGGGTGCCTCTGGCCCAGAGACAAGGACAGCGTAAGTGCAAGGCGGGATACCTCTGGTCTAGACAGAGAGAATGTGAGTGGGAGAAAGGCTGCCTCTGGTCCACAGAGTGTGAGCTATGTGGCATGTTACTCATGCAGAGAGAGGGTGCAAGAGAGGCAGGAGGCCTCTAGCCCAGAGAGCAGGAGGGGATGCCTCTGCTTCAGAGAGAGAGAGTAAGAAAGGCAGAAGGTCCAGAGAGAGAGAAAAAGAGGAGAGCTAGTTCTAGTTCTAGTTAAGAGAGAGAGTGGGCAGAAGAGGGTGCAGCTGTAGAGAGTGAGAGTGCATGGAAGGGGATGCATCTGGGCAAGAGAGAGAAAACGGGGCAGTGGAACTCTTTATTAGAAGGGGACAGAGAGAGAGATGGAGAAGTCCTCTGCCCCAGAGAGAGTGTGTGTGTGTGTGTGTGTGTGTGTGTGTGTGTGTATATATAGTTGGAGCACATGTCCAAAGAAAGATTATCTGCTTGCCCAAACCAACATAAGCTTCTCCATGCTCCATTCCATTCATATGTTGGTATGAGTGGTGCTGACCATTGGCTAAGGTTCTTCATGTGAGCAAAGTTTATTTGGAATGAGCAATGACGGAGTTGAGAGCAATTACTAATGACCAGCAACTTGAGAGAAAATGATCAAGAACTGAAAATCACTTGTGGACCAATGTACTGAGCAGGATGGTACGAAAGTGGAAATTTAAGTATCTATATTCAGTCACATAACTTGTGACAGCAAACTGACAACTGTAATGCTATTTGTTTAAACTTCACAGGTTAAGTATAAATAGTTTTGGACTTCTGTCAATGACTTGGAATGTACTAATCCAGTCAGGAGTTCAGCTGACACTTACAGTGTATTGAGTGAAATGTGGGAGATAGAGGGGTGACCTTTTCGAGGTTTATAAAACATGAGGGGCATAGATAAAGTCAATAAATATCAAAGGTCTTTTTCCCTAGGGTAGAGGAGCTTAAAACCAGAGGGCATATTTTTAAGATTTAAAAGGGGGCTAAGGGGCAACGTTTTCACACAAAGGGTGGTTTGTATGTGGAACAAACTGCCAGAGGAAGTGGTTGATGCAGGTACAGTTATAATATTTTAAGGCATCTGGACGGGTATATGAATAGGAAAGGTTTCGAGGGGTATGGGCCAAATGCAGACAAATGGGACTAGGTTAGTTTGGGGAAACTTGATTGGTATGGACAAGTTGGACCAAATAGTCTGTACCGTGCTGTATGACTCCATATAAACTGTTTTCCTCATTTTATCTCTGCCCAGTTTCTTTCTCCCTGTTTATGTTTGTCTTTCTGTGTATTTGCAAGGGGGAGTTTCAGAGAGTTTGAAAGTTTTAATTTGCAAACTTATTTAATTTCATTTAATTTTTAACTGCAGCTAGAATCTAATGGCCTGTCGTAAAATCTCATTCCAAGCTTTCCATCAACTTAGATCTCAAAATCTTGGTTGTTTGGGGATACTGTGTATTTCTTTTGAAAACTTTAATTTTTGTTATGTCCGGGAACAGCAGAGCTTGTTTTCGTATGTGTTACCCCAGTGAGTTGTTACAAATCTCCCAAATGGTGCAAATGCTTCAGATCTCTTGAATAGCCATTTTATCAACCCTCATCTTAATATATTTACATACAGAAGGGTCACTGAATGTGAAATATTCACTCTGATTTCTCTCAACAGATGTTGTCAAACCTGTTGAGTTTCTCCAGCAATATCTATTTTCGTTTCAGATGTCTAACATCTGTAGTCCTTTTTTTTGTTGGGTGTTTGCAGAGTCTTGGATAGTTAGGAGGGAAGCTACAAAAGGGCAAGTGTTACACCTTCTGTGATTCCATAGGAAGGTGACATAGTGGAGTGAAGTGGTAGTGGGTGAGAGGAGTGGACCAAGGTGATGCACAAGGAATAGTTTCTACAGAATGCTGACAAAATGTGGGAGAGAAGGTGAACATGTGTTTGAAGAAGGTGGCATCCTGCTAGAGGTGCAGAAATGGAGGAAGATAATTATTTGAATGTGGAGGCTTATGGAGTGGAAAGTGAGGACACGGGGAATCCAATCACTGTTCTGGGAGGGAGGGTAAAGACACTGTCAGCTACAGTGGTCATCAATTGAGGAAAAGGAAGGCATTTCAGAAGCTCCCTCTGTCATATTATCAGAACAGATGTGACGTGGAGAATAGAATAGAGTCCGTATAGGAAGGAAGTGTAGTCAAGGTAATTGTGAGAATCAGTAGGTTTGCCAGATCTAAGACTGCCTATCCCCAATAAATGGAAATTTAAAAGTAAAAACATACAAGGGAAGAGTCAGAGATGGACCCAGTAAGGGTGAGGTTAGAAACTGGAAACAAAATTGATTTACGAATTCTGGATGAGAACCAGAAACAGCACTGATGCAGCCATCAAAATAGCAGAAAAAGAGTTGTGGGAGGGGGCCTCGAGTAGGACTGGAAGAGGGAATGATCTACATGTCTCACAAAACAACAGGCACGCCCATGTAGCTACTCATAGCTACACTATTTACTTGATGAAAGTGAGATAAGGTAAAAGAGATATTGTTCATTGTAAGAGCAAACAGCCTGGAAAAAAAAGGGTGGTAATGCATTGGAACTGGTCAAGTCGGCTATCAAGGATGAATTGTAGAGCCTTCAGACTATCCTGATGGGAAGGGGGGTGCAGAGCATTTGAATGCCCATGGTGAAGAGGAGACAGCTGGGACCAAGAAACTGGAAATTGAGGAAATGGTATAATACCAGATTTAATAAGGTAAAGCTATTTTGTCTACCTCCTTTCTAATAAGCATGTTACAATCGCAGTTTCTAATCCTCTGGGATTTTCCAGAATCTAACATTCTTGGAAGATTAGCACCAATGCATCCACCATCTCTGTTACGTCTTTCTTTGAAGTCCTAGGATTCAATCCATCAGATGTAGAAGACATATGAGCCTTTGGCCCCCTTAGTTTCATACATTTTTCTCTAGCCATGATTTGGAGGTGTCAGTGTTGGACTGGGCTGTAGAAAATTAAAAATCACACAACACCACGTTATAGTCCAACAGGTTTATTTGGAAGCATTAGCTTTCAGAACACTGCTCCTTCATCAGATAGTTGTGGAGTATAAGATCATAAGATACAAAATTTATAGCAAAAGTTCAAAGTGTGATGTAACCGAAATTATATATTGAAAAAGACCTGGATTGTTTGTGAAGTCTCTCATCTTTTAGAATGACCATGTTGGCTTCAGTTCTTTCATATCTAAATTCCAGAACTTTCTTAAAGTTACATTCTCAAATGAACTTTAACAAAAGGTGCCATGTTGGCCCAAATATAATGCATTGAAGGTGTGAGGTTAACTATGTGAGACTGGCTGTGCCCCAAAGTTCAGACTAATTCTATTCCTATAAAAGGGATTTACTGAATCTTACATGGATTCATACAGTTTTTGATCAAAATAAAATGTAATTCTGCAAGTACAAACTAACCCCACAAGTGTGTGTGTGTGTGTGTGTGTGTGTGTGTGTGTGTGTGTGTGTGTATAGTGCAATGGGGTCACCTATAATGTGACATGAACCCAAGGTCCCGGTTGAGACCCTCCCTATGGGTACCAAACTTGGCTATCAGCCTCTGCTCGGCCAATTTGTGTTGTTGCCTGTCCCAAAGTCCACCTCAGAGGATGGTCAGCTGAAGGTTGAATGTCCCGGATCTCAGAAGTGTTTTCTGATTGGAAGGGAACACTCCTGTCTGTTAATTGTTGTGCAATGTCCATTCATCCATTGCCATAGCCTCTACTCTATCTCACCAATGTACCATATCTCAGGGTATCCTTGCCTGCAACGTATAAGATAGACAGCATTGGCCAAGTCACATGAGTACCTGCCATGAACATGGTGGGACGTGTCCCCATGTATAATGGTGGTATCCGTGTCAACACACTGACATGTCTTGCAGTGTCTCCCGTGACAGGGTTGTATGGTATTGTCCTGAAAGTCGGCGGTTTGCTGCGAACAATGAACTGTTTGAGATTTGGTGCTTGTTTAAAGGTGAGAAGTGGAGGTGTGGGGAAGATCCTGGCAAAGTGCTCATCCTTATTGATAATGTGTTGCAGGCTATGAAGAACACGGCGTAGTTTTTCGGCTCCCAGGAAGTACTGGACAACCAAAGGTACCGTGTCAGTTGTAGCTCGTGTCTATCTCCTGAGGAGGTCATTACAGTTTCACGCTGTGGCATGTCAGAACTGGGGGTCAATGAGTTCAGTATCGTACCCCGTTCTTATGAGGGTATCCTTCAATACTTTCAAGTGCCCGTCACATTCCTCCTTGTCTGAACAGATCCTGCGTATGCACAGGGCTTGTCCATAGGAGATGAGCGTTTTAATATGTTTCGGTGGAAGCTGAAAAAGTGTAGCGTCATGGGGTTATGTGTGGGTTTGTGGTAGAGTGAGGTGCTGAGGTGCCCATCCTTGATGGAGATGCATGTATCCAAGAATGAGACAGATACTGGAGAGTAGTCCATGGTGAGTTTGATGGTGGGATGAAACTTGTTGGTATCACTGTGTAATTGTTTCAGTGACTCTTTGCCATGGGTCCTGAGGAAGAAAATGCCATCAATGCACCTGCTGTATAGTGTTGGTTGAAAGTCTTGTATAGTGAAGAAGTCTTATTCAAACCTGTGCATGAAAATGTTGGCATATTAGAGTGCAAATTTGGTCCCCATGGCTGTTCTGTTTGTCTGGATGAAGAACGGAATGTCAAAGATGAAAACGTTGTGGTCGAGGATGAAGCTCAAAGATTGGCAGTTGTTGGTACTGAGTACTGAAGCTGTTGCCGTGATGCCATCATTGTGGGGGATGCTGGTGTAGAGTGCTGAAACGTCCACTGTGACCAGGAATGTTCCCGGTTCAAATGGTCCATAGGTGATGAGTCTCTAAGAAATCTGTTGTGTCACGACAGAAGCTGGGGGTCCCCTGTACAAAGTGTTTCAAGATGCCTTTAGCATAGCCAGAGAAGTTCTCACACAAGGTCACATTGCCTGATATGATGGGACATCCTTGTGTGTTGGCTTTATATATCTTCGGAAGGCAGTATCCATGTAGATTCTGTAAATCCCTTTTTTAGAAATGGAATCAGTCTGAACATTGGGATACAGCCTCACACAGGGGACCTCACATCTTCAATGCATTATCTGGGCCGATATAGCACTTTATTGTTAAAATTCACTTTAGAATGTAACTTTAAAAAAGTTCTGGGATTTACATATGAAAGAACTGAAGCCAACATGGTTATTCTAAAAGATGAGAGACTTCACAAACAATCCAGGTCTTTTTCAATGTATAATTTCAGTTACATCTCACTGTGAACATTTGCCATATATTCTGTGTCTAATGATCTTTAACTCTATAACCACCTGATGAAGGAGCAGCACTCTGAAAGCTAGTGTTTCCACATAAACCTGTTGGATTATAACCTGCTGTTCTGTGGCTTTTAACTTTTTCTCGAGCAGTAGTTTGTGTGTATTTCCACTTCCATCAGCACTCCCTCAAACCCCCAGTCCACTCAAGACCTCTGATTATTTATTTTTTCAGAATGCTAATAATGTCCTCTACTGTGAAGACTGACACAAATAATTATTCAATTCTCCATAATTTCATGGTTCTTCACTATTCTTTCCTCAGCCTTGTACTTCAAGATGCCTGTGCTCACTTTAATCTCTCTCTCTCTTTTTATACATTTAAAGAAATCAATCTCAAACAGATTTAATTTGCAGGAAAAATAGCACAATTGTTTTTGTTTATTAGCAGATAGCACAGGATTTGTAGTGCTCAAGGGAATTCTCACAGTAACAAAGAAAAAAGTGAACTGTGAAAATCAACAAAACATTTTCTCATTACAGAAAGCTCCCTCCTAATATTTCACATATCTTACTACAAGCATATATTAACTCTCATGATCAACAACATCTCACTTCTGTTCTTCCTCAACGTCTCGAACAGTTCAAACTCGAAACATTACAGATTTCTTGTACAAGATTGCCAGGGAATAAAGAAGTTTAGTACTGGGATTATACTACTTGTAACACACAACAGATGTCTGCTCTCAAGAGACATAATCTACTCTTGTTGACCTTAGACATGTTTGTAATCCTGGTTTTCAGAAGAAAAAGTAGTTCAGAAAAAACAGACCACCAAACTTTGAGACACAATAATGTTTGGTGCAAGAAGCAATGTATCGAAAACAGATGTTCCTAAACTTAATTAAGAAACCAAAATTTTAGAATGCATAAAGTTGTAAATACACCAAATACCTCTTGTACAGGCAAAGAGTGAGGCTGTTAATATCGCACAAAAATGATCTTTATAATCTGCATAATATCAAAATATTCAATTGGGGAAAGAGCGAGATTCAGTTTATAACATGGGCATAGAAGAGCAGCTTACCAACAGATTTTTTTCAAACTCTTATCACAACAAACTAAATGGAAGTATCTCAGATGCTTGTCCTACGACAAAATTGAAATCCTACTTAGGACTCTGAACACAAACTATCTCAGGAATGGAGATCATTCATCAAAGCCACAAAGTAAATAATGCATTTGTAGGTTTGATATTTTGATGTTTATTATATAGAGATCCAGAAAGAGAACTGCTCTGACAGATTTTTTTTACCTCAGAACATGCTCTCCCTAATTACATTAAATGGAGGAGCAGGGGAGGGTTCAATTAGCTCCTTGGCGGGACAGCTGGTTTACAATGTAAAATGATGCTGACAGTGTGGGTTCATTTTTTCTGCATCCGCTGAGTTTACCATGAAGGACTCTCCTTCTCGACCTCTCCCCTTGCCTAAGGCATGGTGACCCTCATGTTAAACAAACCACAAGCCCTCCCTCTGTCAAATGAGAGATCAGCCCTATGATCTGTTCAGCCTATGGGAACTTTTTATCCTTGTGTTATCAAATGCAATCTCTACCAAAGCTGAGCTTTTGAAAACCTGAGTTCTTATACATTTTTAATGCTACCACCAAAAGGTTGTTTTTCTACTCTTAATTTTAAACAAAGACCAAATGACACCTCAAAATTCATGAAAGAAAATGAACACTGCTTTGCTTAGTGAAGAAATGATGAGAAAATCTCATCTTGCTGGAGGCAGAATTCTTCTAATGTGAAAAAGCACACCATCTACTTTACAAAATTGAGAGTTCTGCTAACTCTGAATTTTGAAATGAGTATCACTACATTCTGAAGGGGAGATCAGAGTTCATTAGGCTGTGGAAAGAACTCTTGCTAGATGGAAGGGACGAGAGGTGCACTCCTTTTTTGGATATTTAACACAACTAGGACAAGAAGAACAGTCTATAGAAATTGGAAGCTATGCACAAAGAGGGACCTGGACGTCCTGAGTAGTTGTCAGGGAGCATTTGTTGCCTTCGCCTCAGACAGAGTAGACAGGAAGGAACTCTCCCCCTTGGTGGAGGGATCAATGATAACAGGAGATTGGCGAAATCTTAAATGAATATTTTGAATCAGTATTTACTGTGGACAAAGACATGGAAGCTAGGGAACATGGGGAAATAAACCGTGATGTCTTGAAAAAAGATTACGTTACCAAAGAGGAAGTGCTTGAGGTCTTAAAATGCATAAAGGCAGCTAAATACCTGGAACTTGATCAAGCGTATCCCAGCACATTGTGAGAAGCTAATGAACAAATTGCGGGCTCCTAGCAGAGATATTTGTATCATCAACAGCCATGATGAGTGTTGGAAGGCTGGAGAGTGGTTTATGTGGTGCCATTGTTTAAGAAAGGCTGCAATAAAAAGCGAGGGAACTACAGACTGGTGAGCCTCACATCAATGTTGGGTAAGTTGTTGAATGGATTCTCTCAGACAAAATCTACATACATTTGGAAAGGCAAGGACTGATTAGAAATAGTCAGCATGGCTTTGTGCATGGGAAATCATGTCTCACAAACTTGATTAAGTTGTTTGAAGAGGTGACAAAGAAGATAGAAGAGCAGTAGATGCCATCCAGATGGACTATAGCAGGGCCTTTGGCAAGGTATCACATGGTAGACTGGTTGGTAACGTTGGATCACATGGGATCCAGAGAGAGCTAACAAATCAGATACAAAATTGGCTTGACATTAGGAGACAGAGGGTAGTAGAAAATGTTTATTTGTTGTTCACTTAGTAAGTTTGCAGACGATACCAAAGTTGGTGATATAGTGGACAGTGGAGAAGGTTACCTAAGAGTACAATGGGATCTTGATCGTCTGGGCCAGTGGGCTAAGGAATGGCAGTTGGAGTTTAATTTGAGTAAATATGAGGTGTTGCATTTTGGTAAGGCAAACCATAGTAGACAATTAATGGTTGGGCCCTGGGGAATGTTGAACAAAGAGCCATGGGGGTGCAGGTTCATTTTTCCTTGAAAGTAACGTCACAAGTAGACAGGGTGGTGAAGAAGGCGATTGGCACTATTGCCTCATCGGTCAGAGCATTAGGTACAGGATTTGGGATGTCATGGCTGTACAAGACATTGGTAGGACCACATTTGAAGTAATAAGTATAATGCTGGTTACATGTCTGGAGGAAGGATATCATTAAACTGGATGGGGTGCAAAAAAGATTTACAAGGATGCTACCGAGACTAGAGAGTTTGAGTAATAAGGAGATGCTGGGTAGGCTAGGACTTTTTTTCCCCTGAAGCATAGGAAGCTTAGGGGCCACCTTTCAGAGCTTTATAAAATCATGACGGGGAGGTGAATAACGTGAATAGCCAAGGTCTTTTGCCTCAGGATAGGGGAGTCCAAAACAAGAGGGCTTAGGGTTAGGGTGATTAGGTTAGATTAGATTCCCTAGAGTATGGAAACAGGCCCTTCAGCCCAACAAGTCCACACTGACCCTCCAAAGATCAACCCACCCAGAACCGTTCCCCTACATTTAACCCTGACCAATGCACCTAACACTATGGGACACTTTAGCATGGTCAATTCACCTGACCTGTACATCTTTGGACTGTTAAAAGCTACTGCTCTTTGTAAAAAGAGAATAAGCTGACTGCAACTGGGCAAGAAGCTGAATGTTTGGCTGCTACAAGTCACTTGAATATATCCCATTGCCAGTTCTATGTATATTACAGATAGACATAGCTAACTTGTGTGAAAAATCTCATTCAGAAGTTAACGACATTCTTTGATGATTTACTATGAGCATTTAATATGACCAGAATACAATCTAAGAACTGCATGTGGGAGTTGAGCTGTCTCCAAAATGCCAATTCTTACATGTGATATAATTTATTTTTTTTAATTACAAATCACCAGGTAGTGGTGGTCCTCTTAACTTGCTTGCAAAGCATGATTATAAAAGCAAGTCGCTCAGAGAAAGAGTAAAAAATGAGGTCTGCAGATGCTGGAGATCACAGCTGCAAATGTGTTGCTGGTCAAAGCACAGCAGGTTAGGCAGCATCTCAGGAATAGAGAATTCGACGTTTCGAGCATGAGCCCTTCATCAGGAATCAAGGGGCTCATGCTCGAAACGTCGAATTCTCTATTCCTGAGATGCTGCCTAACCTGCTGTGCTTTGACCAGCAACACATTTGCAGCTCAGAGAAAGAGACATTCCATCTTGAACCATTTAGCGGAACATAGCTCTTCAAGCAGACAGTGAGGAAGAGAGAACCATCTTGAAACACTGTACTTTAAAGTGACTATCTATTCAGGGTCAGAAGCCAGGAATCCTTTCCCTCTCCCAAGATCTGCTGCCCTACTGGACTAACTGGTACAAGAAAAGACTAACTATCCAACTGCAGAAGCTATCCGAGCTGCCAGGATCAGATTCAATTGTTAATTTATTCCCTCTAGCCCAAGAAAATGAAACAATGAGCCCCAACAGCATACCAAAGGGACTTGATCAGACTTTAGAATCATAGAGATCTACAGCACAGGAGAAGGCCCCTTCAGCTCATTGGGTCTGTGCCACTCAAAAACAAGCACCTAACTCTTCTAATCCTATTTTCCACCATTTGGTCCATAGCCTTGTATGCCTGGCATTGCAAATGTACATTTAAATACTTCTTCACTATGACGAGGGTCTCTGCCTCTACCATCCTGACAGACAGTGAGTTCCAGTTTCCAATCATTGTCCAGCTGAAACGTTTTTCCTCACATCCACTCTAAACCTCCGGCCCCTACGTTAAATCTACATCCCTGATCATTGATTGCTCCATCAAGAGGAAAAGTTTCTTCCTATCTACCTTACCTATACCTCTCAATTTTATGCATCTCAATTATGCCCTCTCTCAATCTCCCCTACCTCAAGGAAAACAATCAACTCTTAATCCTTAAGGAGACCTTCGATAGTAACTTGCAATTAATCTTTAACCTGTTCAGACGGAGCTCAACATGTTGGTCTGCAAGTAGCTTGAATCATGACAAATTAAAAAGGAACTAGCTACACAAACCCCATTAAGTGATAGTTCACTGACCATGTGGTGGATACACTTCATGATGATAACACTCATGGCATAGGATTCAACTGATCATATCAGAGACTGCCAATAAAATTACCCACATCGTGAGATCAAGTTGAATGATTCTGGGAGATCAAAAATGTTCTGAAAATTGCACTAATTTTGTATTAATCCAAGTTCTAAATTCAGCTGTCTTGTCTGTCATACTCCTTGTATCAGAACAAATACATCTCAGACCAGCAGCCTCACTTTGTCCAATAATCTCTCCCTGTCTATCCTTCCTCTTAGTCTTTCTAGCCTTAGTGTCTGAATCTTTGGCCAGCGATCCATCCTGCCTGAATATTGGTGCCCTTCCAGTTGTATTCCTTCTTGTACCGGTCTCACTTTCCCAGAAAACTTCCCAACGATCCATAGATCAGACGTCCTGCCTCCTACACCAGCTCTTTAGCTCCCTATTTAACTACTATCTTCCTATTCTGAACCTCACTAATGCTTGGCACATGTGGTAATCTTGAGATTACAACCCTAGGAATCCTGCTTTTCAACTTCCTACCTAACCCCCTGAAGTCCCTTTGCAGGACCTCAGCTGTCTTTCAGCTTATGTCATTGGTACCAATATGGACCAAGACCTCTGGCTCTTCACTCTCCCCCTTAACAGAATATCTTGTGCCTGCTCAGAGACATCCTTGACCCTGGCAGCGGAGATGCAACACGTTTTCTTGAAGTCTCACTCACAGCCATGGAAATGCCTTTTTGTGCCCCTGACTGTAGAGTTCCCTATCACTACTGCTCACCTAAGCATCAACCTTACCTGCTGTACAACTGTGCCAGCCATGGTGCCACTGATCTGGCTGCTGCTTTCACCTGAGCGGCCATCATCACCATTTCCCACGTATTACAGGAGGAGCATTCGACAGGATCAAGTTCTCTTGCCATTTCGAAGATGCAACTTTACCCATTCATCATTAAACTCAGGTTTCTTAATCTCACTCTCTCTGACTCTTTCCTTAACTGACATTAGGCCATGCTTTTAAAACTTTTTCGTATCAATTAATCTTTGCTAAAATATTGTATAGCTCCACCCAATGAAATGGTGAAATGGTTCATAAAAGGTCTTTTTTATAAAAAGTAATTTTCAGTGATTTTAAATCTAATTATTCAGGTATTGAAAAGGAAATGAAACAGCACTCTGGGAGTTTGTCGGAATATGGTGATCCTAGATGGTTCATACTTGTGTTAAGTGTCTGCAATTCAAAGACCTTCAGCTCAGTTATTGGGTTGAGTTACCAGAATATTTTACTGGAGGCAGCCACAGCATTTAGTTAAGCAGAACTTTCGAATTCTGATCAATGGTGAGGGACGGGATTATTTGCCAAGCAGGTATTGGGATCCAGAAAGCAATGACAGAGGTACCTCAGCACTTGACTTTGATTAACAAATATAAGGTTCAATAACAGTACAAGGTACAATGAAATTAACGATTGGAGAGCATTCAGTGAAGACGCAGTCATAAATACCAATGATCATGATTGCTGCTTGATCCCAGGGTTGAAAACTTCTCCTCATGGCTGGAAGTGGGACAGAGAGGATCCTGTCATTGTTGACCAACAATATATCCAGAACCAAAAATGGCATTGTGCTGACAGAGTTTGAGGAACTAGTGTTCAAGTTAAAAAGCAGCCCCACTTCAACAAAGAATGTTTGACCAGAAAAGTGATGCATGGGGAGAGAGACAATAAGACTTAGTTTCATAGCCAACAAAAACAGAAGTTGATGGAAAAGCTCAGCAGGTCTGGCAGCACCTGTGGAGAGAAATCAGAGTTAATGTTTTGGGTCTGGTGACCCTTCCTCAGAACCCTGTAGATTGGAATTAGGGTCACCAGAGGAAGGGTCACCAGACCTGAAACATTAACATTGATTTCTCTTCAGAGAAATGCTGCTGGACCTGCTGAGCTTTTCCAGCAACTTCTATTTTTGTTTCTGATTTACAGCATCCACAGTTCTTTTAGTTTTTATTTAGTTTCATAGGCCTTAGTCAGCAGTAATTGGGGGCAAAAAGGTTTTTTAACTGGGTAAAGCTCCATTTTAAATAAGGCTGTGGCCAGTGGCTTGGTGAATGTAATAGCAATTGTAATAGAAAGGCCTTTTAGCTTTCAGAGACAATAGCTGAGAGGAATCAGAAACATTCAAAAGCAGCAAAGACAATTTTCAATTCTTTATAGAGTTGCAAAGTATTTTGGGTAAATGTAACTAGAAGAGGTCAAAAAGAGACATTAGTGACCAAAGTGACATAGCAAAAATAAATATTCAAAAAAAGGAGGAGGGATAGCTCACCGAATAAAGATTTGGGATAAAGGCAGTGGAGAGAAAGGATCTTAGTTTATGTCTTGTTTTTCTGCACTTAGTTTAAATGGGGCTAGGAAACAGCAAGAGAGGGACAACACCGGGAGTTATTTTTAGGCCAATGCACAGTAGCAATAGCATGAGCATATATAAACCAGGAATTTAGAGGGACATCTATTCAGAATAACATATGGGGGACTTGGCATATAAAATTAGCACACACTAAAGAGAAGTACAGAAGTACTGTTCCTGAATGAAAGTATTTTTTTAAAAAAGGTCAAGACTTACCAATATTAATTTCATCATCAGTCTCTGCATCACCAATGCACTCAAACTGAAAATCCTGCAATGACTGTGAAAACCTCTGAACTGCTGCAGACAAATCTGTCAAAACAACATATGAATACCAAATTTAACCTAATGTTCTGCAGGTAAAACTCAAACAAGTTGATAAATTTAACAGCAAACAATTCAAAAACAGCCAGTGAATAATGATGCCATAACCATAATCCCCTCAGACATTATTCATTACTCAATTCTATAAGGCCTAAATTTTGTTGGCATATACTGTTTAGAATTCTTCTGCTACATCAGTTAGATTTCTTTCTCCTTCAAGGTCACAAAGTCCAAGTACTGTCAAGTAAACACCAAATCAAATTAGCAATGAATTGCTTCCAATCTGTGGTTGCTCTCAGTTTGCCAATTACAGCTCTAACAGCTCATGAAATAGGATGCATACATTCTGGTCACTGTTATTTCCTGTTGAAAGAGAATTTCTTTTCACAATATGTTTCTATTTGAATGGTGTGTTTCCCTCTGTATACATACATACATTTACTGGCAAAATGCTAAAATGAAAAAAAAAGTGAACAAGTACTTTTTTTGCGGTTTTGGGTGATTTACTTCATTAGCTACAAAGTGGTGGTAAATTGATAAATATACAAGTGAAATACATCCTTATGTCAGTCAGGATTTTCCAATGGTCAGACATTCTCTTCAACATAGCAGTCAAAACTGAATTTTGCACATGAACTCTGTTTTCTCTCCACAGATGCTGCTAGACTGCCTGTGTTTCTTCAATACACCCTGTTTTTAATTAGAGAGAGATTTTTAAGTTGGCTATAGTATACATAATGTGAAAAGGTGGTTTATAGTAACATTTGATTTCAACCAATTCTGTACAACAATAGAACAGCAGTTGCTCACAAAGCTGATTCTACCATTCAATTAGATCATATAAATTCATATCTCAATTCCATTTACTTGCCTTTGAAAAATAAACAGAGTCAAAGAGTGTGGTGCTGGAAAAGCACAGCCGGTCAAGCAGCATCTGAGGAGCAGGAGAATCGACATTCCAAACATAAAGCCCTTCAGCAGGAATGACAGATAAATTGGGAGAGGGGTAGGTTGGGGGAAGGTAGCTGGGAAGGCGATAGGTAGATGAAGGTGGGGGTGAAAGTGTTAAGTAAGAGAGGAGGATGGAGCAGACAGGTGGGAAGGAAGATGGACAGGTAGGACCATTCAAGAGGGCAGTGCTGAGCTGGAAGGTTGGGACTGGGATGTGGTAGGGAAAGGGGAAATGAGGAAACTGATGAAATCCACATTGATCCCAATGGTTGGAGGGTCCCAAGGCAGACGATGAGGTGTTCTCCCTCCAGGCATCAAGTTATTAGGGTTTGTCAATAGAGGAGGCCCAAGACCTGCATGTCCTTGGTGGAGTGAGAGAGGGAGTTAAAGTGTTCAGTCACAGGGTGATGGGGTTGGTTAGTGTGGGGAAAACCTGTGCCCACACCTCCCCCCTCACATCCATCCAAGGCCCCAAATGATCCTTCCATATCCAACAAAGTTTTCCTGTACTTCCACAAATGTCATCTACTGTATCCGTTGCACCTGATGTGGTCTCTTCTACATTGGGGAGACAGGACATCAACTTGCGGATCATTTCAGAGAACATGTCTGAGACACCCACAGTAACCAACCCCACCATCCTGTAGCTGAACATTTTAACTCCCCCTCCCACTCCACCAAGGACATGTAGGTATTGGGCCTTCTCCAGCGCCAAACCCTAACCACCCGATGCCTGGAGGGAAAATGTCTCGTCTTCTGCCTTGGGACCTTCCAACCACACAGAATCAATGTTGAGTTCATCAGTTTCCTCATTTCCTCTCCTCCCACCACATTCCAGTCCCAACCTTCCAACTTGGCACCACCCTCTTGAACTGTCCTACCTGCCCATCTTCCTTCCTACCTATCCGCTCCACTCTCCTCTCCAATCTATCACCTTCACCTGCACCTTCATCAATCTATCGCCTTCCCAGCTACCTTCATCACACACCTCCCATTTATTGCTCAGCTCCCTTGACCCACAAGCCTCATTCCTGATGAAGGACTTATGCCCGATTCTCATGCTCCGCAGATGCCGCCTGCCTGGCTGTGCTTTTCCACCATCACACTCTTAGACTCTGATCTCCAGTATCTGCAGTCCTCACTTTCTCCTAGTTGAAAAATAAACACTCAAATCCTTACCAAGTAAAAATCTGTGTGTATTGCCAAATACTTCGATAAAACAGAGTTGACACCCCTGGAGCAGATATTGGTGGAGATTTCAACACATGATTCTGTATCCAACTTCTCAAAAATGCCAGTGAGAAAAAAGTCTCACATTAGAGATGGGAATTTTAACACCGCTGTTGTTAGAGCTACACCACCCATTCCCTGTAACACTAAGCTTCACTAACTCTCAGTATTCGTTTTTAACTGAATCAACAAAATGTTTAAGAAAAATGCAAATTAGAACCACCTTTTTAAATGATCGTATGAAATTTCTTCTGAATTTTCTATTATAATCCTAAGAGATTAATCTCCGTTCCTGATCAAGGAAATCCTGGGAAGTTGAATACCCTTTTATGAAAGCCTGGAACGTAGCTGTTCCCATTACTGATGACACAAATATCATGCAGTTCATGTTTTCAAGCTACATCATCAATTTCAATGGTGTATTATTCAAAAGGAACATTGTTTTAAAAGAAATACTTGTAAAATATAAATTAGATTACAAAATACCAAACAGATGAGAACCTTGTAAGAGGTCATCCTCAAAAGACACAATCATTCATATTAAAATGATTACTATTAAAGCAATTTCCCACATATTGTTCAGAAATATCTCCATGCAAATGTCTCAATATGCTGTTATTTACATGAAATATCTATTCTGATTATCTGCTGCACTGAAGTTGCTTTCCCATGCAAGTATTTTTAGTTTGCACAGAGAAAAGGGGAGAAAAGAAAAGAACAAAATAGTGAAATCCCTGTGGATCATATGCTTTCAACAGAAGCCAAGTATCCTGAGTATTTTACTTCATTCCCTGGACAATTCCCTACTTCGTATGATTTCAAGCACATACGACACAACTATTAAAATCTAACATGAAAACGTGTAATAAAAGCAAATACTGCAAGAGTTGGAAATCTAACACAAAAACAGGAAGCGCTGAAAATGCTCAAAGTTCGAAAAGGGAAACATAGGTAATGTTTTGAACAGATTACAACTATTCTTATAATATTTAAAAGGCATCTGAATGGGTTTATGTATAGGAAGGGTTTAAAGGGATATGGACCAAATGTCAGCAAATGGGACTGGATTAATTTAGGATGTCTGGTCGGTATGAACAAATTGGACCAAAGGGTCTGTTTCCGTGCTTTACAAGTCTATGACCTTTCTTCAGAAAATCCTTATATTTTCTGTTCAAAAGGAATGTTCACTTTACTTCCCTCTCACCAGAAAAATAAGTGAGGACCTGATAAATTGCCTTTACTCACTCATCAATTGGTGACTGTTATATTAGATACTTCCAGTTGATCTGAAAATAATTTCTTACAAAAGTGCCTCAATACCAGCAGCTGTGAAGACCACTACAGTGCTGGGTCTTGTGCACTTGATTCCTTTCAAATCATCACAGGTAACATTGAACTAACGTAATCAATTTGCTTTAATATGCAAAACAGAAATGACAGGTGAGATAAATGAAATAAAGTTCAAGAAAAGTAATGCAACAAAAGATCATTGATACATAACTATATGAATTTCCAGAACTTGCCCTTGCACAACCCACTATGAATGAATTCAATATCTTGATGCTGTCTAATTCAAGCTGCTTTATCTGCATTTGAATTTTAGTCATTGCCAATGATTTTGATTGTATTCCTGGCAATTTTAAGTGCTGACCTACCACTGCAAACACCTCCCTTTTCCTCATGGACAAAGGCAACCCAAATTCAACTTGTCGCTAAAACAAAAAGCTTTGTCTCACTCGTCTTCTGTAAACCAACCCAAGTGATTCTTCCTAACCCAAAAAACTCTTAACTACTGAAAGAGCCATTATTACACAAGGCACTGCCTATTTAAAACAAACTAATGCAACATCTGAGAAGAGAACACCAACACGCACCACTTGGTGTCTTTGAGCCCATCAACTCTAAACCCAACCTGTACCAAGCAGGATTACATGCATGCCAAACGGCATAAGCAGCAAGCGATAGACAGAGCTAGGTGGTTGCACAACCATTGCCATACACAAGTTATTTTGTTAAGAGAAATTGAATAAATATCACCACATCTGGCAAAACACTCTGGTGGAGGAGCACTGGCACTATGTTAGCAGCAGTATCGGTAATAGATACAGTTACTTATGTGTCAAGACGAAATTTCAGTTAAGCATTTGGTAAGGTTCCCCACGGTAGACTAAAATACGGAGACATGAAATTGAGGGTGATTGAAGAAGCAACAGAAATGCAGAATACTGGGGTAAATGTAAGATTCTTGATAGTGTAGATGAGCAGAGAGATCTCTATGTCCAGGTACATAGATCCCTGAAAGTTGCCACCCAGGTTGATAGGGTTGTTAAGAAGGTGTACAGTGTGTTAGCTTTTATTGCTAGAAGGATCGAGTTTCGGAGCCACAAAGTCATGCTGCAGCTGTACAAGACTCTGATGTGGCCACACTTGCAGTATTGCGTATAGTTCTGGTCACCCCATTATAGGAAGGAGGTGGAAGCATTGGAAAGGGTGCAGAGGGGATGTTGCCTGGTATAGTGGGAAGGTCTTATGAGGAAAGGCCAAGGGACTTGAGGCTATTTTCATTCAACACAAGGAGGTTGAGAGGTGACATAATTGAAACATATAAGATAATCAGAGGGTTAGATAGGGTGGACAGTGAGAGCCTTTTTCCTTGGATGGTGATGGCTAGCATGAGGGGACATGGTTTTAAATTGAGATAGATATAAGACAGATGTCAGAGGTAGTTTCTTTACTCAAAGAGTAGTAGGGGCATGGAATGCACTGCCTGCAACAGTAGTAGCCTCGCCAACTTTAAGGGCATTTAAATGGTCATTGGATAAACGTATGGATGAAAATGGAATAGTGTAGGATAGATGGGCTTCAGATTGGATTCACAGGTTGGCGCAACATTGAGGGCCGAAGGACCTGTACTGCATTGTAACATTCTATTTTCTATGAAACACATGCCTGACCTTATTCTCACAAATATGTTGCAGTTCTCTGTAGCAGGCATATCAGGTGCCAGACTTCAGCTAATTCAATCCACATAGAGACATAGAGTTCTGAAGAAGGGTCACTGAATCCAAAAGGTTAACTTTGATTGCTCATCACAGATACGTCAGATCTGCTGAGATTTTCCAGTAATTTCTGGTTTTGTTAGTCATAGAATTATACAGCACAGAAACAGACCCTTCAGTCCAACTCATCCATACCAACCAGATATCCTAAACTGATCTAATCTGATTCGCCAGCATTTGGACAATGTCCCTCTAAACCCTTCTTATTCATATACCAATCCAGATTCCATTTAAATGTTGTAGCAATTCAAGAAGGCACACAAGCTTCTCAAAGGAAACTAGGGATGAGTGAGACTATTGAGCATGTGTCACCTACATCCATGAGTAAATCAATAATTGCTATGAACAATAACAAATATTGTTGCAACAGGTAAAATACACTATTAGAGGCAAACTCACACAAACAATTAACTGTTAATGTTTCATTAAAAAACAACAACACTTAATGGAAATATACAAGTTAGTTAGCTCACATGGAGACAGATTATGACAATGGCACATAGCTCCTTCACCTGCACTGCTGTCCCCCAGCTAAGCTCCAATTTTCTTGTCGCTTCACAATTGAGCTTAAACCCTCCCTGCCAGTTCTAATGTGTTCACTGCTGCAGTGAGATCAAGTTACTATGATTTCTTATCTCCTTGCTTGATTCATTCCAGTCAGACTGCCCTTGCGTTGTCCCATTCTTACATGCTCCAACACATTTCTCTCCAGCAGCTCTTTTCCTTGCAGCTTGCTGAAGTATCAGGGAGGTTTGCTTAAAAAGCACTCAAGTTTACATCGTTTTCTTTTCCTCTTATCTGACAGGGGGGCGGGGGGGAAGGGGGAGGGTGGGAACCTAAACAGCAGTGAAACAAGATAGAAGGTTGAGGCTGGTATAGAAGTTAAAGAGACCAAGTTAAATAGACAAGACAGGCAACAGCACAGAATGAGGGAAAACTGATTAATTAAAATGCACTTATTTCAATGCAAAAGGCCAGATAGATAAGGGAGATGAATTCAGAGTATGGACAAGAACAAGAACATGGCACTGGGATATCATAGGTTTCACAGAAACATGGCTGACAGAGGGACATGACTGGCAATTCAATGTTCCAAGGTACAGCTACAATAGGAAGGAGGCAGCGATGAGAGGGACTAGCATTTTTGATTAGGGAAAATATCACAGCAGTACTTCAAGATGATATTCTTGAGGAATTGTCCAGTGAAGCTTTATGGGTGTAACAAAGGGGCTGATCACTTTGATGGGATTGTACTACCATGCCCCCCATCGCCCCCTCCCCCACCACCCCCGCCCTTCCCCAATAGTCAGTGGGAAATTGAGGAGCAAATGTAAAGAGAGATTGCAGACAGCTGTAAGAATAATGGCATTGTAATAGTAGGGGATTTTAACTTTCCATATGTAAACTGAGACTGCCATAGTGTTAAGAGTTTGGATGGGGAGCAATTTGTTAAGTGCATTCAAGAAAATTTGGTCAATCAATATATAGATGGCCCTATTAGAGAACGGACAAAACATGAGAAATAAGGCAGGGCAACAAACTGAGATGTTAATGGGGAGCTCTTTTGGGACCAGTGACCATAATTCTATTAGTTTTAAAATAGTTATGGAAAAGGATAGGCCTGGTCCCCAAGTCAAAGTTCAAAATTGGGGCAAGGTCAATTTTGATTGCATTAAACAGGAACTTTCAAAAATGGAGGGGAGGCTGGTCAGGATGAGTGGAAAGTGGCAGGCTTTCAAAAACAAGATAGCAAAAGTTCAGGGACAGCATGTTCCTGCTGATGTGAAGGACAAGGCTGGTATGAGTAGGTCAAGGAAAAGTAAGATACATATGTCAGGTATAGACAGCTGGGACCAAGTGAGTCCCTTGAGGAGTATAGGGGGTTGTAGGAATACACCAAAGAGGGAAATCAGAGGGCAAGAAGGGATTATGAGGTAGCTTTGGAGAATCCAAAGCGATTCTACAAGTATATTAAGAGCAAAAGAGTAACTAGGGAGAGAATAGGGCCATTTAAAGATCAACGAGGACATCTATGTGTGGAACAACAGAAGATGCAATAGATTCTAAATGAATCTTTCATATCAGTATTTACAGTGGAGAAAGACATGGAAGCTAGGGCACTTAGAAAAATAACAGTGATGTCTTGAAAAGAGCTCATATTACACAAGAGGTGGTGGTGGAGGTCTTGTATAAATGTAGATAAATCCCAGGACCTGATCAGGAGGAGTTGATGGCCTAGTGGTATTGTCAATCCAGATGACATTCTGGAGACCCAGGTTCAAATCCTGCCATGGCAGGTGGTGGGACTCAAATTCAATAAATATCTGGAATCAAGAATCTAATGATGACCATGAGTCAATTGTCAAAATAAACCCTTCTGGTTCACTAACATTCTTCAGGAAAGAAAATTGCCATTATGGGCAGCATGGTGGCACAGTGGTTAGCACTGCTGCCTCACAGCGCCAGAGACCCGGGTTCAATTCCCGCCTCAGGCAACTGTCTCAGGCGCTATGAGGCAGCAGTGCTAACCACTTTGCCACCGTGAGGTGCCAGGAAATTAGAGGATGGCTTATGTTGTGCCTTTATTGAAGAAAGGCTGTAATTTGAAGCCAGGGAGCCTGGATGGTGAGCCTGATATCAGTAGTGGGTAAGTTGTTGGAGGGGATTCTGAGAGACAGAATCTACATGTATTCAGAAAAGCAAGGACTGATAATATATAGTCAGAATGGCTTTGAGCATGGGAAATCATGTCTCACAAACTTGCTTTGTGTTTTTGAAGAGGTGACCAAGAAGATAGTTGTCTACGTGGACTTTAGCAAGGCCTTTGACAAGGTTCCACATGATAGACTGGTTAATAAGGTTGAAATTATCGTGCTGGAAAAGCACAGCAGGTCAGGCAGCATCAGAGGAGCAGGAGAATCGATGTATTGGGTATAAACCCTTGACCCTGATGAAGGGCATATGCCGAAAGTATCAATTATCTTGCTCGTCGGATGTTGCCTGACCTGCTGTGCTTTTCCAACACCACACTCTCGACTCTAATCTCCAACATCTGCTTGTCACTTTCTCCTGGTTAATAAAGTTAGATCACTTGAGATCCAGGGAGAGCTAGCCATTTGGATATAAAACTGATTTGATGGTAGGAAACAGAGTAGCAGTAGAGGGTTCTTGTTCATACGGGAGGTTTGCGATCAGTGGTGTGCCACAAGGATCAGTACTGGGTCCACTGTTGTTTATTATTTATATAAATGATTTGGATAAGAATAAGGAAGCATGGTTAGTAAGTTTGCGGATGACACAAAAATTGGAGGTTTAATCAACAGTGAAGAAGGTTATCTAAGAGTGCAATGGGATCTTGATCAACTGGGCCAGTGGGCCGAGAAGTGGTAGATGGATTATAAATTTGGATAAATGCGAGGTGTTGCATTTTTAAAAAACAAACAAGGGCAGGACTTCTACAACTAGTGTTAGGGACCTGGGTATGTTGGTACATAGTATCATGGAAGTGGTAGACAGGGTGGTGAAGGGGGCATTTGGCATATAGAACATAGAACATAGAACAATACAGCACAGAACAGGCCCTTCGTCCCATGATGTTGTGCCGAACATCTATCCTAGATTAAGCACCCATCCATGTACCTATCCAATTGCCGCTTAAAGGTCGCCAATGATTCTGACTCTACCACTCCCACGGGCAGCGCATTCCATGCCCCCACCATTCTCTGGGTGAAGAACCCACCCCTGACATCTCCACCCTTCACCTTAAATTTATGTCCCCTTGTAACACTCTGTTGTACCCGGGGAAAAAGTTTCTGACTGTCTACTCTATATATTCCTCTGATCATCTTATAAACCTCTATCAAGTCACCCCTCATCCTTCGCCGTTCCAACGAGAAAAGGCCGAGAACTCTCAACCTATCCTCGTACAACCTATTCTCCATTCCAGGCAACATCCTGGTAAATCTTCTCTGCACCCTCTCTAAAGCTTCCACATTTTTCCTAAAGTGAGGCGACCAGAACTGCACACAGTATTCCAAATGTGGCCTAACCAAAGTCCTGTACAGCTGCAACATCACTTCACGACTCTTGAATTCAATCCCTCTGCTAATGAACGCTAATACACCATAGGCCTTCTTACAAGCTCTATCCACCTGAGTGGCAACTTTCAAAGATCTATGTACATAGACCCCAAGATCCCTCTGTTCCTCCACCTGACTAAGAACCCTACCGTTAACCCTGTATTCCGCATTCTTACTTGTTCTTCCAAAATGGACAACCTCACACTTGGCAGGGTTGAACTCCATCTGCCACTCCTCAGCCCAGCTCTGCATCATATCTGCCAGCATTGGTCAGAGCACTGACTACAGGAGTTGGAACGTTATGTTATGACTGTACAAGACATTGATAAAGCCACCTTTGGAATACTGCACACAATTCTGGAAGCTCTGCAATAGGAAGGATGTTATTAAACTGGTAACGGTGCAAAAAAGATTGACAAGGATGTTATCAATACTGGAGGATTTGAGTTATAAGGATAGGCTGGATAGGCTGAGACTTTTTTCCCCCTGGAACGGAGGAGGCTGAGAGGTAACTTTATACAGTTATACCTAAACTGCTTCCACTCAGCAGTTCTGTTGTATTTTTTCTGGCCAATTTGTGTGCCTCTTCCTGGGCCTAATACTATCTCTAATTTCCTTGTAAGCCATGGTCAGGCCACTCATCCCACTTTACTTCCTGATGAAGGGCTTATGCCCGAAACGTCGAATTTCCTATTCCTTGGATGCTGCCTAGCCTGCTGTGCTTTAACCAGCAACACATTTTCAGCTGTGATCTCTAGCATCTGCAGACCTCATTTTTTACCCCACTTTACTTTTGTGCCTGACAGGAATAAATAACTAACCAAAGAATTGAAGGTGCTGGAAAGCAGAAATAAAATCAGAAATTACTGGAAAAACTCAGTAGATTTAGAGGCACCTGTGGAGAGAAAGCCGAGTTAATGTTAACTAAGGAATGTTAATGGAGGAAATAACAATTATTACAGTGCTTTCTGAATGTCTTTCATTTCCTTTCCACCGTCATCCTTTTAGGTAACATTGCCCAATCTATCAGAGCCAATGTGAGCCTCAAAGTATCACAGTTTCCTCTATTCAGGCCTCTATTTCAGACTCTAGTCTCAGAATCAACTAGTCACTCTCCATCCCTGATGAAGAATTCCATCATATTATAGTCACTTATTGCCAAGAGGTACCACACAACTCGACTGCCAATTATTCCTTTCTCATTACACAATACCCAGTCTGGGATGGACTGTTCTCCAGTTGGCTCCTCAACTTATTAGTCTAGAAAACCATCCTCTTTACACTCCAAGAACTCCTCCATGCTTTTTTTTCTAATTTGATTTGCACAATCTATATGCAGATTAAAGTCACCAATAATTTCAGACGTTCCTTTATTGCATGTGTTTCATGTTTAATGCTATTCCCAACAACACCCTCACATTTTGAGGGTCTATAGATAACCCTCACTAATGGATTTTTTGGCCCCTTGGTGCTTCTCAGCTCTATCCATATAGACTTCACATTGTCAGAGCTAACATCCTTCCTCACCATTGTGTTAATTTCCTCTTTAATCAGCCATGCAACTCAACAGCCTTTTCCTTTTTGTCTGTCCTTCCTAAAGACTGAAAACCCCTAGATTTTCAGTTCCCATCCCTTGTCACCTAGAAGAACATAAGAATTAGGAGTAGGAGTAGGAGTAGGCCATCAGGCCCTTCGAGCCTGCTCCGCCATTCATAAGATCATGGCTGATGGTTTTGTGGTCTCAGTTTCATTTACCCACCCTTGCACCATAACCCTTAATGCCCTTATTGTTCAAAAAATTATCTACCTTAACTTTAAAAGCATTCAATGAGAAAGGCCTCAACTATTTCACTGGGCAGGGAACTGCATAGATTCACAACCCTCTGGGTGACGAGGTTCCTTCTCAATTCAGTCCTAAATCTGCTCTAATTTTCAGGCTATGCCCTCCTGTCCTAGTTTCACCTGCCAGTGAATACATCCTCTCCACTTCTATCTTATCTATTCCCTTCATAATTTTACATGTTTCTGTAAGATCCCCCCTCATTCTTCTAAATTCCAATGAATATAAGCCCAGTCTACTCAGTCTCACCTCATAAGCCAACCCACTCAACTATGGAATCAATCTAGTGAACCTCCTCTGTACCCCCTCCAGTGCCAGTATATCCTTTCTCAAGTAAGGAGTCCAAAACTGCACACAGTACTCCAGGTGTGCCCTCACCAGCACCTTGTACAGCTGCAACATTACCTCTCTGCTTTTAAACTCAATCCCTTTCGCAGTGAAGGACAAAATTCCATTTACCTTCTTAATGACTTGTTGCACTTGCAGACCCCCTGTGGTTCATGCACAAGGACACCCAGGTTCCTCAGCATATCAGCATGCTGCAATGTTTTACCATTCAAATAATAGTCCTTTTCACTATTATTCCTACCAAAATGGATGACTTCACATTTATTAACATTGTACTCCATCTGCAAGACCTTTGCCCACTCACTTAAACTATCTATGTCCTTTTGCAAAGTTTCACAGTCCTCTGCACACTTTGCTTTATCACTCATCTTCGTGTCATCCACAAACTTTGACACACTACACATAGTCCCCAATTCCAAATCATCGATGTAAGTTGTGAATAATTGTGGTTCCAACACTGACCCCTGAGGCACACCACCAGTCACTGATTGCAAACCAGAATAGCACTCATTTATCCCCACTCTTTGCTTCCTGTTAGTTAACTAAAATCCTCTATCCATGCTAATACAATGCCCGTAACGTCATGCATCCTTATCTTAAGCAGCAGACTGTTGTGCGGCATTTGTCGAATGCCTTTTGGAAATCTAGATACATTACATCTACTGGGTCCTTGTTGCCTACCGTTCTTGCAATGTCTTCATAGAATTCCAGTACACTAGTTAAACATGACCTGCCTTTCATGAACCTATGCAGTGTCTGCCCAAAGGGATGATTTCTATCCACATGTCTTGCTATTTCTTCTTTGATATTGGATTCAAGCATTTTCCCATTGCAGAAGTTAAGCTAACCAGTCTATAATTCCCCACGTTTTGTTACCTCCTTTTTTAAACAGTGGCATCACTGTTTTTGCTGTTTTTCAATCTGCTAGAACTACCCCAGAGTCCAGCGAATTTTGGAAAATTACCACAAGTGAATTTGTTATTTCCCCTACCAATTCTTTTAGCACACTGGGATGCATTCCATTAGGGCCACTTGTCTACCTTTAGCTCCAATAGCTTGCCCAACACTACCTCTTCCATGATAATGATTGTTTTGAGGTCCTCAACTACCTTTCGTCTCCTTGTCAATTATTAGTATGTTATTCATGTCCTCCACAGTGAAGACTGACACAAAATACCTGTTCAAGCCCTCGACCATTGCCTCATAGCGCATTACTAAATCCCCCTTCTCATCCTCCAAAGGAACAATGTTTACCTTAGCCACTCTTTTTCAATTTATATATTGGAAGAAACTTTCACTTCCGTTTTTATATTCTGAGCTAGTTTACTCTATAATCTATCTCAAATATATGATATATGTTTTCATCTATTTGCATGATTAATTCATCTATTTATTGCCAACATACTGAGGCACAAAACCATAAAGCCTGTCATGTTAAGATTGCTTGGCTCGCGTCCATTATTTTTCACAGGCGCCCTGTTTGATCATGCCCTTGATTTCTCTGCTGATCACTTTTCTTATTCCCCATTCTGTCTGATATTCTTACTTTTGATTCTTCTTCCTTTGACTTCTTAATTTCCATCCCCTGTCATTTTAATTTCAAGCCTCCCCACCACTCAAACAAATACACCCTAGGACATCAGACTCGGTCTTGCCCAGGCGTTCAGTTTGTACTGTTAGAAGAAATCCCAATGCCCCAGGAATCTGAAACCTTCCTCTTTGCACCATATCTTCAGCCCTGTGTTTTTCTATTCACTCATGAGATGTGGTCATTGCCAGATGACTGGCATTTATTGCCCTTTCCTAGTTATCTTCAAGGTGGTCATGAGCTATCTTTTTAAACTTCTGCAGTCTACCTGCTACAGGTTGACCCACAATGTCAATACAGATGGAATTCCAGAATTTTGACCCAACAACACTGAAGGAACGGTGATATTTGCAAGTCAGGTTGGTGAGTATCTTGGAAGGGAACTTGCAACTGGTGATGTTCCCATGGATCTGCTGCCCTTGTCCTTCTGGAAGGAAGTGATCATGGGTTTGAGACATGCCATAAGCAGTCTTGGTGAAGTTCTGCTGTGCATCCTGTAGATGGTACACACTGCTGCTGAGCATCAGTGGTGGAGGGGGTGAATGCTTGTGAATGTGGTGCCAATCAAGCAGGCTGCTTTGTCCTGGTTGGTTTCAAGCTTCTTGAGTGAAAATATCTGTGGAGCTGAGGCACCCACAATACCATGGACTCAGCTCTTGCTGCACTCCACAGTATCCAAAACAGAATACTGATGGGAGAATGGGATGCATTCAAGAGATTCCGTCTTTTTTCTAGGGTTAGGGAATCGAGGACTAAAGTTCATCAGTTTAAGTTTGGGGGGAAAGAATAAAAGGGAACCTGAGAGGCTATGTTTTTACAGAGAGTGGTACTTATATGGAATGAAGTGCCAGCAGAAGGGATTGAGGCGAGTACATTAACAACATTTAAAATGCATTTGGACAAATACTTGAATCAAAAACAATTAGAAGGATATGGACCAAGTGCAGGGAAATGGGTTAGCGTGGATAGATATTTTGGTTGACATGGACCAGTTTGGGCCAAAGGGCCTATCTGCATGTTGCAGGACTCTATGACTCTAAGCAACTTTGAAAGGTCCCTGTGAATTTTGACCACATTTAACAAGAATCACTTACACAACAATAATACTTGATGTAATGAAGAATTAATGAAATATGAAAACCAGCAGATAAAATGGAAAGATAAATAAAGACTCAAACCAGAAACATACCCCAGAGATACCAGACATACAAATCCCCATTCTTCAGTTTTTAGACACAGTACAATAAAAAGGTCTACATGTAATGTAAAAGAAATATTCCAAGTTAAGAAGTGCAAGTTGAGATAATTTTAACTATGAAGGAAGTCTAGCAGACTCAACACTTAAATTAAGTTAAACAAAAGACATAGAACAAGTTCTGAAAAAAATAATCACGGATCTTGAAAACATTTGTCAGAAGCATCCATCAGTTAGGTGATGCAAGGATATTGTGTGGTCTACCAATTGAATTGAATATTTGTAGAATTTTGTATAATTTATACAATTTGACAAAACATCAGATCAGTAAGCTCCCTTGAAAAGGTCTTAACACTGAGGAGAAAGATGAAGGAAGGAATTATTCTTTTTTAAGTGTGGGAGTGAACATGTTAGATGCAACTAATATACCATTGAAACAACTCATTCAATCACCCACCCATCAATTCATTTAAGGACCAGCAAGCTGGTGTTGCAAGGTTTTTTTGGTGAATCCCAGGTCAAGATGTTGGCCCTTCTTACCAACTCAAGGGAAAGGAAAATTGTATCCTTTGATTTCAGTGTTTATCTTCATCACATTCTAAAAAGGAACTAAAACATGATTATTCCAAACAATGTTAGTCCAAAAAAATCTAAGCAATGTATTCGCAAATATAAATGAAGGATTAAATTGATCAAATAGTTTTGACAAGAGCTGAATACTACCTCTCCTCCCAATCTACAATATTATCCAAACTTCCCTTATCAATCATTTAAGAAAAACATACACATAATTGAACCATAAACTATTTTGTGAGGAATTATTAAAGACCCCTCTTCATAGGCAGCCCTTTAGGGTGACTTAATTGAAGATGGTTTAATTCCATGCCAGTGCAGGAGATCTGAGGTGGTGATTAGTCCAATACACAACTAACAGGTTCTACCATATCTGAGACCAGTAATGCTTGCAGGATCCAACAGATAGGTTTGCTTTCTCTGTATGATGCTTTTGATTTCCATGATAACAAAGTTTCTCAATTTCACAAGATGCATGAGCTCTTCAAGAATGCTTTGAGAATATCCCTGAAGCATTTCCACTATCTTACTGAGAGAATCCTGATGTGATCAAGTTCAGAGCAAAGCAGTTTTTCAAAACTCTGGTGTCAGGCAAATGTACAAGCCCCAACCAGTGGAGCTGGCTTTCATCTTGATGATTAGCATGTTGGTGTGGGAGGGTGGTGTTGTTGGACTTGCGGGGATACCAGTTGTAAATTGTTTAAGCTTCCGCAGCATATCGGAGCGTGAGGATCACTGCTGTCTGCTTAACCATAATTCTTGTATTTGAAATCCTGGCCCTCACCTACTGCACAGAAGAGAAACAAGAAAGGAGCAGGTTATGCTCCTTGTGGTATCTTACAAACCATCAAATAGGTTACAGTAATCACACAAGGTTTGTCCAAGATGGTGGCAGAGTAGGATGCTCCAGCCACATCTTCTCTGTTTTGCCCATTCTTTTTCTGTTTCTCTTCTTTATCTTCTTTTCTTGAGTTTTTTTTAACTTAACTTTTTAACTCACTTGAACATATTGAGAGGAGAATGGAGCATGCAACTCCTGGAGTGAAGGCCGTTATGGGGAGATGAGGACCTTGCGGACTGCAGATGAGGCCCCAGGTTTTGAAGCCCGGTGTGGTCTGGAGGCTTGGCCTGAAGGAATCTGGAGGCTCAGCGCAGCGTGGTCTGAAGGCTCAGCCCGGGTGTAGTCAGGGGCTCAGCCCAGTGTGGTCTGGGGGCTCGGCCCGGTGTGGTCTGGGACTCGGCCCGGTGTGGTCTGGGGCTCAGCCCGGTGTGGTCTGGGGCTCGGCCCGGGTGTAGTCAGGGGCTCAGCCCGGTGTGGTCTGGGGGCTCGGCCCGGGTGTAGTCAGGGGCTCAGCCCGGTGTGGTCTGGGGGCTCGGCCCGGTGTGGTCTGGGACTCGGCCCGGGTGTAGTCAGGGGCTCAGCCCGGTGTGGTCTGGGGGCTCGGCCCGGTGTGGTCTGGGGTTTCGGCTTGATGTGGTCTGAGGGCTCAGCCTGGCGGAGTCCAGGGGCTCAGCCTGATGTAATCTGGGGGCTCGGCCGTGTAGTCTGGGGGCCTGGCTTGGTGCGGTCTGGGGGCCTGGCTTGGTGCGGTCTGGGGGCTCAGCCTGGTGCATTCTGGGGGCTCGGCCTGGAGCGGTCTGGGGGGTCAACCGTGTAGTCTGGGGGCTCGGCCTGGCGGTGTCTGGGGGCTCGGCCTGGCGGTGTCTGGGGGGTCAGTCTGGTGTGGTCTGGGGGGGTCAGTCTGGTGTGGTCTGGGGGGTCAGTCTGGTGTGGTCTGGAGAGGTTTGGTTGCTGTTTGAACCATTCGAATTGAACCAATCAATTTAAATTATGACCCAGGATACTAAAAACCAAACAATTTTGAAATTACTGTTTCACCAATATCAAACCTATGCTGGGGGTATAAAGAAGCAGATATTTTGACGGTTGTACAGTGAGACCAACTGCCATCGACCGAGTAACTGCCAGCAAGACACTCTCTGTCAAAGGTACCTTTTTCACATGAAACTTCTTTGCAGCAAAAGACCAAGGTCGACCCAGGGAGACCGACAGCCAAAGGGAGACAGACACCAACGGCAGTCATTGTGTGGTTTTGAAATTAAGTTGAGGTAATTTTAATTTTGGCTTTGATTGGAACAGTACATTGTTATAGAGTTGGAGTCAGATAACAAACATTTAAGAAAAAGGAGGCTTCAAGTTGTTAATAGTTGTTGTTTAATGTTCACTTTTAGAGTTAAAGAATAAATTGTTTTTTTTTAAATGTGAAAGTTGGAGTTCTCTGTCACTCATACTTTAACAGATTTCTGGGTGTTTGCCTAACAGCTTGATTAAACAACAAGGTAAACATCACTTATAATTAGTGCCACAACCTTTGTTTTAAAACAAAGTCTTTTTTTACAATTTCAGTCCACTATCAAAAATACAAAAACAAAGAGCTATAGTCTTTACAACTGGAAGATGTAAACTAGGAGGAGATTCAGTCTGCTCTGCCACTCAACAAGATCATGGTTGATTGAATTACTCCACATTCCCAATTACCCATGTCAATGTTTCACACTCTTGCTTATCAAGAAAGTACCTCCATGCACCTTAAGAAGGAAGTTCTAAATATTCATGATCCTCTGTGAGAAAATAATTTCTCAACTCTTATCTTACATGGGTGACCCTTATCTATAAATAGTGACCCCCTAGTTCTAATCTCCCATATTCAGTTTCTTTAATATATCAAAATTTGAGTCCAATAACATCTTTGACTTGTGTCTTTTCAATTCTGCCCAAGCCCAATTCAGCCAGCACTGTCACAGCAGATAGTGATGCCAACAAAAGCATACACACCACTTACATTTTAAAACAACATGGAGAATAGACAAACTGTGCTTCAACAAAATGGAGTTAAGGGATGATTAGGTGGCCTCCCTCCTGGTCCACAAAATATGCATGAAACTGCCCAAAGCTGTAAGTAGCAATCTTGTCCAGACAAAATTGTAAACTACCTTTTACCTCTTAAGCAGTAAAAATGCTACAAGTCTCTCATGTGGATTTATCAGCTACTGTTCTCTAAATGCCAACAGAGATTCTTTGCTATTTCGTTAGTTCCTCCCTACTTTTTCCACAAAACTCATCACTTTTTCACCTCTCACTTCAGTTCTGTGACCTCCAAAGGTAACTCTGTTTCTCTCTGCACAGATGCTACCAGACCTGCTGAACTTCTCCAGTATTTTCTCTTTCTAGTCCACACAAATCTAGCGACTGCAGAATAGACACCCACAAAATAGGTGCGAAGAGAAAATAATTTTATCAAAATGAAAAGCAAATTATGAAGATTCAAATCCAATTGAGTGTCAGTGCTAACATAGAGATCATCAATGTAGACAGCAGTAAAGCTAATACTATAGTCTCATGAAGAAACCAGCTTGTAAAAAGAAACGTTTCCACAATCATTTTGAGATCATCCATAGAAGTTAATCAGTTTGAGAAAGAGGCCAGAAAGGGAAGAATCCTGTTAAAGGCAGATAGTAAGGATGTTATGAAACTAACAAAGATTCAAAGAAGATTTACAAAGGGTTGAAAGGTTTGAGCTGTAGGGAGAGGCTGAATAGTCTGGGGTTATTTTCCCTGGAGCATCAGAGGCTGAGGGGTGACCTTATAGAGGCTATAAAATCATGAGGGGCATGGATAGAGTCAATAGACAAGGTATTTGCCTTGAGGTGAAGAGTCTAAAACTGGAGGGCATGAGTTCAGGGTGAGAGGGGAAAGATATAAAAGGTACCTACAGGGCAGCTTTTTCATGCAGAGGGTGGTAAGTGTATGGAATGAGCTGCCAGAGGAAGTGGTGTTGCAACATTTAAAAGGCATCTGGATGGGTATATGAATAGGAAGAGTTTAGAGGGATATGGGCCAAGTGCTGGCAGATGAGACTAGATTAATTAAGGATATGTGGTCAGCATGGACAAGTTGGACCGAAGGGTCTGTCTCTGTGCTGTGCAGCTCTATGACTCTATAACAGTGAGACTGTCCTTTTTCTTCTGATATTCAGACCACTGCCAGACTTTGATTACAGGGGTTCAATTTCACTTCAACTGGAACAAAGTCAAAAACTAGCTTCCTGTTGTCTTCCTCCATTTAAATATATTCAGCTCCTTTACTCTTCCTGCCAAAGTACATAATCTCATGCTTCCTCACACTATATCCTGTCAAGGTTTCTCCCACTTACTTAACCTGTCTATATTCCTCCACAGACCCTGTCATCCTCACCACTTGCCTTTCCACCTACTTTTGTACCATTCATCTAAGACCTTTATATATAATTAACTGTGGAGTGTGGCAATACTGTACACCTTTTTGCACAATATTTTGTAACAAAATACACATGACAGTAAATAAATCAAATCAATTTTATGTCTTCTGATATTTAGTTGATCCTCTCTCCATCTAACTTACTGCCTCCAAGACCATAGGTTCTTGTCTTATTAAATAGCCTAATGTGTGGGACCTTATCAAAACCTTCTAAAAATTCAAATATTTTACATCTCCTGCTTCCTCTATTACCTCCTCAAAGGATTCCTGTAAATTTGTCAAGCACAATTTCCCCTTCATGAGGCCAGACTGACTCTGCTTGACTTTATCATGTATTTTAAATGCTCTGCTGCTACATTCTATTTAATAGGCTAACATTTTCCTAATAACAGATTTTGTGATAATTGGACCACATATACCAGTTTTTTGGTCAATGGTAATCCCTTGTTGATACTGCCTATGAAGGTTTCAGTGATGGGAATGTCATTGAATGTCAATGGGAGAATATTAGATTCTCTCTGGCTGGAAATGTTTGATGGAAATGTTACTTGCCACATTATCAGGCTGAATGTTATCCAGGTCTTCCTATATATTAATACATTCTCGGTAATACAGAGATCAGAGAAGAATCAAGCCATCAGATTTAGATTAGTAAGGATCATGGAAAAACTTGTGTCGTTGGAATGAGATTAAAGTGAGCATTGAGCATTCTTGGACCTGCAGGTTGGAGGTGGGGACCCTCAGGAGTGATGCTGATCAAGATGATGACTATTGTATGCCATCTGTTTATCCTTATCCAATTTAGCATGTGGTACTCATTGGTTAATCCTAAAGTTTTACAATGATAAATTTTACCTAAGATTGGAATGACACCCAATAGCATTTCAATTTAAGCCCACCTCAGTACCCCTGATCCCCTCTGAACAGTTTTGTTTTAAACTTCTCTATTATTTTCCTTGCTTCATTGTTGATTAATGTTGGCATTCATTTCAAGATGGTTAGAATACAAGGGCAGGGATGTACTGCTGAGGTTTATTAAGGGTCTGGTCAGACCGCATTTGGAATATTGTGAGCAGTTTGGGCCCTGTAAACAAGGATGGATGTGCTGGAATTGGAGGAGGTCTGAAGATGGTTCAGAAGAATCATTGTGGGAATGAAGGGCTTGTCACATGAGGAGCAGTTGAGGACTCTGGGTCTGAACTCAATGGAGTTTAGAAGAATGAGGGGGAATCTCTTTGAAATTTACATAAAACTGAGAGGCCTGGATAGAGTGGGTGTGGAAAAGGTATTTCCACTGGTAGAAGAGATTAAGACCCAAGGGCAGAGCATTAAAATGAAGGGATGACTGAGATGAGGAGGAATTTATTCAGCCAGAGTGCGGTGAATCTGTGCAAGTCACTGCTACAAAAGGTTGTCGAGGTCAAGTCACTGGGTATATACAAGTCAATGATAAATAGGTTCTTGATTAGTAAGACGATCAAGGGTTACAAGGAGAAGGTAAGAGAATGGGATTGAGAAACCTACTGGCCAAGATCGAATGGCTGAGCAGACGTGATTGGCCAAATGACCGAAATTCTGCTTCTGTCGTCTATGGTCTAATTTTGGCTGAAGCTTAGCATTCCACTAAGAAAATATTAGAAACATTGAACATCCAAACCCACATTTAATAGTAAATTGAACTAATGCCAGCATGGACATTGAACTCCATCCAAAAGATTCAATTCTTGTGGTGGGGCGAACAAAATGCCCATATAAGTCTACAGCAGCTTCTTTCCAATTTACTATCTCTTGAAAAGAATCTTTCATTCAGTACAGGAGCAGGTATGTTGTCAAAACAAAAAGTATTCACAACTTTAAAAGAAGAACGTAAAGCAAAATTATACTTCTCACAATAGAAATCATCCAATTTCTCACTATTTATTCCTGGCTATGTGCATTGCCTTAGTTTAAAATTAAAATGCAAGCACAAAAACCTATATTCACCATTTCTAAATTTTTTCCATCTTTTTACACCCTTTCTCTGCACATATACCTTCAACATGATTGTAACAAAAAGACAAAACTGAATGAACTTTAAAAATAAACAGCTGTGTGTGATTATCCATAAACACACCCTATTGCTAATGTAGTATTAAACAATGGAATTCACAGTGAATCATACTGTACCAAAAGGTTCACACAACCATTAAAGGGCATGTTCTGTAGTCACTGCTTAAATAGATTATCCAAAAATCATATGTGAAAAAAGTTTGGCTGTCTATCTATTGCTTAACTTGATGCTATACTGTTCTTTCCAGAATCTTTGTTTACCATCTCTTTTTGTATAATAGGTAATTTTAGGCTTTATCATTATATATAAATCAAAAGCTAAAGAAAGGCAATACACAATTTCCAATGATTTCATTGATGCAGTTGCCAACCCATGAGTTTCTGGTTTATTAAAATGATTAAGAGGAAAATAAAGCTGGCAAGTACAAACAAATATGGCTCATATCTCCATTTGAAATCCAATGTGTTAAAAATGTGTTCAATTAATCTAAACAAAATTAGTTTCAGTATACAGTTACGAAGAAAAAAGATGCCCAATTTATCTTTTTTTTTGTTAGATTTAGACTGACAGGTTTGTTCTGAGTAATTTTGATTCGAAGTGCAATTTTTACCACAGAGAATAAGAACCAGATATAGTAGGTTATTATGCTAAAAAGAAAAATACCAGTGGTCCTGCAATTTAAAAAGGCATTAGTGAAAAAGAAATCTGTAGTTATATAATAATTTACTAAATCACACAAACACTTCAAAAGACTTCACACACAATTAATCAGAAACATAGTCAAGTTCCTCTCCAAATTCCACACAACCCCAAATTAGGAATACACTGGTAAGCTTTCATCAATCACCAGGTAATTTTCCTGGAATTTTCTACTCAATCAAAACCACTGTAGAAACATTATCATTCGGACTACAATAACCAACAAAGAATGCCTCCACAGCAACCGATATTGGACAATAAATACTGCTTTACAGCTGTTACTCCCATAGTCTTAAGGCTTGTTTTTATAGGTATGTGTATTGTACACAAAGATTGTCAAATGATCAGAAAATTAAATAATAAATAAACTACTAATTTATCTATTTTCTGGTGTGTTGATTGACTAGAGAAAGCTTGCTCTTTTTATAGCAACATGAGATCTTTCAAAATCCATCCAAATGTTTTTAGAGGGGACATTCACCACTGACTAGAGGTTACAAGTTTAACTTCAAATATTTCGATGGGAAAGTCTTTTTTCCCATGTCCAAAGGTTAATGACTCATGGTTTCATTGAAATTTGTTCCATGTTGTCAAATACAACATAGTTGGGGGACCCCTCATTTCTGCAATAGCCCTAGGCTTTATAAACTTGCAAAGGAATAAATCCTAGAATTGTTTGCTGGACAAGCTGCTTTGGAGACAGTGTTAAAACAGAAATCAGTAAATTAAAGTAGGGTTATCGAGAGCCTCAGTACAAAGCATATTTTCATTTGACTTGAATCACTACGTTCCTCACCATTCCACTGAAAAATGTAAATGAGTCAATTTATCTCTTCAACTGTCATGCCAAACCCCAAAGTCTGTCATAAGTAGACTTTAAGAAAACAAAACTTCATAACAAAGTAATTTTATCCTCATTCATTTTGAATACTCTGTAAATAAGATTTTGAACAATTGGCAGAGAATCAAAATAATGCAAAACCTTTCTGTTTTTAAATTTCACTCACAGCAGTGACTTACTTTTCTAGCTATTGTCAACATGGTTAAATAACCCCTGCCCTTTGGTTGTCTTTTTATTATTCTTTTTAATTTTTTTTTCCCCCATGGAGTGGTAAGAGTTAAGTAGGGATTATAGGTGGCAGATAGATTTTGCAAAATTGACAAACTACAACTTTTACTAAATCAGTGAATTTATGAAGCACATTTAATTTAAAGATCTTTCTAAAAGCAACTAAAAAAACAAATACTGAGCCGAGGAAAGATTAGGAGGAATGGCCCAAGATTGGGATAAAGAGGAAGCAGGTCAACAAACCCAAGACTCGTTGGAGCTATCTAACAGTCTGAAATCTTAGATGACTATTTAGTGAGCAATACAGTTGGGTTGTGGGTGCATAGCTTGAGAGAAAACCACAGTACCATGGTGCCTTCGGCTACTCTTAAAAGAGAGAGAGAGAGAGAGAGACAGAGAGACAGAGAGAGAGACAGAGGCTGATAGGCAAATTAGAAAGGCAATTGTAGTGCATTACTTAGATCGATGGAAAGACAATCTAGTTTGCATGAGTCCAGTATGGTCTGTGGGCTCCTGGGTGCAAGGACTCCAAACATTATGGAAAAACATATGGAAAGGGAGGGCATACAACCAGCAGTTGTGGTTCATGTAGGAAGCAACAACATAAACAGGGATAGCTTGGACGACTTGCAGGATCAGTTTCAGACGTTAGGGAGTAGGTGACACACTGGAGACTTCCAGGACAGTAATCTCGGAAATATTACCTGCACCACAAGCTTCATCAATGAGGCAAAGGTAGATCAGGGAGGTAAATGTTTAGCTTGACAAATTGCTTACAGGGGAGGGGTTTAGATTTTTTGGGAAACTGGGATCAATTTTGAGAAACAATAAAGCTGTTCAGAAGAAATGGGGCTTTTCCTGCTCCGAAATGGAACTAATCTCCTCGCAAAGAATAAATAGGGCACAGCAGGTGGATTTAAACTTGTAAGGCAGGGGGTTGGGTTGACGAATAGGCCTAGTTTTAGAAGAATCAGAGAGGGCAAAACAGAAGATAGTGAATGGGGAAAAGAAAGTGAGGGAAGATTTGAGCGTTAGCAGTAAACAAAGAAATGGCCACCTCCAATGGGTAAAAATGAGATAAGGGCAGGATTAAATTTCATGTGTGTATTAGCACAGATTATTAAAAACAAAATGGAGAAATTGGAAGCAGAAATTGTTCTGGGGGATATGACATAGTAGCATTGACAGAAACATGGCTCAAGCCAGAACAGGACTGAGTCATAAGGTTTTTAATAGAAGCAAGGTGAGTAAAAAAAAGGTTTAGCAATCTTGGTCAAAAGTAGTGTCAGAGCCCTTGAACAAGACACAGTTCCTGAATTAGAATCTATATGACTGGAGGTGAGAAATAGAAAGGGAGCGATGACTTTGTTGGATATTTATTATCAACTTCCAAAAAGCAGGAAGGAAGTAGAAGAGAGCATTTGTTGGCAGGTTAAAGAAACCTGCAGAACAAGTAAGATTGGAAATGTATTTTGCTGAATAAAACAGTGGTTAAAAATGGGAGACTTCCAAAGACAGATAAACATACTGATGAGAAATAAATATAGGATAGTAAAGCTAGAGTACTTCAGATGACTAAGGAATTTGTTGAGAAAATTAAGAAGAAAAAGGAGGCATGTGATGCATACCAGAATAATAATCGCAGTAAAAATTAGGAAGAAAATATCTTAAATGCAGGAGAGAGGCTAAAGCTAGAATAAGGAAGTCTAAGAAGAAGCATGTGTATTTAAGACAGAGATAGAAAGGTTCTTGATTAGTAAGGAAATCAATGGTTATGGAAGAAGGCAGGAAAATGGGGTTGAGAAACAAATCAGCCATGATTGAATGACAGAGCAGACCTTATAAGCCAACTGGTTTAACACTTTTCCAATATCTTATGATCTTCTGGCTTTTGAGAAAAGAATGACAGGCTGTGTTAAAACAAATAGTGAAATGTTCTTCAAACATACCGTATATATTTGTGTAAAAGTGAATCTCATGTAAAAGTCATCCCCTTATTTTTGGCCACACAATCTTGTATTTTCCATGTATCTCGTGTAAAAGTCGACTCTACTATATCGCATTATAAACCTCTTTCAAAGAAAACTGAATGTTCCCATTAATCCACTTAAACGAAATTGAATTCATTCATTCATCCCGGTAACTCTACTCATCACTCTTTGTTTACTACATTGCGTGTCATTCATAACTCTACTTAGCCCACTTGGTTTAATACAGCAGCTTTGATGCATCCACTCATTCAGACTGGGACTCAGTCTATCAGTACTTATCACACTTTGTTCACTGTAGATCCAAAAGTTAATATCGTTAAAAAGTTCATCATTTTAATTGTGCCATTGTATCTGAATAAAAGTGAGATATATTAACTACATATATCTTTAATTCTTTGACAAATTTGTTAATGTTGCTGAGGTTCATTGCATACGAGTGTAAATGGGAGGGAAACAGAAGAATTTGGCAGTAAGGTTCAAGATGCTTACACATTCAGAATGTAATAAATGTTTCATTTTAAGTGTGCCATTATACCAGGCCATGACAATTTTGAACAGTGTAGGATTTCAATGATTCTTTGACATATTAAATTTTCATACTGATACATATAAATAAAATGTCCTACAGTAATTCATTCTTGTTTCTCTTGCTTTTACCTGGTAATTACCTTTACCATAATTCATTGTGTTTTTCTTCTTTACCTGGAATTAGTTGAGCCATCAAATCAATTTCTGCTAATAATACGATATTTCAAACTGCAGCACGAATTTCAGCCCCTCAAAACTAGTGCCTGTGTAATAGACGGCCCTTTAAATTGAACCTTTAAAAATAGACTAAAAAATTTGACTTTTACACAAGTATGTACGGTATTTATAGTAAAAAAATTAAGGTAGAATAGAATGGAGCCATTAGGGACAAGCGAGGTAAACAGTTCACTAAATTAGAACTTTGCTTCTGTCTTTTTGAAATTAGAAAATGGTGACAATGGTTTATTGAAAATGTGGGTTTTGAGCAACTGAGTTGTACAGTGTTGGATAAAGAAGAGATGCTAGAAAAGCTGGCAGTACTCCAGATGGAGATGTCGCCAGGGCGGATGGGATGCTGAGAGGGGTTAGAGGGCAAATTGCAAAACCATTGACAGAAATGGCTCTCTGAACACTGGATTAGTCCCTGGATTGCAAATTGACACCATTGTTTAAGCAAAGGATAAAGGATAACCCAAAAAATTGCAGACCTATCAGGTTGACATCAAAAGTGGGAAAACTGATGGAAACCAAAGTATGGGATAAGCTAAATGTACACTTAGAGAAAAGTAGGTTAATACTACACAGTCAACAAGGCTTTATCAAGGGCTGGTCGCATCTGACAAATGTAATTAAGTTCTTTGACAAGGAAACACAGGCAGTGGATGAGAGTAGAGCTGCGGATGTTGCATTTTTGGACTTGCAGAAAACATTTGATATGGAGCCACACGGTAAATCAGTAAGCAAGTCAGAAATGTTTGGGATTAATGGGTCCTTGGCAGCGTGTGTTGGAAGTTGGCTAAAAGATAGAAACAGAGGGTTAGTATAGATGTGGGTATTTCTCAGATTGGAAACAAGTTGAAAGTTCTCAGGAAGGGTTAACAGACCCAAACACTAACTCGGATTTCTCTTCACTGCTGCTGCCAGACCTGTAAATTTTGTCTTTGTTTCTGATTTACCATATCTGTTTTTCTTTTAGTTTTAAGAATGGTGTTCTCCAGGGATTTGTGTTGGGACCTGCATATTTTATGACTTTTATAAAAGGTTTGAAGTTGGGTGATGAGGGCAAAATCTCTAATTTTGCAGATGGTACTAAGCTAGGAAGAATAATGGATTGTGAAAATGATACTGAGTGACTTCAGAGGGATATTAACAAGTCGGCCAAATGGGCAGACACCTGGCAGATTAAATTCAATGCAGAGAAATGTCAGGTGATGCATTTTGGCAGAAGAAATGCATAGTTGAAACAGTTGCTAAGGAGGCTTATAGGATCCTTGGATTTATAAATAAAGACATAGAGTATAAAAGCAAAGAAGTTACACTATCTCTGTAAATCATTGGTCAGACCCCAGTTGTAGTATTGTGTCCAGTTCTGGGCACATTGTTTAAAGAAGGATGTTAAAGATCTGCAATGAGTGCAAAGGAGCTTCATAAAATGATACCAGGAATGAGAGATTTTAGATACAGGGAAAATTAGAAAAATTGAGTTTATTCTCCTTGAAGCTAAGAACATTAAGAGATTACCTTATTGAAATGTCTAAACTTATGAACAATTTTGACAGGCTAAAGGATAGTTGATGGTATATCAAGGATTCAGAAAGTTCCCAAGTCCAAAAACATCTCTGATAAGGGGATCTCTGCTCTGTTCATGTTTTAGGGAAGTAGGGGTAGGGAGCTGAAATTCAATTCAGTTCCTGAGACACAACTGAAGGAACAATGAAAATTAATGTATTTACCAGGAGATCACATCAGTTGCAATCAGGACTCCAGTCAAACCTTCACTACCTCATCCTCTCAACCACCCACTGTGCCCTTCATGTTATTCCTGAAACTGACAACAGATGCAGAGAGAGTTGGAAAAGATAATTTGAAAATAAAACTACTGAGCTTACAACTGCTGAAGTGTCAATCAACCTCACATATTTATAATGTTAAGTTAAAAAAACTTTGATCCACTTCAGACAACTTAATTTGTTTAAATAATTGTGATAATCCCTACAAGGCCCAAAGGGCATCTCTAATTAATCTCTTCATGGACTCATTGAGTATGAGTTCCCTTGATAACAGGCAATGGCCTGACTAGATGGAGTTCAACATGTGAACGCTCCATAAAGCAAAATTCCTCCTTTTTGATGGCTTGCATTGGTCAGAAAGGACCTTGTATGTAAATATGTAATTGGCTACATGGGTGATTATTCATAGAATCCCTACAGTGTGAAAACAGGCCCTTCGGCCCAACAAGTCCAGACTGACCCTCCAAAGAGCAACCCACCCAGGCCAATTCCCCCACCCCATTACTCTACACATTCAACAAATTCACCCAACCTACACATCCCCAACACTGTGGGTGATTTAGCATGGCCAATCCACCTAGCCCACACATCTATGGGCTGTGGGAGGAAACTGGAACACCTGGAGGAAACCCACACAGACACAGGAAGAACATGCAAACTCCACACAGATAGTCGCCCAAGGCTGGAATCGTTGGGAAAGCTATTCATTTGTACATAATAACACTTCTAGATGCTTTAAAAAAATAAAGCAGACCCAGGGGACATTTGTGGTGCGGTGTAGTGACCCACCTTGGGACCAAGAGACTGATTCAAGTCTCACCTCCATCAGCGGACACAAAAGAAAGTGTATATCACTTAGAGGAGTAAGCAAATTAAAATATAATGCAGACCCAGAGGGACATTTATAATCCAGTGGTAATACCCCTACCTCTGAGCCAGCAGACCAGGGTTTAAGCCCCACCTGGTTCAGAGGTATGTAATAACATCACAAGGCAGGTTGATGAGAAAAAATCTACAAAGCAGATGCAATTAGTAGTTAAAAACAAAAAGAAAGTCACAGTGATTTGGTGATGGGAACAAACAACATTCTATTGTATGTGACAGCACTTACAAATATTGGCTAGGTTCATGCTCAGGTGTCCTTGAAGAGGGAGCATACAGTGTGCACCAACACTCTTGATGTCATTAGAGTGAGGTAGGCACCACAGGGGATACAGTACTTTACTCCTCCTCCAAATCAATAATTTCATGTCGCCCATTCCCAATTTCACTACCACTCCCTTACTTTTCATGAGCTGCATCACTCTTAACATTGCCCTTACTTGTAAATAAATGTCCAATTGGCTGCACAACTGATTTATTGATGATGGTGGTCGTTAGTTGAATAAAAAAACAAAATATCACAGTGATTTGCTGTGGGAAAACCATTTAGTTGTATGTCATAGTATTTACAGGTATATCAAGAAAAGGCACAACAGTCCCAAATACAGCTCTGAAGAACTGTATGTTCTCAGCTGGGACTAGTCTATGTATACCACAAGTAATGTCTTTTGTTTACGTTCAACAATAAGCGATGTTTCTTTCTAGTCAGGCTTACTCAATTATTTCACTAAACTTACAGGCACTGAAAAACAAAGTAAAATCACATCAGGTTATTGCACAGTAATAAAGAGGCGATGAAGCTTGGAGTACAAAGCTTGTCTCTGGGAGTCTTGTGTCAAGTATATGGATGATATGGCCTGCCTAAAGCCACTGACTGTTTGTAACTGTGATGATGCTGTCACTTTAACAGGTTATTTTGTCCTTGGGTTTTGTTTTTAAGAGGGGTCGTAAAGGCAGAGGTGCCAAGAGGTCTAGGAAGAGCCGAGTTTAACAATGGCAGGGGAATGGTCAGTTCTCCCAGTTCAGATATTTTCTAGTTTGGTTTGACTGTGGCAATCACAAGATGCTGGAGTCCAGGATAGATTGCAAGCTTCAGCAGATGATTCCTGACTGACTTTCTCTCCGAAATCTCTTTGAAAGTTGTTCCCTCCTGTCTGTAATAAGAATCTGTGATTCAATTTTTTGCTGATGGGTGTGTTTATGGGATGTTACTGGATTGGAACAGTTTCTTATTTAATTTGCTATATCGGGTCTGTTAGGTTTTCCAATAGTTAAGTTATTCTAAATTCTGTTTTCTTTGATTCGCTTTTCAACAGTAGAGTTTAATTAAATTTTGTTTTGCTTAAAGCCAAGTGATTTGACCAGCTGCATCCCACCTGGAATATCCACTTCACATCTGCCTTTAAAATAAGTTAGGGTCTAGGCTACCTTCTTAAGATAAATTGAGGGGGTCTGGCCTGGTTCATAACAAATCAGGATTGATTCTATAATTCCAATTTGGGTTTGGGGTTTTTGGGCTCGAAGGAAGCGAGTGGTAGATGTTCGTGTCTTTTGTTCCAGGTGTTGAAATCATTTGGTACAAACAGTGCTTGGTGTAGTAATGACTTTTTCAGTCACTAAGAGTTTGAATAGGATTCAGAAAAGGTGAGCAAGACAAAGCGGTTGGAATTGGCAGACAAGTTGGAGTTGGATTTGCCTTCATCTGGGAGAAAAGGCGAGTAATTACAGCAATAGCTCAGCATTTATATTTGCTGCAAATGCCATTGGAATCTTTGGAAATGGCTAAAATTCAAGCTGCTTGAATGAGAAAGTGGAACCGAAAACAGTTTGAATTACAGTTAAAAGCAGAAGAAAAAGGACAGAATCGCTTTTGCAGAACAAAAAGAAAAGAAGAGAAGGCTAGCAGAAGAAAGGAAAAAAATAGAGTGAAGAAAGGGAAAAGTAGAAAGAGGAAATGGAAAAAGAGAGAGAGGAAAGGGAGAAAGAGAGAGAGTTTGAACTTCAGAAAGTGGTCCTTAGACAGAAAGGTTGGCTTAAAAGGATGGAGGTGAAGGTAGAAGGAAAGTTTACTGAGAAGGATAATGGGAATGAGCAAATCCATCGTAGCCAAAAGCCTGGTCGGGATCTATTCAAAGATATCCAAGCATTGCCTAGATTTGCTAAGAAGAATGTAGCCTTTTTCATCTCATTTGAGAAAGTGGCTAAACAAATGAAGTGGCCAGTGATCATGTGGGTTTTATCGACCCAAACAAAGGTGGTAGGTAGACCTAGTAAGATATCTGCATCACTGTCAGTGGACACATCCGGGGAGTATGAGGAGGTGAAGAAAACCATCTTAAGTGCATATGAGCTTGTGCCAGAAGCCTACAGTGTTTCAGGAATCTAAGGAGGGACTGTGGTCAAACCTATATAGAGTTCGAAAGAATCAAACATCGCAATTTTGATAGGTGGATAAGGGCATTAAAAATAGCTCAAATATATGGCGCTCTTAAGCAATTATTTTGGAGAAGTTCAACAATTCACTTCCTGAAGTAGTCAGTACTCATGTGGAAGAGCAGAGAGATTAGCAGCTGAGATGGCTGATAGAACATGGAAAATAGAACATTACAGTGCAGTACAAGGCCTTCAGCCCTCGATGTTTCACCAACCTGTGAAATTAATCTGATGCCCACCTACCTACACAGTTCCATTATTATCCATATGTATTTCAATGCCCATTTAAATGCCCTTAATGATGGCGAGTCTAATACTGTTGCAGGAAGGCTTTTCCATGCCCCTACTACTCTCTGAGTAAAGAAACTACCCCGATATCTGTCCTAAATCTATCACCCTTCAATTTAAAGCCACCTCCCATTGTGTTAGCCTTCACCATCAGAGGAAAAAGGTATTCAGTGTCCACCCTATCTAATCCTCTGATTATTTTATACGTCATGATTAAGTCACCTCTCAACCTTCTTCTCTCCAACGAAAACACCTTCAGTTCCTTCAACCTTTCTTCATAAGACCTTCCCTCCACACCAGACAACATCGTAGTAAATCTCCTCTGACCCGCTTTGAAAGCTTCCAAGTCCTTCCTATAATACGTTGATCAGGACTCTATGCAATACTCCATATGCGGCTGCACCAGTGTCTTGTACAGCTGAAGCATTACCTCATGGCTCCGAAACTCAATCCCCTTACCAATAAATGCCAACACACCTTATGCCTTCTTAACAACTCAATCAACCTGGGTGGTAACTTGCAGAGATTTATGCACCAAGACACCGAAATCTCTCTGTTCATCTACATTGCCAAGAATTTTATCATTAGCCCAGTATTCTGCATTCCTGTTACTTCTTCCAAAGTGAACTACCTCACACTTTTCTGCATTAAACTCCATTTGCCACTTCTCTGCCCAGCTCTGCATCTTATCTATATCCCTCTGTAACCCACAACATCCTTCAGCACTATCCACAACTCTGCTGACCATCGTGTCATCCGCAAATTTACTAACCCATTCTTCTACGCCCACCTCCAGATCATTTATAAAAATGACAAACAGCAGTGGCCCCAAAACAGATCCTTGCCGCATACCACTGGTAACTGAGCTCCAGGATGAACATTTCCCATCAACTACCACCCTCTGTCTTCTCTCAGCTAGCCAATTCCTGATCCAACCCACTCAATCATCTTTAATCCCAAAACTCTGTATTTTGTGCAATAGCCTACTATGGGGAACCTTATCAAATGCCTTACTGAACTCCATATACACCACATCAACTGCTTTACCTTCATCCAACTGTTCTGTCACCTCCTCAAAGAACTCAATAAGGTTTGTGAGGCACAACCTACCCTTCTCAAAACTGTGTCAACTATCCCTAATCAAATTATTCCTTTCCAGATGATTACAAATCCTAGCTCTTGTAATCTTTTCCAAAACCTTACCCACAACCGAATTAAGGCTCACTGGCCTATAATTATCATGGTTGTTCCAACTCCACTTCTTGAACAAGGGAACAACATTTGCTATCCTCCAGCCTTCTGACACTACTCCTGTCGACAATGATGACATGAAGATTAAAGCCAAAGGCTCTTGTTGTGGTTCTGCTCGCCGAGCTGGAAGTTTTTGCTGCAAACGTTTCGTTCCCTATTTATCCTATCTATGTCCCTCATAATTTTGAAAACCTCTATTAGGTCACCTCTCAGCCTCCGACACTCCAGGGGAAACAACCCCAGCCTGTTCAGCCTCTCCCTATAGCTCAAATCTTCCAACCCTGGTAACATCCTTGTAAATCTTTTCTGAACCTTTTCAATTTCACAACATCTTTCCAATAGGAAGGAGACCAGAATTGCACACGATATTCCAACAGTGGCCTAACCAATGTCCTGTACAACCGCAACATGATCTCCCAACTCCTGTACTCAATACACTGACCAATAAAGGAAAGCATACCAAACACCACCTTCACTAACCTATTTACCTGTGACTCCACTTTCAAGGCATTTGGATGTGTATATGAATAGGAAGGGTTTGGAGGGATATGGGTCGGGTGCTGGCAGGTGGGACTAGGTTGGGTTGAGATAACTGGTCAGCATGGACGGGTTGGATCAAAGAGTAAAAAATGAGGTCTGCAGATGCTGGAGATCACAGCTGAAAATGTGTTGCTGGTCAAAGCACAGCAGGCCAGGCAGCATCTCAGAAATAGAGAATTCGACGTTTCGAGCATAAGCCCTTCATCAGGAATGAGAGAGAGTAGCCAAGCAGGCTAAGATAAAAGGTAGGGAGGAGGGACTTGGGGGAGGGGCGATGGAGGTGGGAAAGGTGGAAGGAGGTCAAGGTGAGGGTGATAGGCCGGAGTGGGGTGGGGGTGGAGAGGTCAGGAAGAAGATTGCAGGTTAGGAGGGCGGTGCTGAGTTGAGGGAACCGACTGAGACAAGGTGGGGGGAGGGGAAATGAGGAAACTGGAGAAATCTGAATTCATACCTTGTGGTTGGAGGGTTACCAGGCGCTCCTCCTCCAGCCGTCGTGTTGTTATGTTCTGCCGGTGGAGGAGTCCAAGGACCTGCATGTCCTCGGTGGAGTGGGAGGGAGAGTTAAAGTGTTGAGCCACGGGGTGATTGGGTTGGTTGGTCCGGGCGGCCCGGACGTGTTCTCTGAAGCGTTCCGCAAGTAAGCGGCCTGTCTCACCAATATAGAGGAGGCCACATCGGGTGCAGCGGATGCAATAGATGATGTGTGTGGAGGTACAGGTGAACTTGTGGCGGATATGGAAGGATCCCTTGGGGCCTTGGAGGGAAGTGAGTGTGGAGGTGTGGGCGCAAGTTTTACAAAGAGTCTGTTTCCATGCTGTACGTCTCTATGACTCTATACCTTACATATGCTTCCTTCTTTTTTTTGAATCAAACTCTCAATTTCTTTAGTCACCCAGAATTCCCTATACCTACCAGCTTTTCCTTTCACCCTAACAGGAATATACTTTCTCTGGATTCTCATTATCTCATTTCTGAAGGTTTCTCATTTTCCATCTGTCCCTTTTACCTGCGAATCCATCTGCCTCCAATCAGCTTTTGAAAGTTCTCGCCTAATACCATTAAAATTGGCCTTTCTCCAATTTAGAACATCAACTTTTAGATCTGGTCTATCCTTTTCCATCACTATTTTAATTCTAATAGAATTATGGGCACTGGCCCCAAAGTGCTCCCCCACTGACACCTCAGTCACTTGCCCTGCCTTATTTCCCAAGAGTAGGTCAAGTTTTGCACCTTCTTTCGTAGGTACACCCAAATACTGAATCAGAAAATTGTCTCGTACACACTTAACAAATTCCTCTTCATCTAAACCCTTAACACTATAGCAGTCCCAGTCTATGTTTGGAAAGTTAAAATCCACGACCATAACTACCCTATTATTTTTACAGATAGCTGAGGTCTCCTTACAAGTTTCTTTCTCAATTTCCCTCTGACTATTGGGGAGTCTATAATACATTCCCAATAAGGTTATCATCACTTTCTGATTTCTCAGTTCAACCCAAATAACTTCCCTGGATGTATTTCCGGGAATATCTTCCCTCAGCACAGCTATAATGCTATCCCTTATCAAAAATGCCACTCCCCCTCCTCTCTCTTGCCTCCCTTTCTATCCTTCCTGTAGCATTTGTATCCTGGAACATTAAGCTGCCAGTCCTGCCCATTCCCGAGCCATGTTTCTGTAATTGCCATGACATCCCAATCCCATGTTCCCAACCATGCCCTGAGTTCATCTGCCTTCCCTGTTAGGCCCCTTGCATTGAAATAAATGCAGTTTAATTTATTAGTCCTACCTTGTCCCTGCCTGCCCTGACTGTTTGGCTCGCTTCTGTTCTCAACTGTACCAGTCTCAGATTGATCTCTTTCCTCACTATCTCCCTGGGTCCACACACACACACACCTTACTAGTTTAAATCCTCCTGAGCAGCTCTAGCAAATCTCCCTGCCAGTATATTAGTCCCCTTCCAATTTAGGTGCAATCCGCCCTTCTTGTACAGGTCACTTCTACCCCAAAAGAGATTCCAATGATCCAAAAATGTGATTCCTTCCCCCATACACCAGCTCCTCAGCCATGCATTAATCTGCACTATCCTTCTATTCCTGCCCTCACTAGATCATAGCACTGGAGGTAATCCAGATATTACTACTTTTGAGGACCTTCTTTTTAAATTCCTGCCTAACTCTCTGTAATGTCCCTTCAGAATCGCAACTTTTTCCCTTCCGATGTCGTTGGTTCCAATGTGGACAATGGCCTCTTGCTGGCCCCTCTCCCCAGTGAGAACATTCTGCACCTTCTCTGAGACATCCTTGATCCTGGCACCAGGGAAGCAACACACCATTCTGCTTTTTCGCTGCTGGCCACAGAAACGTCTGTCTGTACCTCAAACTAGAGAATCCCCTAACACAATTGATCTCTTGGAACCTGACGTACTCCTCGTTGCATTAGAGCCAGTCTCAATACCTGAAACTTGGCTGTTTGTGCTACATTCCCTGAGAATCCATCACCCCCTACATTTTCCAAAACAGCATACCTGTTTGAAATGGGCACATCCATAAAAGACTCCTGCACTAGCTGTCATCTATGTGACTGTATCTGAGACTTTCCCCCTGTCCTATAACTGCCATCCATCACACACTGTTGCTGTAGCAAATTCCTCATTGCTTCTAACTGTCTCTCCAACTGATCCATTCGATGTGATAAGATTCGCAGCCGGCAGCATTTATGGCAGATATAATCTGCAGTAACCCTTAAACTCTCTTTAAATTCCCACATCTGACAAGAAGTACATATCACTCTATTAAAGGCCATTTTTACTCCTTCACAATCTATAGACCCAGAAAATAACACCATCTTATTCCTCTACAAACACTGCCCCAGGTTAAATTAATAGTTATGGCTTATATTTTAAGTTTAATCAAGAGACATATCTCCAAAAACATATGATCAAGAAAGAACCTACTCTACTCCATACTGCAGGTTGTCTATAGGACACATTTAAAACAACAATTAACTTACCTGATTCTGTGCTGAGAACTTCGCCCAACAATTCCTCCAAGATTAGTTGTGAATTTCACTGTTTGATAATTTTCCCAGATGCACTCTGATGTCCAGCGATACACAAATTCAAACATCATGGGCAGTAACTGAGCAGGTTCTCTCTCCTGCACGGTGACACAGTGATTAGCACTGCTGCCTCATAGCGCCAGAGACCCGGGTTCAATTCCCGCATCAGGCGACTCTGTGTGGAGTTTGCACATTCTCCCCGTATCTGCGTGGATTTCCTCCGGGTGCTCCGGTTTCCTCCCACAGTCCAAAAATGTGCAGGTTATGTGAATTGGCCATGCTAAATTGCCTGTAACGTTAAGTGAAGGGGTAAATGTAGGGGAATGGGTCTGGGGGGGTTGCGCTTCGGTGGGTCGGTGTGGACTTGGTAGGCTGAAGGGCTGATTTCCACACTGTAAGTAATCTAAAAACTCTCTCTCTCTCCCCCTCCCTCTCTCTCCTGCACTGTCCTCACCATGTGCTTCCTTTGTCTGTTCTTCTCCCTTTTAAACTGCTGTTGTTTTGACTTTTTTTCCCCAAAGTTCCAAAACAATGCAACAGCATATAAAACAGTAATTGCTGCGATGTACCAAATGAATCAACCAAATTCAGTCTATTTGGATTAGTTTTTGAGCATGAGGTGAAAAGACGACAAAAATTGATTAAGACAAATTCTTGAGTCAGAATTCAGAGACCACATACTTGGCTTGTGTGTCAAATTTTAGGGAATGGTTAAGTAGAATGGGGAACTTGGATATACAGCATTTAAAAATATCATAGTATATGATGAAACAGGAAGCAGACAAAAAACCAAAAACTCACAATTTTTTTTAATGGAGATAATATGTCAGTGTTACTTCTAGCAATAGGTGAACATTGAAAAGCAAGGTTTAGTGAGCCTTTTCAAGTTGAAAGGAGATTGAGTGAGGTGAACTATATGTCAAGGACTTCAGACAGAAAGGAATCTCACAGAGTGTGTCACGTGAATATGCTGGAAAGGTATTTTGACACGGAAGGAAAGCAAAAGGAGAATATGTTACTGGTTACAACATAGAGTAAAGAATGAAGTTCAAACGATTCTAAACTAGACATTCCTCAAACTAAATTAGACAATGAAGGAGTTGTCAAAAATTGGGATAAATTATTGATTTATCTTCCAGATGAAAATCGAAATGAGCTGAAATTGCACATGGAGAGATATGTGAAAATAAACAGGGAAGTACTAAACAAATTGTGCATAATGTAGATGTACGAAGCACTGTTCCAATGAAGCAACATCTTTATAGATTTAACCTTCTAAAGTTGGCACAGATTCAAAAACAGTTTGAACATATGCTCCAAGACAACATAATTGAAGTGAGTTGCAGTGACTGCAGCTCACCCATCTATGGTGCCAATACAAGATATTACCCAACGATTATGTGTAGATTATCACAAAATGAATACAGTTACAAAGTCTGATTCATGTCCGAGTCTACATTTGGAAGACTGTGTTGAGAAGGTGGACTTACTCAGAGGATACTGGCAATTAACCCTATCAGAAAGAGCGAAGACAATTTCAGCTTCTGTAACGCCAAATGGACTGTATCAATTTAAAGTCAAGATTAGAGTGGCGCTGGAAAAGCACAGCAGGTCAGGCAGCATCTAAGGAACAGGAAAATCAATGTCTCGGGCAAAAGCCCTTCATCAGGAATGAGGCTGGGAGCCTCCAGGGTGGAGAGATAAATGGGAGGGGGGTGGGCCTGGGGAAGAAGGTAGCTAAGAGTGTAATAGGTGGATGGAGGTGGGGATAAAGGTGATAGGTTGGAGAGGAGGATAGAGTGGATAGGTGGGAAGGAATATTGGCAGGTTGGACAGGTCATGAGGATGGTGCTGAGCTGGCAGGTTGGAACTAGGATAAGGTGAGGGGTGGGGAAATGAGGAAACTGGTGAAGTCCATATTGATGCCCTGAGGTTGAACAACCTGTCCTGATCTTCTCATGTAGAAGCAACAATCAAGGCGGCACAACAATGCTTCTTCCTCCTCAGGAGGCACAGGGAATCTAGCATGTCCATAAGGGCCCTCAGCAACTTCTTACAGATGCACCACTGAAAGCATACTGTTCCTGAGCATAATGATCTGGTATGGTGACTGTTCTGCCTAAGACTATAAGAAACTACAGAAGGTGGTGTGCTCAGCCCAGACCACCACGGAGGTGAACCTTCCATCCATGGCTCGCATACAGAAAGGCTGCCAATATCAAAGACTCATCGCACCCTGGTAATGATCTAATCTCTTCCACCAGGTAGAAGATACAGAAGCCTAAACACACACGAACCAGCAGGTTCAGGGACAGTTACTTCCCAGATGAGTGGAACCTCTAACCTCAAAAAATGCTGATCCTGCTAATGTTGATCTCACCTAGCACATGCCCTGTGCAATGTAACCTGTATGTCTCTGTTTAAGGCTATTTGATTTGTATGTCCTTGTTTACAATGGTCCTCCTGTGCTGTTCATAAACAAAGCTTTTCACTGTACTTTGGTACACGTGACAATAAATAAATCAATCTGTAGGAATTGTGATTCATTCCATTTTAATTCTGTTTTTATTGTGTTTTTCTTAGCTCTTTGCAGATAGGGTTTACAGTTCAGGCAGCACCCGAGGAGCAAGAAAATTGACGTTCCAGGCAAAAGCCCTTCATCAGGAAATTCCAGATTCCTGATGAAGGGCTTTTGTCCGAAACATCGATTCTCCTGCTCCTCGGATGCTGCTTGACCTGCTGTGCTTTTCCAGCACCATACTCTTGACTCTAATCTCCAGCATCTGCAGTCCTCACTTTTGTCTACAGGATGAGTGCTCACCTCTTTCCACTAGTCTTAAAGTTAAGATTCGTTAAATTAAACTGAATAAGGCAGTGGAACTCAAGCCATGTGTTATACTACCACATAGTATGTGGGAATTGTTAGATATTTCTGGCAGTCTGGGTGGCCATATCTGTCGGGAGAGCTACTAGGTCAAACAGCTTGAGCATCAAATCTTGGAAATCTTGGAATTTGAGTGTCAGCTGGAGATACAGAAGTACATCTGTGAGGCTGAAGCCTTTGTGAATAATACAAGGTTTCTCAGGTCGTAACCCCATAGACTGAGGGGTTGCAGGCTGAACTGAAATGAGTGACCATCAGGCAGAAGAAAGGAAAGAGGCAGACAGACAGGGAAGTCCCAGATGGCAGGAGGTTTTAACAGGATTTGAGGAGAAATGTTTTCACCCAGAGTGTGATGGGAATCTGGAACGCATTGCCTGAGGCCTCTGCTGTGCTTTATGACTCAGAGAGAAGACACTGTTATTGGGGTGCTTTTCCTGCCATTGGATTTACAGATTTTTGCTGTGACACTACTTGTGATATTTCAAGGGATTTATGGTGCCGGTTATACATTATCCATTATACAACAAAAGGGCCAACCAATTTGAGAATCTCTAAGGCACAAGCAGAGGTCAAGTGCAAGCAGTGTAAGGAATATGAGACAACCAAAAATACATGATAGCTGCCTTAACAAACATCAAATATCCCAGCTGTGACTATGTAGAAATTTAGTCATCTGAGGACCCATAACTCTAGAATGGAAGATGTAGTCTTCATTCTCAAGGGACTACCTTAGAAGAAGAATAGTGATATCAATCCAACAAAACTTGCCTTCCCTTTCAGCTAATACAATTGTTGGTATCGTCTCATTATGAAAGCCTGTTTGAATACCAATGATTAATCCACTTAGCTCAGCATTTAATGAAGGAGCAGTACTCTAAAAGCTAGTGCTTCCAAACAGCCCTGTTGGACTATAACCCGGTGTTGTGTGATTTTTAACTTTGAGGATTTTAGGAGTTCACATTTAAATCACCATCTTTTTTTCCTCCCTGCCTCTTTAATTCATCCTGTGATTAATTTTCATATATTCCATTCTATTATGATTGTGTCAAGCAATGGAAAGAAATCTTTGCTCTTGCCAATTCAGAAATCCTCTGCCATAGTTACCTTTTATGTTTCTTAAATCCTATTAAAATAGTTCAATTTCTCAAGCCTTATTTCATAACTGTGACCCACTATCCTTTCTTGCTGGCATTTTTCACATTGCTGATCTAAACTCTTAGGACAGCACAGTGGCTCAGTGGTTAGCACTACTACCTCACAGTGCCAGGGACCCAGGTTCGATTCCAGCCTCAGGTAACTGTCTGTGGGGAGTTTGCCCATTCTCCTTGTGTCCTTGGGTTTGCTCCGATTTCCTCCCACAATCCAAAAATGTGCAGGTTAGGTGAAGTGGCCATGCTAAAGGGCCCATAGTGTTCAGGGATGTGTTGGTTAGGTGCATAAATCAGAGGTAAATAGAGGGTAGGGGAATGTGTCTGGGTGGGTTACTCTTCAGAGGGTCAGTGTGGACTTGTTGGGCCGAAGGACCTGTTTCCACACTGTAGGGATGCTAATTCTAAAATCTAAATCAATTTTTCTCACATTTAAGCTGAGCTAAGTCCCCATTTACCTCACTGACTTTTTTTTTCCACACAGTCAAATGCTTTCATCTTTAATTTGTTTTTTTCCTGACAAACAAGGACAATGGAAATCTGAAATAAAAACAAACAAATAAAGAAAAAAAAATACAGCACAGGAACAGGCCCTTTGGTCCACCAAGACAGTGCCAACATATAATGCCTTTCTAGACAAAAACATTTTGTCTCTACACGGTCCATAGCCCTCTATTCCCTTCCATATTCATGCATCTGTCAAGAAGCTTCTTAAATGTTGCTGTTGTATCAATCTCCACCATCACCTCTGGTAGTGCATTCCAGGCACTCAGCATCCTCTGCAGAAAAAAAGCATGCCTCTCATGTCTCCTTTAAACTTACTCTCTTTTACCTTGAACCTATGCACATAGTAATTGATATTTCTGTCCTGAGAAAAAGACTCCATCTATCCACTCTGTCCATACCTCTCACAATTTTGTAAACTTTCATCAGGTCACCCCTCATCCTTCAACCTTCAAATGAAAACAACCCAAAATTGTCAAATCTCTCCTCATAGTTAATATCCTCCAAACCAGGCAAGATCCTGTAAACCTTTTGTGTATCGTCTCCAAAGCCTTTTTTTAAGATTACTTACAGCGTGGAAACAGGTCCTTCGGCCCAACAAGTCCACACCGACCCGCCGAAGCACAACCCACTCCCCTACGTTTACCCCTTCACTAACACTACAGGCAATTTAGTATGCACTACGGACAATTTAGCAGGCAATTTAGCATGGCCAATTCACCTAATCTGCACATTTTTGGACTGTAGGAGGAAACTGGAGCATCCGGAGGAAACCCATGCAGACATGGGAGAATGTGCAAACTCCACACAGTCAGTCACCTGAGGCGGGAATTGAACCCAGGGTCTGGCGCTGTGAGGCAGCAGCACTAACCACTGTGCCACCATGCCGCCTTCTGGTAGTGTGGCAACCAGAACTGTGCATAATATTCCAAATGTGGTCTAACTGAAGTTCTATGATTTGTCAATTTTCATACTGTACGCCCTGACCAATGAAGCATACAAATGCCTTCTTGAGCATTTTATTCACTTCTGTTGCCACTTTCAGTTACCTGTGGATCTGTACACCTAGATCCCTCTGTATGTTAATGTTACAAAGGGTTCGGACATTTACTGTATACTTCCCTCCTGCATTCGACCTCTCAAAACACATCACCTTGCATTTGTCCAGATTTTTCATCTGACATTTTTCTGCCCGAGTCTCCAGCCTAATGACATCCTGCTGTATCCTCTGGCAATTCTCCTCACTATCTGCAATTTCCTCAATCTTTGCATCATCTACAAACTTACTAATCAGACCACCTACACTCTCCTCCAAGTCATTTATACATATATTACAAACAACGGGGGTCCAAGCACTGATCCCTCTGGCACACCACTGGTCACTGATCTCCAGAGAGAACAATACCCTTCCACTGCTACTCTGTCTTATTTAACTAAGTCAGTTCTGTATCCATCTTTCCAGCTCATCACAGATCCCATGTGACTTCACCTTCTGTATCATCCTGTTGTAAGGGACCTTGTCAAAGGCCTTGCTAAAGTCCATACAGACAAAATCTAATGTGTTAACCTCATCAATCATCTTTGTCACTTCCTCAACAAAGCTGAATAAAGTTTGAGAGACCACAACCTTCCCCGCACAAAGCCTTTTGCGAACAATTCCATATTTTTCTGAAATTGAGTAAATCCTATCCCTAAGAATCTTATGGAACAATTTCCCTATCACTCACATGAGGTTCATCAGCATGTAGTTTCCTGGATTATCCCTGATGCTCTTCTTAAACAAGGAATGACATTAGCTGTTCTCCAGTTCTCTGGAACCTCTCCTGTGACTTAAGATGCAAAATTTTCCAAAGCCCCAGTAATTTTCTCACCAGCCTACAGTAAATACTAGGCTGCATGCCTATCAGAACAGATACATTTGCTACAATCCTGATAGAGGATCCACACTTGAAACATTCACTTATTTGATATCCTACGGATATTGATTGTCCTATTCAGTGTTTCCAAATTATTGAGTTGTTTTATTTCTCTTTTTCTATTCTTATACTTAATTGCAGCGAAGATCTACTCATAAGTGCACAAAAGGAATTGTGACACAAGATCAGTCATGATCAAACTGAATTGCAAAAGAGAGGGGTTCAGTTGCCTCTCATTATACCATGGCCAATGTTCACCATCTGTTCCTCTATTGCATGAAATTGCTGTATTCCATAATCAATAAATATATCAAATAGTGCTTCCTTCTTGGCTGATATATAGTAACCTACAAGAAATCTAAGTATATATAATATCAAGATTCCATCTACTTTTCATTTTGTTTATTCATTAAAACAATGACCGGATGGAAAATGTGAACATGTAGGTGTGTGGTATTATGAAACAGGCCAGATCCCCCTCAAAATATTTCAAGAAAGTAGCCCAGACCCTAACTTTGATCGTTGTTTCAAGCATATGTGATGCACATAATCCAGGAGGGATGCAATTGGTCAAACCACGTAGTTTTAAACAAAACAGAATTTATTTACAAGATTACCGAATGAAACAAACAAAATAGAACATCATACTGAATAACTTAACTGATCCGAAAACCCAAAAGATTATTCCAACTTAATGGTGCTGTTCCAAATACTTGCAACAATCCCCGCAAACACCCCTTGGCACAGAAAGTAAAATCAAATCCAGGGTCTTACAGAAGAGAGAGAGGAGGGTCAGCCTGGACCTGCTTTTTGGGTCCAGCAGCTTTTCCAACAGCTTGACTGCTTTCAAACTGCAAAAAAGCAAATCAAATCAGAGTGAAAGCTGGGAGAACTGGCCACACCCCTTTCATCCTACAAGTTTTTTTTCAAAAACTTGAAAGCCTTTTGCCTGATGCATATCTGTTAACTACAATCAAATTGGCCCTTAAACCCATTCAAGCCCAGACTTTTTTAGAATTTTTTTTTCCAACCTCATAGGAGTTCCCTGATGAGACCAGATTAAGAGGCCCAATCACAGAGCCCTGGCTCATATAAAAGGGGGTATGTCAGGGATGTTGAGCCCTTGAATACCTGACTCAGTGAGAGAAGTGCTACTGTCAAAGACCGCATTTGTGAATATAAGGTGATTGGTGATGGGATGCTGACCTCTGTAGAGTAATCTTAATAAGCATACTGTTACAATCTGGGTGGGAATGGTAACATTTTAAAATAAAATCTGAATACTTGATTTTAGCTAATAGAACTTCACTACAAGATCTCACTCTTTTTTCTAAAACAGAAGAAACTTTTGTATCTATAAAAGAATTATACAAAACAAGTACTATTAATTTAGCAACATGGTATTTTAATCTATAAACGTATATCTATACTTAATACTACAGCAACTAGAAGCATGCCAATATCCATTTAGCTGGGATCTATACACAATTTCAGGTCCTAAGCTAAAATTTCCAACATCAATGTTCTTGATTGGATCGATCATGTGGTTCACCTAGAGGTGCCAAAGGCATTACCAAACTTAGAGATAAAGACAATCTGAAATCTAATTTCAACTTGCAAGCTGGATCCTAACATATGGAGGAAAAATTACATTGGAAGACATAAACAGAGAAGTCTGTCATGAGGTAATTTGACCTTTGGTGGAAACACAATTAAGCACAAGTGAACACAGCATAAAACCAATCTTTCTTTCATCCTAGCAACACCAACTTTATATGCATTTGCAATCAATTATACAAATTAACTCAGTTCATAACTTGATACATAAGGCATCAACCTCAACTGTAAACCTGCCTTCTTTGTTTTTGTTTTCTTTTTGCAAAATCTTTTAATTACCTTTGCAAGAATAATCTTATCAGAACTAAACATTATCTCAAAAATATTAATATGAAACATTAACTAGATAGTCACAATAATATAGTGGTAAAAAGTGAGGTCTGCAGATGCTGGAGATCACAGTTGAAAATATGTTGCTGGTTAAAGCACAGCAGGTTAGGCAGCATCCAAGGAACAGGAAATTCGACGTTTCGGGTCAGAGCCCTTCATCAGGAATGAGGAGAGTGTGCCAGGCAGGCTAAGATAAAAGGTAGGGAGGCGGGACTTGGGGGAGGGGCGATGGGGATGTGATAGGTGGAAGCAGCTTCCACCTATCACATCCCCATCGCCCCTCCCCCAAGTCCCTCCTCCCTACCTTTTATTTTAGCCTGCCTGGCACACTCTCCTCATTCCTGATGAAGGGCTCTGGCCCGAAACGTCGAATTTCCTGTTCCTTGGATGCTGCCTAACCTGCTGTGCTTTAACCAGCAACACATTTTCAACAATAATATAGTGAGTCATTTGTAATTTCAAACAATTCTGAAAGCAGCATTTTACAAATATTATGATAATCACTACTCTCCAAAGGACCTTGGTCGTATACTGCAGTCAGTTAATAGAATCCATGTGCTTTTGATACTGAATCTTTACTTTCAACAGTGTCCTGGTCAAAAATCAGGAAAATGTGGAAATTTAAGTGTTTGTTTTGTCAGTCGTCTACATTAATTATATTGATAATGGTGAATGGAAACAAAATTAGCTTCCAACTAACAGGTTAAATACTTAAGCAAAATGAAAAATAAGTTATATTTCTAAACACTGTCAGTTTTCCAACTTTCCACCAAAATCTAAACAAAATCATAAAGACTTTGTTGCATGCTTGAGATTTTTTATTTCAAATTTTCCATTTTATGTCCCGAGAAAGCGAAGGACTGATGGCAGTTCTCAAAGAAATTCACCTATAAATAAACATTGGCCAGAGGCAACAGAAGTCATTCTTTCCCTGCTGTTCTCTGTATTCTATGGATGCCTTGTTCTCACTCCATTTTGTTTTCAAGAAAAGGAAGAAAATGGCAGGTTATAAATACATAGCCGAAATTTAAAGTTTGAAAATATCTTAAGAATTAAAATAACATACCCACTATATTGTGTTTCAACTCGCTGCCTCACCAATATATTTCAATTCAATCATTACTGTAATCAGTAACTTTCCCCTTAGCATCATTTCTATTTGAAACAGCAAGAGAAAGTTTTTTTTTTACTTGTCTATAGTCCGTCCTCCCCACCCAACACAAACAGAAGAGAAAGGAGAAAGGAGAAAGGAGTTACTGCTTAACACTGTGTACCAATATCAGGTACGCATTTTGGTTTTAAGAAATCAATTAGATTTCAGAAGAGCTATTAATACGGAATCTTTTTAATTATAAATGAAACACTGTTAGATTAAACGTTGAATAGAAATATAAATAAACAATTGTGGTTATCACTGTGAGGAAATCTCACATTGAAGGAATTACTTTCACAATAGAGTATTCACATTCAACTTTCTTTTGGAATTTTTAACCAAACACTGGAATATTCTGGAAAGAAAAAATAAAATGTAGCTAATAACAATACTATTATATATCTACATTACATGAAAGTTATTTAAAACAGCAAGAACAATTTAATACTTTTCTGGAGGGAGGGGAAGAGAAATCAGATCAATTTTAATTCAAAATTCATCTTTACTTGTCAGGTCAGTAAGTCACTTGCTGGGAGCAACAGAGCAAAATCATCAGACCTTAAAGTAATCAACATTTCTCAAACAGCACAGCAATCTGTTTGACAAATTCAAAGATTTTGTGGTGACACAAAGGCCTATAACTCTCTGCTTTACTTATACCAATACTATTCAAACAATTTTTGAAAAAATTAAAAATATTTTACCAAAGTAATAGAATGAACTAGTAGAATTCTCAGTTCAGAGTTGAATGGAATGAAGGTTTCTTTTCTGAACGCCTGCACAATAATTCAATCAAGGAATCATGGATTTTACTGCACAAAAGGCAATTATTTGGCCCAATTTGTCTGAAACAGTTATCCAACTTACTTCTGTCTTCCAGCTGTTAGCAAAATACACTTTTGTCAACTCCTCATAATCATTCTACCAATTGCGAATGCTGATTGCTCCTGTCTCGTTCACTGGGGGAAATAAACTCCTCATAATTTTCTTCACCAATAATTTAAGAAAAAAGGACTCAAAATAACAATGCCATGGAATATTACACTGGTGATGTTTTAATTTAATCTCGAGTGATTAAATGCTTATGTTAAAATATGTTTTTGCACAGAGACATGTAAGTTACATTCCTGCAAAGTTCCTCAGGATGCCTTTATATGACAGAGATGCTGGTTGAATGAAAACCACTGTGTATTTTCTAGAAACTTGTTCAAAATGGAAGATTTGTATTTTTTGTTTTTCTTTGGATCTTTATGTGCTTTCCACCACCTTGAGTTAAAGACAGTGAGCCAGCATCAATGCCACAAGTTTATGTGCAAGGCAGCAGCTTAGAAATAACAGATCTTGGATTTTCTCTCCAAACAAATGATTGATCATCTAGCATCTGCTTTGAAATTCTCATAGTAGAATGACCATCATTGAGAATAATATTAATTCTGCAACATTGCCATACTATTCTGGCACTCCACCGTGTTATCAAATGGAGCATTAAGTGCCCTCATGGATTATGATTTCAAAATGGATTATGCAATGTAACAATTAAGCAATAAATAGATACAACCCTGACTACAGAAGTGTGTTAATTATTTGTCTTGTGTCTTCAACCTTGTTGGATACAACCAGGGAATGCACTCTTTCCATCTCAGTTGCCACATCCTTCATGGACCAAGTGTGATCAGCCACACTTCAGGTTTGCAGTTGTCTTCAGGGCTCCACAAGAAGTTACAATATGTTACCCAATCTGTTCAAGTGAAATGTCACAAAATGGGAGGTGTTTTATCTGAGATCATTGTTCTAAGATCTAGGGACTAAAGGAATCCTTCTTTTTGAAGTTTTGATTCTAGATGAATATTTATAAAATTGATTCCTTCTTTCCAATATCACTGGATGTGGTGATTTTTTTTCAGTATTTTCTGTTATTACAGTAAATTTCCAATAAGTGCATTATAGTATATGTACTTAATTTGATTGCACTCTCTGCTAATAAGAACATGAATGTCAATATTTTTATGACTTAAAAACTTCAAAGTAGTTGAGATTTGGCTATTCTTATAATAACTGAATATAACAGTGGAATCAAATTTGAACCTAGTAATCTGTGATAATCATAGGAATTAATGGAGGAGACATACATACTAATGAAGGATAGATATGTAGAACTGTAAGGCAGTTCAGTTATTTGAGCTCAAACCAATGACAAATATGAAAAACAAATATGAATGCAGTTGGCCCACATTAATGAGGGTGCAGAAACATCTATTCCATTAATTGCATAACTGTTTGTTGACATCACTGTTTCTTTTCTGACTTCTTTTATACAAACTCACCTGTAAAATACATAGGATCAGTAAATTGAATAAGTTCTATTTATTAGATGAGTAGCACAGTGTTATATATTTCAGGTGGATGGCTAGTCTTCAAGGATACACATCAGTGACAAACAGCATATAAACAGAGACAGCAAAGAGAGACCTATGAGCTGTTGCACTGTGGATACAACTAGAGCAAATAATTTAAGACATGCACTTTTTTGGGAGCAAGAGTGTGAAGTGCTGAGTATGAAGAAAATTTCAGCAGTGACATCACAGCAAATTCATAAGCTAAACATCTCGAGTATCTGCCTGTTTGAAAGAGTTTGATTCACTGGAAGTTTTATTTTCTACATTCTCATCACCCATTTTAAATAAATAGTCTGAAAGTAAATAATCAGTAAACTTCAGACATGGCAAGATAACCCAGCCATATAGAACATTCATTTTGGGAGAATTCATGCAGCCTAGATACATGCAGAAAGTGTCTCAAGCTGCAGAAACATAAGTGAAATAAGAGTCACTGTGATGCATCCACAAAGCTGAGAAATGCATAGAGTACATGCATAATAAAGTGGTCACATGACAAATGTAGAGCATGTAAGCGGAGAGGGAATTGGTGGCAGCTGAGCTCTCAAGGAAGATGAGGCAGGTAGCAAAGGAGATCCTCCCACGTCTCTTTCACTCAATAAACAGGTTTATATTTTAGTTACTGGTGAGGGCAATGTTTTGTCAGAGTAATGCAGTAAGAGCCAAGTTTATAGCTTCACAAGTCACTCCATTGTGAAGGTGGATAGAAGAAGGATGGAATGGCTACAGTGGTAACTGACTTGATAAAGAGGGAATAGATTGGATGTAGACATGACTCCAGGATGGTATAATGCCTCCGTGGTGCCAAGGTTATGGATATCACAAAACAACTGCCGGACGTTCTTTTGGGGAGAGGGTGAAGAGGCAGAGATTGTGGTCCATTTGGCATTAATGATATAGGTAGAAATACAGATTAAGTCCTGAGAATCAAATTTAAGGGACCAAACAAAAGAATAAACAGCAGAACCTCTCAGGCAGAAATCTCAGTTTTTCACTAAGGTAAGATTTGGATTGGAAGCAGCTACTTGCAGATAAAACTATCAATTCACAGGAAGCATTTAAGGATACAATAGCATGAATCAAAGCATCCCAGCATGGAAGGCAGCTATTTGGCCTAGAGTCCACACTGACCCTCCAAAGAGCAACCCACCCAGCCCAACTGCCCTATCATACCACTGTAACCCATAGTCAACCCACATAGCCTACATGTTCCTGAACACTATGGGCAATTCAGCACGGCCTATCCACCCTAACCTGCACATCTTTGGACTGTGGGAGGAAACCGAAGCACCTGGAGGAAACCAACTCAGTCACGAACATAATGTACAAACTCCACAAAGAAAGTCACCCAAGAGTGGAATCAAGCCTGGTCTGAACAACTGAGCCCGTACTGCCCATTCTGCACAGGAAATCCCACAAAGGATAGAACAAAGACCATAGAGTCTGAATGTCAAGGAGCATCAAAACAAAAAGCGACACTTTTGGCAGATACTGAGGACTCAATACAGCAAAGTCCCTAAAGGATAATTTAAAAAATGAAAATAGGAGCTTAGAAAGGAAATTAAGAAGCTCAGAGAATGCATGAGAGAACATTGGTGAATCAAACAAAGGTAAAACTTAAATGGTTTTTAAAGATGTGAAGAGCAAGAGAATTAATGAAGAGTAGGAACTATAGAGGTGATCTGCATGTGAATCATGAAGACATATGCATAGTCCTCAATGAATACTTCGCATCAGTATTTACAATGAAAACAAATGATTCAGATATACTATATAAGGTAGAGGATTGTGAAATATTGGAAGAAACTAACAGAGAGAGGAAGTGCTAGTGGATATAACAGCCTTAGGAGTAAATAAGTATGCAGCGATAAGTAATATGAGTGCAGGGTATATGAGTGGATACATATTGCAGAAAGTAAGGGACCCTGGCAGTAGCATTAAGATTTTTTCAGGCCATAGGTAAGGAGTCAAAGAACTGGTAATGTTGCCCTATTATTATGAAAGGGAGGAAGGGATCGACCAGGACATTACAGGCCAGTCAGTGTAACCTCAGTGACGGGAAAGTTATAAGAAAGAATTATGACAGACACAATGTATCTGCACTTGGGGGAGACACATTAATCAGTTCTAGTTAGCATGGATTTGTTCAAGGAAAGTTATGTTTGACAAATCTAACTGAAACGTTTGAGGAAGTAATCAGGACTATTGATTAGAGTAATGCATTTGATGTGGTCAACTAGCTAAGAACTCATGAGATACAAGGCAAAATGGCATGTTGGATTCAAAATTGGCTGAGGGGCAGGAAACAGAGGGTAACAGTACTGGCACATTTCTGTGACTGGAGGTCTGCTTCCAGTGAGTTCTGAAGACTTTGCGACAAAGCCCTTTCTATTTGTGATGTACATTTAAACTGAAATGTAACAGACTGGGCCAATAGAAAGGCTTTTCTTCATTTTTTAGAGAGGGATAAATAACAGGGGGCATAAATTTAAATAAGATAAGGATGGCTAATAGGAGAGTTGAGTTTTTTTTCCACCTAGAGGGTGGTGAAAGTCTGAAACGTATTGCGTGGAAGGGTGGGGAATCCACAATTCTTACTACATTTAGATATTTACTCATATGGCTATAACCTAGGACTTTGTGCCAAAAGCTGAAATATGAGATTTGTGTAATCAGATCATTGTTGATCAGTAAGGATACCATGGGCTGAATGGCCTCCTTCTGTGTTGCAAACGTCTGTCTATAAGACCCTGAAATCTGTTTCTTTCTATGGCAGAGATTTCCACAGGTTCATCACCCTCCGAGTGAAGACATTTCTCCTCAACTCTGATCTAAATGGCATCTCATTTATCCTGAGACCACGATCCCTTGTTCTAGGCACCTCCCAGACAGCAGAAACTTAATCCCTGCATCCAGTTTGTCCAGTCATGTCAATATTTTATACATTTCCAAGACATCTCTTCTGATCCTTCTAAACTCTAGTGAGGCACTCTGGGCGGCACGGTGGCACAGTGGTTAGCACTGCTGCCTCACAACACCAGGGACCCGGGTTCAATTCCTGCCTCAGGCAATTGTCTGCGCAGAGTTTACACATTCTCCCTAAGTCTGTGTGGGTTTCCTCCCACAGTCCAAAAATGTGCAGGTTAGGTGAATTGGCCATGCTAATTTGCTTGTAGTGTTAGGTGCATTAGTCAGAGGGAAATGGGTCTGGGTGGGTTGCTCTTTGGAGGGTCAGTGTGGATTTGTTGGGCCGAAGGGCCTGTTTCCACACTGTAAGTAATCTAATCTATTTGACCCTATTCTTCCTTATCCAACATTCCAGCCTTTTCAGCAATCAGTCTGGTCTCCCTCCACCTTTAAATTTCTCTTTTTGTCATATTACACTTCATTTTGTAAAAGGCCATATTTGATACAAGCCTGTTTCCTGTGCCTCCCACATTTGCTTTTTACTTTTCTATCTTTACTTTCTATCTTTCCTTTCTATCTTTCCTTTCTATCTTTCCTTTCTATCTCTGTTTCCTTCTTATGCACCTCCTCACTCAGGTTCTCATTCCCTGCCATTCTAGTTTAAACACACCCCACCATATGAATGAATGTCCCAATGAGGATATTGCTTCTGGTCCTCTGGGGTGCAACCTGTCTAACACGTACAGATCCAGTCTTGGCTCCAAAGCCTCCCAAGTCTAAATTCGTCCCTCCTATGTTGTCTCTCTCAGTATGCATTCATCCCAGTCTCCTCTTATCCTATGCCTATTCTTGCCAATTCCAAACACTGAGACTAACTGGAGATTACTACTTTTGAGGTCCTGCTTTTTAATAAATTTCATAGCTTTATATGTTTTACTTGCAGGATCTCATCCTCTTTTTACTTATGTCATTAGTATTGACAATGAACCATGACCTCTGGCTGTTCAGCCTCCCACTTCAAGAAATTCTGCAACCTCTATGTCAGCTCCTTGAGCCTGGCTTCCAGAATATGGCTTCCCTTCAGAAATCATATGAAGAGCTGATGAGGAGCTTATGCTCAAAATGTCGACTCCCCTGCTCCTCAGATGCTGCCTGACCAGCTCTCCAACTCTGATACAGGAATATTCCATTCGAAAGACCTGCATAGCCATGGCTTAGCCTGAAAGTAGACCCCAAGTATTTACGTCCTCTAAGTTAAATAATATTTATATACACCAGGACTCTTACCTTATTCCTGATAATTAAACTACCTAATCAAAACTAGAGAACAACTGCAGGTCTGAACAACCAATCAACTCACACTTTCCTATGATCTCATTCTGATACATTTTTGAATACAACATGTTCAGAGATGTTGTTACATATCTTTCAAGCAGTTAGGATCTGAACCCAGGTCTCCTGGTTCAGAGCTGAAAATGTGTTGCTGGAAAAGCGCAGCAGGTCAGGCAGTATCCAAGGAACAGGAAATTCGACGTTTCGGGCATAAGCCCTTCTTATGCCCGAAACATCGAATTTCCTGTTCCTTGGATGCTGCCTGACCTGCTGTGCTTTTCCAGCAACACATTTTCAGCTCTGATCTCCAGCATCTGCAGACCTCACTTTTTCCTCTCCTGGTTCAGAGGCATGGACATTACCACTGCACCTCAAGAGCCCCCTTACAATTTCACTATTGAATTTGCTTTTAAACGTAATCTAGCTGCTGAGTAGTGTCTGACTCTGTTCCTCTCCTTGGTGTCCAAGGGCGCTTGTAGTGAAGTGGTAGTATCCATGCCTCTGAGCCAGGAGACCGAGTTTAAGTCTCATTTGCTCTGGAGGTGTGCCAAAACACGTCTGAACAGTTTGATCAGAAAATATCTGCACCCACATTAATTCTGTTCAGCTGTTCCTCTTACTGATTACAGGTACTTTATCCCCATCTGCAGGTGCAATTACATTACCACTACACCAAGTGATAATGCAAGATTGTAACACAATTAATTAAAAAGCTCATGCACTGCTGACAACTTCAGTCTTATTTTTAGTTGTGTAAATTGTTTTTTTTAAATCACGCACAGTGTAATGACTAAAACTTATGGAGTGTAGCATCGATCTAGCCCTACTACTCCACAGATCACAACACAAAACAAAAATGCTTCTTCGAGTTACCAGATGGCCAATTGAATTCCTCATCCATGTCAGGTTTTAAACAAAAAGTTCAACCGGGATTCTTTATGAACTTGTAATGTTATTGAATCAGTTTTGATAAAACTGGAAAAATTGGTTATCAAATGGTCAGTAATATAGAAAGACTTTAGATCAGAGTAGTGCTGGAAAAACACAGCAGGTCAGGTAGCATCCGATGAGCAGGAAAATCGATGTTTTGGGGAAAAACCCTTCATCAGGAAAGGCTTTCTGAAATACAGTTTGTGATTGTTATTCATTAAGGCAAAAGGTCAAAGCATAGGGTGTTTTGGAATCCATTGCTCTGATATTCTGGTATGTGTTCAAAACACTGATAACATATAGCTTTCTCTGTAAATACAGTTTGTTCAGGAAATATAATTGCAATGTTCTTTCAGCCACATTTTCAAAAGAACATATAGACTTCATCTTGATACTTACCTAACTGAGAGAGACCAGCTGGGCAGCTTGTTATCATCAGGTTTCCCTTCAACTGAATCAGAAAAACCAGGAACCTTATCCAAGCCAGTCATTTCAGGCAGTCCCTAGGTTGCAAATCAGTTCCATTCTGAAATCTACTTGTTCATAAATCAGAACACAATGCAGAACAATGGAAAACAGCCATTTGTAAGTACAGGAAAAGTTCATATGTTGGATCTTTAAAATTACACCCTTGTATGGGAATGTGTTCATATAAGCCTTCAGAAGTTGAATGTCTTTAAATCAGGGATTCCCATATGCAAAATCAAGCCCAGAAGGATCTACAGCAAAGCAAGTGATTATCATCATTCACAGGACTCTGATGAAAAAAAAACACACACACACACACACACACACACTCTCTCTCTCTCTCTCTCCCTCACAGACACATATAAATCTACAGGATGATTTTTCATTTGCAGATACATTTTGTTTTATTCAAAAATCATACAATTTGTAGATAGTCAGTCAAAGTGACATTTTATAAATTCCGACTTTGAAAACAAAACCAGTCTGACTCCAGGTTAAGACACAGACAGATTCTAAACAAAGCCTCACATCTAAAATACATTGTCTGACCTGAGGTGTTACCTCTTCTATTCTGATATTTTGGGACAATGACTTGAAAGAAATTATGGGATTTGCATATTATTCAATCAAAACCTGCACCACCATTCTAACTGATTAAAGATTTAACAGCCATTTTAGGTCTGTTCAATACATTTGTATCAGTTGTATGACCCTTTAATTTTTTACTTATAAATTCTGTGTCAGATGTCTCCTCTCTCATTAGCACCTGAACAAGGTGAGAGGCTCCAAAAGGTTGTGTTTCCACATAAACCCATTGGACTATAACCTGGCGTTGTGTGATTTTTGACCTTGTCCAACCCAGTCCAACATTGGCACCTCCACATCATGTAAAACATAATCTCTGATCTCCATAGTGAACTTTCATTGACCTCTTTTAAAGAAATCACTGCAGCTATATCCACAAAACATGAATAAAGCCATTTTCTACAAATCTTCATAACTTAAGTTCTCTGGTCATATCAAATATAAAGTGCCTTTGTAACAACAGCACTCGAACAGCCAACCTTTTGCATTGTACAGTTTCAACTAGAACGCACACATCCGATGAAGACAGTAGCAGCTCTGTCAACTTATTATAGCTGTTAAAACGTCAATGACTGCTTTCTACCAATCTATTCTCAAATTTATTATTTCCACTTGATTTGTAAAATTGTCGTAACCTTTTTATGCTTATGGCTAGCAAATCTAATGACAAAATCATTCTTATCAATTATTTTGTTTCCTGTTTTCATTGAGCTACCTTGTGATCAACTCAATGACTTTGCTCTACTGAATAACTGACCTTTGAAACCAAGGTTGAATTTGTCCCATGCCCATTTCTCAGCTATTTTGAAACTAACCTAAAATACTGTCGTGTGTGTCATAGAAATACTGACTAAATAATAACAAAGTAAGAAAAATCATACACATTTAATGAAGTGAAAAGAAAACCTAATCAGATTACCAGCTTTCACCTTATTAGAATCTGATTATTTTTTAAAACTTGGATCCAGAAATATATGCCATCATGTAATATTAATTCCAAACTATTTTCTATCACAACAGAGGATATTTCACCACTTGAAGACAAATTCTATTTGTGGGATGAGAATGATTACAATGACAGAACATAGATGTGTTTAAGGCTTCTGATGCAGAAGAATATACAAGTGAGGAAGGTAGCTAAATGTTGTCTCTTGAACAAAAGGCTGTGTGTAAGTTATTCAAAAGATTATCTGAGGATTTAAGAGATGAAATACCAAAAATAATTTACATCATTAAATGATATATAGTGTTAGCTGTATACTTATACATTAACACTTCAGAACTAAGTTCATTTAATCAATTTAAACAAGTTTTTGGTACATTTCATTGGCAACTAAATCAGCATTGTGATCAACACCATGAGAAATTTCATAGCCTTCTCATCATGCATTGCCATGCACAAATTTACTATTTTTTTGGAAGTAAAGGGACTTCAGGCCAACATAAAATACATTTAGATTTGATTCAATATGTTCAATGTGTTCACCACACCACGATTTTCAAAATAAAGAAATTATTCTCTCCAAGAGCTGATATACTATATATAGTGACAGCATACTGGAGAATCTGTCACATCCTGAATAAAAGTAATAGAAAGCAAAATGTTAATATTGTTCACTTCTGTAAATTCGATAATAAAGTAAGTAAGAGATCTGGGACTGAACAAATACACAAATTACAGTTATGAAAAAGCAACTAGAATGATTTGAGGCACAAATACTGTGGTACCCACATGGAGTTTTATATCCTGCAAAGGCTACTATTAGTTGTGATCACAACCTGAATACAATAGCACATAATTTGTGATGCAGTTTAAATAGATTCAATAGTTGCTATGCAACAATTGTTACAGATGAAAGGTTTGGATCCAGGTCATCTGCATTTAGGAGATTGAAGCTATTATGAATGTTAACAAATATAAAAAGAGAAAAATAAAAGCATATTCAGAAAAGCAAGTGAGTTAATGTTGCTTGAATTCTAAAGTATACATGCTTGCGATATGAAATGAGATCCAGAAACGATTAAACAGTAGGGCAGACAGATTCCCAATAATTGACCACTTTTACAGTCTACTGCTGTTTCTACAAAAGGGGAAATACAGTCATATGTGGAACTACTTTTCAGGTGATGACCATTTCATTCTGCAATCATCTTCACACAGCAATACAAACAAATTAAACAAATAAAAATGTTTTGTCCAAAAACATGTTTCATTTCCCCATCTGTTCCCAGCTTCACTAAGTAGATTACTGTTCAGATTCTCCCTGCCTACCCCTGCTATAGACTGGAAAATATTCTGTTTTCCTCATTTTCCAAGGCATATTTTGGAGTACCTTTTCTATTTCCATGAAAATCTGCAAACTTAGAATTACCTATTTCAATTAGGTCTCAATTATGAAGAACATAACTTTCAGAAGCTTTGACTTATAAACCTTATACTTGCAAAGAGCAAATAAATTCAGCTCTTTTCTCTCTTAGTTAATGTGAAAGACATTTATCTTCCAATCTCAAGAATGTCAAACCTTCATTTTCACATTTCTTGTTGCTTGTTCAAAATATTAGGCGTGGTGGTTGATTTATTGAACATATTGCCATCCTTTTAAACAACAAATTTCATATGTTATACTTGTGTTATACTTGTGTTATTAATATTTTACCAGAATGAACTATTTTCTAATGCAAGGACCGGAAAATAGTTAACGTTGTTATTTTGTTTAAGGAAGGCAGTAAGATTAACCCGGGAAATTACAGGCCAGTGAGCCTTACATCAATGGTAAGGAAATTATTGGAGAAGATTCTTAGGGATAGGATTTACCCACATTAGGAAAAATAATGAACTTATTAGCAATAGGCAGTCTGGCTTTATACAGGGAAAGTCGTGTCTCACAAAATTGACTTTTTTTAATGAAAGGACAAAGGTGACTGATGAGGGCAGGGTAGTACATGTGGTGTACATGGACTTTAGCAAGGCCTTTGACAAGGTCCCTCATGGCAGACTGAGACTAAAGGTGAAGTCATATGAGATCCTTGGTAAGCTGCTAAGGTGGATACAGAACAACCTTGGCTAAAAATGTGTTGCTGGAAAAGCGCAGCAGGTCAGGCAGCATTGAAGGAGCAGAAGAATCGACGTTTCGGGCATGAGCCCTTCTTCAGGAATCATCTTCACACGATGTTTCTTGAAGAAGGGCTCATGCCTGAAACGTCGATTCTCCTGCTCCTTGGATGCTGTCTGACCTGCTGCACTTTTCCAGCAACACATTTTCAGCTCTGATCTCCAGCATCTGCAGTCCTCACTTTCTCACAGAACAGTCTTCGTCACAGAACACAGAAAGTAGAGGTGAAAAGGTGTTTTTCTGACTGGTTTTTTTTATTAGATTAGATTTACAGTGTGGAAACAGGCCCTTCGGCCCAACAAGTCCACACCGACCCGCCGAAGCGCAACCCACCCATACCCCTACATTTACCCCTTACCTAACACTACGGGCAATTTAGCATGGCCAATTCACCTGACCCGCACATCTTTGTGACTGTGGGAGGAAACCGGAGCACCCGGAGGAAACCCACGCAGACACGGGGAGAACGTGCAAACTCCACACAGTCAGTCGCCTGAGTCGGGAATTGAACCCGGGTCTACAGGCGCTGTGAGGCAGCAGTGCTAACCACTGTGCCACCGTGCCGCCGTTATGCAGCTCAGGTCTTAAAAATTATTAAAAACACCCTAAACATGAAGAAACATGGTCTTCTAGTTTGGATTGGTCAGCTTTTTTCTGCTACTCAAAGTTTGTGAGAAGATTTGTAGCTCGGGTGCTCGTTGTTGTGGTTCTGTTCGCTGGGCATAAGCCCTTCTTCAGGAATGCCCGAAACGTCGAATCTCCTGCTCCTTGGATGCTGCCTGACCTGCTGCGCTTTTCCAGCAACACATTTTCAGCTCTGATCTCCAGCATCTGCAGACCTCACTTTGTCCTATAATAGTAGTGTTGTCCCAGTCGAATTCATGTTGCTTGTCATCTGCGTGTGTGGCTACTAAGGATAGCTGGTTGTGTCGTTTCGTGGCTAGTTGGTGTTCATGGATGCGGATCGTTAGCTGTCTTCCTGTTTGTCCTATGTAGTGTTTTGTGCAGTTCTTGTATGGGATTTTGTACACTACATTGTCTTTGTTCATGCTGGGTATCGGGTCCTTTGTTCTGGTGAGTTGTTGTCTGACAGTGGCTGTTGGTTTGTGTGCTGTTATGAGTCCTAGTAGTCGCAATAGTCTGACTGTCAGTTTAATTTTCTGCTACTTTTATCCTGAATTTGCCTGTTTTGTTTTAAGCTCCTGTCCGAAACGTCACCATAGCTCATGGCATATCAGTTGACTTGTGCAGTTTAAATAAATTCTTCTAAAAATTAGATTTACTTGGCAAGCATTAAATATGACCCAGTGTTGGCACCCATTCATCATTTTGAAACATGGATAAAATGACAGTGATAATTCAATCAATGTGACATGTCTTACTGAATAAATTAATTCAACAAGTATCCTTTTAACCACAACCAAAGTAATTTTAAAACACCATAGAGTCATAGAGATGTACAACACAGAAACAGACCCTTCAGTCCAACTCGTACATGCCAATCCAATCTAGTCTCACCTGCCAGCACCTGGCACATACCCCTCCAAACACTTCCTATTCATATACCCATCCAGATGCCTTTTAAATGTTGCAATTGTACCAGCCTTCACCACTTCATCTGGCAGCTCATTCCATACCCGTACCACCCTCTGAGTGAAAAGGTTGCCCTTTAGGTCTCTTCTATATCTTTCCCCTCTCACTCTAAATCTATGCCCTCTAGTTCTGGACTCCCCCACCCCAGGGAAAAGACTTTGTCTATTTATCATATCCATGCCCCTCATGATTTTATAAATCTCTATAAGGTTTACCCTCAGCCTCTGACGTTCCAAGGAAAACAGTCCTAGCCTATTCAACCTCTCAATAGACAATAGACAATAGGTGCAGGAGTAGGCCATTCTGCCCTTCGAGCCTGTACCACCATTCAATATGATCATGGCTGATCATCCTTAATTAGTATCCTGTTCCTGCCTTATCTCCATAACCCTTGATTCCACTATCCTTGAGAGCTCTATCCAATTCTTTCTTAAATGAATCCAGAGACTGGGCCTCCACTGCCCTCTGGGGCAGAGCATTCCACACAGCCACCACTCCCTGGGTGAAGAAGTTTCTCCTCATCTCTGTCCTAAATGGTCTACCCCATATAACTACCTCTCCTTACAACTCAACTCCTCCAATCCTGGCAACATCCTTGTAAATTGTTTCTGAACCCTTTCAAGTTTCACAACATCTTTCTGATCGGAAGAAGACCAGAATTGAATGCAATATTCCAAAAGTGGCCTAACCAATGTCCTGAATAGCCGCAACATGACCTCCCAACTCCTGTACTTAATACTCTGACCAATAAAGGAAAGCATACCAAACACCTTCTTCACTATCCTGTCACTATCCGACTCCACTTTCAAGGAGCTATGAACCTATATTTTAAGGTCCCTTTGTTCAGCATAACTCCCCACAATTTTACCATTAAGTATATAAGTCCTGCTAAGATTTGCTTTCCCAAAATGCAACACCTCGCATTTATCTAAATTAAACTCCATCTGCCACTTCTCAGCCCATTGGCCCATCTGATCAAGATCCCATTGTAATCTGAGGTAACCTTCTTCACTGTCCACTACACCTCCAATTTTGGTATCATCAACAAACTTACTAATTATACCTCCTTTGCTCACATCCAAACCATTTATATAAATGATGAAAAGTAGCGGACCCAGTACTAATCCTTGCCCACCACCAACATCAGGATCACTGGTTTATGGTTCCCTGGCTTATCCTTACCACCTTTCTTAAACAGTGGCACCATGTTAGCCAACTTCCAGGCTTCTGGCACCTCACCTGTGACTATCAATGATACAAATATCTCAGTAAGAAGCCCAGCAATCACTTCTCTAGCTTCCCACAGAGTTCTAGGGTACATCTGATCAGGTCCTGGGGATTTATCCACTTTTATACATTTCAAGACATCCAGCACTTCCTCCTCTGTAATATGGACATTTTTCAAGATGTCACCATTTATTTCCCTACATTCTATATCTTCCGTGTCCTTTTCCACATTAAATACTGATGCAAAATACTCGTTTCGTATCTGCCCCATATCCTGCGGCTCCACACAAAGGCCACATTGCTGATCTTTGAGGGGCCCTATTCTCTCCCTAGTTACCCTTAATGTATTTGTAAAAACCCTTTGGATTTTCCTTAACTCTATTTGCCAAAGCTGTCTCATGTCCCCTTTCTACCCTCCTGATTTCCCTCTTAAATATATTCCTTCTGCCTTTATACTCTTCCAAGGATTCACTCAATCTATCCTGTCTATACCTGACATATGCTTCATTCTTTTTCTTCACCAAACCCTCAATTTCTTTAGTCATCCAGCATTCCCTACACCTACCAGCCTTCCCTTTTACCCTGACAGGAATATACTTTCTCTGGACTCTTGTTATCTCATTTCTGAAGGTTTCCCATTTTCCAGCTGTCCCTTTACCTGCGAACACCTGTGCCCAATCAGCTTTTGAAAGTTCTTGCCTAATACCATCAAAATTGGCCTTCTTCCAATTTAGAACTTCAATTTTACATCTGGTCTATCCTTCACTATCACTATTTTAAAACTAATGAAATTGTGGTCACTGGCCCCAACGTGCTCCCCGACTGACACGTCAGTCACCTGCCCTGCCTTATTTCCCAAGAGTAGGTCAAGTTTTGCACCTTCTCTAGTAGGTACATCCACATACTGAATCAGAAAATTTTCTTGTACACAGTTAACAAATTAATTGTTTTCAACATCTAAGATAAAAACATTATAAACATGATCAAAAAGGTTTGACACCCAGTTTGTAACAGAGAGCTTTATTTCCACTAACCACACTTCATACTCATATAACACTGCTCATCCAATTAACTCTTAATTAACAAATAACCTGCTCCTTCAAACCCACTGGATTTCAGGAATCCCTTCAGACATTACCAGATGATAACAGCCTTCATTTTCTAAATAAATCAATGTATAATAAAAGTCAAATAAAGCAAAATAAACAAAATAACAACATATATTTCCTAATCTTTTTATTTACACATTAAAGTTCCAAGTGACCTTTTTCCAGTATCCAAAACATTCTCAGCATATTCCCTTTCTTTGTTAAACAATTAATCAGATAGCTAACTGCTGCTATCAACCCATTTCAAATTACAGGTTTTTTCAATCTCCATCATCTGTTTTAAAGCTACAATATCAAATCTCAGGGGGAGTTGATGGCCTAGTGGTATCGTTAATCCATATGACATTCTGGGGGCCCAGGTTCAAATCCTGCCATGGTAGGTGGTGGGACTCAAATTCAATAAATAACTAGAATCAGGAATCTAATGATGACCATGAGTCAATTGTCAAAAAATTGGTTCACTAACATTCTTCAGGAAAGAAAATTACTATGGTCTGATGTATATGCTATACACTCATAGAGATGTACAGCATGGAAACAGACCCTTCAGTCCAACCTGTCCACGCCGACCAGATATCTCAACCCAATCTAGTCCCACCTGCCAGCACCCGGCCCATACCCCTCCAAACCCTTCCTATTCATATACCCATCCAAATGCCCCTTAAATGTTGCAATTGTACCAAACTCCACCACTTCCTCTGGCATCTCATTCCATACACGTACCACCCTCTGCGTGAAAATGTTGCCCCTTAGGTCTCTTTTATATCTTTCCCCTCTCACCCTAAACTTATGCCCTCTAGTTCTGGACTCCCCGATCCCAGGGAAAATACTTTGTCTATTTATCCAATCCATGCCCCTTAAAATTTTGTAAACCTCTATAAGGTCATCCCTCAGCCTTCGACGCTCCAGGGAAAACAGCCCCAGTCTGTTCAGCCTCTCCCTATAGCTCAAATCCTCCAACCCTGGCAACATCCTTGTAAGTCTTTTCTGAACGATTTCAAGTTTCACAACATCTTTCTGATAGGAAGGAGGCCAGAATTGCACACAATATTCCAACAGTGGCCTAACCAATGGCCTGTACAGCCGCAACATGACATCCCAACTCCTGTACTCAATACAGGAAAGCATACCAAACGCATTCTTCACTATCCTATCTACCTGCGACTCCACTTTCAAGGAGCTATGAACCTGCACTCCAAGGTCTCTTTGTTCAGCAACACTCCTGAGGACTTTACCATTAAGTGTATAAGTCCTGCTAAGATTTGCTTTCCCAAAATGCAGCACCTCGCAGTTATCTGAATTAAACTCCATCTACCACTTCTCAGCCCATTGGCCTATCTGGTCCAGATCCTGTTGTAATCTGAGGTAACCCTCTTCGCTGTCCACTACACCTCCAATTTTGGTGTCATCTGCAAACTTACTAACTGTACCTCTTATGCTCACATCCAAATCATTTATGTAAATGACAAAAAGTAGAGGACCCAGCACCTATCCTTGTGGCACTCCACTGGTCACAGGCCTCCAGTCTGAAAAACAACCCTCCCCCACCACCCTCTGTCTTCTACCTTTGAGCCAGTTCTGTATCCAAACGGCTAGTTCTCCCTTTATTCCATGAGATCTAACCTTGATAATCATTCTCCCATGGGGAACCTTGTCAAACACCTTACTGAAGTCCATATAGATCACATCTACTGCTCTGCCCTCATCAATCCTCTTTGTTACTTCTTCAAAAAATTCAATCAAGTTGGTGAGACATGATTTTCCATGCACAAAGCCATGTTGACTATCCCTAATCAGTCCTTGCCTTTCCAAATACACGTATATCCTGTCCCTCAGGATTCCCTTGCCCACCACTGAGGTCAGACTCACCGGTCTATAGTTCCCTGGCTTGTCTTTACCGCCCTTCTTAAACAGTGGCACCACGTTTGCCAACCTCCAGTCTTCCAGCACCTCACCTGTGACTATCGATGATACAAATATCTCAGCAAGAGGCCCAGCAATCACTTCTCTAGCTTCCCACAGAGTTCTCAGGTACACCTGAACAGGTCCTGGGGATTTATCCAGCTTTAACCATTTCAAGACATCCAGCACTTCCTCCTCTGTAATCTGGACATTTTGCAAGATGTCAACATCTATTTCCCTACAGTCTATATCTTCCATATCCTTTTCCACAGTAAATACTAATGCAAAACATTCATTTAGTATCTCCCCCATTTTCTGTGACTCCACACAAAGGCTGCCTTGCTGATATTTGAGGGGCCTTATTCTCTCCCTAGTTACCCTTTTGTCCTTAATATATTTGTAAAAACCCTTTGGATTCTCCTTAATTCCATTTGCCAACGCTATCTCATGCCCCCTTTTTGCCCTCCTGATTTACCCCTTAAATATACTCCTGCTGCCTTTATACTCTTTTTTTTTTGAAAGGTTAGATTAGATTAGACTTACAGTGTGGAAACAGGCCCTTCGGCCCAACAAGTCCACACCGACCCGCCGAAGCATAACCCACCCATACCCCTACATTACCCCTTACCTAACATTATGGGCAATTTAGCATGGCCAATTCACCTGACCCGCACATCTTTGTGACTGTGGGAGGAAACCGGAGCACCCGGAGGAAACCCACGCAGACATGGGGAGAACGTGCAAACTCCACACAGTCAGTCGCCTGAGTCGGGAATTGAACCCGGGTCTACAGGCGCTGTGAGGCAGCAGTGCTAACCACTGTGCCACCGTGCCGCCCTTAAGGATCTTCTAAGGATTCACTCGATCTAACCTGACATATGCTTCCTTCTTTTTCTTCAACAAACCCTCAATTTCTTTCGTCATCCAGTATTCCCTATACCTACACTGTGTGAGCCAGACTTATGTGTTTGACTCTTAACTACCCTCTGGGCAATTAGGATTAGGCAATAAATGCTGCCTAGCCAGTGATGCCCTCATCCCCTGAATGAATTTTAAAAAGTCAATTTTCATTCAGGTAGTTTGCTGAGAGTATGGTTTCACATATTGACTCATTATCAAAGTATTGCTCCTCAATCCCTTTTCAGAATTTCATCCAATAATTTCTTGAAAACAAATGCCATACTTATCACTTCAGCAGGAGGAATTTCTGTTGCTAAAGGACTGGATTTTCTTGTGTCCACAGTCTTATATCGTCAGTCCTGACCGGAAGGGTGCCCAGAAAGTTTAAAACCAGAACAGGCTCTTCCAATGGTGGTGCATCTGCTAGCAGGAGCAGTTCAAGGCATCCACATTTGCTATTTGTCCTCCCAAATGATATCGCAACTTGTAATTGTACGTACTTAAAATGAGACCCCACTGATGAATTCGAGCTGAAGCTATGGGTTGCACAGCCTTGTCCTCTTTGAGTAATCCTAGCAAGGGTTTCTAGCCTGTTATCACAAATTTACATCCGTGAAGATATTGATTGAACCTTTTCATACCAAAGATGTCTAAGTAGGCATATTTGCACTGTGCATCAACCAAAATCTGGGAAGCATATGCTATTGGGTGATCCTCTACATTTGTCCAACTGTAATCCAACACTATCCCGATACCGTATGGGGAGGCACCACATATCAGTACCGGATCTCGCTTGGGATCACAGTGGGCCAACACCTGAGATGATGATCGCTGCTTCTCCACTTCTCTAAAAGCTATTTCTTGGCTATGAGACTTTTCCTCATGGTGGAGCAGTCCAAAACTAGAAGGCATAGGTTTAATGTGAGAGGGGAAGGTTTAAAAGGGGTTTAAGGGGCAACTTTTTCACACAGAGGGTGGTGCGTGTATAGAATGAGCTGCCAAAGGAGTGATGGAGGCTGGTTCAATTACAATATTTAAAAGGCATCTGGAGTGCATCGGAACAGGAAGGGTCCAGAGGGATATGGGCCAAATGCTTGCAAATGTGAATGAATTAATTTAGGATATCAAGTCAGCAGGGACAAGTTGGACCGAAGGGTCTATTGCTGAAAATGTGTTGCTGGAAAAGCGCAGCAGGTCAGGCAGCATTCAAGGTGCTGGAGAATCGACGTTTCGGACATGAGCCTTTCTTCAGGAAGAAGGGCTCATGCCCGAAACGTTGATTCTCCTGCTCCTTGGATGCTGCCTGACCTGCTGCGCTTTTCCAGCAACACATTTTCAGCTCTGATCGCCAACATCTGCAGTCCTCACTTTCTCCCCGAAGGGTCTATTCCCATGTTGTACAGCTCCTTGACCCAATGACTCTATTTTTCTCTAAGGCATATGCCCACATTAGAGAAATGTCTAAGGATGTGTCCAAGTTCTCTAAGAGCCTTTTATTGGTCTTTCCTGTTAAAAGCTCATCATCCAGATAAATGGTGATCTGGGGTAGACCTTGTAAAATGTTCTCTATCATCCGCTAAGAAAAAGCATAGGCTGATGGTACCCCACATTGTCTTTATATTGGTACAAACCCTTATGGGTATTAATTGGAGCATACTTCTGGGAAACATCATCTAACCACAATTGCAGATAAGCGTGGCTGATGTCCAGTTTCGTGAAGGGCAGCTCCCCCCTCAAACCAGGTTTATGTAAAGTCCTCTATGCAAGGGATTGGGTATTTATCCAACCACTAAAAGTAGTTTACAGTTTGTTTAAAATCCCCATAAAGGAAAGCCGACCCAAATCAGTATGACTGGTGCTGCCCATTCTGCAAACTGTACTAGTTTGATGAATCCTTTGCATTCCAGCCTCCTGATTTCTGCCTCTGCTTTTGTACATAAGGCAAATGGCACTGGGTGAGCTTTGCAGAATCATGGAATTGCTTCCTGGTCAACATGCAAGGTTCCCCGGGCTCCTTTAATAAAACCTAAACATTCTTTAAGAACCTATGCGTATTTAATTAGGATTTCACTCACAGTGCTATTTCAAATAAAAATTGTTAAGACAGTTAAGGTGAATATTTCTCAACCACTTTCACCCCATTAGGCTTGGGCCCGAGTCTTTTACTACAATCATTGGTAACTGAACCAGCTGCATCTCATACGATTCTAGAACTAAAGTTGTACCCTTAATCTGTAAATGTTCCCTGGTATAGGTTTTCAGTCTAGCCCAGGTCTTAAGCAAACTTAAGGGTTGGAGTCCAGAGTGTATTTTGTTAAAGAGTGATTCTGCGATCACTGTGACTGGCCACGCTGGTATTAACTGTCTGTTAGAAGCAAGTGACCAGTGAAACAGACGTTTATTTTAATTGGTTCTGATTTGGATGTTGCTAAGCAATTTAACTGTTCCAAGCCAGAGTTAGGTGGGCTTTCCAGAGTGGGCACTCCTCTGGATACCGGCCTATGAGTTCTCTTACTCAATTCAAGCCAAGTCACCCCTCTTTTGCACTCCTGAATCTGTAACTACAATGGCTTGCCAAACCCTGAAGAAAATGTTAACTGTTTGGCCAAGGCTTGGCTTTGCTTTGAGCTTTAGCTGTGGGCTGATCGTGAGTCCCTCTATTCAGGATATGTCCTGAGTGAGGCTATGCAATTGTCTTCACTCAAATGGTGTCCCCCAAGCTTTTGTATGCTTGGTGCTTTTGTATGGTTACATCATTCATTGCACAGACCAAATTGTTCTCTCAGTATCTTATTAACAATTAAACCAAAGTCATCTGCCTTTGCCAGTCATTGTAACCTCATTAAAATCCCAGTATGGGTTCCCCTGGTTCTCAAAATGCCAAGTAAAACACATAGTGTTTCAGAATTAGAGGTGACTTGGGGTTGTAATATTCCTTAACTAAATCCATCAACTCTTGAAAGACTTTAGAATCTGATGCCTCAGGAAAAGTTAGGCACCAAATTACCGAAAGCTTTTAGACCCACTGTTCTGACAGGAGGATTACTCATTGCTTTTCATCTGCCCCATTGTCATTTGCCTGGAAAAGATAACATGATCATTTTGCTGTACATGGCCCAACCTTCGACAGCAAGTAAGCTTCCCAAATAATGGTATGATGCCAGAAATGCTTACCCCAATTCAAATTACCCCTCTTCCTGATGAAGGGCTTGTGCACGAAATGTCAACTTTCCTGCTCCTCAGATGCTGTCTGACCTGCTGTGCTTTTCCAGCACCACACTTTTCGACTGATCTCCAGCATCTGCAGTCCTCATTTTCACTCAATTCTAAGCCGACTGTTGCTAGCAAATTTCTTCAGTTTTTTTTCTCTCATTGCCACTTAAATAACTTGAGAAAGGCTACTATCCTGTCACCAAGTTACCTTTTATTTACATGTGCACAGTACTAGTCACTGGTCCAGCTTCCTCAAAGCCAGCTGTCAGAGTGAAGAGAACACCCTGTTTATATCTGTTAGCCAGGGCTCCTCAATTGGGGCTGCTAACCTGTCCAATCAGGGAACTCATATTCTACGAGATCCACCTGAGTGACCTCATTACAATCACAACATAATCTAAAATCAAAAAAGATAATTTTCGTGAAGACAAAAACTGCATTTTTTTTCTACTCTGGTCTCTGCATAGCGTAACACATTTGCTTTCAGAACAAATATCTTCTTCAAGTTTTCTGCCCGAAGACAGGTCTAACTCATAGCGCCATAACCTCCTCTACAGGTAGGGCAGGAGGCAGATCCCAAATTCACCCCAGCTGGAACTAGAATCAACTTACATGCTGTTCGTCTCTACCTGATCCACATGGACCATCCAGCAAACTGAGCTAAGCTTCTCCCCAAGCGCAAGTTTCTGGCAAAACATACCTCTCGCATATTGTAATGTGGAACTGCAGAGAGAGTAATGATAGAGGCTCCAACACTTTCCATCATATGGCTGACCAGAAATTTCTCATGCTCTTGCCACCTGCCTTTAGCATTTGTTTAAATGACCTCTAGTTTAAAATTCATTCACTTTGGCCACAATACGAATATACTTTCCTTGACCACCAAGTCATAGAGTGGTGTTTAATCTGAAGTTTTGGTCTTGGAGGCAGGGATACTGCCCAATGCACTACAAGAACTCCTTACATTAAAAAAAAGTCATTATTTAAAAATACTGTCAATTACAGGACTGTACAAAAAACAATGTAAATGATAACAAGCTGTTTAAAACAGGGAATGAGTTAAACAATTCTAATGAATGTACAATAACACTTGTCTCAAAACCAAGCATTCCATGAGTGAGTAAAAAAGATCATTTCTGAATTGTAATCAACATGCCTGTATCAATATGAGAAGCAGTCTTAGCGTGTATGGCACTTTCCCACAACCTTTAGATCAACTATGGCATCTGGTTCTTTTCAAATTCCAATCCTTGGTGAAACAACTGCACTGATGTTTTATATATTGCACACCACTCTTCAAAGGTATGTTTTATAAAGCTACTGAATAGAAAATTTAAAATTATTCATGAAGTTAACAAGTCATTCATATAGTTTACAAATGCTAACGCAAAACTAATATGGTGCATTTGTCAGACCAAATCTCAAATACTGTGTGCAATTTTGTTCTCCTTATCTCAAGAAGGATGAAAATGGATGGAGGCAGTTCAGAGAAAGCTTCCTTGATACATACACAGAATGAGCGGGCTGTCTTATGAAGAAAGGTTGGACAGACTTGTTTTCACTCAAGTTTAGAAGAGTGAGGGGTGACTTTATTGTAATATAGAGTCATAGAGATGTACAGCAGGGAAACAGACCCTTCAGTCCAACCTGTCCATACCGACCAGATGACCCAATCCAATCTGGTCCCACCTGCCAGCACTCGGCCCATATCCCTCCAAACCCTTCCTATTCATATACCCATCCAGATGCCTTTTAAATGTTGCAATCATACCACCCTCTACCACTTCCTCTGGCAGCTCATTCCAAACACATACCTCCCTCTGCGTGAAAAGGCTGCCCCTTAGGTCACTTTTATATGTTTCCCCTCTTACACTGACAAAGGAACAGAGGGATCTGGGTGTGCAAGTACACAGATCCCTCAAAATTGCCACCCAATTGGATAGGGTTGTTAAGAAAGCATATGGTGTTTTGACTTTCATTAACAGGGGGATTGAGTTTAAAGAGCCACGAGGTTTTGCTGCAGCTCTACGAGGCCCTGGTGAGACCACATTTGGAATACTGTGTCCAATTCTGGTCGCCCTATTATAGGAAAGATACAGAGGCTTTGGAGAAGGTGTAAAGGGCTTGTCTTATGAACAATGGTTGAATAAGCTTGGACTTTTCTCTCTGGATAGAAGGAGGAAGAGAGGAGACCTGATTGTGGTGCACAAAATAATGAGAGGAATAGGTAGTCAATAGCCAAAAGCTTTTCCCCAGGGCAGGATTGACTGGTATGAGAAGTCATAATTTGTAGGAGGAAGGTATAAAGGAGACGTCAGAGGTGGGTTCTTCACACAGAGAGTTGTGAATGCATGGAATGCATTGCCAGCTGTGGCAGTAGAAGCAAAGTCATTGTGACATTTAAGCGACTGCTGGACATGCACATGGATAGCAGTGAGTTGAGGGGTGCGTAGGTTAAATTACTATATTTTAAATTAGGATTAAATCTTGGCACAACATCATGGGCCAAAGGGCCTGTTCTGTGCTGTACTTTTCTATGTTCTATGTCCTCTAGTTCTGATCTGCCCCAATCCAGGAAAAGGACTTAGTCAATTTATCCTATCCATGCCCCTCATGATTTTACAGACCTCTATAAGGTCATCCCTCAGCCTCTGATGCTCCAGGGAAAACAGCCCCATCTGTTCAGCCTCTCCCTATAGCTCAACTCCTCCAACCCTGGCAACATCCTTGTAAATCTTTTCTGAACGCTTTCAACTTTCACAACATCCTTCCGATAGGAAGGAGACCAGAATTGCACACAATATTCCAACAGTGGCCTAACCAATGTCTTGTACAGACACAAAATGACCTCCCAACTCCTGTACTCAATACTCAGACCAATAAAGGAAAGCATACTAAACGCATTCTTCACTATCCTATCTACCTGCGACTCCACTTTCAAGGAGCTATGAACCTGCACTTCAAGGTCTCTTTGTTCAGCAACACTCCCAAGGGCCTTACCATTAAGTATACAAGTCCTGCTAAGATTTGCTTTCCCAAAATGCAGCACCTCACATTTATCTAAATTAAACTCCATCTGCCACTTCTCAGCCCATTGGCCTATCTGGTCCAGATCCTGTTGTAATCTGAGATAACCCTCTTCACTGTCCACTACACCTCCAAGTTTGGTGTCATCTGCAAACTTACTAACTATACCTCTTATGTTCACATCCAAATCATTTATATAAATGACAAAGCAGACCTTGTGGCACTCCACTGGTCACAGGCCTCCAGTCTGAAAAACAACACTCCGCCACCACCCTCTGTCTTCTACCTTTGACCCACTTTATTCCATAAGATCGAACCTTGCTCACCACTCTCCCATGGGGAACCTTGTCAAACACCTTACTGAAATCCAGCTTGATCACGTCCATTGCTCTGCCCTCTTCAATCCCCTTTGTTACTTCTTCAAAAAATTCAATCAAGTTTGTGAGACATGATTTCCCACGCACAAAACCATGTTGACCATCCCTAATCATTCCTTGCCTTTCCAAATACATGTACTTTCTGTCCCTCAGGATTCCGTCCAACAGCTTGCCCACCACCGGTGTCAGGCTCACTGGTCTATAGTTCCCGGGCTTATCCTTACCACCTTTCTTAAATAATGGCATCATGTCACCTAACCAAGTCTTATGGCACCTCACCTGTGACTATCAATGGTACAAATACCTCAGTAAGAGGCTCAGCAATCACTTCTCTAGCTTCCCACAGAGTTCTCGGGTACATCTGATCAGGTCCTGGGGATTTATCCACTTTTATGCGTTTCAAGACATCCAGCACTTCCTCCTCTGTAATATGGGCATTTTTCAAGATGTCACCATTTATCTCCCTACATTCTATATCTTCCATGTCCTTTTCCACAGTAAATACTGATGCAAAATACTCGTTTCGTATGTACCCCATATCCTGCGGCTCCACACAAAGGCCACCTTCCTGACCTTTGAGGGGCCCTATTCTCTCCCTAGCTAACCTTTTGTCCTTAATGCATTTGTAAAAACCCTTTGGATTCTCCTTAATTCTATTTGCCAAAGCTATCTCATGTCCCTTTTTGGCCTCCTGATTTCCCTCTTAAGTATACTCCTGTTGCCTTTATACTGTTCTAAGAATTAATTAGATCTATCTGGTCTGGACTGACATATGCTTCCTTCTTTTTCTTAATCAAACTCTCAATTTTTTTAGTCATCCAGCATTGAGGATATTGGTGAGTTTGTGTGCTACTAGGATTCCGAGGGGTCTTAGTAGTCTGGCTGTCATTTCTGAAACGTCTTTGATGTATGGTAAGGTGTGTTTGGTCTGCTTGTCGTGGTATGTTCTTGAGGAATCTGCGCACTGTACTTTTTGAGTATCCATTCTTCTTGAATACGTTGTTTAGGTGGTTCTCCTCTGTTTTCCGAAGTTCATCTGTGCTGCAGAGTGTGGTGGCTTATTGGAATAGTGTTCTGATACAGCTTCGTTTGTGTGTGTTGGGATGGTTGCTGGTGTGGTTGAGTATTTGGTCAGTGTTCATCGGTTTTCTGTATACGCAGGTTTGTAGTTCTCCGTTATCCTTTCTTTCGACTGTGACACCCAGGAATGCGAGTTTGTTGTCGTTTTCTTCCTCCTTGGTAAACCTTATGCCTGTGAGGGTGTTGTTGATGAAATTAAATGTCTCTTCTATCTTGTTTCGTTTTGAGAGGACAAAGGTGTCATCTACGTAGCGGACCCATCAATCACATTACCAATGAAAACATCATAAGACCATAAGACATAGGAGTGGAAGTAAGGACATTCGGCCCATCGAGTCCACTCTGCCATTTAATCATGGCTGATGAGCATTTCAACTCCACTTACTCGCATTCTCCCTGTAGCCCTTAATTCCTTGTGACATCAAGAATTTATCAATCTCTGCCTTGAAGACATTTAGCGTCCCGGCCTCCACTGCACTTCGCGGCAATGAATTCCACAGGCCCACCACTCCCTGGCTAAAGAAATTGACCCCTTCTAATTCTAAGGCTGTGTCCATGGGTCCTAGTGTCCTCGCCTAACGGAAACAATTTCCTAGCGTCCACCCTTTCCAAGCCATGTATTATCTTGTAAGTTTCTATTAGATCTCCCCTTAACCTTCTAAACTCCAAAGAGTAAAATCCCAGGATCCTCAGCCGTTCCTCATATGTTAGACCTACCATTCCAGGGATCATCCATGTGAATCTCCGCTGGACACGCTCCAGTGCCAGTATGTCCTTCCTGAGGTGTGGGGACCAAAACTGGACACAGTACTCCAAATGGGGCCTTACCAGAGCTTTACAAAGTCTCAGTAGTACAACAGTGCTTTTATATTCCAACCCTCTTGAGATAAATGGCCACATTGCATTCGCTTTCTTAATCACGGATTCAACCTGCATGTTTACCTTTAGAGAATCCTCGACTAGCATTCCCAGATCCCTTTGTACTTTGGCTTTATGAATTTTCTCACCGTTTAGAAAGTATTCTTTTTTCCAAAGTGCAAGACCTCGCATTTGCTCACATTGAACTTCATCAGCAATTTCCTGGGCCACTCTCCCAAACTGTCTAGATCCTTCTGTAGCCTCCCCACTTCCTCGGTACTACCTGCCTGTCCACCCATCTTCGTATCATCGGCAAACTTCGCTAGAATGCCCCCAGTCCCTTCATCCAGATTATTAATATATTATGTGAACAGCTGCGGCCCCAACACTGAACCCTGTGGGACACCGCTTGTCACTGGCTGCCATTCCAAAAAAGAACCTCTTATCCCAACTCTCTGCCTTCTGTCAGACAGCCAATCCTCAATCCATGCCAGTAGCTCACCTCGAACACATAGGCCCTCACCTTACTCAGCAGCCTCCCGTGTGGCACCTTATCAAAGGCCTTTTGGAAGTCTAGATAGACCACATCCGCTGAGTTTCCCTGGTCTAACCTACTTGCCACCTCTTCAAAGAATTCTATGAAACTAGTGTACCTGTGCCTCACCACCCACTTCACTTTCAACAACATAGTCTACAAATAAACCAACAGCAAACTCATGGGATCTCCGCTATCAGGATTCATAGCAGAAGCAGTAATGCAAAGACTAGAACAAACAGCCCTACCAACCATCAAACCAAAAATCCGGGTCTGCTACGTAGATGACACTTTTGTCATCACAAAACGAAACAAGATAGAACAGACATTTAATTTCATCAACAACACCCTCACAGGCATAAAGTTCACCAAGGAGGAAGAAACCGACAACAAACTCGCATTCCTGGACGAAAGAAAGGACAATGAGAACTACAAACCTGCGTATACAGAAAACCGACAAACACTGACCAAATACTTAACTACACCAGCAACCATCCCAACACACACAAATGAAGCTGTATCAGAACACTATTCCAATGAGCCACCACACACTGCAGCACAGACAAACTTCGGAAAACAGAGGAGAACCACCTAAACAACGTATTCAAGAAGAACGGATACTCAAAAAATACAGTGCGTAGATTCCTCAAGAACATACCACGACAAGCAGACCAAACACAGCCAGAAACCCGAACCACCTTATCATACATCAAAGAAGTTTCAGAAATGACAGCCAGACTACTAAGACCCCTCAGAATCCTAGTAGCACACAAACCCACCAACACTCTCAAACAAAAACTAACAAACTTAAAAGACCCAGTACAACCCATGGACAAAACCAACATCATCTACAAAATTCCATGCAAGGACTGCCACAAACACTACGTAGGACAAACAGGAAGAAGGTTAGCCACCAGGATACATGAACACCAGCTAGCCACAAAAAGACACGACCCTCTCTCCCTCGTAGCCCTACACACGGATGAAAAAAAACACCATTTCGACTGGGATAACACATCTATCCTGGGACAGGCTAAGCAAAGACATGCCAGAGAATTCCTAGAGGCCTGGCACTCCAACCACAATGCCATAAACAAACACATAGATCTAGATGCCATCTATCAACCCCTCAGAAAATGAACAGGAAATGACATCACCACAAACCCCAGGAACTCCATCTAGGAGAAAGTTATAAATAGAAAGCAGGAGACAACAGCTTCGTTTCACTTGGAGGTTGCCACTGATGATGTTACCTAGCCAGGTAATGAAACGTCTGGATACCAAACCTACAGCTCAGCGAGCAAACCTACACCCTAAACACAATTAGATAAATAGGTAATTCTTTCTACATATCTTTAGTTCCCTCAAAAGTTGAAACTTTCAAAGTTCTTGAGGACAGCAAATAGGTCTGCAATGAGGATTTTGGGACAGGCAACAACGCAAAGTGGCCGAGAAGGTGATAGCCAAGTTCGGTACCCATGGGGATGGCCTCAATCAGGACACTGGATTCATGTCACACTACAGGTGACTCCACTGCACTACACACACACACACATTTTATTTTGCTCAAAAACTGCATGAATGTATGTTAGATTGTGTAAATCCCTTACTTAGAAATAGAATCAGTCTGAACAATGGGGCACAGACAGCCTCACACCTTCAGTGCATTACCTGGGCTGACATGATACATATTGTTAAAATTCACTTGAGAATGTAACTTTCAAAAAAAAGTTCTGGGAACTACATATGAAAGAACTGAAACCAACATGATCATTCTAACAGATGAGAGACTTAACAAACAATCCAAGTCTTTTTCAATACAGTATATAATTTCAGTTACATCACACTGTAAATTTTTGCTATAAATTCTGTGTCTTATGATCTTATACTCCACAATCACCTAATGAAGGAGCAGTGCCCTGAAAGCTAGTCTTCTAAATAAACCTGTTGGACTATAACTTGATGTTGTGTGATTTTTAACTTTGTATATCCCAGTCCAACATCGGCACCTCCAAATCATGACTGCAATGAGGGAAGGAACAAGGCAGGAAACCACTGAAGAACCAAGAATTGGGAGAACTGTCTCACTGACTAGTTGGACAATAGCCTTACATAATGATAGTCATGCTCATGCAATCATACCTATCATATAATATCATCTTGGGTATGTCCAGTCCCATCATCAAGACAGACCAACCAGAGGTGGTGGCACAGTGGCATACATTCAAGAAGATGCAGTTGCCAATGGAGATCTTAATATAACTCTGAAACCCTTGAAGTCTTATGGTGCAGGGATTAAAATGGGTCAAGTCCCTGCTTGCTGATTGATACCAGCAGTATTGGCCCTGCATCAATTGATTAATCAGTCCTTCCGTACATCAGAGTCATGAGTGTCATGCTGGAAAAGCACAGCAGGTCAGGCAGCATCCGAGGAACGGGAGAATCAATGGTTCGGGCATAAGCCCTTTAGGAGGAATGAGGCTTGTGGGCCAGGGGCTGAGAGATAAATGGGAGGGGGTGGGGTTGGGATGAAGGTAGCTAAGAATGTAATAGGTAGATGAAGGGTGGGGGAGAAGGTGATAGTTCAAAGGGGAGAGTGATGATGGACAGGTCCGGAGGGCGGTGCCGAGTTGGAGGCTTGGAACTGGGATAATGTGGGGGGAGGGGAATGAGGAAGCTGTTGAAATCCACATTAATCCCGTATGGTTGCAGGGTCCCAAGGTGGAATATTAGGCATTCTTCCTCCAGGCGTTGGGCATTAATGGTTTGGCACTGGAAGAGACCCAGGACCTGTATGTCCTTGTCAGAGTGGGAGGGGGAGTTGAAGTGTTCAGTCACGGAGCGGTGGGGTTGGTGGGTGCAGGTGTCCCAGAGATGTTGTCTGAAATGATCTGCGAGAAGGCATCCTGTCTCCCCGACGTAGAGGAGACCACATCTGCACAGCTCAGAGTCACATTTTCCCAGATCTGCAATGGACCAAATAAAAATCTACTGCATCCGTTGCACCCAGAGTGCTCTCCTCTACATCGGGAAGACAGGACGCCTTCTTGCAGATCATTTCAGAGAACATCTCTGGGACACCCACACCCACCAACTCTACGGCCCCATGGCTGAACACTTCAAATCCCCCTCCCACTTTGTCAAGATCCTGGGCCTCCTCCACCACCAAATCATTAATGCCAGATGCCTCATATTCTGTCTTGGGACCCTGCAACCACACGAGATAAATGTGGATTTCAACAGCTTCCTCATTTCCCCTCCCCCCACATTATCCCAGTCCCAAGCCTCCAGTTCAGCACCGCCCTCCGGACCTGTCCATCAATCCCCCCTCTGACCTATTACCTTCTCGCTCACCTATCACTTTCTTAGCCACCTTCCCCTGTGCCCCACTCTCCTCCCATTTATGTGTCAGCCCTAGCCCACAAGCCTCATTCCTGATGAAGGGCTTAAGTCCAAAACGTTGATTCTCCTGCTCATCGGATGCTGCCTGACCTGCTATACTTTTCCAGCAACACGCTCTCGACTGATCTCCAGCACCTGCGGTCCTCACTTTCTCCTTCTGTACATCAGTGGAAAGTTGGGCAGACAAATGGCAGACAGAGGTTAATAAAGACAAGTGTGAGGTGATGCAGTTTGGAAGGTCAAATGCAAAAGGAGTGGAAGGACCCTAAGGAGCATTGATGTTGAGAGGGATCATGGGTTGAAAGACCATAACTCCCTAAAAGTAGCAATGTAAGTAGCTAAGGTGGCAAAGAAAGTGTATGGCATGCTTTCCTTCATTGGTCGGTGCACTGAATAAAAAATCTTGATAAGTCATGTTGCAGTTGCATAAAACTTTTGTTAAGCCACATGTGGAATATTATGTGCAGTCTGGTCGTCACACTATGGGAAAGATGTGGAAGCTTTGGAGATGGTCCTAAAAGGTTTGCTAGGACATTTGAAAAACACAAAGAACCGCAAATACTGGAAATTGGAAACAAAAAGAGCAATTGCTGGGAAAACACAGATGGCAGCATCTGTGGAGAGAAAACAGTGAATGTTTTCGATTCAGTGATCCTTCTTCAAAATTGTTGTATATGCTAAAATTAGAGGGGAGGAGGTGGGAGGAAGTGGGAAGAGTTAAATGATAGGTGGAGATCAAGTCCAGAGAGAGAACAACAGTTGGACAGACAAAATAATAGGTAAAGGTCAGTCTGGGAAAATCAATAGCTGCTAATGGGGACCATTAGTGGCTGACAATGAGTTGGTTGTGTTATCAGCCCATGTGATGTCAAGGCCTGGTGTGTGGGGTAAGGACAGAGGATAAGGCACTCAGGCCTGAAAATTATTGAACTCAATATTGAGTCCCAAAGGCTGCAGGGTTTCCAAGCAGAAAATCAGATGCTAGCCCAAGTCTGGCAGGTGGTGAGGGAAGGAACAAGAAGGAAAAACATACTTAACCTGATCCTCACAAATTGCATGCCACCACAATATTTGACGGTATCAGTAGGACTGACCATTGTACAGTTCTTGTGGAGACAAAATCTCATTTTCACATTGAGAAGACCCTCCAGTGTATTGTGTATTACTATCATCATGCAATCTCATCTCAAATGGACTTCAAAACACAGCTAGCAACTCAATACTGGGTATCCATGAGGAAGTGTGAGCCATCAACAGCAGCAGAATTGTACTCAAGCATAAGCTGTAACCTCAAGAAAGTGAACAGATAATATGTAAAGAGTGAAGTCTAAGGCTGGGTCACACAACCTAAACATTAGAAACAGACCTTTCAGGAATGAAATTAAACATTACTTTCTGATTTAAGAAGTGACAGAAGTTTGGAACACTCTTCTACCGTTGATAATTGATGCTAGGTTAATTTTAGATCTGATCTTGATAGTTGCTTTTTAACTCAAAGATATTAAGTGATACAAAGTAAAGGAGTTATTTCACGGATCAGACATGAAATGCTCAAAGTGGCTTGAGCAGCTAAATGACCTACCTTTGCTAGTTTGGAAATATATAAACAATGAAATCTTGAATGGGAAAGTATTTTCTGAAACTGACTAAAAAGATCGAAATCATAATAAACCTTTCTTGTCAGCTAGAGATTTTGTTTAGAAATGCATTTATAGCTTAACTGCACCACTTCAAACATACATCTTATTAAGTGAAGACATCAAACACCATTAACTATTAACATTTTTAAGCAAGCAATATTTTGGTACCATTAACCAAATATATATTTCAAAACCCTCAAACCAAAAAATGAAATTGCTGGGAAAACCCCAACAAGTCTGGCAGCATCTGTTAAGTGAAAAAGCAGATACAACATTTTGGCTCCTTCTTCTGAACTAACCCTATTTCTAGTATCTGTAATTTTTTGTTTTATTTTAGAATTCTGAACTAAATTTGGATGAAATATTCTTTTTTATAATTTCAAAATCTAATTTTATATTTTAAATTTTGAAATAAATTTAACTGATTTGATCTAGTACACTGGCTGTTTCTCTTCTGCAGAGTACAGCACACATCCTATTTTCTGTCGTTAGGCAGAGGTACTAAGTACACATCTCAACTAAATGGAACATAAAGAAAAATAGATTCAATGGATCATTTTTCACATAAATGCTATACACCACTTATATATGGTAGTAATATGACTTGTAACATAATAACATGTTGCTTATTCAACAGATTACAGAATATTTTACTTAGCATACACAAATTATTAAAATACTAATTACTTCTCAAAATGACCAGTTATGAATGTTAACATAAAACAAACACTTGTGGTAAACATTTGAGCAATAAAAATATTTCAAATACTGTCAATAGCCTGGAATTCTTTAATTTAATGTGAATTTTATATTTCTGGGCCCTGGCATTTAGTTTAGCAAAATACTGTCAATGTCCTTTTAAACTGCAAGCAACATTTTGATTATAAGCCATTTGTTCATTTTCCCTATGCTTATGCATATGCTTCTTTTGTACTGTCCATTAAGTATCAAAATGTACGTATCGATAGTAATCATTGCAGCAGAGTGCGCATTTTTCAACTCAAGTACCTGCTTGGCAATTTAATTTTCATAGCTGGGTGGTTAAGCAGGACATGGTTGGGAAACATCCACCAAATTCCAAGATAAATGAACTTCCATAGATAATTTCAAATTCAAATGATGCCAACACACCAAATCAACTCAAAAATCTTACTATCTTTCCATACTGGAAACAGATTTTCGGTTTCTGCACAGGAAAGAGAAGCAAAAGGATATGCAAAGGCTTTTGTTGTGCAAAATAAACAACACAGATTGGTTGTCCAATAATGAGAGTTTTAATGATGTAACTTGCATGTAATCCTTTGTTGAATAGTTGAACTTTTAGACTTTCAATTCAACACCAAGTCTTCTGACTACCTGAGAAACTTAGTTCTGAAAGTGACTCCCACTAACAGAGCAGAAAGCGACAGGGTCGGAGAAAGCACACAAACATGTGAATGCATCAGTAAATAAGGTAAGAATGGGAACACATTAGAAGATAGAATTGAAAGCTGCACATCTGAAGGTATGCAGCATTCAAAATGAAATGGATGAATTGACTGCCCAAAGAGATAAACACAAGAATGATATATCAGCATATCAGAGACATGGTTTCAAAGTGACCACAGGTAGAATCTGAATATTCAGGAATATTTAAACCTATAAACAGAGAAGATAGGAGCAGGAGTATGCACTTGACCCCCTCGAGCCCGGTCCACCATTCAAAATAATCATGGTGAATCATTGAGTTCAATAGCTTATCTCACCCTCGCTCACCACCAAATCCCTTGATCCCTTTAGCCACAAGAGCTGTATCAACCTCCTTCTTGAAAACACAATGTTTTGGCCCCAACCTGCATTCTCAACTTTCTACCACATGTGCTGAAGTACGTAATGTTTTGCCATCTTTAAAACAATGGATTGAAAGCAAAAATAACTGTTTTAAACCTAGGGATTTCCAGGGATGGCTGCATTTGAAAAGCAAGGAATCAGATGTCCTTTGAGAATTCCTTCAGTGTGGCAGAGAGTTACATTCAAGTGTAGACAAACTGGAGCCTTTTACAGGAGTTGTCTCCAAGTGAAGCTTATTGGTGTGTACTAGTGAATAGCTATTAATGACAGTGGACCTCTGTGTGTCAAAACTATGAGATTAGTTATCAGGAAGCTGTTCAGCCTGGTGGTAAAAATGCATAGAAAAGCTGTCAGATCAGAAGTAAATCAGCAGGTCTGCAGCAGCCAAACAAACTTTCACTATTCATAACTCGGTATTTATACTGAAAATAGGGAGTGAGGAGGTGGTGGGTGGAAGCAAAAGGTGGAGACAAAGCCCAAAGTGACAAAGAGAGTCTGGCAGATTAATAGCTCTGATGTGGGCTCACTGAACCCAAAGAGATAGGATTCATAGTTATCTAGAGAGGAATAAGTTGATTAGGGACAGTCAACACAGTTTTGTGAAGGGTAGGTTGTGACTCACAAATCTTACCGAGTTTTTGGAGATGATGACCAAACAGATGGATGAAGGTTAAGTGGTTGGTGTGGTGTATATGGATTTCAGTAAGGCATTTGATAAGGTTCCCCATGGTAGGCTATTGCACAAAATACGGAGGCATGGGATTGAGGGTGATTTAGCAGTTTGGATCAGAAATTGGATAGCTGAAAGAAGACAGAGAGTGGCGATTGATGGGAAATCTTCATCCTGGAGTTCAGTTACTAGTGGGGTACCACAAGGATCTATTTTGGGACCACAGTTGTTTGTCATTTTTATCAATGACCTAGATAAAGGTGTAGAATGATGGGTTAATAAATTTGCCAATGACGTTAAGGTAAGTGGAGTAGTGGATAGTGCTGAAGGATGTTGCAGGTTACAGAGGGACATAGATAAGCTGCAGAGCTGGGCTGAGAGGTGGCAAATGGAGTTTAATGTGGAAAAATGTGAGGTGATTCACTTTGGAAGAAGCAACAGGAAAAAAAAGAGTACTGGGATAATGGTAATATTCTTGGTTGTGGAGACGAGCAGAGAGATCTTGGTGACCATGCACATAGATCCCTGAAAGTTGCCACCCAGGTTGATAGGGCTGTTAAGAAGGCATACACTGTATTAGCTTTTATTGATAGAGGGATTGAGTTTTGGAACCATGAGATCATGCTGCAGCCGCACTTTAGAGTATTGCATACAATTCTGATCGCCCCAATATAGGAAAGATATGGAAGCTTTGGAAAGGGTCCAGAGGAGATTTACTGGGATGTTGCCTGGTATGGAGGGAAGGGTTTTGAGGAAAAGCTGAGGGCCTTGAGGCTGTTTTTGTTAGAGAGAATATTGAGAGGTTACCTAATTGAGACATATAAGATAATCAGAGGGTTAGATAGGGTGGACAATGAAAACCTTTTTCCTTGGATGGTGATGGCTAGCATGAGGGGATGTAGCTTTAAATTGAGGGCTGATAGATATAGGACAGATGTCAGAGGTAGTTTCTTTACTCAGAGTAGTAGAAGGGGTGTGAAACACACTGCCTGCAACTGTAGTAGAATTGCCAACTTTATGGGCATTTAAATGGTCATTGGATAAACATTTGAATGAAAATGGAATAGTGTAGAATAGATAGGCTTCAGATTGGTTTCACAGGTCAGCGGAACATTGAGGGCTGAAGGTCCTGTTCTGCACTGTAACGTTCAATGTTTTATGGAACAGTAACTCCACTTTCTCTCGAAGATGCTATCAGACTTGCTAAGTATCTCCAGTAATTTCAAAATTTATTTCAGATTTCTAGCATTCACAGTTTTTTGTTATTTTATTTTCACATTTAACTCACTGCTACATATCTTCCAGCTATGCCTACCTTGAAGTTCTGCTCGTCTCTTAGACATGATTTCCATTCTAACCTTCCTCTTTGGGTTCATTGTCATTATTTTTGTTATTGCTCATGGTGTTTGACAAGGTATTTGGCAACATTTGCTTCCACAGCCACATCACAGCCTCCAGCTCAGACTCACCCAAAGTACGTTTCAACTTAAGTTTCATCTGTCATATTTTGAATCCACCCAGGATCACAAATATGCTCACTTTCAAACTTGCTCTCCATCAATACTGCCTCACGTTATCTCAGAGCTGTCCTGCATCCTAGCATCCCAATCCATCCAACTTCCATTTAATCCTCTAGCTTGTTCCACATTCTATCAAGAAATATTTTCTCCTCCTTTAAGGCATTAAGGAATGCAAGCTTCAACAACTCAGAAGTATCCATGTCCCTCTAAAACCTTCCTCCCCTTCTCTCCCTCTGTCTCCATCCCTTCTCCTAACCCCACCTTTTGTCAAGTATTTACAATACCTTCTTATCTTCCATTCTCTGATGTATATGGTCTGAAATCAGCAAAGGTCTTAGTTTCTCCCTCTGCGCTCTAACCTCAATGAATTTCAGGCACAACATGATGTTGAACTCTTCTTTCATTGCTTTCACCTTCGCGCTCATTCCTTCAGACAGGAGTCCTCTCCTAATCTCACAGAGACTGCATCAGTCTCCACAATTATTTGTTTTTCTTGAGCCCTTCCTCGGGCCTCTTACCTGCAGTCAGTCTATTCATTAAGAACTGTTGACATGACACCAGTCAACTTCATTTCTCTAATTTTTCTCTGAATTAACTGCACTTCATGCTCTTAGATCTAACCCTGACTTTTTACTTAGATTACTTGCTGTGTGGAAAAAGGCCCTTCAGCCCAACAAGTCCACACCGACCTGCCGAAGCACAACCCACTCAGACCCATTCCCCCACATTTACCACCCCTTCACCTAACACTACGGGCAATTTAGCATGGCCAATTCACCTGACCCGCACATCTTTGGACTGTGGGAGGAAACCGGAGCACTCGGAGGAAACCCACGCAGACACGGGGAGAATGTGCAAACTCCACACAGTCAGTCGCCTGAGGCAGGAATTGAACCTGGGTCTCTGGCGCTGTGAGGCAGCAGTGCTAATCACTGTGCCAACCATTGTGCCATCGTGCCGCCCACTTTGTAATCAAGCATGCCATAAAGGGTGGTGCTGTTTTTGTCTGACGTTCTGACATCTAATTGAGTGTCAGCTCTCAGATATCTCCTCCTCTCTTCCCCAGTCCTTGACCCCACTATCAAACATCAGCCTATTATGTCCACAAAAGTCACTAATCTTAGACCTTAGCCTCCTAAACAGTCTCTAAGCTCAAAGTCTCCCAAAATCCACCAACAGAACTGCCTAGGCAGGCCCATTGTTTCTACCTGTTCCTGTCCCACAGAACCTATCTCTTTCAACCTTGATTTTATTCTTCCTCCCCTTGTCCAGTAGCCCACACTTACATCCATATTCTTCTGACTATTTGCATCAGTTTCAGAATTCTCGTTCGTGGGGTCCAGCCACCTCCTCTTTCCTATGATACTAAGCTGGGTGGCAGGGTGAAATGTGAGGAAGATGTTAGGAGAATACAGGGTGACCTGGTCAGGTTAGGTGAGTGGTCAGATGCATGGCAGATGCAGTTTAATGTGGATAAATGTGTGGTTATCCACTTTGGTGGCAAGAACAAGAAGGCAGATTACTACCTAAATGGAGTCAAGTTAGGTAAAGGGGCAGTACAATGAGATCTAGGTGTTCTTGTACATCAGTCAATGAAAGGCAAGCATGCAGATACAGCAGGCAGTGAAGAAAGTTAATAGCATGCTGGCCTTTACAACAAGAGGAATTGAACATAGAAGCAAAGAGGTCCTTCTGCAGCTGTACAGGGCCCTGGTGAGACCGCACCTGGAATACTGTGCGCCAACCTTGAGGAAAGACATTCTGGCTATTGAGGGAGTGCAGCGTAGGTTCACAAGGTCAATTCCCAGAATGGCGGGACTATCTTACGCTGAAAGATTAGAGCGACTGGGCTTGTATACCCTTGAGTTTAGAAGACTGAGAGGGGATCTGATTGAGACGTATGAGATTATTAAAGGATTGGACATTCTGGAGGCAGGAAACATGTTTCCACTGATGAGTGACTCCAGAACCAGAGGACACAATTTAAAAATAAGGGGTAAGCCATTTAGAACAGAGTTGAGGAGAAACTTCTTCACCCAGAGAGTGGTGGGTGTATGGAATGCTCTATCCCAGAAGGCTGTGGAGGCCAAGTCTCTGGAAACTTTCAAGAAAGAGTTGGATAGAGCTCTTAAGGATAGTGGAATCAAGGGTTATGGGGATAAGGCAGGAACAGGATACTGACTGAAGATGATCAGCCATGATCATAATGAATGATGGTGCTGGCTCGAAGGGCAGAATGGCCTACTCCTGCACCTATTATCTATTGTCTATTGACCGGTAATCCTTTGACACATCCGTTCCCCATCAAGGGGATGGCTGCAGGGCTCTACACATTTTATTAGAAAGTTCAAACTGCTCACCACCACCGTGCTGACTCAACCTCACTTTGAACAAATTCTCCTTTAACTCCTTTCACTTTCTTCTGGTCTAAGGTGTGGCCGAGGGTACCTTCATTAGCCCCAGATATGCCTATCTCTTTGTGGGATATGTGGAACATTCCTTGTTCCAGTCCTACTCTGCTCCCTACCCATAAACTCTTTCTCCAGTGCATTGAGGACATCAGTACTGCTTCCCTTTTATCTGGAATTGGAAAAATTTATCAATCTCACTTCCAATTTCCACCCCGCTCTCGCCTTCACCTGGTCCAAATCCAATTCATCCCTTCCTTTCTTTGACATCTTTGTTTCCATTTCTGAGAATAGTCTGGCCAGCAATTCTCATCACAAGCCCACTCACTCTCACAGTTGCCTAGGCTGTATGTGTTCACAGCCTGCTTCCACTCCATACTTCAACTTCCTCAATTGCATCTGTTCTGACAATACCACCTTCCACAGGACAACTTTGGCAATGACCACCTTTTTCCTCAACTGAAGGATGGGGCTGGCTAGCACAAAGGGTGATAGATTTAAATTGAGGGATGATAGATTTAGGACAGATGTCAGAGATAGTTTCTTTACTCAGAGAGTAGTAAGGGCATGGAACAGCCTGCCTGCAACAGTAGTAGACTCACCAATTTTAAGAGCATTTAAATGGTCTTTGGATAGACATCTGGACAAAAATGAACAAGTGTAGGTTAGATGGGTTTCAGATTGGTGTCACAGGTTGGCACAACATCGAAGGCTGAAGGCCCTGTACTGCACTGTAATGTTCTATGTTGTAAGGTTAGACATGGTTGATAGCCCTGTCAACTACGGAAATCCATTTCCTGCACTTCTGCCCTCACCCCTTGTCTTCCCTCTCACATCAATTGGATACCCCTAGTCTTCAGTTACCATCACATCAGCACCTGTGTCCATAGATCATAAAAGACCATTTCCAATACCTTCAGTAGGATGCGTCCACCAGACACATATTCCCTTCCTCTCCCTAACCAGTCTTCCGCAGGGACCATTCCTTCTGGGACACTCTTCTCCACTCCCAACACCTCACAGCGCCTTCCCCTGTAATTGTAGAAGGTGTAATAGAGTCATAGAGATGTACAGCATGGAAACAGACCCCTTCGGTCCAACCTGTCCATGCCGACCAGATATCCCAACCCAATCTAGTCCCACCTGCCAGCACCCGGCCCATATCCCTCCAAACACTTCCTATTCATATACCCATCCAAATGCCTCTTAAATGTTGCAATTGTACCAGCCTCCACCACATTCTCTGGCAGCTCATTCCATATACGTACCACCCTCTGCATGAAAAAGTTACCCCTTAGGTCTCTTGTATATCTTTCCCCTCTCACCCTAAACCTATGCCCTCTCGTTCTGGACTCCCTGACCCCACGGAAAAGACTTTGTCTATTTATCCTATCCATGCTCCTCATAATTTTGTAAACCTCTATACTTAACATTTACCTCCTTCCTCCTCACTATAAAAGACCCAGACACACCTTCCAGGTGAAGCAGCAATTAATCTGCATTCACTTGAGCTATTCTAATATATTCACTTTTCACAATGTGGTATCCTTTAAATTGGGAGATGAAAGGCAGACTGGGTGATTGCATTGCAGAACATCCACTGTTCCATCTGCAAAAATGACCATGAGCCTATAGTTGCCTACCATTTCAACCATGTTCCCTGGCAAACTCTGTCTCAGACCTGCTACAGTGATTCAGCGAAGATCAGTGCAAGCATTCAATTTTCCCCCTGGGGACACTGCAGCCTTCTGGACTCAGTATCAAATTCAATCATTTTAGAGCTTGAACATCATCTTCCAGTTCATTTACTCAACCTCACATCCTTGAACCTATCTTGTTTCCTGAGATGCTGCCTGGCCTGCTGTGCTTTGACCAGCAACACATTTGCAGCAGTTTCTCTCTTTCTCTGTCCACATATTCACTCACTTCTCCCCATGTTGCCACAAAACCTCTCCTTCAGTCCATATACCACCTTTCCCTCACCGTTAATAGTTCTAAAGAAGGGTCAACGAATCTGAAACATTAATTCTGCTTTCTCTCCACAGATGTTGTCAGACCTGCTGAGTTTCTCCAGCAATTTTTTTTTCCCCAGTGTGAATCATGTTTGCCCTGAATGTCAAGAAAAATTATCATCTTGTTGGTTTACTTGGGTGGTGACACATTTGTGAAAGCTTGGGAACAGTGGGGCTTGATTACCAGTGCATTTTTCCCCAACTAGGTTTTAACAAATAGGTTCTATCAAAGTCTAGTTGGTGAATCACCAAATTCTGCTCAAACGTCTTGGGTATCATTTCCAATGCTAGTGTTTTTATTGCATGAACATTTCTCGATGAGTGAACATTAGGCTTTTTGCCACTCTGAAACTTGGTCTCACTTCAGCATATCTTCTGGAAGTGATCTAAATTTTTACAAATGTGATGAGGAGGAGCTGGTTTTGAACTGGAAAGGACAAAATTAAAAATCATACAACAGCAGGTTGTATTTCAACAGGTTTATTTGGAAGCACTAGTTTTTGAAGTGCTACTCCTTCATCAGGTAGCTGTAGATTAGATTACTTACAGTGTGGAAACAGGCCCTTCGGCCCAACAAGTCCACACCGACCCGCTGAAGCGCAACCCACCCATACCCCTACATATACCCCTTACCTAACACTAGGGGCAATTTAGCATGGCCAATTGACCTGACCTGCACATCTTTGGACTGTGGGAGGAAACCGGAGCACCCGGAGGAAACCCACGCAGACACGGGGAGAACGTGCAAACTCCACACAGTCAGTCGCCTGAGGCGGGAATTGAACCCAGGTCCTGGCGCTGTGAGGCAGCAGTGCTAACCACTGTGCCACCGTGCCGCCCCTAAGATCCTGTAGAGCAGGATCATAAGACACAGAATTTATAGCAAAAGATCACAGTGTCATGCAACTGAAAAGATATATTGAACAAACCTAGATTGCTGTTAAGCCTTTCATTTTTGCAGATTTTGGTTCATTAATATGTAAATCCCAGAACTTCCTTTAAGTCACATTCTTGAGATAACTTAAGGTTTTATTTTAAAAAGTAACATCTCAGCTCAGATAATGCATTAAAGGTGTGAGGTTGGTGTCTGCCTGTATCCCAGTCTGAGTCATAGAATCATAGAGATGTATAGCACGGAAACAGATCCTTTAGTCCAACTTGTCCAGGCCAACCAGATATCTCAAACCAATCTAGTCCCACCTGCCAGCACCATATCCCTCAAATCCCTTCCTATTTCATATACCCATCCAGATGCCTTTTAAATGTTGCAATTATACCAGCCTCCACCACTTCCTCTGGCAGCTCATTCCGTACACATACCACCCTCTGAGTGAAAGAGTTGCCTCTTAGGTGTCTTTTATATCTTTCCCCTCTCACCCTAAACCTATACCCTCTAGTTCTGGACTCCTCCAGACCAGGAAAAATACTTTGTCCATTTATCCTATCCATGCCCCTCATGATTTTATAAAACTCTATAAAGTCACCCCTCAGCCTCCAATGCTCCAGGGAAAACAGCCCTAGCCTATTCAACCTCTCCCTGTAGCTCAAATCCTCCAACACTGGCAACATCCTTGTAAATCTTTTCTGAACCCTTTCAAGTTTCACAACATCTTTCTGATAGGAAGGAGACCAGAAATACACACAATATTCCAACAGTAGCCTAACCAATGTCCTGTACAGTCGCAATATGACCTACCAACTCCTGTACTCAATACTCTGACCAATAAAGGAAAGCATTCCAAACACGTTCTTCACTATCCTATCTACCTGCGACTCCACTTTCAAGGAGCTATGAACCTGCACTCCAAGGTTTCTTTATTCAGTAACACTCCCTAGGACCTTACCATTAAGTGTATAAGTCCTGCTAAGATTTGCATTCCCAAAATGCAGCACCTCACATTTATCTAAATTAAACTCCATCTGCCACTTCTCAGCCCATTGGCCCATCTGATCAAAATCCCTTTGTAATCTGAGGTAACCCTCTTCGCTGTCCGCTACACCTCCAATTTTGGTGTCATCAGCAAACTCACTAACTGTACCTCTTCTGCTCCCACCCAAATCATTTACACAATTGATGAAACGTAGTGGACCCAGCACCTTGTGGCACTCCACTGTTCACAGACCTCCAGCCTGAAAAACAACCCTCCACCACCACCCGCTGTCTTCTACCTTTGAGCCAGACTGGTTCAATTTCCAAAGTGAAATTCATAAAATACTACATGGATTGACCGCCTGCAGGAAAAATGCACAATCTGCAGGCAGTCAATTCATGTAATATTTTATTAATTCCACTTTGGAAACTGAACCAATCTGACTCAAGATTAGGATACAGGCAGATTCCAACCTCACACCTTTAATGCATTATCTGAGCTGAGATGTCACCTTTTTTTAATAAAACTTTAAGTTATCTCATGAATGTGACTTAAAAGAAGTTCTGGGATTTACATATTAATGAACCAAAACCTGCAACCCATTCAGAAAGACTTAACAGCAATCTGGGTTTGTTCAATAAATCATTTCGGTTGCATGACACTGTGATCTTTTGCTATAAATTCTGCATCATATGGTCCTGCTCTACAGCTACCTGATGAAGGAGCAGCAGTCTGAAAGTTAGTGCTTCCAAACAAATCTGTTGGACTATAACGTGGTGTTGTGTGATTTTTAACTTTTTACAGATGTCACATTCTTTTGCCATAACTGGACACATTTGTTTTTCAGAGTGTTTATATCTTATTAAGTCAATTAATTCTGTTGCTTTCCTATGATAAAGTTGTTCTTCTGTTCTCATAACTTGTCTGCGTGTCTTTGTGAGCTCTGTTTTTCATACAATTTCAATAGCTATGTCCAAAGTTAAAATTTTCTTTGGTCTGTAGTAGGTCTAACAAAGCCTTGGTGGTAATGCCAACAATTCTGGTTCCAAAGCTTCATAGTCACCATTTTCCATTAATCTTTGGAAATCATTAATGAATTATTTGTGGGTCTACTTAAATGTTGAAATCTTCTATTGCCTCTTGCTCATTCAAGATATTTTAAATTTCAGATTGAAGTAATGACCAAGGTGGCAGAACATTTTCTATTTTTTTATTCACTCATTAACATGAGACTCTCCGGCTGGCCAGCATTTATTGCCTGTCCCTAGTTGCCCTTGAGAAGTTGGTGATGAGCCACCAGCTTGAATTATTACAATTTATGTGCTGTAGATCCACAATGCTGTTAGGAATGGAATTCCAGGATTCTATCTGATTCTTTTATAATCTGGTGATTATCAGAAGGTCATATTCAATACAGTAATGTATTTGTTTGTTCAGCCTGAGATTTATATCTAATTTGGTATTTGTAAGAACATTTTTTCTTCGATGCCCAATCTAGTTTTCTTTTTGGCTTATCTCTGCTATCAAAATCTCAAATGCAGTATCATTTCTCCTGACATGTCCTGAAAATAGTACTAAATGTGACTGTATTTCTGAGTTTATAACTTGTAATGCTTCAGTTAGGTAACAATATTTTAATCTTTTTCTTTTGAAAACGTTTACCTTTGAAACAAGAATGCAGATTTTATCTTTGTCTTTTACAAGCTTGTGATAGGTTTCTGCTCCGTATAGCAATGTTTTGTCAAGGTTTCATCAGACATGTACCACCTCAAATCCCCAAGCTTCATCACTGAGACTGAACCCAACTGGATCTCTTTATACTCCCTCCCACAAGGAGTTCACCCTCACTGATGGAACCAGGGACAACAGACACTTTTGCAAAGAAGCATGTTTTTTCTAGTCCCTAATGCATGTGTACATGCATAAAGTGAAACTCTAAATTGAAGCCAATAACATGGTAAAGGCTATGAATCTCCAAGATCTCTGTCTGAAAAGCATAGATTTAACAAGATATCCACCCAGTTAGAAATTGACACTGGTGACTCAAGTGTATCCTGCAAGCAGCAATATAGAACTTAAAACATAGAACATTATAGCGCAGTACAGGTCCTTCGGCCCTCGATGTTATGCCGGCTAGTGGAACTAATCTGGAGCCTATCTATCCTACACTATTCCATTCTCATCCATATGTTTATCCAATGACCATTTAAATGTCCTTAAAGTTGACAAATCTACTGCTGTTGCAGGCAGTGCGTTCCATGCCCCTACTACTCTCTGAGTGAAGAAACTATCTCTGACATCTGTCCTATATCTATCATCCCTCAATATAAAGCTTTGTCCCCTCATGCTAGCCATCACCATCTGAAGAAAAGGGCTCTCACTATCCACCCTATCTAACCCTCTGATTATCTTATATGTCTCAATGAAGTCACCTTTCAACGTCCTCTCTAACAAAGAAAGCCTCAAGTCCCTCAGTCTTTCCTCATAAGACCTTCCCTCCGTACCAGGCAGCATCCTAGTAAACCTCCTCTGAACTTTTTCCAAAGCTTCACATCTTCTATAATGCAGTGACCAGAACTGTACGCAATACTCCAAGTGTGGCTGCACCAGAGCTTTGTACAGCTGTAGCATGACCTCATGACTCTAAACTCAATCTCTCTACCAATAAAAACTAACACATCGCATGCCTCTTTAACAACCCTATCAACCTGGGTGGCAAATTTCAGGGATCTGTGTACCTGGACACTGAGATCTCTCTGCTCATCGACACTACCAAGAATCTTACCATTAACACAGAACTCAGCATTCTGGTTACTCCTTCCAAAATGAATTACCTCACACTTTTTCATATTAACCTCTGTTTGCCATCTCTCAGCCCAGCTCTGCAGCTTATCTATGTCCCTCTACAACCTACAACATCCTTCAGCATTCTCCAAAACTCGACTGTCCTTAGTGTCATCTGCAAATTTACTAACCCATCATTCTACACCCTCATCTAGGTCATTTATAAAAATGACAAACAGCAGTGGCCAAAACAGATCCTTGTGGTACACCACTAGTAACTAAAAAACGCTCGCCTTCCTTTTCCTTCAGGAGAGATTTTGAAAGTTGCATTACGTTTCTATGAAAGCCTTCATATCAAAGTTCACATGACACCAGGTTATGGTCTAACAGGTTTATTTGAAAACATTAGCTTTCAAAGCATTGGCCCTTCATCAGGTGTAGTGAGACAGGAGGCATCTGACACAGATTTTACAAGGAAAAAAATCAAAGGATCATACAACTCATGTGAATGTATAAAACAAACATAAAATGGCTATTAAATGTTTAATCAGTTAGCATGGGGATGCAGGTTTCGATGGATTAAAATGCTAATCCCAGATTTCTTTAAAGTCACTGCCTTAAATAACTAAAGGTTTTATCAGTACATACAAGAGGTGACATCTCAGGTCAGACAATGTATTTTAGGTATGTGGTTTTGTTTAGAACCTGTCTGAGTTTTAACCTTAGTCAGACTGGTTTTATTTCCAAAACAGGAATTGATAAAATGTCACTGACTGACAGTGTCTACAGATTGTGTGCGTTTTGAACAAAATAGAATGTATCTGCAAATACAAACCTGCAAATGCAAATTTTCCCCATAGACATATAAGCATGTGTGCACGCGCATGTAGGGAGTAATGAGAGAGTGTGTGCGAGCCTGTGAGGGAGAATATATAGAACATAGAAAAATACAGCGCATACAGGTCCTCTGGCCCTCGATGTTGCGCCGATGCAAGCCCACCTAACCTACACTAGCCCACTATCCTCCATATGCCTATCCAATGCCCTTTTAAATGCCCATAAAGAGGTAGAGTCCACCACTGCTACTGGCAGGGCATTCCATGAACTCACGACTCGCTGAGTAAAGAATCTACCCCTAACATCTGTCCTATACCTACCACCCCTTAATTTAAAGCTATGCCCCCTCGTAATAGCTGACTCCATACATGGAAAATGTGTGAGAAAGAGTCTGTGTGCGCGCATGTGAGTGAAAGTCTGTGTGTGTGTGAGCTCGTAGTGTGTGTTTGTGAGAGAGTGTGTGTGTGTGTGTGTATGTGCGTGTATGTGTGTGTACGTGTGTGTGTTTGTGTGTGTGTGTGTGTATATGTATGTGTGCGTGTATATGTGTGTGTGTGCGTGTATATGTGTGTGTGTGCGTGTATGTGTGTGTGTATGTGTGCATGTGTTTGTGTGTATGTGTTTGTGTGTATGTGTGTGTGTGTATATGTGTGTGTGTGTGTGTGTGTGTGTGAGAGACAGTGCATTGTGTGGTGTGGTCACCTGCAGTGTGAAATGAACTGGTTGAGGCTGTTCTCAACAGTACCAAACTTGGCTTATCAGCCTTTGGTCAGCAACACTGCTTTGATGTGCATCCCAAAGTCCGTCTTGGAGGATGTTTACTCCAAGATCCAAAACCGAATGTCCTTGGCCACTGAAATGTTCCCCCAGTGGGATGGAATATTCCCGTCTGGTGATTGTTGTGCAGAATTAGCAAGAGAGATTTCCAAAGAATGAAACCTGATGGATCCAACGCACCCTGCTTCTAAGGACTACCTTAGGTACACAAACCAGCTCCCCCCCCTTCCTCCCCCCACCCCCCTCCGACCCACAGTCTTACTCCCTCGCACACCAACATGCAGACTAGCAAAGGAACTCCACCGAAAACTGAAACACCTAGTCAAAGACTCTTGCCACTCCATCCACTCTACCCAAGAATTCTTGAACATCAAAGACACCAAAATAGAAGAGGACAAAGTAATGGTCTCCTTCAACATAAGGGGTCTATTCATATCATCTAACATCAGCTTGGCCAAAGAAACACTGACCACAATATTAGATGAACAAGAACACAAACACCAGACAGCACTAACTCCATCAGAAAGGGCAGCATCCTCAAACTAGTAGACCTGTGCCTCACTACCCACCTCACCTTCAATGACAAAACCTACGAACAAATCAATGGGACACCCATGAGATCAGCAATATCAGGCTTCTTAGCAGAAGCAGTAATGCAGAGACTCAAATGAACAGCTCTCCCCACCATCCAACCCAAGCTTTGGATCTGCTATGTGGATGCCACATTTGTCATCACAAAATGGAACAAATTAAAGGAAACCTACAATACCATTAACAACATCCTTACTGGCATAAATGTCACCAAAGACAGAGAGAAAAACAACAGACTCCCCTCCCTAGATGTCACAGTGGAACAAACAGCCAATGCAGAAATACAGACCAGCATCTACAGGAAAGCAACACAAGTAGACCGGATACTTAACTACAGATGCAATCATCCTAACACCCACAAACGGAGCTGCATTAGGACATATTTAAACGGGCCACAACACACTACAGCACCCAGAAGAAAAAATACCTATACAGCGTATTCAAGAACAATGAGTACCCGATAAACATAGTCTGCCAATTCTTAAACAACAACACCCAAACAAGGAGACAAAAAACACACCCAGAGACTCAAGCCACATTACCATACATCAAAGACATCTCAGAGATGACTACCAGACTACTCTGACCCCTTGGCATCATGGTATAGCCCACAAGTCTATCAACACACTGAAACAGCTACTGATGAACCTAAAGGGCTCTGTACCAACAATCAGCAAAACAAATGTCATTTACAAAATACTCTGTAAGGACTGTAACAAACACTACATCAGACAGATAGGCAGGAAACTAGCCACCAAAAGACATGACCAGCTATTACTAATATCTTTAGACACAGACAAAGGAGGACACCACCTTAAGAGACCAAGACACACAAATAGAAAGCAGGACAGGACACCAGCACTTCACTGGAGGCTCACTGATGATGTTACCAAGCATGGTGATGAAATGTCTGAGAATATACCTGCCAGCTCAGCGAGCAAACTTAAAACCTGAATATACCATGCCTCAGGGCATTCTTGCCTGCAGCATATGAGATAGACAACACTGGCAGAGTCACATGAATATCTGCCATACACATGATGGGTGGTGTTCCCATGTGTAATGATAGTATCTGTGTGGATGTTCTGACATATCCTGCAGTGATCATCATGACAGGATAGAATGATATTGTGGTCGATGTTGTCCTGAAGGCTAGGCAGTTAGCTGTGAACAATGGTCTGTCTGCGATTTGGCAGTTGCTTAAAAGTGAGAAGTGGAGGCATGGGAAAGATCTTGGCGAGATGCTCAACATCATCGATAATGTGTTCAAGGCTGCAAAGAACATGGCATAGTTTCTCCATTCCAGAGAAGTACTGGACGGTAAAGGGTACTCTGTGTCTGTCTTCTGAAGAGTTCATTATAGTTTCTCGACCTGGTGATTAATAAATTAAGCATCATATCCTGTTCTTACAAGGGTGGCCTTCAACACCATCAGATGTCCAGCACGTTCCTCCTCATCTGAACAGATCCTCTGAATGCGTAGGGCTTCTCCGTAAGCTGTTTCAATATATTTAGGGTGGAAGCTGGAGAAGTGCAGCATCATGAGGTTATCTGTAGATTTGCGTTGGAGTGAGGTATTGAGATAGCCATCTTTGATGGAGATGCAGGTGTCCAAGAATGAAACTGATTCTAAAGAGCAGGCCATGGTAAGTTTAATGGTGGGATGAAACTTGTTGATGTCACTGTGTAGTTGTTTCAGTGATTCCCCACCTTGAGTCCATAGAAAGAAAATGTCATCAATGTATCTAGTGTATAAAGTTGGTCAGATGCCCTGCACAGCAAAGAAGTCTTGTTTGAAATTGTGCATGAGAATGTTGGCATTTGGGGTGCAAATCTGGTCCCCGTGGCTGTTCCGTGTGTCTGGATGAAGAATTGGTTGTCGAAGGTGAAGAATTTGTGGTTGAGGATGAAGCAGATGAATTGTTGTATGGTGCCTGAAGATTGGCAGTTGGTGGTATTGAGGCTGAGGCAGTTGCAGCGATGCCGACATTGTGGGCGATGTTGGTGCAGAGTGCCAAAACGTCCATTGTGATGTGGAATGTTCTCGTTTGACTAGTCCATGTAAGAAATCTGTAGTGTTGCGACAGAAGCTGAGGGTTCTTTGTACAATGGGTTTCAAGATGCCCTCAATATAGCCAGAAAGGCTTTCTCACAGGGTCCTGTTACCTGATATGATGGGACGTCCAGGTGTGTTGTCTTTGTTTATCTTTGGAAGATGACAGAAGAGCCATACACGAGAAGTACTTGGGATGAGAGCATGTAGGGTGTTCTGAAGGATTTGATCAAAAGTTTTGATCAATCTGATGAGTTCTTTGGTCAGATCGGCAGGCAGTTGTCTGTGGTGTTCCTGGTTGTTTTGCCTTGGGGCAGTGACTTGAAAGAAAATTCTGGGATTTGCATTTTAATAAATCAAAACCTGCATCTCCTTTCTAACTGATTAAAGATTTAATAGAAGAGAGTCAGCCATTTTAGGTTTGTTCAGTTGTATGACCCATTGATCTTTTACTTATAAATTCTGTGTCTGATGTTTCCTGTCTCACTACATGTGGTGAAGGAACAATGCTCCAAAAGCTAGTGTATAACCTGTTGTCATATGATTTTTGACCTTATCCAACCCAGTCCAACACTAGCACTTCCACATCAAGTCTTCATGTCAAACAGTGTAATGCAACTATCACCTAACAACTGTGTGTATGCTTTACAGAAAGGGTTCTTAAGCTGTGAACTCCTTAAATGATGCTACAAAGGAAACCTCACCACAGTTACTTCACATTTCTCTCCACTCCTGGGACTGCTTTTAGCCTCCAGGCCAACAAAAATGAAAGGAATTCTTACTTTTCCACTCTAACCTGACACTGTTTAGGCAACCAAGCATAAGCTGTAAAAACGTTTGGAGTCTTCCAGAGGTGATGAAGTAAACCGCATCCAGGAGCACCAGGTCACCCACCATCTCTTCAATGTAATAGGTGCTTGTGACTGAGACCATGGTCTCCGCCAAGGGGATGCCTCTGAAGTCTGACTCCTCCCCCACACTGAGTAAGTGATCCAGATCAGTGGTTAGAATTGCCCCACCCCATACCCCACCCTCCAGGATAAACAAGACAGAATCCTCTGCGGAATCTCCTAAATTAGGTAATGATAGCTGAATAGAATTTTGCTCCACTCCCAGCACCAGATCACCTGGCTACCCAAGAAAAGAATCCCAATGACCTGAATTGTCTGACATAAAATCCTGGCAAGAGTGAGGGGCCTTTCCTATCCACCTCGGTATCCACTGACTCAGCAGTGGGGTGTTGGCACCACAATCCTATGCCAGGTTAGGCAAAACTGGATATCAAGTTGGCCATCAGTGAGTGCAGTAACATAGGCCAATGACAGCTCAGCCTCAGAGATGTTTAACACCGTTGAAGGAGCAGCAGTTGGGGGGAGGGGGGGAGCAGGGTGAATGACGAGCAATGGTTGTCCTATTCTGACTGAAGGGGGAAGGTTTTGGTAGTGGCCTCCACTGCTAAGGAGTGATGCTTCTTCTGTTTAAGGCTATTGTTCCAGAGGCCTCCTAATCACCCCTCCATGCTTTTGGTCCCCAAACTGACACAACTGGTCATGGATGGGGATCACAAAATGCAAGGACTTGACAGATCTTGGCCAAGTGATGACCCATCATGCTTGCGTCCTGACAAAAATACACCAAGCTTAGGGGCAGTTCTTGGGAGGCCACCTCTAAATGTTCTGCCTTCTTCCACACTTTTCTTCTGTGCAATTTCTCTCCCCCCCGTCTCACCAGCGATGGTGGAAATAGTGTTTGCCAGTGTAGATTTCCTTCTCAAGGTCTCAGGTTGATTGGGGAGGGTGTGGGGATGCGTGCTGGCATGATGTGGCATTGCCTGCCAATGGTCCCCTCAGTGGAGTACACAGTTTTGGAGGATGAGTAATTTTTCCTACGCACCTGTCCTTCCCCTCCTCCAATAGGCAACAACAATAGCAAGAATTGCAAAACTGCAACATTCCTTGGTTGTTGTTCCTTTCCAGCAAAACAAAGTCTCCAAGGTTTTCTTTCCAATTTCTCTCTCTTGTATCAGTAAACAGTCGACCAGTCTGCCTTGTCTTCAACCAGCAGCAGGCAGTATTGTCTTATGACCGGATCAGTTTTGCATCCAAATAGCCTGCAGGTAACAACTGCTCAGGGTCTTAAATCAAACAGGGTGCGTCCAACAACTGAAGACTGTTGTTTGGAAACAGAAGCATCTCTCCTACTTGCAGTCTTCTGTACCAACAGTTCCCAGAACCAACCACTAAATTGTGGTTGGGGAAACATCATCTCCCCAACTTTCACAATAGATTTAGCACAAGAATGCTGAATGGCCTGGACAGAGTAGATTTGAGAAGACGTTTCCATTGGTAGGGGAGACGAGGACCCGAGGCAACAGCCTTAGAGTAAAGGGAAGACCTTTTAGAATGGAGAAAAGGAGAAACTTCTTCAGCCAGAGAGAGGTGAACCTGTGGAATTCACTATCACTGAAGGCTGTGGAGGCTGGGACATTAAGTATATTTAAGTCAGAGATAGAAATGTTACTGACTGTCAAGCTCCTTCAACAGGGAGAATGCAGGAGAATGAGGTCAACAAAATTATCAGCCATGATTGAATGGCAGAGCAGACTTGATCGGCTGAATGGCCTAATTTATGCTCCATTGTCTTATGGTCTTAATTAATTTTCCTATCTTACAGGGTCATGGGCCCATTTGATGAACTGTGATGCAGAGGTGCCAGTATCAGACTGGATGGACAAAGTCAGAAGTTACACAACTTCTGACACAGGCTATAGACACAGGATTTGTTCAGATGAAGAGGAACGTGATGGGCCATTGGAAGTACTCAAGAATGCTCTCATAAGAATGGGGTATGATGCTTAACTCATCAACTGCCAGTTTCGGACGTGCCACAGCGAGAAACCAGAATGACCTCCTCAGGAGACAGACACGAACTGTAATTGACAGGGTACGCTTCGTTGTCCAGTACTTCCTGGGAGCCGAAAAATACACCGTGTTCTTCGCAGCCTACAGCACATTATCAATGAGGATGAGCACCTCGCCCAGACCTTCCCCACACCTCCACTTCTCACCTTTAAACAACCACCAAACCTCAAACAAATCACTGTTCTCAGCAAACTGCCTGGCTCTCAGGACAACACAATACAACCTTGTCACAGCAGACGCTACAAGATGTGTCAGAGTGTGGACACGGATACCACCATTACATGTGGGGACACCTCCCACCATGGACACAGAGGTACACACGTGATTTGTCCAACGTCAGCTTTCTCATATCCTGAGACATGGTACATTAGTGAGACCAAGCAGAGGCTATGGCTACGGATGAATGGACAGCGCACAACAATCAACAGACAGGAGTGTTCCTTCCCAGTTGGCGAAAATTTCAGTGGTCCAGGACATTCGACCTCTGACCTTCAGGTGACCATTCTCCAAGGCGGACTTCGGGACAGGCAACAACGCAAAATGGCTGAGCAGAGGCTGATAACCAAGTTCAGTACCCATGGGGATGGCCTCAACCGGTACCTTGGGTTCATGTCACACTCCAAATGACCCCACTGCATTGCGAGCGGGCGCGCACACACACACGCACCCACACACTCCTACAGACCCATAGACTCATGCAGACCCTCTCTCATAAATAAGCTCTCTCTCATATGCTCACCCATACATGCACCCTCTCAAGGACTTATACCCTTTTACACTCTCACTCACACACAGACACACACCCGCTCACAAACATCCACATACACAGACATAGACTCACACACATATAAAGTTTGTGAAGTGAATTTATACTTGCAGAATTACATTTTACTTTGCTCAAAAACTGCATGAATCCATATAACATTCTGTAAATCCCTTTATTAGATTAGAATCAGTCTGAACACTGGGGCACAGCCAGCATCACACAGGCCAACTCATATCTTCAGTTCATTATCTGGGCGGACATGGTACCTATTGTTAAAGTTCACTTGAGAATGTAACTTTAAAAAGTTTCTGGGATTTAAGAGCTGAAACCAACATAGTCATTCTAAAAGATGAGAGACTTAACAAATAATCCAGATCTTTTTCAAAATATAATTTCAGTTACATCACACAGTAAACTTTTGCTATAAATCTGTATCGTACGATCTTATACTTCGCAACCACCTGATGGAGGAGCAGTGCTCCAAAAGCTAGTGCTTCCAAATAAACCTGTTGGACAATAACCTGGTGTTGTGCAATTTTAAACTTTGTACACCCCATCCCAACACTGGCATCTCCAAATCAAGGCTACAGTCCAACAGGTTTATTTGAAATCACAAGTATTCAGAGCGCTGCTCCTTCATCAAATGAACTATCACTTCATCTGACGGAAGTACAACACTCTGAAAGCTTGTGATTTCAAATAAACCAGTTGGACCAAAACATGGTGTTGTGTGACAACTGACTTGGTTAACAGTGTTAGAGGATGAAGGACTTATACTCGAAACGTCAAATTCCCTATTCCTGAGATGCTGCCTGGCCTGCTGTGCTTTGACCAGCAACACATTTTCATCACTAATAAGTCTAAGTGAGAACAGGCATTCACCTAAACAATGTGGGATTTATTGCATGTACAAGTTACACAGTCTTCCATAGAACATAGAACAGTACTGCACAGGACTGGCCCTTCAGCCCTCGATGTTGTGCCGACTTTTTATCTTACTCTAAGATCAAACTAACCTACATACCCTTCATTGTACTATTATCCATGTGCCTATCCAAGAGTTGCTTAAATGTCCTTAATGTATCTAACTCTACTACCACCACAGGCAGTGCATTCCATGCACCCATCACTCTGTGTAAAGAACCTACCTCTGACATCTCCCCAAACCTTCCTCCAATCACCGTAAAATTATGTCCCCTCATGATAGCCATTTCTGCTCTGGGAAAACATCTGACTATTCACTCTATCTATGCCTCTGATCATCTTGCACACCTCTATCAGGCCACTTTTCATCTTTCTTCATTCCAATGAAAAAAGCCTTAACTCCCTCAACCTTTCTTGCCCTCCAGTCCAGGCACCATCCTGGTAAATCTTATTTGCATCCTCTCGAAAGCTTCCACATCCTTCCTATAATGAGGCAACTACAACTGAACACAATATTCATTCCTGATGAAGGGCTTTTGCCCAAAACATCGATTTTCCTGCTCCTCGGATACTGCCTGACCTGCTGAGCTTTTCCAGCACCACTCTAATCTAGACCCACAATATTCCAAGTCTGGTCTAACCAGGGTTCTATAGAGCTTTAGCATAATTTTGGCTCTTAAACTCAATCCCCCGCTGATGAAAGCCAACACACCATATCCCTTCTTAATAACCCTATCAACTTGGATGGCAACTTTGAGGGATCTATGGACATGGACCTCAAAAACCCACTGTTGCTCCACACTGTCAAGAATCCTGCCTTTAGCTTTGTTTTCGATCTTCCCAAATAAATTATTTCACACTTTTTCAGGTTGAACTCCATCTGCCACTTCACAGCACAGCACAGCTCTGCATCCTGTCAATGTCCCTTTGCAACCTGCAACAGCCCTCCACATTATCCACTACTCCACCAACCTTTGTGTCCTCAGCAAACTTAGTAATCCACTCTTCCACTTCCTAATTCAACTCATTTATAAAAATCAAAGAGCAGAGGTCCCATAACAGATCCCTGCGGAACACCATTGGTCACAAGCTCCAGGCTGAATACATTCCATCTACTACCACTCTCTGTCTTTTATGGGCCAGCCAATATCCCACGCCTCTTTACTTTCTGAATGGACCTGCTATGAGGAACCTTATCAAATGTCTTGCTAAAACCCATGTACACCATATCCATTGCTCTAGTTTGATTAATGTGTTTTCTCATATCCTCAAAGAATTCAGTAAGACTTGTGAGGCATGACCTGCCCCTCAGAAAGCCATGCTGACCATGGTTTTCCAAGTAATCATAAATCCTGTCTCTCAGAATCCCTTCCAATAATTGGTCCACCGTAGACATGAAACTGACTGATCTGTAATTCCCAGGATTATCCCCATTCCCTTCCTTGAAGAAGGGAATAACATTTGCCACCCTCCAGTCATCTGGCACTACTTCAGTGGACAGTGAGCATGCTTAATTATTATGTCTAAGTAGCCAATAGGAAACACAGCTGTCTCTACCAGGATCTTGAGCGAGATTCTTTTTTCTTTACCTAAAACTGTGACTGTATCATCAGAGTGACAGCAGTTACTCACAATCTGGAATATGCTATGGACCAGGCCAGACCTGTCATTGTTCTTTCGGATGAAGGTACCTATCAACATCCTCTGAGTAACTTCAAACTTAGAAATATAAGTTGCTTGTCCCACCTTTCAACACAGTCTTCCAAACGCAGGAACAGATATGCATCAGTTTTTGTAACTGTATTGGCTTTGCGATAGTCCACACATAACCGTTGGGTACCACCTGGTTTTGGCACCATGACTATGGGTGAACTCCAGTCACTGCAACCCATTTCGATTATGTCATCTTGGAGCATGCGTTCAATCTCCTTTTGAACCTGTATCAATTTTACAGGGTTATGCCCAGTAGGATGCGACTTAATCAGGACAGCATTTCCTATCTCTACATCATGAACAATTAGATTAGTACATCACAGCTTATTTCCACATATCTCTCCATGCGACAGTAATAACTGATTCAGGTCATTTCAACTTTTCTCTGGAAGGTAACTCAATAATTTATCCCAATTTTTGACAACTTCCTCGTTGTCCAATTTAATTTGAGGATTGTCCGGTCCAGAATCCTCTGAACTTGGTTCTTCACTGTGTTGTAACAATTAGCACAAGTCTCCTTTGACTTTCCTACCCTGTCAAAATACCTTTTTAAACATATTCACATTATACACTGAGATTTCTTTTTGTCTGGAGTCCTTATCAAATAGTTCACCTCATTCAATTTCCTTTCAACTTGATATTGTCCACGAAACATTGCTTTTAAAGGTTCACCTGTCACTAGAACACCAACACCTTATCCCCTATCGCAAAATGGCAAGTTTTTGATTTCTGGTTTGTTTCCTGTTCCTTTGTATGCTGAGACCTTTAAATGCTGTCTTGCCAAATCCACTGCTCTATTTAATCATTGCTGAAAATTTGACACATAATCCAAATATGTGATCTCTGAATTATGACTTACCAATTTCTCCTTAATCAATTTTAGCAGTCCTCTCACTTCAAACCCAAAAACCTATTCAAATAGACAGAATTTGGTTGATCCATTTGGTGTCTGATCACAAAACATCCAAAGAGAATTCCCTTATCCCAATTATCTGCATAGTCTGGACTATAAGCCCTCAATGTGGTCTTTAATGCCTGATACCACTTTTCTAACACTCCTGTGACTCTGGATGGTATGCAGTAGATTTGAATTATTTTATTTCTAAGTTGTCCATAACTTCCTTGAATAATTTTGATGTAAAGTTTGACCCTTGATCTGATTGTATCTCTGTGTGTAGTCTGTATCTAGTGAAAAATTTGAGTTAATCCTCCACAATCCTTTTAGCTATGATATTGTTGTGGTTCTATTCGCCGAGCTGGGAATTTGTGTTGCAGCCATTTCGTCCCCTGTCTAGGTGACATCCTCAGTGCTTGGGAGCCTCCTGTGAAGCGCTTCTGTGATGTTTCCTCCGGCATTTATAGTGATTTGTACCTGCCGCTTCCGGTTGTCAGTTCCAGCTGTCCGCTGCAGTGGTCGGTATATTGGATCCAGGTCGATGTGCTTATTGATTGAATCTGTGGCTGTTGGTTTGTGTGCTGTTATGAGTCCTAGTGTCGCAGTAGTCTGGCTGTCAGTTCAGAAATGTTTTTGATGTATGGTAGTGTGGCTAGTCCTTTGGGTTGTGGCATGTCCTCATTCTGTTGTCTTTCCCTTAGGCATCTGTTGATGAAATTACAGGGTATCCATTTTTGGCGAATACATTGTATAGGTGTTCTTCTTCCTCTTTTTGCAGTTCTGGTGTACTGCGACCACTCTCAGACAACAAATCACCAGGATGAAGGACCCAATACCCAGCATGAGCAAAACCAATGTAGTGTACAAAATCCCATGCAAGGACTGCACAAAACACTACATCAGACAAATAGGAAGACAGCTAACGATCCGCATCCATGAACACCAACTAGCCACGAAATGACATGACCAGCTATCCTTAGTAGCCACACACGCAGATGACAAGCAACATGAGTTTGACTGGGACAACACTACTATTATAGGACAAGCCAAACAGAGAACAGCGAGGGAATTCTTAGGGACATGGCACTCATCCACAGATTCAATCAATAAGCACATCGACCTGGACCCAATATACCAGCCACTGCAGCGGACAGCTGGAACTGACAACCGGAAGCGGCAGATACAAATCACTATAAATGCCAGAGGAAACATCACAGAAGTGCTTCACAGGAGGCTCCCAAGCACTGTGGATGTCACCTAGACAGGGGACGAAACATCTGCAACACAAATTCCCAGCTCGACGAACAGAACCACAACAACGAGCACCCAAGCTACAAATCTTCTCCCAAACTTTGATATTGTCAAATGGAATGGCCTCTGGAAATCAAGTGAACCGTCCATTATTGTTAACACATAATGATTCCCGCTTTTTGTTTTAGGTCTGACAAAATCAATTCAGACTAGTGAAAAAGGTTCCTCAATTGCAGGAATAGTTATTAAAAGGTATACAAGTTTTATTACTGCCTGTGGTTTTCCAATTACCTGACATGTATGACATTTCTGGAAAATTCAATTTACATCCTTGGTCAGTCTGGGCCAGTAAAAATTATTTTGCATTTTAGCTTGAATTTTTCTCACTCCTAAATGAACCCTTAGTGGCAGTTCATGAGTCACTGACCACACCTCCTTTCTATAACCCACCGGCAATACAACTTGATGAACCTCTGCCCATTTTTCATCTGGCTGACAATGTGACGGTCTCCATTTCCTCATTAAGACTTCATTTTTAAAGGGAGTAACTTCCAGGGCCATATTCAAATTCTTTTGTCGTGTATGCCTTTTGATACAATCTTTTTAAATTTTCATATGTCTGCTGTAACTCAGTTAATTTATTGGAGCTAAAGATGTCTGCTTTGTAATCTATCTGCTCCTGGCTTGTCTCCACCATCTGATCAAACAGGGTCTCTTATAATTCCACTTCAACTTTCTTATCTACATTGTGTGGTAACGGGGTCACAAACTCACTATTGAAACAGGGGAGATCAAACAATCAAGAAAAACCCCAGGATGTGTGCCCTGCAATAGTTCAGTTGTCTGAGTTTCCACTGGCTTTTCAACCATAGTAGGCAGCACTCCTACCTGTGAACAAACTGTATTGTTAGCAAGGAAACATTGTATTCCTGGAGCTGAGAGTTTGTTGATTACTTATATCACGACTTCTCCACTCTTCACTCAACACTCTTACCTCACTTGACATAACTGAGCATTTCACTGCTCACCATGAATTCCTGTTATTAGTACTTTTTGTGGAAATAGTCCTTAAGATGTAAGCGTCCTCATCTTTCAATAACACACATTGAGAGGATCCTGTACCTCTTGATATTGTAATTTCCTTACCTGCTGCTCCTGGCCTATCCGAGTAAATTTTATCTTTGCGGTTATACGGCTTAAGATGATCTGGCACTCCCTCCTTAACCAACCTCTGACCAGCTTGTACAATCTGGTGCAGCTTTCTAGCCTCCACTGTGCTTTTTGTTACCATTCCAACAAAATTCAGTCTTATCCTGCTTTCCAACATGTGGCATCCCGGTGCTTTTCGTAACCCATCAACACTGTGATTTCATGTGGCCTACTTTATTGCAGTGAAAACACTGGAGCTTTCTAATTTCTCTGTCCCCTTCAAGCATTTCCTTTTTACCCTGTGGTGAGTAATCCTGATGATCTTCACTGAGATCTATCTTTCCCGTTGCACATGAAGATTTCTCTTGACCCCAATTTCTATCCTTTACAAATTTATGGACCAACTCATAATCATCAGCCAGTTCAGCTGTTAACCTTGCCGTTTTAACTTTCTGCTTTTCTATATGAGTTTTCACTATTTCTGGAAGTGAATTTTTGAACTCCTCCCAATAATCGTCTAACAGTGTCATAGATTTGCTCTATTTTTATGCTCTTACCCACCTATCAAAATTACTTGGTTTGATCCTTTCAACCTCAATGTAGGTTTGATCAGGGTCCCTCCTTAGATTCTTGAAACACTGTCCGTAGCTTCTGGCACAAGTTTATAGGCACTTAAATGGATTTCTTCACCTTCTCACATACCCCAGATCCTCCTCTGACAGTGATGTGAATACCTCACTAGCTCTACCTACAAGTTTTGTTTGGATCAGTAAAACTCACAAGGTCACTGGCTACCGCATTTGTTTAGCCACCATTTCAATTGAGATGAAAAAGGCTTCCACATCCTTCTCATCAAATTTAGGCTATGCTTGAATATATTTAAATCGTTTCTCACCAGCCCTTTGGCTACCATAGGTTTGCTCATCATCACTCTCTTCCTCGCTAACTTATCTTCAGCTTTCATCTCCAGCCTTTGAAGCTTACCTTACTATCTAAGTCTGAAGTTCAGGCTCCCTCGCTTTCTTCCTTTCCTCTCTCTCCTTTTCTCTCTCTTTGTTCTACTAAAGTAATTTGTTCTTTTACTCTTTCCTCTGCTTTCAATCAAAAATCAAACTGCTTCATTTCTGTTGCCCTTTCCTTGTCTTTTGCCCCTAACTCAAGCTGCTTCATTTTCAATTGAATTTTAGCCAGCTCTAAAGATTCTACGGAGTTTCCAGCAAATTTAAATGTTGAGCTATTGCTATAATTATCTCTCCTATTGTCACAGAAGGAGGCAGCTCCAACACCAGCTTGTCTGCTAATTCCAACAGCTTGGCCTTAATCACCTTTTACAAAACCCCCAAGGTCAATTCTTCCACCCCCAGAAATGTCTGGTGACTGAAAGAGCCATTGCTATCCCAAGCACTAATTAAACTGATCGAATTCAACACCTGGAACAACAGACATTAATACCTACCATTCATTAACTTCGAGGCCAGCAACCCTAATCCCAATTGGAACTACAGAACAAATCCCGCAAAGAGCCCCTAATCTGTTATGGATCAGACCAGGTCACCTCAAAATATTTCAAGAAAGTAGCCCAGACCCTAACTTTGCTCATTGTTTTCAGCAAGTGTACAATGAATATTCCAGGAGTGATGTAGCTGGCCCAACCACTTAGCTTTAAACAAAATAGAATTTATTTGCAATATTGCCAGATGAAACACTCTAAATCATGACAAACAAAGAGAACAGAATATAGAATAACAACCTATCCAAAAACCCAACAGACTAATCCAACTTAATGATGCTGTCCCAAATTCCTGCAACAATCCCCATCAACACTTGTTAGCACAAAAGGTAAATCAAACACAGGGTCTTAGAGGAGACAGAGAGAGAGATAACAGAGATATTCAGCATGGAATAAATTCTTCCATGGAGCTGTTTCTTGGACCAACAGCCTCACTGACTGTCGGCTTTCAATGAACAGCCAGACTGTTAAAAACCAAACCAAACCAAACCAAGTCAATGAAAAGCTGAGCTGGGGGAACTGGCAATTTCCCTTTCATTGTATAGGTTTTTTTTCAAACCTGAAAGCCTTTTTCCTGAAGCAGTATCTGTTAGCTCTAATCAGGCTGATCCTAAAACCCTTCAAACCTAGATTTTCGGAATTGCTGCTTTTACAACCTCTCTGAAAAAGAAGCCAAGGACAACATAGGCTCATTGAAGGAGCAGTATTGTCACAAATATTAACCTTTCCATTGCCTTCTATAACAACCTGCACTTGCAGCCAGCCATTCTATTGAAAACAGCCCTTCCAGTTATTTTCTAGTGAATGGCAACTGACATGAGTTTGGTTGTGGGGGATTCAATGGCATAATGAAAAATAAACAGTGTACAGGTTTTACAGAGAAATAGAATTCAACACTATCCTATTGACAATGGATACCCTGATTCGGATTGTTCACTGTATCACACAAGTTTGCAAATGGACTAAGAGCTACCATTGCTGGATTTGAAAAGTGCCCACACTATTTCACATTAGCTGGGAAAGCCAAAATATTGCAAAAAAAAAGGTTAAGCTAATCATTTTATACCATTACAATGTTAAATGAGTGGTATTTTCCCTGGTGGAGCAACTGACAGTTAACTGCCAAACTTTGTTTCAAAATTTAAACCAAGCAGGTTGATTCTGATCTCTCAGACAATACCTTCATTAATAAGCCAAAGAATAACTGTCACCTATTACTTGAGTTGGAATAGGTGCAATTTGTCTATGTTCTGTTACTATATGCAAGGAATAGCACCCTGCAGGTCAATTTGTACAGCTTCCAGTACACACAAGTGCACATTGCAAGTCTGATTGATCATCTTAAATATATTCTGCATATTTCTTTACACATTCAAAATTATTTAGCACATGTCATCAAATTGTGGAATTGTATCTAATATTGGACACAGGCTGGGTAGATACAATTGTTTGTTGCAAATAGCCAAGAGGACTGTCAAGCACCATCTAGTTGGTGCATTCTCCATAACAACATCTCCAATTGCCAAGCAGTTAGGACCCATTTCCTATATGACATAAAAAGATTGGCTCTCCTTTAAATTGGTATTTCATACAAATTTGTCAGATAAATGTGTTAATAGAAATGTTCAACAAAATGTATGTCTTATCATCAATACTCAAAACATCTATTGTCAGATATGATCTTTCAGCTGCACGGCATTGCTGAACAATTCCGAGTGCACTAATATCAACAATAACAGCAGATTAAAGGTAATCAATTAAGTTGGTAATCTTGCTTATTTAAACGTTCAAGATGCATGCAAGCTCAGGTACTCATTCTCTGTAAACAAACAGAGTATATTCAAGCCTGGTACTTCTTTGAAGTATGAAAGAACTTTGACAGTCTATACTCATTTGGTGCTTTCCCTGCAGCAACAATTCGAGTTGATTTGCAAGCCAATCAGCCTCCTCTTCTCTATCAAATAATTGTATCATTTGAAATTTGACACTCCAGTTTTATCCTTGTAGATACAGGCCAAAAGCTTCAGTAACAAATCTCTGTTTCTTGGATCACATAGAAAGCATGGGACGTTCACTAGTATTTGCAATGTAAATGTTTCAAATCACACTTGTCCATCACACTTCGAAATATTTTTGTTAGCGTTGGAAACAATTATACAAAAATATATTCATCATGCCAACACTTAAAAAGTAATGAAGCATGGACATAGTTTAGAACTTTAATACTGCTTCAGAAGAAGGCTAATTTGTTTAAGACCTATGCTTCTGTAAAGATTGTAAAATGTGAGGAAAAGGGAATGCAGACAGATTGCTTGGGTCAGAGCCTAAAAAAGCTTCTGGGGCCATCAAAACAAATTATTCATACTGCTGGACAAAAGACACATTTTAGCAAAGCATTTCAACTTTCATTCATCAGGTTTAAAACTAAAACTACAATTTTCAGTTTATACAAAGCTTAGCAGAGAATGATCAGTCATCACTATTTTATGCATCCTTCACCAGTCAACCAATCACTAGTCAGTCTTCACAGTGGAAAACACGAGTAATATCCCAAAAAATTCAAGACAGTGAGTGGGCAGAGCTAAGGATGGTAGCCATCACATGGAGAAGGTGCCAGAAAAACTGAATGGCCAGAAGGTGGATAAATCACCTGAACCAGATGGACTACATCTCAGAGTTCTAAGGGAGATAGCTGAAGAGGTAGCGAAAGAATTAGTGGTGATCTTTCAGGAATCACTAGAATCAAGAAGAGTCCCAGAAGACTGGAAAATCACTAACATGACACTCCTGTTTAAAAGGGGAGTAAGGCAAAAGATAGAAAATTACAGACCAATTAGCCTCACCTCAGTCAAGGGGAAGATCCTGGAATCCATTGTGAAGGATGAGATTTCTGAACACTTGGAAGTGTATCGTATAAGAGGGCAAAGTCAGCATGGTTTCATCAAGGGGAGGCCATGCCTGACAATTCTTTAAGGAAGTAACAAGCAGGTTAGATAAAGGAGAGCCAATAGATGCTATCTACCTGGACTTCAAGAAGGCCTTTGACAAGGTGCTGCACAGGAGGCTACTGATTAAGCTGAGGGATCATGGTGTCAGAGGCAAGGTGCTAGCATGGATAGAAGCTTGGTTGTTTGGCAGAAAGCAGAGAGTGGGGATAAAAGGGTCCTTCTCAGGATGGCAGCCAGTGACAAGTGGTGTTCCGCAAGGCTCAGTGTTGGAACCACAACTTCTCACTTTATACATTAATGATCTAGATGAAGGAACTGAGGGAATTCTGGCTAAATTTGTAGAAGATACAAAGATAGGTAGAGGTTCAGGTAGCATTGACAAGGTGGGGAGGCTGCAGAAGGATTTCAACAGGTTAGGAGAGTTGGCAAAGGAGTGGCAGATGGAGTACAATGTGGGAAAATGTGAGGTCATGCACTTTGGGAGGAAGAATAGGGGCATGGACTGATTTCTAATTGGGAGAAATTTCAGAAATCTGAAGTGAAAGAGACTTGGGAGTTCTAGTCCAGGGTTGTCTCAAGGTGAACTTGTAGGTTGACTCAGTACTTAGGAAGGCAAATACAAAGATGGCATTTATTTTGAGAAGACTTGAATATAAAAGCAGAGATATACCGATGAGGCTCTGGTCAGACTGCATTTGAAACACCACACAGTTTTGGGCGCCATATCTCAGGAAGGATGTACTGGCCTTGGAGCACTCAGAGGAGGCTAACAAGATTGATCCCAGAAATGAAGACACTGGGTTTATACTTGAGAGTTTAGAAGGATGGCGGGGGGTTCTAACTGAAGCACACAGAATACTGAATGGCCTGGACAAAGTAGATATTGGGAAGGTATTTCCATTGATAGGAGAAACTAGGACTCTAGGTTCCTGATGAAGGGCTCATGCCCGAAACATCGATTCTCCTGCTCTTTGGATGCTGCCTGACCTGTTGCGCTTTTCCAGCAACACATTTTCAGCTCTGATCTCCAGCATCTGCAGTCCTCACTTTCTCCTCTAGGGTATAGCTTGGAATAAAGGGAAGACCTTTTGGAATGGACATAAGGAGAAACCTCTTCAGCCAGAGAGTAGGGAATCTATGGAACTCATTGCCACAGAAGGCTGTGGAGGCCAGGTCATTGAGTACACTTAAGACTGAGGTAGGTAGATTTTTGAGTATAAAGGGGATCAAGGCTTATGGGGACAATGGGGTTGAAAAACTTATCAGGCATGATTGAATGGTGGAGTAGACTCAATGGGCTGAATGGCCTAATTTCTGCTCCTAAGTCTTATGGTCTTAATCAGCATTTTTCTCCAGTGTAAGTGTTAGTTTCCCCTTACATTAGTATTATTGCAAATTGTCTTGATCAGTTTGACCAAAAGACAAAATATTGGACCTCGGAAGGACCATGGGATTATTAAGCACGAATTGCATATCATGTGTTTGTAAAAACTACAGGAAGGATGTGGAGGTATTGGAGACAGTGTAGAAGAAGTTTACCAGGATGCTAAAACAGAAATTGCTGGTAAAGCTCAGCAGGTCTGACAGCATCTGTGAAGACCAATCAGAATTAACATTTCAGATACAGTGACCCTTCCTCAGAACTAGTTGCTGCCAGACGTGAGTTTTTCCAGCAATTTCTGTTTTTGTTTCTGATTTACACAGCATCAACAGTTGTTCTGGTTTTTACCAGGATGCTTCCTGGATTTGAGGATAAGAGCTATAAGAGAAGTTGGATAGACTAGGGTTATTTTTTTCTAAAGCATCAGAGGCTGCAGGGAGACCTGACAGAAACTTAAGACATTATGACAGATATAGCTAAGGTTGACGTCAGAATCATGTAAGGCAAGAAGGAGAATATCATCACGGCCGGGCTGTGTCAAGTACACCAAATCCAGACATCCTGCCTGGCCAGTATCTAACTGGAGTTTCACACTATGGGGTTGAGAACCAAGGATAGACGATAAATACAATGTTTTTCAGTGTCAGGAACATCCTCAGAACAAACAGACTGAAAAAAAATTAGACACAAGTCACTAGAAATAGCATTTTGTTCTACAAGTGAACCTCATTCAGTCTGCATCTGTATTAAATCAAATGTGAAATCCAATGGGGTAGAGCTCTTTGGAGTATTAACTAACTTGATGATAGAAGTTTCAAACTCACTATTGTCATGGGAAAGATCATCCTTAGGTTCTTTTGTCCTGTAACTCAACTGTCATAATACAAACAGCTGATTTCTATTATTGGCAAAGAACCACCAGGTCTTTTGGGTGGTTATGAGCAGAATTATGAAAAGGAGTGATTAAAAAAAGGAAATAATTGATAAAGTAGACTCCAAAGCGCATTGTTTTGAAACAAGCAAGGCACTTCCTGAGGAGCAAGGGAAAGGTCAATCCACGCAATGCTATGCATCATTTCATAGTTGGCTAAATTACTTTAATGGGAAAGTTCCAAGATCAAATATCTGTCTTGCCCTTAGATATGGACTACAACTGTGAAGACATAGAATTACAAAATAAGGAAGAGGAGGTTAAATCGAATCCTCATTTGTTTTGAGTCATAATTACTTGCAAACCATTTGATCTCACATCAAACATTAATCAGTGTAGTTTTAAGTCCTTGAAAAATTGTTGTAGTCCTTCAGAGAATTAATGAAAGCAGTTCTAACATTCATGTTATTCTATCTTCATTAAAGGTTGCATTTTGCTTGTGACAGATAGTTAACAGTAGACTCCCACAATAACATTGAGCAATTTGAGTCACTCTAATATCATACTATGTAAAATCAACTGAGATGCTACAGTATCAAATGATTTGAATTGACATGATACTGAATTTTAATTCAATGCACAGTTCAGAGGAAAAACATATATTATTCTGCAACATCCTGTTATCCCAATAGACACTGGAGTTCAAATTCAGGCCAAAGAAAATGAATATTTGTTCTCAAGGAGATCTGGTTTAGTGCCTCTCCCCTCCCTGACAGCTGTTAAGGGTCACCACTAAGCAGAATTCTCACAGTTTGAATCTAAACCTCAGACATGACTCAACTGCTGAAAGCAAAATCCATCTGTATAAACAGCTATGTTTGGAATTGAAATGATGTAGCCACTAAACACTTGGTTACCTCTTTTATTGAGATCTACAAAAAAAGACAAAATTCAGCAATGCAAGAGATCCAAACAATTTGTAAGAATGAAAGCAAACTCCATTAAGTTTCGATTTTCACTGCATCCTTAAGGTTTGAACAGATACTTGATATTAATTGTTTCTCCAAAATATTTTTACTAGTCTTCTTCAAAATTAAATCATTAGAATGGTCAGTTTATATCAAAGCAAAACACTAGAGATAAATGTCATTCAAGATGCATTTTAAAGTTTGGTATAAATGAAGATGCACTTTCACATGGTCAGGATCATTTTAAAATTGAAAAATAACACATTCAACTTAAACTGAAATATTACATGTGCTGAATGAAGAAAGTCAAAGAAAATTTGTCTAATAACTGCAACAATGCTTCATAAGCTTAATATTTACTTTATGAACTTACAGAAGAAAGTGAGGACTGTAGATGCTGGAGATCAGAGCTGAAAAATGTGTTGCTGGAAAAGAGCAGCAGGTCAAGCAGCATCCAAGGAGCAGGAGAACCGACGTTTCGAGCATAAGCCCTTCTTCAGGAATGAGGAGGGTGTGCCAAGCAAGCTAAGATAAAAGGTAGGGAGGAGGGACTTGGAGGAGGGGCACTGGGAATGCAATAGGTGGAAGGAGGTTAAGGTGAGGGTGAAAGGCCGGAGAGGGGGTGGGGACGGAGAGGTCGGGAACTTCCTGACAATAACAATAACAGTCAGAAAATAGCAATCACTACTCAGCCACCAAAAAGATTTAAACTAATAAGGTTAGGTGAATTGGTCATGCTAAATTGCCCATAGAGTTAGAGTTAGTTAGGGGGAATGGGTCTGGGTGGGTTACTCTTCGGAAGGTCGGTGTGGAGTGGTTGGGCTGAAGGGCCTGTTTCCACACTTAAGGGAATCTAATCTAATCACCATGGTGACTAGATTATGTTTAAATGCTGTAATTGTACCAGCCTCCACCACTTCCCACACAGACACGGGGAGAATGTGCAGACTCCACACAGATAGTCACCTGAGGCAGGAATCAAACCTGGGTCCCTGATGCTGAGAGGTAGCAGTGTTAACCACTGAGCCACTGTGTCGCTCCAATGCCCTCTCACTGTTGAATTTCAGCCAACCCTGGCTTTAAATATTACTTAAATTCTTGCCCGTTACAATTACTAAAATGATTACAGAATTGTTGAGGAAGGCAAATTCCCAGTCTGAACATATCATCAGGCTTCGTTGGGAATGTGCCGAGGTAAAGTCAAGGCATTGGAGGGTGATCAAAAACCTCCAAATGACCCATCCACTCAAAGCACCACCCGTCCCACATGTGGTAAGAGTTTTCAGATCTCATATCGAACTTGTGAGTCATCTCAGGACCCACAGAATTAGACTCAAAGCAAGGAGGAATTAGAGTTGAGGGTGTGTTGCTGGAAAAGCACAGCAGGTCAGGCAGTATCCTAGGAGCAGAAAAAATCAATGTTTCGGGCCGGAGCCCTTCATCAGGAATGAGGGCTCCTGCCCAAAACATCGATTTTCCTGCTCCTCAGATGCTGCCTGACCTGCTGTGGTTTTCCAGCAACACACCCTCAACTCTGATCTCCAGCATCTGCAAACCCCACTGTCTCCAAGGAGGAATTAGACTCAGAGCAAGTTATCCTCAAAGCTAAAGATTGCTTAACAAGGAGGAATTAAGTTGGCTTGCTGTCAATAATTACAACAATGTATTTTGTTGTAAGAATATTACTGATAAAACTCCAAGACAGAAACTGAAAATGCTAGAAATATTCAGCAAATCTGCCAACATTGGAGAGAAAGAAACATTTCATATTTCAGATTAATAACCCTTCTTTAGATCTGGAAGTACTTAGATCACTGATTTTAAACAAGGAAATGAAATAAGGAGGAAAGTGTTATGCTACTTTTCATGGTCAGTATATTTTTAAGAAATATGCTCATGATGTCATGATTGAATCACTGTATTGACCTGAGGGTATAATGGTCTCAGACCCCAACCTCCCTGAGATTATTTGAAGCTTACTCTGCCGGATGCATACTGCTCAGTTGTAAGCTACTTTCTTAGCTTTAGCCCAGGCACTGGTATGCCTGTGAATGTAATGTTTGTACACAATAGCTAGTTGTAATAAATGTCTATTGATTCTTCAATGTTGTAAATGACAACAATAACAATCGTGCAAGGTTAAAAGAGATGTTGCAGTGCTTTACACAAGCTTTAAGCCATTAACTCTTCAGCACATTGTGATACTAGTCTTAAGTATCTCTGCCTGTGAGTGTCTGTACAGACACTACACGAGGCTGCTTACTCTTTATCTAGAGAGAGAGAGCAAGAGAGAAAGAAGGAAAGAAAGAAAAGAAAATTAAAACAGTCGAGAGAAGTTCCACAGCTTTAGAATCAGAACATTGTAGGACCAACAAACCAGAATTATCAACTGCATGCCACTTTCTTGACAGAGAAATTGAGTTCTTCAAACAGAAATGGACATAATCAGAACTCCGTTCACAAATGTCCAAAAAGATGTGCAGCATCTGCTGACAAGTTCCAGCATCTGCCATTTATTTACTTTTATTCAACTATCAGCCACATTTGAATATTAGTAAAGAATTGTCACACAAAGCTTGAAATTTCACTTCACATTGTTCCTAGTAATGGCTGAGCAAGTGTTAAATGAAGCAGTCAGGACATATCTTCAATGGGGTTTCATACTACTTGTTGAAACTGTGAACTTTTAAAATTCCTGTTCCTGAAACCATGTCACAATAGTTTAAATTTGGCCTATGTTTATTAATCAGTTTAAAAGTAAAATCTTGTCAATTACACAATTAACTGGTCAACATCCTTCCATCCACAAATGAAGATGGACAAACAAATCCATTTGAGACAGTCCTTGAAAAGAATGCAAAAGATATATACCAGAATGTTCTGAAGAATGGAAATTTTAGTTTCCACATTAAGTTGGACAAGCTGGGGTTGTTCTCCTTTGAGCAAAGGAGACTGAAGAAAGATCTGATTGAGGCGTACAGAATTATGACACATTTTGAAAAGATTCTCAAAGGGAAACAGTTCCTATTAACTGACAATGCAAGAGCTGGAGGACACAAATTTAAAAGTTTGGTGCAAGAGAGTTGGGGAGGATGTGAGGAAGAATATTGTTATGAACAGATGCTAATGGAATTTGAACTCATGCTTACAAGAGTGTGGAAAGAGAGATGATGAATGATTTCAAAAGGCAACTGAATGTGCACATGAGTGAAATACAATTACAGGGTAGGGGTTAGAGTGGGTGAATGGGACTGATATGATTGTTCTGTAGAGAATCAGCAAAGACTCAATTGGTTAAATGGTCATCCTTTTGAGCTACAATTACCCCATTTTATCTAATCAAATAGCCAGTTCACAAAGACTACCCCACTGAAGACCACAAACTTTGCTCTTATATTCATACTAACGTCTACTGAAGGATTAGAGAGTTAAGGTAGGTGTTACACCCTGAAGCTAAATACTGTGAATGCTGGAAATCTGAAAAGAAAATAAATAAAGATTTAAAATACCAGCAAAGTTAAGACATTGTCAGTGGATTTACTTTCTTTACTCAATGTCGTCCTTCTCTGGCTACTTCCTCAAACATTGCTGAAGTATCTGGATGTTAAAATCGTGATTTTTAATCAAGATGTATTACTTGCTTAATTAGAAGCATATATCAAGGGATAATATTAGAATATTTCTTTTCTCACAAAGAGACTCCTTGTCCAGTCCCTTCCTACTTTAATCCGCAACTCCTCAGAAGTTTTACATCAGTTTCAGAATTTCCAGTTTGTAGCCTCCAGCCACCTCCACTTTACCTATGGATGTGCAAGCCCATTACAAGGAGGAGAAAGTGAGGTCTGCAGATGCTGGAGATCAGAGAATCGACGTTTCGGGCATAAGCCCTTCTTCAGGAACCTATACATTCCTGAAGAAAGGCTTATGCCCGAAACATCGATTCTCCTGCTCCTTTGATGCTGCCTGACCTGCTGCGCTTTTCCAGCAACACATTTTTCAGCTCCAAGCCCATTACAAGTTCATTCCCCCATCAAGATAGTGTCAGGACTCTCCACTTCTTCCTGGAAGAAGACCTGAACAGTCTCCATTCACTACCACTCTCCTCTGTCTGGTTAAGCTCATCCTCACTTTGAACAACTTCTCTTTTAACTCCTCTCACTCTCTTCAGATCAAAGATATGGCCATGGGTACTCTCATCGACCCTAGTTATGCCTGTCACTTTGTGGGGTCTGTGGAGCATTCCTTGTTCCAGTCCTATACTAGCCCCCACCCACGACGGCTTCTCGGATATATTGGTGACATTAGTTCTGCTTCCTTCTCTCGTCTGGAATTGGAAAAGTTTATCAATTTCACTTCCAATTTCCATCCTGCTCTCACCTTCACCTGGTCCATTCCTGAGTCCTCAACATCTCTGTTTCCATTTCTGGAGATAGACTGGCCACCGATATCCACTACAAATCAACCGACTCCCACAGTTACCTTGACTATACATCCTCACATCCAGCTTCCTGCAAAGAATATTCCATTCCCCCAGTTCCTCCAACCCTGTTGCATGTTCTTTGAAAGGGGGCTTTGAAATGTCCACTTTCTTTCTCAAATGAGGATTCCCCAGCACTGTGGTTAACAGGGCTTTCAACCTATCTCCTGCACTTCGGCCCTCAACTCTCCTCTTTCTTTCGGCAACAGCAATAGGATTTCCCTTGCCCTCACCTACCATCCCACCAGCATCCACATCCATGGGATGCCATCTCTGCCACCTCCAGCAAGTGAAAGATTCAATAATGAGAAGTCATGCGCTCAAGGTGAGAGGAGAAAAGTTTAAGAGGAAGACACACACAAAGTACTTTACACAGAGGGCAGTAGTTGCCTGGAACGCGTTGCCAGCAGAGGTAGTAGAGGCAGGCACGTTAGATTTATTTAAGGTGCATCTGGACAGATTAATGAGTAGATGGGGAGCAGAAAGATAGAGATCCTTAGGAACTGGGCAATAGGTTTAGACAGTGGATTTGGATTGGCAAGGGTTAGAGGGCCGAAGGGCCTGTTCCTGGGCTGTAAGTTTTCTTTGTTAAGGTGCCACCACCAGACACCTTCTCTTGTCAGCCTTCAGCAGAGACCATTCTTTGGGACATCCTGGTCCATTCTTTGTTTACTCCCAACACTTCCCCACACCCCGATAGTACCCTCCCCTGCAATCAAAGAAAGTGTAAGACATAGACGACATAGAACATAGCAAAGTACAGCACAGAACAGGCCTGTTGTGCGGAGGATTAATCTTAATGTAAAATAAAATAACCTAACCTATGCACCCCCCAATTCATTGCTATCCATGTGCACGTCCAGCAGTTGCTTAAATGTCCCTAATGACTCTGCTTCCACCACCACCGCTGGCAACGCATCACTTTGCATTTATCTAGGTTGAACTCCATCTGCCATTTCTCAGCCCAGCTCTGCATCCTGTCTATTTCACACTGTCGCCTGCAATAGCCCTCGATACTACCGACAGCACCTCCAACCTTTGTGTACATCTGCAAATTTATTAACCCACCTCCTCATCCTAAGTCATTTATTAAAAACTACAAAGAGCAGGGGCTCAAGAACAGAGTCCTATGGGACACCACTCACCACTGACATCCAAACAGAATACTTTCCATCTACAAGCACTCTCTGCCTTCTGTCAGCCAACCAATTGTGAATCCAGATAGCCAAATCTCCCTGTATCCTATACCTGCTGACTTTATGAATGAGTCAACCATGGAACCTGATCAAATGCCTTGCTGAAGTCCATGTACACCACATCCACTGCTCGACCTTCATCGATGTGTCTGGTCACCTCCTCAAAGTACTCAGTAAGATTTGTGAGGCATGACCTGCCCCTCACAAAGCCATGCTGACTGTCTTTAATCACACTATACTTTTCCAAATAGTCATAAATCCTATCCCTCAAAATTCTTTCCAAACCTTTGCTGACCACAGACGTAAAACTGACTGGTCTTTAATTGCCAGGGATTTCCCTATTCCACTTCTTGAAAAGAGGGACAACATTCGCCTCCTTCCAATCCTCCGTTACGACTCCCGTGGAGAGTGAGGAGGCAAATATCCTCGCCAGTGGCTTATCAACCTCCTTTCTCGCTTCCCGGAGCAGCTGAAGATAAATCTGGTCTGGCCCTGGGGACTTATCAATCTTAATGTTTGCCAAAATTTCCAGCACATCAACTTCATCAATCTTGATCTGTTCAGGCCTGTATCCCAGGTCCTCAAAGTTTTCATTCACAACAAGTTCCCTTTTCTTGGTGAAAACTGAAGCAAAAAACTCATTTAGGGCTTCCCCTATCTCCTCAGACTCCACACACAGGTTCCCTACACTATCCCTGATCGGCCCTACCTTCTCCCTGATCATTGTCTTATTCCTCATGTATGAGTAAAATGCATTTGGGTTCTCCCTAATCCTTCCTGCCAAGCGTTTGTCGTGTCCCTTCCTGGCTCTCCTCAGTCCATTTCTAAGCTCCTTTCTAGCAAGCTTATAATCCTGTAAAACTGTGCTAGATCAATGCTCCCTCCACCTTACGTAAGATGCCTTCTTCCTTTGGACGAGAAGCTCCTCTGTTCTCGTCATCCATGGTTCCTTAATCTTACCCCTTCTTACTTGTCTCTGAGGAAAAAATTTGTGCATCACTTGCAACAACTGCTCCTTAAATAGTCTCCACGTGTCTGCTGTGCCCTTTCTGTGGAACAATTGCTCCCAATCTGTACTTCCCAACTCCTAGGTAAAAACAAGGACTGCAGATGCTGGAAACCAGAGTCGAGATTAGAGTGGTGCTGGAAAAGCACAGCAGGTCAGGCAGCATCCGAGGAGCAGGAAAATCAATGTTTCGGGCAAAAGACCTTCATCAGGAATAGAGGCAGGGTGCCTGCAGAGTGGAGAGATAAATGAGAGGGGGGTGGGGGTGGGGAGAAAGTAGCATAGAGTACAATAGGTGAATGGGGGTGGGGATGGAGATGATAGATCAGAGAGGAGGGTGGAGTGGATAGGTGGAGTGGTTAGGTGGAAAGGAAGATAGGCAGGTAGGACAGCTCATGAGGGCAGTGCTGAGCTGGAAGATTGGAGCTGGGGTGAGGTGGGGGAAGGGGAAAATGAGGAAACTGGTGAAATCCACATTGATGCCATGGGATTGAAGTGTTCCGAGGTGGAAGACAAGGCGTTCTTCCTCCAGGCATCGGATGGTGAGGGAGCAGCGGTGGAGGAGGCCCAGGACATGCATGTCCTTGGCAGAGTGGGAGGGGGAGTTGAAATGTTGGGCCACAGCACGGTCGGGTTGATTGGTGTGGGTGCCCAGAGATGTTCCCTAAAGCGCTCTGCTAGGAGACGTCCAGTCTCCCTGATGTAGAGGAGACCGCATCAGGAGCAATGAATACAATAAATGACATTGGTGAATGGGCAGGTAAAACTTTGATGGAGGTGAGGGAGGAGGGCCGGGCGCAGGTTTTGCAATTCCTGCGGTGGCAGGTGAGGGTGCCAGGAAGGGAGGGTGGGTTGTTGGGAGCATGGACCTGACCAGGTAGTCATGGAGTGAACGGTCTTTGCGGAAAGCGGAAATGGGTGGGGACAGAAATATATCCCTGGTGGTGGGGTCCGTTTGGAGGTGGTGGAAATGTCGTTGGATGATGTGGTTAATGCAAAGGTTGGTAGGGCAGGTGATTTTCCAGCACCACTCTCATCCAGACTTACCAACTCCTGTCTGATAGCATCGTAATTTCCTTTGCCCGAATTAAGTATCCCGCTCCAAGGCTATGCTAAATGCGAGGCAGTTGTGGTCACTGTCACCAAAGTGTTCTCCCACGGCAAGATCTGACACCTGTCCTGGCTCATTGCCGAGCACCAAATCTAAAATGGCCTTTCCCTTCGTCGGCCGATCTACATACTGAGTAAAGAAACCTTCCTCAACACATCTGACAAAAAAAGGGCTCCATCCAAACCATCTGCACTAAGAAGGTTCCAGTCAATATTGGGAAAGTTGAAGTCACCCATAACAACAACCCTGCTACATCTGCATTTTTCCAAAATCTGCCGGCCTATGAGTTCTTCAATCTCTCTACTGCTATTAGGGGGTCTGTAGAAAACCCCCAATGAGCAGGCTGTTCCCTTGCTGTTCCTAACTTCCACCTATACTGACTCAGTAGACAAACCTTCCTCAACAACCTTCATTTCTGTAGCTGTGATGCACTCCCTGATTAGCAATGCTACACCCTCTCCTCTTTTTCCACCCTCCCTGTTCTTTTTAAATGTTCTAAACCCTGGAACATCAAGCAAACATCCCTGCCCCTGTCAAACACATGTCTCCGTTATGGCCACAACATCATAGCCCCAAGTACTGATCCATGCTCTAAGTTTGTCACTCTTATTTCTGACACTCCTTGCGTTAAAGCAGACACACTTTAACTGATCCCTTTGTTTCATCGCGTGAAAAACCTTGCCGATAGATTCACTACATCCTGTCACTGCCCCATCTACAACTGCCCCCCATCTCAGACATGTGGCTCTGATTCCCACCCCCCCGGCCAAACTAGTTTAAACCCTCCAGAACCACACGAGCAAATCTCCCTCCCAGGACATTTGTACCCCTCCAGTTCAGGTGCAACCCATCCTTCATGTACAGGTCCCACCTTTCCCAGAATGTATCCCAATGGTCTAGGTATCTGAACCCCTCCCTCCTGCACCAGCCTCGCAGCCATGTGTTAAGCTGTATTCACTGTTCCTCACCATCTCATGGCTCTGGTAGCAAACCCAAGATCACTACTCTACTCGTCTTGCTCTTCAGCTTCCAACCTAGTTCTCTGCAGTCACTTTTCAGATCCTTAATCCCTTTCCTGGCTATATCATTGGTGCCAATGTGCACCACGATTTCTGGCTGCTCACCCTCCCCCTTCAGATTCCTGTAAACCCGACCAATAACATCCCAGACCCTGGCACCCGGGAAACGCCATACCTTTCAGGAGTCCCATTCCTGACCACAAAAATCTCCTGTCAATCTGTCTAACTATTGAGTCCCCTACCACTAGCACTTTTTTATTCTCTTCCCTTCCCTTCTGAGCCACAGTGCCAGGCTCAGTGCCAGAGACCTGACAACTATGGCTTCCCCCAGTAGGCCGTCCCTACCAGCAGTATCCAAAATGGTATACTTATTGCTGAGGGGAATGGCCAATGGGGATCTCTGCCCTATCTGTTGGTTTCCTTTCCTCCCCTTGACTGTAACCCAGCTGTCCTTATCCTGTGTCTGGGGAGTGACCACCTCCCTGTACATCCTTTCAATTTCTCCCGGATGATCCGTACTTCATCCAGCTCCAGCGCCCTAAGTTGATTTTCAAGGAGCTGGAGTTGGGTGCATTTTCTGCAGATGTGATCAGCAGAGACATGTGTAGTGTCTCTCACCTGCCACATTCTGCAGGAGGAACATGTAACTGCCCTAACATCCATATCCCGCTACTCTGAAAGCCCACACAGGACCAAACAAAGGAAGAGTAGAAAAGAAAAATAAATGAGAAACCTGAGAAATCGAGTTTACAGATTCTTAGTAAGGTTAGAGGAGGTGGGTGCGAGGAAGGCGCTACGGTGTAGGATCTCGGGTTTAGATCTCACCCCCTTAAAACCTTCCCAGCAGTCCTCCACTCCTCCTTCACACCTCTTGACAAATGGAGCCAGCACTTTTATTTCCTCTGTCTTTACTAGGAGAAAGTGAGGACTGCAGATACTGGAGATCAGAGCTGAAAAATGTGTTGCTGGAAAAGCGCAGCAGGTCAGGCAGCATCCAAGGAGCTGGAGAATCGACGTTTCGGGCATCAGTGCTTCTTCCTGAAGAAGGGCTTATGCCCGAAACATCGATTCTCCTGCTCCTTGGATGCTGCCTGATCTACTGCGCTTTTCCAGCAACACATTTTTCAGCTCTGTCTTTACTATCCAAGGTTCCAGACACACCTTCCAGTTAAAGCAGTGATTTACCTGCACTTCACTTAATCTGATCTACTACATTTGCTGCTCACAATGTGACCTCCTCAACATTGGGAAATGATGAGGAAGTTGGATGGCTACTTTGCAGAACACCTGTTTTGAGCCTGAACCAAAAATGACCCTGAGTTTCCAGATGCCTTCCACTTCAACACACTACTGTGAACCCTGGCCAACATCGCAGTCTCAGGCTTGCTGCAGTGCTCAGTGAAACTGGAACAGTAACACTCATTTCCCACTGGAGAACCTTGCTGCTTTTTGGACTCAATATCGAGTTCAATCATTTTAGGGCAGAGCATCTTCTCCCATGTCCTTACCTTAACCCCCCACACACCAAGCCTTGTCATCACATGAGCTGCTACCACACACAACACATTGTCACCTACTAGCGGCTGTTAGCAGCTATTCATTCTCCAAGCTTTGTCTGTCCAACTGTTTTGTTCTCTTTTTAGGCACCTATTGTGTACTCCTTTCCCCCTCCCCCACCCTATCTTCTATGTAAATACGAACCTTTTCCTATCTACTCAATTCTGAAGAAGGGTCATTGGCCGTGAAACATTATCTCTGCTTTCTCTGAACAGAATTTACAAGACCTGCTGAATTTTTCCAGCAATTTCTGGGTTTTATTTTGTGACAGGATTCCACATGCTTTTTTGACCCGCTATAATCAAACTCACTGTGTGAAGTGTATATATTTTTCAAGTTTTTAAGTGACTCATCCACAATGAAAAATTAGTCAAAGAAAAATGGGAAATAAATTCTTCTCAAAAACAAAGTTGAAAAATGTGGCGCTGGAAAAACACAGCAGGCCAGGCAGCATCCAAGGAGCAGTAGAATCGACGTTTCGGGCATAAGTCCTTCTTCAAGAATGGCTTCTCAAAAGCAGGCCCACGAGATTCAATGTATCAACGGACCCTATTGTCATCCCATTCCCAACTCAGTCGAAGCAAAACACCCAGAGACCCAGTATAGTTTTACCTCCTTCATCTTTATTCCAGACCCAGAGGGAGAGAGAACGATCACCCATGAGCACAGGGACATGGGTTCTCAGTCTTCAATCGAACAGCAGATTCTTAATGAATTATATAGTCACTTACAGGAAGCAGCATCTGGGTGAGGTAACATTCATATTGATTGGGTAAAGAATCTCAGGGAGTCCCTCTCCCACTGCAACTCCCAGGTCTACTTTCTCCCCACCTCCTCTAGCTTATCTCTCCACGCTTCAGGCTCTCTGCCTTTATTCCTGATGAAGGGCTTTTGCCCGAAACGTCGATTTTACTGCTCCTCGGATGCTGCCTGAACTTCTGTGCTCTTCCCGCACCACTAATCCAGCAAGCATCAACAGTAAAGATTAAGTCATCTGGCATTACACAATGAATGTTCTTAACCTTATTTTACATAATGAATACTTTTTTATCTGGTTAACCGACTACCCTTGCCTCCAGCACCTCATTGTTGACTGCAAGTTCTTATCTGGTCAAAGTCATGCTAGCTGAGCCTTTGCAACTCAAAACTTTCCCTACCTGCTCATACCTTAGACACTTTCTCAACCCAAGTTAATCAGATGCACAATTCTTTTCTAATACACCATCCACATGTAAATGATTAAAATCTAATCTTTGAGTATAAATTAAAATTAAAAGCATGATAAAAATTACACAACACACAGAATTATAAACATTCAAACTTAAAGAATGCATTACAAATAAAATCAGATAACATTGAATAAAAGTAATTAAAAGTCTATAAAATCCTTAAACGTGCAAAGCAGCAAAACAGTAATTCTTATTTCACAGCTAACAAAGGTTATGGTTTGTGATTTTTTTGGAAACAGCCAATGGGGTCACGCATATGAAACCACCTGACCTTGGCTCCTATCACAATGTCCATTCTGTTATTATGATCAAAGGATTTTGATAAGACTGGTTCCAAATGCGGTCTTCTCCTCGCATGCTGTCTCAAGAGATAAGTCTTCAAGTAGATTATAACATCAACCACAACAACCTCTTCACTGCATATAACAAGGTGAGGCTTCAGCCACCCAACATTAGCTCTATCTGCAAATTTAACCAATGCATCCTATCCACTACATGTGAACTCCTCTTTCATTAACACAGCTATTTTATAGCACCAATGGATCAGCTAGAGAACCTTTGCTTTCTTTTTTCTAACTTTTTAAATATTTTTCTGCCACTCCTGAATAGATTGTTTGTTGCACTGTAAAATATATGTTTTCTTTTAAATTAAAACAGAAAGTTGGCATATAGTGCACTGAAGTTTAGGACCAAGTAGCAACCCCATCAACAGAATACCGAAATGTGGATGAATGAATCAGAAGCTGGTATTGAGGTAATACAGGTGGTGGTCACAGATCCTTCAACCAGGAGAACATTCTGTAATATTACAACCCTCAGTGCTTCTTTCAAGTACTATTTAATCAGGGGCAGCACTGATTAATTAGGTGGGGTTATCAGTAAGTCTGTTCTGCTTGGGGATGGTTATGGAGGAATTTGAGACATAGTTGGTAAGATATGATTTTGTGGGTGGGACAACATAGGCTTTTAACTGCTTAGCCTGCAGGGCAGTTCACCCAACGTCAACACAATTTTGGCCTAAGAATTACATGAACACAGGAACTACTGGGTAGGATAAGACCATAAAATTGTAAGATCTAGGAACAGAATTAGGCCATTCAGCCCATCAGGTCTACTCCACCATTCAGTCATGGCTGATACATTTCTCAATCCCATTCTACTGCCTTCTCCCATAACTCTTCATCTCCTTACTAATCAGAAACCTATCTCTGTCTTAAATACACTGAAAGACTTACAGCCTTTTATGGTAATTAGCTCCATAGATTCACCACCTCTGGCTAAAGTAATTCCTCCTCTTCACAGTTCTAAAGGGCTATCCCTTCATGAAATCTGTGCCCCCAGCTCCTGGTCTCTCTTAATGATATTCTGCAAGTTTCAGCGAGAAGCTCCCATTTATCTTTCTATCTCCTTCAAGTACAAACCCACTCCTCATATCACAAGGGTCATTGTTATCACCTTTCATTTGCAGGATCATCTTTGTAAAGCTTCTCTGGACCCCCTCCAACATCAGCAGATCTCTTCACATATAGGGCCAAAACCGCTCATAATATTCCAAATGTCGTCCGATCAGAGCCCCATACAGCTTCAACAGCTCTTGTTTTCTAGCCCCCTTGAAATGAATGCTAATATTGCATTTACTTTCCTAATTGCCAACTGAACCTGCATGTTAATCTTCAGATACTCCTGAACCAACTACTCTTTGTGTTTCAGATTTACAATGCCTTTCCCTATTGGAAAATAGTCTACACTTTTATTCTTTCTACCAACATGCATAACCTCACACTCCCGCAGACTGTATGTCCACTGCCATTTTTTTGCCAATTTCTTAGCATGTCCAAGTCTCTTCTGCAGCCACCCTGCTTTCTCAACACTATCTGTTCCTCCACCAATCTTTGTGTTATCTGCAAACTTTAAAACAATGCTGAAAGTTCCTTCCTCCAGATTGTTAATCATAGAAACTCTACAGTGTGGAAACAGGTTGTTTTGGCCCAACAAGTCCACAACAACTCTCTGAAGAGTAACCCACCCAGACTCATTCCCCTAATACTCTACATTTTCCCCTGCCTAATGCTAGATTAGAGTGGTGCTGGTAAAGCACAGCAGTTCAGGCAGCATCCGAGGAGCAGGAAAATCAACGTTTCGGGCAAAAACCCTTCATCAGGAATAGCCCTTCATCTATTCCCGATGAAGAGTTTTTGCCCAAAACGTCAATTTTCCTGTTCCTCGGATGTTGCCTGAACTGCTGTACTTTTCCTGCACCATTCTAACCTAGAATCTGGTTTCCAGCATCTGCAGTCCTTGTTTTTACTCTGCCTAATGCACAGAACCTACACATCCCTGAACACTATGGGCAATTTAGCATGGCCAATTCACTTGACCTGTGGATTGTGGGAGGAAACCAAAGTATCCAAAGGAAACCCACATGGACACAGGGAGAATGTGCAAACTCCACACAGACAGTCGCCTGAGGCTGGAATTGAATGTGGGTCCCTGCCACTGAGGCAGTGGTGCTAACCACTGAGCCACCGTGTCACCCACACAGCATAGTCCTCTGGGACCCTCTCTGACTCCAGTGCTTCCTGAAAGATCACCATCAATGCCTATACAATCTCTTCAAATATCTCCTTCGGAACTCTGGGGTGTAGACCATCAGTCCAGGTGATTTATCCACGTTCAGATCTTTCAGCTTCCCAGCATCTTCTCCTTAGTGATGGCTACTACACTCACATTAGCCCCCAATTCCTGAAGTTCTGGTATGCTACAAGTGTCTTCCACTGTGAAGACTGGTACAAAGTACCAATTCAGTTTCCCCACCATTTCTTGATGCCTATTATTACTTCTCCGACCTCATTTTCCAGCAGATCTTCACCAAGTTGTATACAACCTAAGGTTTCCAGTGTAAGGTAAATGCTGGGTTGTCCATACAGTTTCATTCTTCTTAACTGTTATGTAGCACTAAGATACAAATGATATGGCTAGCTTGGCCATGCCAGAAGATAGTAAAAGTCAACTACATTGAGTCAGGAGTCACACATGGGCCAGGCCAGGTGAAATCAGATTTTTTTCCCTGCAGTTTTTGTGACAATCCAGCAACTTCATTTGTTAATTCCAGGTTTATTGAATAATTCTTATTCCTCAAGGGAAATACAAGGTGTGTGCCAAGTTGGGTTTTGATCATTGACCACTGGAATTTTAGTCTGACGCTCAGATTACTAGTGAAGTAACTGCCACGATACTATTATTCCTCACAAACAAAAGTAACTACTTTGAAAAAAGGCTTTTCTGGGAATTACCAAACAATGCAGGCATTTCTATGAACAAAATTAACATTTATTTAAATATTTGTGGCAGTGGTTCATTGCATTTTTGGAGCAATTTCATTCTTTCCCTTCAACTGTGCTTTTTCTTGGTATATTTTGCTGTTTGCTCATGTGTTAATTACTCCGGAATCCAATTCTTTCATATTTTCTTTTGCCTAACTTCCTTGTTTTTAATTTGTATCTTTGCCATCTTTTCTGCTGTGATTGATTCCTGTTTTATAAATGTAGAATTTGCACCAACAAAAAAACGTGTCTATACACAATACAGGAAATATCAGATGATAAATAAAAATATTTCTGAATACAACATTTATTTTAATTGTGGAATTAACCAGAGTACTTATGGTAAATTTATAGGAAAAGAATTTCTAGTACTTCAGAAATTCAGAATAGGCCAGAACTTGACACAGGATGTCAGTCATAGAGTAATTGAGTGATTAAGATATTGAAGAAGGCTGTCAAACAAGTTTAAGGCAGCTAACATTCTGATTCATTAATTGCTCATTTCATTTACCTCATAAAACCAACCTGCAGCAATAGCTGTTACCTAACTGGTAAATCCAAAAATCAAAAGACACATCCCATGATGCAAATATATTTTGGTGAATATTGTGCAGCACAATTAAGTCCAGCCTTTCAAGAAAAAAAAGTTACAAATTCAAGAACAAAAAGAAACAGCCTTGTTTTCAGAATATACGTGGTTTTCACTATAAATTTTATTTTTTAAAAGTTATAAAACTAGATGTCCAATCAAACGACAAACTCACCAAGACATACTATTAATTTGTTCTTTAAAACATTTCTTGCTAAAAATTTGGCAATATAAAATTCAAATACATAAAATTAATTATGGGCATAGATATTAAGTCTTTCCTGCAGCAACAATCATGCTGGGAAACAAACATTTTGTAATGCTCTGTTTATACTTAAAATTATGAATTATATGAACCAAATTCAGTAATTTAAATTAAGTCTGTCACAATTTTGCTTAAAGGTTATAACTGTAGCATCCACAGTAATGATTAGAAAGCTGGGTTTATGTTTAAAGTAAAACTAATTACCAGAATAGGCATTTTCAGATCATTTGAGTAATGAGTCAGTGAAACAAAGTTGTTCAGCTTCACTGAAGGATTTTGTGCTCAAACTAAAAGCTTTACTTCAGGTACTTTGACTCAAATTTAAAAGAAACTTCCTCTGTGTTGCCCCAAATTATCAGCAATGCTTTTCCATTGTTTAAAATGAATCCTTACTGCAGCTCTTCATGGTATAAGATCCATTTGGTAGATTTGCTGCCACCATCATAGTAGGGGTTGACTGATCCTGTTTGGTCTAATGTGGTAGAGGTTAACCACCTGGCAATCTAAAGATAAAAGACTCTTAAACAAGATGACATATATTACACGGTACCAACTAGGTACAAATTCCATTTGTACGACTGACAGTGATGGCTTTTGGTAAAATTCAGTCCCAAATGTTAAACTTATCATATTTCATGTAGGATTTCTTGTAAAGAGACCGATTGTATTGTTGTGCGTATTTTTTAAAACTTCATTAACCATGCACCCACTCGTTGTAGCCTCCCTCTTGCCAAGGTATAAATACTCACGACTGCCAGGACTTGATACCGATACACTGTTTAAAACACAGTTTTGCAGCAGGTCAAGCGCTGTCAATCTGAAGATACATGGTTCATGGATGACAACTATTCATGTTTGACATTAATGGTCAGGATGAAGAAAATTCAAGCATTATTGCTGAGTTTGCAGATGACATAAAAGATAGGTGGACGGGCAAGTCGTGTTGAGGTAGTAGGGAGGCTGAAGAAGGACTTGGACATGCTAGGTGAGTGGGCAAAGAAGTGGCAGATACAAGAAAATACAGAAAAGTTGAAGTTATACACGTTTGCAGCAAGAAGAGACATAGACTATTTTTAAAAGGGGTTCTGGATTAGTGGTGCTGGAAGAGCACAGCAGTTCAGGTAGCATCCAAGGAGCAGCGAAATCGACGTTTCGGGCAAAAGCCCTTCATCATGAATAAAGGCAAAGAGCCTGAAGCGTGGAGAGATAAGCTAGAGGAGGGTGGGGGTGGAGAGAAAGTAGCATTGAGTACAATGGGTGAGTGGGGGAGGGGATGAAGGTGATAGGTCAGGGAGGAGAGGGTGGAGTGGATAGGTGGAAAAGGGACTAAATGTCTTCAAGGCAGAGATTGATAGATTCTTGATGTCTCGAGGAATTAAGAGCTACGGGGAGAATGCGGGTAAGTGGAGTTGAAATGCCCATCAGCCATGATTGAATGGTGGAGTGGACTCAATGGGTCGAATGGCCTTACTTCCACTCCTATGTCTTATGGTCTTATGGAGATAGGCAGGTAGGACAAGTCCGGACAAGTCATGGGGACAGTGCTGAACTGAAAGTTTGGAACTAGGGTGAGGTGGGGGAAGGGGAAATGAGGAAACTGTTGAAGTCCACATTGATGCCCTGGGGTTGAAGTGTTCCGAGGCGGAAGATGAGGCGTTCTTCCTCCAGGCGTCTTGTGGTGAGGGAGCGGTGGAGGAGGCCCAGCACCTCCAGTCCTCGGCAGAGTGGGAGCGGGAGTTGAAATGTTGAGCCACGGGGTGGTGTGGTTAATTGGTGCAGGTGTCCCGGAGATGTTCCCTAAAGCGCTCTGCTAGGAGGCGCCCAGTCTCCCCAATGTAGAGGAGACTACATCGGGAGCAACGGATACAATAAATGATCCGCCACCCCTACTGCCGTGGTCACCACCACTTCTATCCCCACCAGCGCCACTCACCTGCATTCTGCTGACATGCCCCCCACAGACCCCACTGTCACTATACCCACACCCCAGAACCCCGAGGAGAACACTACCCCTGCTCATGACTCCACTCCCATTCCCCCCGCCACCACACCCACTCCAGTTACAGGCTCCGACCCCACTCCCAGCTCCACACTGACATCAGATCCCAGCTCGCAGCCCTGCCGAGTTTTCACCATCCCTCCTGACCTCCCCCTCACTGAGGACGAACGATCAGTCCTCAGCAAAGGACTCACCTTCATCCCCTTCCGTCCACGCATCAATGAATTTAATACACGCCGTGACGTCGAACAATTCGTCCGTCGCCTCCGACTCCGAGCTTACTTTCACAATCAGGATTCCCGCCCACCTTCCGAGGACCCCTTCGCCCACCTCCAACACACTGCATCCACCTGGACACCCCACACAGGCCTATTATCTGCCCTCGACCTCTTCATTTCCAACTGCCGCCGGGACATTAACCGCCTCAACCTGTCTACCCCCTCCCCCACTCCAACCTCTCACCCTCACAACGCGCAGCCCTCCAATCCCTCTGCTCCAATCCCAACCTCACCAACAAGCCAGCAGATAAAGGGGACGCAGTGCTAGTCTGGCACACTGACCTCTACACCGCTGAAGCCAAACGCCAAATCAAGGACACCTCTTCCTCCTGCCCCCTCGACCATGACCCCACCCCCCATCACCAAACCATCATCTCCCAGACCATACAGAACCTCATCACCTCAGGAGATTTCCTACCCACAGCTTCCAACCTCAGAGTCCGGGAACCCCGCACTGCCCGGTTCTATCTCCTTCCCAAGATCCACAAGCCTGACCACCCTGGCCGACCCATTGTCTCAGCATCCTCCTGCCCACTGAACTCATCTCTACCTCAACACTGTCCTATCCCCTCTAGTCCAGGAACTCCCCACATATGTTCGAGACACCACCCACGTTGGTGGTGGTCATAGGTTGGTGCAACATCAGGGCTGAAGGGCCTGTACTGCGCTGTAATGTTCTATGTTCTATGTCTCTAAGTGATGCTTGGAACCAGCTCTCGGTTATGCAGGATATTGAAGTAGTTCTAAGATTAGTGCATAGAATTTTCAACAGATCACAAGTAAAGAAAGGACAACTCAAAAAAAATGCCAAAGTCACAGAGTGTGATGCAGCAGCATTTTGGTTTTCATTCATTCATGAGATGTGGGTGTTGCTGGCTGGGCCCTGTCCTACCTGCCCACACCTCCTTGACTGCCTGGTAATCACCCATTTCTTCTCTGCCTCCTCATTCTTAAACTGCAGAATAAGTTTAAGTAGGTCAGAAATATTTTATCTGCAAAACTCCAGGCCTCAACATGTACACCAATGACTTTTAAAAATTTTTACTCATCGATATCGGTGTCACTGGCTGGGCCTGCATTTATTGCCTGTCCCTAATTGCCCTTTGAGAGGTTAGGGGTTGAGCTGCCTTCTTGAACGGCTGCACCCATAGTGCCCTTAGGGAGGGAATTTTAAGATATTGACTCAGTGACACTGAAGGAATGGGGATGTATTTCAGGTCAGAGTTTCCAGTCTGAATTTTTCTGTCTTTCCATCAATTGTGAATGTAAGTGTCACCCTGTTCATGCTTGAACCCTAAGTTAACTTCCTGAAATCCTCATTCAGGAACTGATGTCCATCATTCAATACAAATTCTTCTGAAAATCATGCACTGCAAAGATCTTTTTCAATACTCTGATCATTGAGCCTGCTATGGTTGATTGATGGTACTGATAGTAATGCCATTGAATGTGAAGGGACAATGGTTAGACTCTCTCTCTTGTTGGAGATTGTTATTCCAACCTCTCAATGAAGTACACTGATGAAGTGTCTTCAATGTGTTTGTTATGAAGACATTCCACTTAAATACCAAACTATGAAGAAAGACCAATGTAGGATGTTGTTGGATAATACTGCAAATTCAAGTTTGTGGCTGTAGAAAAAGGACAAGAGAGTTCAATTCAAATATTTAACAATTTGGTGAACTATGCTGTAAAGGACAACGAGTTTCAAGAACAGTCCATTCTTAGGAATATCAGGCATCAACTGCTGGTTGAGTGTGGATTAAGCCCTCATGAACTTGATTATATCTAAATCCAGAAATAGATCACTCAGACAATTTCATGCAAAATCATACATTTCATCCAGATGTCTTATACAATCATTAGGCAGCAAATTAAAGCAGGTGCAAAAAGCTATTAAAATGAAATAGCACATAAAAAAAGGAAGTCTTTACCAAACTAAGCAAGGCACATTAAAAAACACAGAACAACATGAGCAGTTTTGGTCCCGTTATTATTTTTCAGAGATGGTTCACTCGGCTGATTCCAAGCATGGAGGAAGTTTCTCGTGAGGAGAGGTTGAAAAGGTTGGGCTTGTACTGACTGCAGTTTAGATGAATGAATGGCAACACTACTGAAACAAAAGATTCTTAGAGATCCTGACAGGGTAGATATGGAAAGGTCATTTTGGCTTGAGGGAACTCTAGAACCAGAGGGTATAATCTCAGAGGAAGGGAATCTCCCTATTAGGATAGAGATAGGGAGGAATCTCTTCTCTCAAAAGGGTCGTGAATCTGTGGAATTCTTTACCAGAGGCTTTACAATTTGGGTCATTAAAAATCTATCTGAGCCTGTATATAATTAATCAGAAAGGGGATAAAAAATTAATGGGAAAAGGCAGGAAAGTGGAGTTGAAGATTATCAAATCAATCATGATCTCACTGGATAGTGAAGCAGATTTGATAGGCCAAATGACCTACTTCTGTCCCTTAGTCTTGTATTCTTATTGTCCCAGATCCACCACCTCACATTGTCTCAACATAAAAGTTCCTGTCCCAAACTCACACCGATTCTGCAAGTATATTGTGACAGTCAATCCTCTCCATTTTGATATTAACCATAAATTTTGATGTTACACTTTGATTCATGAACAAAATTATGCGAATAATGAACAGCGATCCAAGCTTCTCCTAGCTTGATTAACTGTTTTTAGTCAATTTTGTTATCCACTGTTTATTCCATTTCCACATACTCTAATCTTGATTATGATTCTACTATGTTCTACTATTTACAAGTCCACATGCATCAATGAGTAACATGCGTGTTACTTATACAAAAAATAACATAAAAGATAAAGCACCACTTTCCCTTTACAAACAGTATTTAATATTATTTCTTGTATTTTCTAAGATGCTTTCCTATTACATTTTCCAGTAAAATTAACCAAAATGTTTCCTTTCGTTCAGGTTTTAACGGTCCCGCGATTTTTTTGCAGATAGAAGTAGCATTATTTGTTATCAGCTCTCCCTAGTCATCGGCTACTCTCTTGAAATGCCGGATGAGTGGATGTAACTCCAGCCTTGCCCTCGCTAGATCTGAACTAGTTTATTAATAACCTCCATCTTATCTACAATCAACCGCAACTCTGAATGGTTGCTTTCCAATTATTCCTACAAACAATAACAAATTTTGTCACATGACAATTATAAATTGATCAGACTAGAGGCTGCTTATTTTATTCCTAGAAAACATTTACTCAAGCCTCGAAAGATTCAAGTCAATTCCAGTGGAGGAACGAACGACAGCCACAAGGAGCGCTCTCTCCTTTTCATTCAAACTTTTCCCACAGTCTCAAAGTCGAACGATTTTTTAAAAATCAATCCACTTACTTTTCAATGCATTAATCAGCATAAGCCCGTCTTTTATCAGTTCCTTGATGAATTTGTTGGTCCGCTCCAGCTCGATCTCATGCGCTTTCAGACGATCCCTGAAGTCGGGGCTATCCAGGGAGCAATCGGTAAACTCCAGAGTGGGGAGCCCCATTGCCGCTGGAGCCTGGGATCGAACCTCCGCCCGCCGTCTGCTCGACTCGGACCCGGTGAAAGTTCCAAACGCAGCGATCCAGGGCAGCGCTGCTAAAAGTAGACAATGCCAACACAAAGCCGAACCTGGGCTTGTTTCTTTTGTCCCCTTCTGGCGGGCAGTCCTGAAAGCGAGACGGTTCGACTTTCTTTTTGGCGATGATCAAAGCGGCAGGAAAGCCGAGAGCCCAATGTGTGTAAATGCCGTCATCCTGCTCGGCTATTTCTGTCAGAGCTGTCGCTAAGTCCTGTGTGTCTGCACCACTACCAGTACCGCCCACTACACAACACTTCCGCCTAATCTCACGCAGAACTAGCCCACCAGTTCACATTCTTGTCAGGGGAGGGTTTTGATCAGACTCATACTTTGCACTTTGAATTTTGTGTACTCGGTATTTCACCATTTTTAGAAACTTCAACCCTCTACATGTTTGATATCTAAAGTATTTATAGTGTTTGATATCTATAGTAACTTGGCGAATTATGTTTTGGGACTTTGGTGATCGTATTATCTTTTAAAGTGTATCCGTTTAAACGAGAATATAGCGTTAACAGTTTTAACATTGCAAAGTTCATCCACGTGAAGACCAATATATCCATATCAGTTTCATTTGTTATGTCGGGACGAGAATACACGCTGACCATGCCTCTCTCTCTCTTTCAATATAGTGTCTCCATTGTCCAAGAGTTGCTGATTGTGGCCATTCAAAGCTCTGTGCTACATTAAGACAAGGACAAGAAATTAGGTCTTCAAAACCATCAAGCTAATACGCTGCTTCTCTCCAGCATTAAAAACTACGCTTCCCATTACGCGGACGAATATTTTGTCTGTTCAGAAATCCAGCCTAGCAATATTGACATTTTTTTTAAACCAAAGGTTTGCAATTTGATATTGGAACATCTGTAGTCACTATTCTTATCCATATTAGGGCTTTGCAGGGAATACTTTAGTTCCGTCTGGTTCAGTGTTTTAACAGACCGAGAGTTCTGCTGGTTAAACAATCACGGGCAGAGCAAGTTTCGGAGAGACCGTGGGAGGGAAAAGACATCGGGGAGAGAGAAAGGTAACGTTGACCAAAACATCGGAGATTGGGGCAGCAAACATGAGTTGAAATGCTGAAATACTCAGAAGGGAAAGGACTTCGAAAATACTAAAATGAACTAATGGAAATCGGTCCTAAAACAGGAATTGCTGGAGAAACTCAACAGAGTATCCATTCAAAGAAGAAAGTTAACGTTTTGAGCCCAGTGACCTTTTTAAGATTCTGAACATCTGCTGAGTTTCTCCAAGAATTTCTGTTTTTATTTGTGAAATGTTGCATTGTGAGACTAATCCCTAAGTTAGAGGACGTCTTAACAATTTGAGATAAGCATTGGCTTTGAGCTCAAGATGATGTTCAGTGAGGTAATGAACTTTGCTGACTGAAGGGATGATAGCAAAATTCTCCGACTGTGACTTGAAAGCAAAAAGGACGAGGAAATGTTTTGCGGTCACAAAGAGAGATCGCCATTTATAAAATCAGCCCAAAACATGACCAGAGCTAGTTTGATGAATAAAGGCTGTTTGTTCAGCAGGAGATTTTTGAAATTCAGCATTAAGGAAGGTGTATGCAGAGTAACGACAGTTGAAAGGCGATGGCCACTTAGACCAGATGTTTCAGTTTCTGAATCTCCATTGGCCCATGATGGGAATGTATTTGAGAAAGATACCCTTCAAGGCAGAAGAATGCTGCCTAGGACAGCCGGAGACAAATTATTTGCATAATTTAGTAAAATTACTTTGAATTAAAATTCTTACTTTTTAGTCACCCTTTATGATGATCGCGGACTCAAAATTATCATAGAGGTATTGCGTACAAACTCAACTATTTTATTGAGAGAAGCTCCTCAGATGATGCTGACCTGCTGTACTTTTCCAGCAACACACTCTCAACCATTTTATTGCTGATTGGTCCGAAGTAATGTTTGATAAATAATGTGACGTTACTTAGAACTCAGAATCTCTATTGCGTAGAAACAAGCCCTTCAGCCCAACAAGTCCACACCGACCCTCCCAGACCCATTCCCTATTCTATTGTCCTATATTTACCCCTGATAATGCACATAGAGTCATGGAGATGTACAACATGGAAACAGACCCTTCGGTCCAACCCGTCCATGCTGACCAGATATCCCAACCCAATCTAGTCCCACCTGCCAGCACACGGCCCATATCCCTCCAAACCCTTCCTATTCACATATCCATCCAAATGCCTCTTAAATGTTGCAATTGTCCCAGCCTCCACCACATCCTCTGGCAGCTCATTCCATACACGTACTACTCTCTGCATGAAAAAGTTGCCCCTCTTTTATATCTTTCTCCTCTCACCCTAAACCTATGCCCTCTAGTTCTGGACTCCCGACCCCAGGGAAAAGACTTTGTCTATTTATCCTATCCATGCCTCTCATAATTTTGTAAACCTTTATCAGGTCACCCCTCAGCCTCCGACACTCCAGGGAAAATAGCCCCAGCCTGTTCAGCCTCTCCCTGTAGCTCAGATCTCCAACCCTGGCAACATCCTTGTAAATCTTTTTTGAACCCTTCCAAGTTTCACAACATCTTTCCGATAGGAAGGAGACTAGAATTGCATGCAATATTCCAACAGTGGCCTAACCAATGTCCTGTACAGCCGCAACATGACCTCCCAACTCCTGTACTCAATACTCTGACCAATAAAGGAAAGTATACCAAATGCCTTCTTCACCATCCTATCTACCTGCGACTCCACTTTCAAGGAGCTATGAACCTGTACTCCAAGGTCTCTTTGTTCAGCAACACTCCCTAGGCCTGACCATTAAGTATATATATCCTGCTAAGATTTGCTTTCCCAAAATGCAGCACCTCGCATTTATCTGAATTAAACTCCATCTGCCACTTCTCAGCCCATTGGCCCATCTGGCCCAGATCCTGTTGTAATTTGCTGTCCATTACACCTCCAATTTTGGTGTCATCTGCAAACTTACTAACTGTACCTCTTATGCTCGCATCCAAATCATTTATCTAAATGATGAAAAGTAGAGGACCCAGCACCTATCCTTGTGGCACTCCACTGGTCACAGGCCTCCAGTCTGAAAAACAACCCTCCACCCACCACCCTCTATCTTCTACCTTTGAGCCAGTTCTTATTCAAATGGCTAGTTCTCTCTTTATTCCATGAGATCTAACCTTGCTAATCAGTCTCCCATGGGGAACTTCTTGAACGGCTTACTGAAGTCCATATAGATCACATCTACTGCTCTGCCCTCATCAATCTTCTTTGTTACTTATTCAAAAAACTCAATCAAGTTTGTGAGACATGCTTTCCCACACACAAAGCCTTGTTGACTATCCCGAATCAGTCCTTGCCTTTCCAAATACATGTAAGACAGTAAGACCATAAGACATAGGAGTGGAAGTAAGGTCATTCGGCCCATCGAGTCCACTCCGCCATTCAATCATGGCTGATGGGCATTTCAACTCCACTTACACGCATTCTCCCCGTAGCCCTTACTTCCTTGTGACATCAAGAATTTATCAATCTCTGCCTTGAAGATATTTAGCGTCCCGGCCTCCACTGCACTTCGCGGCAATGAATTCCACAGGCCCACCACTCTCTGGCTGAAGAAATGTCTCCGCATTTCTGTTCTGAATTTACCCCCTCTAATTCTCAGGCTGTGTCCACGGGTCCTAGTCTCCTCGCCTAATGGAAACAATTTCATAGCATCCACCCTTTCCAAGCCATGTATTATCTTGTAATCCTGTCCCTCAGGATTCCCTCCAACAACTTGCCCACCACCAAGGTCAGGCTCACCGGTCAATAGTTCCCTGGCTTGTCCTTACCACCCTTCTTAAACAGTGGCACCACGTTTGCCAACCTCCAATCTTCCAGCACCTCACCTGTGACTGTTGATGATACAAATATCTCAGCAAGAGGCCCAGCAATCAATTCTCTAGCTTCCCACAGAGTTCTCGGGTACACCTGATCAGGTCCTGGGGATTTATCCACCTTTACCCATTTCAAGACATCCAGCACTTCCTCCTCTGTAATCTGGACATTTTGCAAAATATCACCATCTATTTCCCTTCAGTCAATATCTTCCATATCCTTATGCACAGTAAATACTGATGCAAAATATTCATTTAGTATCTCCCCCATTTTCTGTGGCTCCACACAAAGGCTGCCTTGCTGATCTTTGAGGGGCCCTATTCCCTCCCTAGTTACCCTTTTGTCCTTAATATGTTTGTAAAAACCCTTTTGGATTCCCCTTAATTCTATCTCATGTCCCTGTTTTGCCCTCCTGATTTCCCTCTTAAGTATATTCCTACTTTCTTTATACTCTTCTAAGGATTCACTCGATCTATCCTGTCTATACCTAACAAAGGCTTCCTTCTTTTTCTTCACCAAACCCTCAATTTCTTTAGTCATCCAGCATTCCCTATACCTACCAGCCTTCCCTTTCACCCTGTCAAAAATATACTTTCTCTGGATTCTTGTTATCTCATTTCTGAAGGCTTCCCATTTTCCAGCCGTCCCTTTACCTGCAAACATCTGCCTCCAATCAGCTTTCAAAAGTTCTTGCCTAATACCATTAAAATTGGCCTTTCTCCAATTTAGAACTTCAACTTTTAGATCTGGTCTATCCTTTTCCATCACTATTTTAAAACAAATAGAATTATGATCGCTGGCCCCAAAGTGCTCCCCCACTGATATCTCAGTCACCTGCCCTGCCTTATTTCCCAAGAGTAGGTCTAGTTTTGCAACTTCTCTAGTAGGTACATCCACATACTGAATCAGAAAATTGTCTTGTACACACTTAACAAATTCCTCTCCATCTAAACCCTTAACACTATAGCAGTCCCAGTCTATGTTTGGAAAATTAAAATCCCCTACCATAACCAACCTGTTATTCTTACAGATAGCTGAGATCTCCTTGCAAGTTTGTTTCTCAATTTCCCTCTGACTATTGGGGGGTCTATAATACAAATCCCAATAAGGTGATCATTCCTTTCTTATTTCTCAGTTCCACCCAAATAACTTCCCTGAATGTATTTTCAGGGAATATCTTCCCTCAGCACAGCTGTAATGCTATCACTTAGCAAAAATGCCACTCCCCCTCCTGTCTTGCCTCCCTTTCTATCCTTCCTGTAGCATTTGTATCCTGGAACATTAAGCTGCCAGTCCTGCCCATCCCTGAGCCATGTTTCTGTAATTGCTATGATATCTCTGTCCCATGTTCCTAACCATGCCCTGAGTTCATCTGCTTTCCCTGTTAGGCCCCATGCATTGAAATAAATGCAGTTTAATTTATTAGTCCTACCTTGTCCTTGCCTGCCCTGACTGTTTGACTCACTTCTGTTTTCAGCTGTACCCATCTGAGATTTATCTCTTTCCTCACTAGCTTCCTGGGTCCCAACCCCTCCCCCCCCCCCCCACCACACCTTACTAGTTTAAATCCTCCCAAGCAACCTTCACATTCATGAATTCTATCAGCAATTTAGCTTTGCCAATTAACCTAACCTGTACTACTTTTGGATTGTGGGAGGAAACCCATGCAGACACGGGGAGAATGTGCAAACTTCACACAGACAGTCACCCGGTCCGGTGTGCTATGAGTGCTAACCACTTACATTGAAAACAATGGGATGCTGCCTACTATCCAATACGTACTATGTTCATAGCACCATCTACTGGTTCAATAGCTCTGGAATCTTAAGACAGCTCACTGCTTTAAGTTATAATAAATATACATGGTTTAAGAGGAATGCAAAAGCTTTTCAGTGGAACAGGTACTTTTCCTTCAACACTTTTCAGGCAGTGTGCTGTGCTACAGTGCTGCTGTGGTAGTCCAATCCCTTATGAGGACCAGCATCTTTAACATGAGGGCCTCAGAATGTAAGCAGAAAAGAGAAACCCCAGTGCAACACAGGCCAAAATAACAAGTGCTTAAAAATGTGTTGCTGGAAAAGCGCAGCAGGTCAGGCAGCATCAAAGGAACAGGAGAATCGACATTTCAGGCATAAGCCCTTCTTCAGGTATGAGGAGGGTGTGACAAACAGGCTAAGATAAAAGGTAGGGAGGAGGGACTTGGGGGAGGGGCGTTAGGAATATGATAGGTGGAAGGAGGTTAAGGTGAGGGTGATAGGCCGGAGAGGGGTGGGGGCAGAGAGGTCGGGAAGAAGATTGCAGGTTAGGAGGGTGGTGCTGAGTCTGAGGGTTGGGACTGAGACAAGGTGGGGGAAGGGAAATGAAAAAGCTGGAGAAATCTGCATTCTCAAGTGACCTACCTTCCGATTGGTTCAAGATGAAGAAGTCATTCTTGGGAGGGACCAACCCAATGTAGCTATGGCTCTATGTTTTAATCAAAATTCTAACTCTGCCTTTAATTCATTTGATGATACAGCCTCCATTATTTTCTGGGGAAAGGGATTCCAGACTAACAACCCTCTGTGGGTAAAACAAAACCTTCCTCTTTAACAAAGGGACCACTTATTCTTTAACTATAATATATCTGATAACCCGCTCACCCAAGTGTGTCAAATAAGCTTACTTCTAATATAATTATATCCTTTTTTCAAATACAGAAGCCAATCTCTTTGCAATATTCCTTATGTGATTTCACCAAGGTTACGTCCAGCTGCTGTAAAACTTTTCTACTTATATACTCCTTTTATTTCCTTGCATCCTATAAGTAGTCAAGTGAACTCTGATTGGTGGAGTCATTCGCTGGGGCAACATCTCTACCAATCAGAGTCCACTTGCCAACAAATCAACACTCTTTACAGTATCAAAGATTTATATTGGTATTCTTGTGGATGTCCTGACTAGTGTAAGAGGAAAAACTTTGAAAAACATCCATTTTTCAGAATACTAAAAATCAGAAATTGTGGAAATATCCAAAATCAACCAGCAACTCATCTGTAGTTACTCATTATCCCAATAAATAGCACTTGTGAGAAATCCTTCCTATTTCTTACTCTAGCTGAAAATGTGTTGCTGGAAAAGCGCAGCAGGTCAGGCAGCATCCGAGGAACAGGAGAATCGACATTTCAGGCATAAGCCCTTCTTCAGGAATGAGGAAAGTGTGTCCAGCAGGCTAAGATAAAAGGTAGAGAGGAGGAACTGGGAGAGGGGCGTTGGAGATGCGATAGGTGGAAGGAGGTCAAGGTGAGGGTGATAGGCTGGAGTGATGTGGGGGCGGAGAGGTCAGTAAGAAGATTGCAGGTTAGGAAGGCGGTGCTGAGTTCGAGGGATTTGACTGAGACAGGGTGGGGGGAGGGGAAATGAGGAAAGTGGAGAAATCTGAGTTCATCCCTTGTGGTTGGAGGGTTCCTAAGCAAAAGTTGAGGCGCTCTTCCTCCAACCGTCGTGTTGCTATGGTCTGGCGATGGAGGAGTCCAAACACCTGTATGTCCTTGGTGGAGTGGGAGGGGGAGTTGAAGTGTTGAGCCATGGGGTGGTTGGGTTGGTTGGTCCGGGTGTCCCAGAGGTGTTCTCTGAAACATTCCGCAAGTAGGCGGCCTGTCTCCCCAATATAGAGGAGGCCACATCAGGTGCAACGGATGCAATAAATGATGTGTGTGGAGGTGCAGGTGAATTTGTGGCGGATATGGAAGGATCCCTTGGGGCCTTGGAGAAAGGTAAAGGAGGAGGTGTGGACGCAAGTTTTGCAGTTCTTGCGGTTGCAGGGGAAGGTGCTGGGAGTGGAGGTTGGGTTGGTGAGGGGTGTGGACCTGACGAGGGAGTCACGGAGGGAGTGGTCTTTTTGGAATGCTGATATGGGAGGGGGGGGAAATATATCCCTGGTGGTGGGGTCCGTTTGGAGGTGGTGGAAATGATGATGGATGATATGCTGTATATGGAGGTTGGTGGGGTGGTAGGTGAGAACCAGTGGGGTTCTGTCCTGGACAGAAGCTCTTCAGCCACGTTCTCAAACTCTCCTCTGCACAGAAGCCCTTCAGCCACGTTCTCAAACAGAAAAACTCCTCGAAGATTTTATCCTATTTCTTACTCTACCTTTAGTAAAGTAAACTTAATAGAGGCATTATCTGAAGTGCCGAGCTTCATACAGGCACTGTTTTGTCAAATCAGCATTACATTCTGAACAAACTCATGATCTGAAACCATGTCTGTCTGCATACATCCTGCAGGTATTAACTGCACACGTGCTAATGCCTTCACCAAGATGGCATTTTTCATGTTCCATATCCGAAGTGAGTCTGTACAGAGGAAGCTTCTTCAGAAATGTAAAAGCATTCCTGTGCCCAAAGGTGGGCACTACAAAGTCACTTTTTTTTCAAGCTACTGATCCACAGGATAGGTCAGGCCCAGTGTCATCTCAAATTATCTGAATTGGTCAGACTATAAAATGGCTTTCAAACTACTATGCAGCCAAACTACTGTATTCAAAATGACACAATTATTCCCAGTTTCATGCCCTTTTAAACCTCTCCTGAGATTTCTGCATCTGGATTCTTTCTTTGTAGTGCATGCACTCAAAGCCGTAGGCCTGATTGCCCCAGTGACAAGCTGGCTTGTTTAAGCATGTACAGAGTGTGCTTCACCTGCTGAAAAAGTCGTCAGGTATCAATACTAATCCACAGCATGCAAGCTGACATTTAGTCATCTTTTAATGTTTATCATCACCTGAAATGTAACACTAATCCTGGCAGCAAGAACTGAATGAGTAATTCAGGGCCTTGATCGTTGTTGTAACTCTGTATGTAACTGAAGCTTGTTCAGGATCTGTATTATTTGTAGCATTATGAAGATATTAGTTTTGCTTAGTCTTGAGTTTAACTTCTAATCAATTAAGTTTTGAATTTTAAGTGCAGAAAGAAGATGCACTTTCTTAAAACTTTCTTCTGGCACTCATCAGGACAATTCAAAAGAATTACCAAAAGAAGAGGGAAAGTAACATTTTTATTGTATGACACAGGCAGAAAGAATATGGATATACAATGGACCTGTGTCAACTCAACAAAATAGCTGACAGTTACTCTCTCATTTCTCAAGACAGTGCCTTGAATAAGAACATAAGAAATAGGAGCAGGAGTAGGCCTTCAGACCCTTCAAAGCTGCTCCACCATTCAATAAGATTATGGCCAATCTTTTCATGGACTCAGCTCCACTTAACCGTGTTTTCACCATATCCCTTGATTCCTTTATTTTTCAAAAAAATATCTACCTTAGTTTTAAGAGCAGTTGTAGAAGTAGCATCGACTGGGCAAAGAATTCCCCTTCACCCTCTGGGTGAAGAAGTTCCTTCTCAGTTCAGTTCTAAATCTGCTCCCTCGAACATTGAGGCCATGCCCTCGTGTCCTAGTCTCAGCCACAAGTGGAAACATCCTATATATTTCTATTTTATCGATTCCCTTCATAATTTTATATGTTTCTAGAAGATTCCCCCCCATTCTTCTGAACTCCAATGAATATGATCCCAGTCTACTCAGCCTCTCCTCATATAGCAACCTCCTGAACTCCAGAATCAACCTCGTGAATCACCTCTGAACCCCCTCCAGTGCCAGAGGGGAACCTCGATTATCTGAACTTGATGGGCGGGCACTGTTTTGTTTGGATAATCGATTATTCGGTTAATTGATCAAATGCCTTTCCTCTAGGACCCCTACGCCCCCAACACCAACCCTGCTCCCATGCAACACACCCTCCACCCCAACACGCCCTCGACTCTGTCCAACATTGCCCCTTCCCCCCACCCTGTGCAACACTGTCCCTGACCCAGTGCATCACCACCCCCCCCCGAACCCGTGCAACACCCCCTATCCCCCCTGTCCAATGTCACCTTCCTGCCCCTGACCCCATCCAACACCGCTCCCCAACCACGCACACACCCACCCCCGTCTCTGGGGCAGCTGGACTGGACGGACACCAACAAGTCTGCTACAGTTTCCTTTTGTGGGGTAAGTCTCCAAATAGCTCACACTCATAGCTACCACACACGCAACTTTTTACTGCAACCTTTTGACAGGTTCCATCTTTGCCCTGTACAGGACAATGTTGGAGAGATTATCTGGGGAAGGTGATGGTGGGGGTTTAGGATACACCTCTCTGTAGAACTCCAGGGAAAGTGTGGGGAGAGAGAGGGGCAGGAGGTCAGTCATTTGGAGATGGTGCTTGTTTAATCACTGTCACAAAGACGCGATCGCTGTTGGAAACACATCTTTGATGTAATGTTTCCATCGGGACTTGGAGATCCCCTTCGGATAATCCGATTTTTGGATAATTGGTATTTGGATAATCGAGTTTCATCTGTACATCCTTTCTTCAGTAGGGAGACCAAAACTGCACACATTACTCCAGGTATGTCCTCACCAACACCTTGTACAGCTGTAACATTACCTCTCTGCTTTTAAACTCAGCCCCTTTAGCAACAAAGGACAAAATCCCATTTGCATAATCATAGTTAATACGTCTAGTTTAAAATTTAAGTACAGTTTGGCCGTTAAATTTCAGTCATCATTGACTTGTGCATTTTCCCTGCCAACACCTCTACCAATCAGAGTCAACATTCCAATCAATCATCACACTCATTTCATACAGTATAAGTGTTATTTTCCCCTTACTTTGGTAAATTGTTGAATTTTTCTAATGAGTACAAAACTAAAAGTTTCAACAAATATGTTTTTTTATCAAATACTAAATTGCTGTACTTTCAAACATTTATTTGCATACCATTTTATGTGATTCAACTACTTATTATAAATTGATTTTTGGTTTCTCATGTAGCCTAAAATTTGTTTAATATTACATAATAGCTCGATAATAACTTCATCCCATCTGATTTCCTCACTGACAAGTTTTAGTCTGATAGATTTAGTTCATATTGCCTCATTTCAATTTTCTGATGCTTGTGAAATGGTCACTGCTATGATGCAGCTCACTGAGACTTATTTAATCCATAATAATTTATCAATACAATCTAGTTTATTTTTAAAGAATTTGCTTAATCTAAAGCCAGATAAAGAAACTAAAATGGTTATAAGTGTTCCAAATTAACCAGTTTAGATCTGTTGTGTGGCATTTCCCATGAAGGTGGAACCTAGATGTTCTGGCCTAGAGGCAGGGACACCACCACTGTGCCAATTGCTTTTTCATCATTTATAATCTCTTTTAATGAAGAAAACTTCATATTGCTTCAGGGTAACAATCAAATATAACCACAGGTCAAAACAGGCATTCTTTATTAAAACAGAAATGCTTTGATTGTGTCATAATATCTAACAACAGTTAAGAAAAAGTTTTAAAGTCATATCAAAACATCACATTCTACAGCTAATTTCTAAAAACAGGATAATTATTTAGAATAACAGAAATTGCCCAAAGTATAACCTGACTTGCATGCCACACTCAGCTATTTTTAACAGCCCAGTCTGCAGATGTTCCTTCCCTTCATAACTGTTTTCACCACTTGATTATTGTTTATATAATTATGTTATGAACTATGTTACAAGTAAATTATTATGTTGACATTGAAGTTAATTTCATATTATTTGTTTATAAAAATAGCTTTCCTATAATTACTATCGTATTGTTCAATGCATGGACAAATATGGTGCTGTTTTATTATGTGGAATTACATAGAATTTAGAGCATTGAAACAGACCATTTCAGCTGACTGGTGTTGGCCAATATTTATACTTCACAAAAGCCTCATTCCACCCTATATCATAAAATCTTAGCAGCATGTCCTTTAATTCTTTTATTCCTAATGTCTTATTGAGCATTCTCTTTACACGACGAATCTAACTGTTCCATAAAACCAAAAGAAATAGGTGCAGGAGTAGGCCTCGGACCCTCAAGCTTGCTCTGCCATTCAATAGGATCATGGCTTTGCCTACATCCCTCATATCCACTTACCTGCGTTTTCGTGTAACTTTTGATTCCGCTACTCATCAAGTATCTATTATCTCAGCCTTAAATATACACAAGGACTCTGACCCCACAGATAACCCTCTGAGAGAAGAAAATCTCTTCATCTCAGTCTTAAATAGTCTTATATTCTGAGACTTTGCCCTCACCGATCCTAAAGTCTACCTTGAACAAAAGCATCGTCTAAGCATTTACCATGTCAAGCCCTTTTAGAATCCAATATGTTTCAATGAGGTCACCTGTTATTCTTCCAAATTTCAATGTGTAGAGTACCAAACTGTTTAGCCTTTGCTTATGAAACCATTCTTGTGAACCTCCTTGGAATTGCCTCCAATGAAATGATATCTTTCCTTAAATCAGGGGACCAAAACTGCACACAGTACTCCAGATGTTGTATCACCAGCATTTTGTACAGTTAGTAAGAATTCCCTACTCTTATATACCACCTCCTCTGAAAAAAAGAGCAAATATTCCATTAGCCTTCCTGATTACCTGTTGCGCCTATGTTAGTTTCCACCATTTCTCCTTCTATAAACTATTTCCCCATCGATCGCTTCACCATGTGCTTATTCTCCATTTTACAGTATCCCTTTCATCTCCTTGTCTTCTTCCCTGACCCCTTCCAGGAAGCCTACGTCTTATCCCTTGATTCCTTCTCAGCCCAGATCCTCACTTTATTGAGTATAGGAGTTGGGAGGTTATTTTGCAACTGTGCAGGATATTGGTTAGATTACTTTTGGAATACTGCATTCAATTCTGGTCTCTCTCAAGATGTTGTGAAACTTGAAAGGGTTCAGAAGAGATTTACAACGATGTTGCCTGAGAGGAGGGTTTGAACTATAGAGAGAGGCTGCATAGGCTGGGGCTATTTCCCTTGAGCACTGGAGGCTGAGGGGTCACCTTATAGAATTTTATAAAATCATGAGCGGCATGAATAGGGTGAATAGTCAATGTCTTTTCTGTAGGATGGGGAGTCCAAAACTAAAGGGTATATCTTTAAATTGAGAGGGGAAAGATTTAAAAAGGATCTAAGGGGCATTTTTTTCTGGCAGAGGGTGGTGAGTGTATGGAGTAAGCTGCCAGACGAGGTGGTGGAGGCTGATACGATTATAATATTTAAAAGGCATCTGCATGAGTATATGAATAGGAAGAGTTTAGAGGGATATCGGCCAAATGCTGGCAAATGGGACTAGATTAATTTAGGATATTTGATCAGCATGGACAACTTGGATCAAAGGGTCTGCTTCCATGCTGTATGTCTCTATGACTCTAAGACTCACTTAGCAGCTATCAGTCTAGTCTCCATGCTCATGAATATCGTCCAAGTTTTATTAAAACTGCTATCATTACATCCTCAAAAGTACTCCTTTGCAACCCAAAATATCTTTTTAATATTTTCACAAATGTAGCATTCCAGATAGCTGCTTCATCACAACAATTTGCAATTGTAGAACACATTAATATGAACTTAACGGGGGGGATCAAATAGTCTCAAATACAACATAGATGGGTATTGCATTGGTTGCCTACTCTATTCGCCATCTGATTGACTTGAACAGAACTGAATATCAGTTGGGCCTGTCATATAAACACAAGCAAATGCAATTCTGTCTGATTTGTGCCGATGTTCAGTTTCATCGTAACTCCATTCTCACAGAAATTACCTCTTAACAATGACAACAACTCAAAGAAAAATTCATATGATTGCAAGACTTTCATTTGGAATACACTCATACCATTGTAGCTGAAACGAGCTGACCCTCCAAACATTGCAGGTGGATTTTTACTGGAGATACATTAGTTTCCATGCAAGGCAGGAAAAAAAATCAGAGCACCATCTGCTCTTTCCTCATGGCCAATTGCCAATTCTTTGGGGTTTTTTGCTAGATTCTTTTATAGTCTAGCAAGGTATTTAATTACAAGACAATTCATTTATTCTTTGCAATAAAGCTCCATGGAAACAGCCAATCATGCTCTATTGCTAAGTTGTAAAAAGTGAGGACTGCAGATGCTGGAGATCAGAGCTGAAAATGTGTTGCTGGTTAAAGCGCAGCAGGTCAGGCAGCATCCAAGGAACAGGAAATTCGACATTTCGGGCATAAGCCCTTCATCAGGAATGAGGAAAGTGTGTCCAGCAGGCTAAGATAAAAGGTAGGGAGGAGGGACTTGGGGGAGGGGCGATGGAGATGTGATAGGTGGAAGGCGGTCAAGGCGAGGGTGCTAAGTTGCCTAAGAATTACAGGTCGAAGTTTCCTCCTTCCAAACAGTAAATTCCCCTGGTGCAGATGGGAAACTACCCAGAGGACTTCCCAGATGATTCATAAGAAACTGGTACAGGGAGGCAATGCGATTCATGCATGGGCACCATCCATAGGTTTACAACCTCTTCTCGGGATGATATTTTAATACCATCACACTTTCAAAGCATCATTCCTCAATTCAATTATACATTCATGAAGGGAAAGTGGGAACACTTCAAGTACTTATTTGACCAAAAGTGAATTTTTAAGAAGTTCTACTTACTAGATAGGCAGGAATAGCTGACACCAGCCAGCATAACCAATAACCTGACTGTTTATTTTATTTGCAAAAACTACAACTCACAGCATTTCAATGAGTAGCACAAATTCAAGCAAATTACTAAAAATATTCCAACTGCATATATTGGTTGAGTTATTGTCTATAAATATCAAATACTAAGCATGTCAATTTATCTTTGAAGCTCTTTCACAAAATTTGCTCTTCACAAACCTGCTCATTCTCTGTGATCTAGACTGGAGTTCATGGCAAGGTCACAGAACCAATGTATCCTACTGATAATTCCAGCTCCTGAACATGGCCTATCTCAATATACAGTTTGTTTTTGCAGCTGTGAGAATTCAAAGGCTGCCATTTTACACCTGGCAAAACCTTACTCTTGGCAAATTTGCATCCATCTTCTGGCAAAAATAAGTAACTAAACAAAGTCAGAGCACTTTGGAGTAGTAAAGTGGATTAGCAGATAGTGTTTAGCCTAATAAAAATGTCTGCTGAGAGATGGTTTAAGGACACTTTAGATACCAGCTGTAATGCAGATAGTTGCAGCTGGAAATGTAACTGGATTAAATAAGCTAGATGTTTATTACTTCTCTGGTGAACCTGTTTTGAAGGTAACAAATACCTAAATAGCATTATAAATTGGCGAGACTTCTGACTTATTCTGATCATTTATGTCAACAATTAGCTGTATCTCCTTCCAGCAGTTGCCTAGCCTTTCAGTTTATGATCCCAATCCTGTTGTAATACATGTAAGTTCTAGCCACACATGAGCTATTTTCCTATTTCTAGCCTTGTAGCTTCACTAAATCGCACCTATCCACTTTAGTACCTGTACTTTTCTCTTCCAGATGGAAATGCTACGATAGATGCTATGAATGAGTAACAACTAGGAGCTGAATCTTGCTATAGATCCAACAGTGAGGTTAAAAAGGACAACAAGTTCCAATGATAGAACATGACCAGTGCAACATGGAAATAAGGAGCTTGCTATGTTTTTGTGACACTTCTTTCATAGAACACAGAACATTACAGTGCAGAACAGACCCTTCAGCCCTTGATGTTGCGCCAACCTGTGAAACCAATCTGAAGCCTATCTATCCTACTCTATTCCATTCTCATCCATATGTTTATCCGATGACCATTTAAATGCCCTTAAAGTTGGCAAGTCTACAACTGTTGCAGGAAAGGCGTTCCACATTCTTACTACTCTCTGAGTAAAGAACCTACCTCTGACATTTGTCCTATATCTATCACCTTTTAATTTACTGCTATGTCCCCTCATGCTAGCCATCACCATCTGAGGAAAAAGGCTCTTACTGTCCACCCTATCCAATCCTCTGATCATCTTATATGTGTCTATTAAGTCGCCTGCAAACCTTCTTCACTCTAATGAAAACAGCCTTAAGTCGCTCAGCCTTTCCTCATAAGACCTTCTTTCCATACCAGGCAACATCCTAGTAAATCTCCTCTGAACCCTTTCCAAGGCTTCCACATCCTTCCTATAATGTGGTGACCAGAACTGTATGCAATACTCCAAGTGCAGTCACACCAAAGTTTTGTACAGCTGCAGCATGACCTCATGGCTCCGAAACTCAATCCCTCTACCAATAAAAGTTAACACACTGTACACCTTCTTCACAACCCTATCAAGCTGGGTGGCAACTTTCAGGGATCTATGCTCATGGAAAGCAAGATCTCTCTGCTCATCCACACTACCAAGAATCTTACCATTAGCCCAGTACTCTGTATTCCTGTTACACTTTCCAAAGTGAATCACCTCACACTTTTTCAAATTAAAATCCATTTAACTCTTCTCAGCCCAGTTCTGCAGCTTATCCATGTCCCTCTGTAACCTGCAACATCCTTCCACACTGTCCAGAACAGCACCAATCTCAGTGTCACCTGCAAATTTACTAATCCATCCTTCTACACCCTCATCCAGGTCATTTACAAAAATGACAAACAGCAGTGGCCCCAAAACAGATCCTTGTGGTACACTACTAGTAACTGAACTCCAGGATGAACATTTCCCATCAACCACCTCCCTCTGTCTTCATACAACTAGCCAATTTCTGATCCAAACTGCTATATCATCCTCAATCCCATGCCTCTGTATTTTCTGCAGTAGCCTACCGTGGGGAAACATATTGAATGCCTTACTGAAATCCATATACACCACATCAATGAGTTTACCCTCATCCACCTGTTTGGCCACCTTCTCAAGGAACTCAATAAGGTTTGTGAGGCATGACCTATGCTTCACAAAACCATGGTGACTATCTCTAATCAAATTATTCTTTTCTAGATGGATTATAAATCCTATCTCTTATAACCTTTTCCAACACTTTACCCATAATCGAAGTAAGGCTCACTAGTCTATAATTACCAGGGTTGTCTCTACTCCCCTTCTTGATCAAGGGGACAACATTTGCCATTCTCCAGTTTTCTGGCACTATTCCTTTGGATAATGATAACATAAAGCCAAAGGCTCTGCAATCTCCTCCCTGACTTCCCAGAGAATCCTAGGATAAATCCCATCCAGCCCAGGGAACTTATCTATTTTCACACTTTCCAGAATTACTATCACCTCTTCATGAACCTCAATCCCATCTGGTTGAATAGCCTGTATCTCAGTTTTCTCCTCAACAGCATTGTCTTTTTCCTGTCTGAATACTGATGAAAAATATTCATTTAGCGCCTCTCCTATCTCCTCAGACTCCATGCACAACTTCCCACTATTGTCCTTGACTGGCCCAAATCTTACTTTTGTCATTCTTTTATTCTTGGCATACCAATAGAAAGCTTAAGAGTTTTCCTTGATCCTACCTACCATCGACTCCTCATGTGCCCTCTCTTTCGGTCCTTCCTGGCTAACATGTAACTCAAGCGCCTTAACTGAGCCTTCACGTCTCATCTTTATATAAGCCTCCTTCTTCCGCTTGACAAGAGATTCAACGTCTTTACTAAACCACAGTTCCCTCACTCAACCACTTCCTGCCTGACAAGTACATACTTATCAAGGACTCATAGTAGCTGTTCCTTGAACAAGCTCCTATTTCAATTGTGCCCATCCCATGCAGTTTCCTTCCCCATCCAATGCATCCTAAGTCTTGCCTAATTGCATCATAATTGCCTTTCCCCCAGCTGTAGCTCTTGCCCTGTAGTGTATACCTATCACTTTCCATCACTAAAGTAAAAGTAACCAAATTGTCGTCACTATCACCAAAGTGTTCACCTACCTCCAAATCTAACACCTGGCGGGGTTCATCACCCAGTACCAAATCAAATGTGACCTCGTCTCTTGTTGGCTTGTCTACATACTGTGTCAGGAATCTCCCCTGCACACATTGGACAAAACCTAACACATCTAAAATGCTCAAACTATAGAGTTTCCAGTCAAAACTTAGAAAGTTAAAGCTCCCCACAACAACTACCGTGTCACTCTCCCTCCTACCTAGAATCTTCTTGCTATCCTTTCCTTTACATCTCTGGAACTATTCGGAGGCATGTAGAAAACTCCCAACAGGGTGACCTCTCCTTTCCTCTTTCTAACCTCAGTCCATAGTACCTCAGTAGATGAGTCCTCATCAAACATTCTTTCTGCCAGTGGAATACAGTCCTTGACTAACTTATGCAACACCTCTCCTTCTTTTACCATCTTCCCTGTACTTACTGAAACACCTAAACCCCAGAACCTGCAACAACCATTCCTGTCCCTGCTCTATCCATGTCTCCAAAATGGTCACAACATCAAAGTCCCAGGTACCAACCCATGCTGCAAGTTCACCCACCTTGTTCTGGATGTTCCTGGCATTGAAATAGACACACTTCAAACCACTTTCATGCCTGCCGCTACAGTCTTACAATCTTGACACCTTATTTATGACTTTACCTCTCTCAACCTCCTGTACACTGGAGCTACAATTAAGATTCCCATCCCTCCGCTGAATTAGTTTAAATCCTTCCAAAGTGCATTAGCAAATGATCCCCCAGGATAATTCAGACCTTAATTAAACTAGTATCTTGCTGAGAGACTGATATTGCAACACTTAGAAGGATGTGAAATTGCTGCACCAGACTCAAAGCTTCTTTTCCTTCTTTGTAAATTCACTATTTCTTGCTGACATCTTTGCTCCTTCATTGTTTTCCTTCAGGTTATTATTAACCTTCCTGTAAATCTCTTGAGAACACAAGAAAAGTGTTATGTAAGTCTAAGTTGTTTTTTGCTGAATTACCAAAATGGCAGCCCAGCAATGGTGCTGCATATAACAGAAGTAACAATCAGGTTGTAAGTTTGATTGCTGAGCTGGTAGATTTGTTCTCAGATGTTTTGTCATCATGCGAGGTAACATCCTCAGTGAGCCTCCGGTAAAGGACTGGTGTTCTGTCCCATTTCCTATTTATGTGTCTTGGTCTGTTAAGGTGGGTGATATTATTTCCAGTTCTTTTTCGCAGAGGTTGGTAAATGGGGTCCAAATTGATGTGTTTATTGGTGGAGTTCTGGTTTGAATACCAAGCCTCGAGGAATTCCCATGTAAGTCTCTGTTTAGCCTGTCCTGGGATGGGTGTGTTGCCCAAGTCAAAATTGTGTCCTTTGTTGTCTAGCTGTAAGAATACTACTGATAGCTGGTCATGTCTTTTGGTGGCTAGTTGGCATTCGTGTATCCTAGTTTCCTGCATGTATGTCCAATGTAATGTTTGTTGTATCCTTGCAGGGTATTTTGTAAATGACATTCATTTTGCTGATTGTAGGTTCATCAGTAACTGTTTCAGTGTGCTGGTAGGCTTGTGGGTTACAAAGGGGTCAGAGTAGTCGGGTAGTCACCAGCAAGATGTCTTTGATATATGATAGTGTGGCTACAGTCTCTGGGTATTTTATGTCTTCTTGTTTGGGTTTGTTGTTTAAGAATCAGTGGGAGATCCAAGATGGCGGCGACTCAGCAAGTCTGAGTTTACAGTGCTCTTCCCAAAACCTGGGTAAAGTGAGTTACTCACCCCCACCACACTTACCAAACCACCCAAAAAAATTTTCTAACCTTAATTAGCTGCTTACTATTATATTTAAGCAGTTTAATATTAAGTGGATAATGAGTAAACCAAAGGGATCCCGCAGCTGTCAGAAAACAAAGACCCCTCCCCCACCCTCCTCTCCTCCTCCGGCTGCAGCTGATGTAAAAACAGGCCTTGAAGAGATGATTGCCAGGCTGGAAACGACACTCGTCAATTTCATCGCAGAATCCAGACAGAGATGGAATGCATTCGAAGAAAAGCTGCAGAAACATAGCCAGGCTCTCGAGGAATTACAGGGCCGAGTGGAGGGGGCGGAGCTAAAGGCCACGACCTCCGAGGCTGCAGCACAAACAGCTGCAGAACAGGTGCGAGCTCTGGAGCAGAGAGTCCGGGCCTTTGAAATCTACATGGATGACCTGGATAATAGAAATCGGAGAAAGAATATCCGTCTTCTGGGCCTCCCTGAACAAGAAGAGAAGGGACAGTTAGCAGTATTTCTGGAGCGATGGCTGCCCCAGCTTTTAAACCTGGGGGCTGAAACTGACTGGGTAAGGGTGGACTGGGCCTACCGGGTCGCAGCACGCGGATCTGGCCCAAACCAGCGCCCACGCCCGGTCCTGTTCCGGCTGCAGAGTTATAGGGAGAGGCAGATACTCCTGGACGCCTCCAGAAAGCTTGGAAAGGATCCTAAAGCTATGATTCATGAAGGATCCAAGATTATGTTATTTCAGGACTTCTCCCCGGCTTTGGCACGAAGGAGGAAGGCATTTGATGAGGTGAAGAAATGTCTAAGGAACTTAAATATTCAATACACCTTACGCTACCCAGCGACGTTATGCTTTAACCACGAAGGATCCAAGTATAATTTTAGATCACCAGAAGAGGCTAAGGAACTTTTAGACTCGTTTAAATAAATCGTAAGAGACAACTTATGTTGGCTTGTCTCTTCCACACTCCGTGGGGAGAAGTGGATACTTTACTTTACTTTTGCTTCTGGGAGCAGAGTTGTCTTCCCTTGCTATTTTATGTTATTATACTTAACTGTAATTTGTTGGAGTTGTAATTTTATAGTTATGTGTGTTTGTACGTGGCATTGATGCTATCAGATATACTCAGGTATGGGTGGGAAGGGGTGGGGGTGGGGGTGGGGCGCTCACTGTTAACTCTAGCTCGGTATTATATCTAAATCCTATTAAGGAGCACCCGGGTCAAGGGTGGGACACTGTTTGGGAGAGGATATGGTGGACCTTTAGAAAGGAAGTAAGGCCCCCTGAGAACAAGGGGGAGGATCTCCATTCAAACATGTTTTTTTTTGTTCTTATTGTTTGGAAATAGTTTCCTTTTTATTATACTGTTATGAGTGTATTAGAGAACATTTTCTCTTGTTTGAAGGATGTAAGTGACTCAACTATACACTCTGGATAATTGTGGATTAGATTAGTAGTTAACTGAGTTTCATTGTTTTTCTTTCTTCTTTAGTATCATTCCTTTGAATTTTGATGATTATATATTTAAGATCTATTTTTATATTAATGTTTGTGCTTGAAAGTTCTGTTTATTTTTGTAAATCTGTCAAAATATTAAATTTCTAATAAAAATATCTTAAAAAAAAAAGAATCAGTGGACTGTGCTTATCGGGTACCTGTCATTTTTAAATATGCCGTCTAGATATTTTTTCTTCTGCTGCTCGTAGTTCCTGGGTGCTGCAGTGTGTTATGGTCCATTTAAGTAATGTACTGATGTAGCTCTTTTTGTGGGTGTTGGGATGACTGATCTTGTAGTTGATAATTTCGTCTGTGTGTGTTGCTTTCCTGTAAACGCTGGTCTGCACTTCTCCATTGACAGTTTGTTCTACTGTGACATCTAGGCAGGGGACTCTGTTGTTATTCTCTTCCTCTTTGGTGAAATTTATGGCAGTAAGGATTGTGCCAGTAAGCAAGCAAATTTCCAACCCAAACATCAACCTGAGCTACAAATTTTCTCAAAAATCGTAGAAACAACAATAATAGAGCAGGCTATATCACAGTTACTTTTTCCAGTTCAACCTCCAACTTCGAATTTCTATTCCCTTCACTTTCCTAAATAGAGGCATACAGAATATTTAAAAGTCTATGTTGCTCATTAGCAAAATTAGAACAAATTGTTAATGGAAGGTAGCTCTCTATGTAGTGGTATAGGGGACTTTTCTCCCCCCAAGTCTGATATCTACAACTGAACCAGTAGGTAGAAAACATTTTCAGAAGTGATGCCCTTTATTTAGTCACCAGAAAGGCAAGACACCATGCAGTAATCATAATGGAAGCTATTGGAATGCATACCTGCATCTCTGACTGAAATACCCAATGATATCTGTGTTTCTGTACTTTACTGATCCCAACTGAATGATCAAATTTTTGAGGAGTCTTAGAAACTCAGACCTTTAAAAATGGTGGGTAAGGCCTGATTTGCTATTCCTGCCCAAATTTCAGATGCTCAAGATTCTCTTTGATGCATGAAAAGAGTATAGGCAGTGGAGACTGCAATCCTGACCTGGCCTTTGAGATATCAGGAGCTTTAGGCATCCTGCAGCCCCCTTCAATTTTTAAAAAGTCCAACTTCTGAAGAAGTCAACATTCACAACCTCTCAAAGAGTCAGGAACCAATTCCTGAGGTTAGGAATTGTTTGAAAGATTTAAAACTCTTACCCAAGCCATGCATTGCTTTCCATATCCACCTCCATGGCCTTTTATAACCCCTGGTAACTTTATGTCCATTCAAACCTCATACCCACCCTACTCATGTCCCATTCATAAGTTCTTTAAAAGAAACCAATGTTACTGCAATTCTATGAAAAGTGTTAATCAAGGTGAACTTTAGAGGATGAATAACACAATTTATTAGAACTTGTCATTTCCTTATCTTGTGTTAATAAGCATTGAGAAATTGTCAAATCAGATCTAAGAGAAAGAAGTTTGTAAATGTCAATCAAGAAATGTTGGCCCTTCTGTGAACCTATTTCAATCTCCTGTTGAAAGGTGGGTATATCACCTCCTTGAAAGATCATATTGATCAACCCACTCTTGGGAGCAGATTGTTCGCCTGCTGCTTGATATCTGTTTCTATTAAAACCAGGAGTAGATCCATTGGAGGTAGGTTGGTTTTGGATTTAATATTTTTAATTGATCTACTTCCACTGTGATTGATGATAAATATTACTCTTATTGTAAAATAAATCACAGGCATCAATAGTACAACTCTCATCCGAAAAAATATTATAATTTCTGCGTCAACAGACTGCCAATAAATATAGCTCATCCACCAAAATAGGCTTTTGACTATGTTAGCACTAATAAACTTAATTTTATTCTCAGATGCACCTCATAGCGTTCTTTTGTACAACGTTGTTAATACTGGAAATGGATTATTTGGCAGTATTATGCTGATGGAATGCAATTACATCATTGGGAAAGTTTGTCTAAATATTAAGATTTCCAAGACATTCTGTGTAAAATGTTCTGATCACTCACTTTAACTAAATCATCATTCTAAGTCTGCAATAGTAAGTTTATAAAGTTCTCCATAGAAATAGACCACATGTATTCATTTTATGTTCAGAAGTCAGAGTCCTGTTTATTTACATCCAAGAAGGAAAATTAGCTCCTTACTTCCAGTTGGTGGTAGCTTCAAGAGAGGTGCTTTGTGGGATTATCTAGTCACTGTTTTAGTTGGAGTTGACTGACTGTCATGAGGTAGAGAACAGTGAGAAATAACAACCTTAATTGTAAGCATACATTCAACATACATCGGAATTCACAATTATGTAAGCATCCCACTCTAAGTCTGTTGAAGAATTAACTAATCATTTTGGTGTGCTCATCCCCAATCAGAGATGAGGAATCTTCTATTGTGAAGCCAAACAAAATACCATAAAATGCTGAAATATCCTAAACTTCATAGAACAATACAGCACAGTACAAGCCCTTCAGCCCTCAATGTTGCGCTGACCTGTGAAACCAGTCTGAAGCCCATCTATCCTACACTATTCCATTCTCATCCATATGTTTATGCAATGACCATTTAAATGTCTTTAAAGTTGACGAGATAACTACTGTTGCAGGCGATGCATTCCACACCCCTAATATTCTCTGAATAAAGAAACTACTTCTGACATCTGTCCTTTCTCTATCACCCCTAAATTTAAAGCTTTAACATCTCATGACATCCGAAGAAAATGGCTCTCACTGTCCACCCTATCTAACCCTCTGATTATCTTAAATGTCTCAATTAAGTCACCTCTCAACCTTCTTCTCTCTAACAAAAACAGCCTCAAGTCCCTCAGTCTTTCCTCATAAGACATTCCCTCCATAGCAGGCAATGTTCTAGTGAATCTCCTCTGCACCCTTTCCAAAGTTCCACATCCTTCCTATAATGCAGTGACCAGAACTGTACGCAATACTCAAGGGCGGCCGCACCAGAGTTTTGTACAGCTGAAGCATGATCTCGTGGCTCCAAAACTCTACCCCTCTACTAATAAAAACTAACACTCCATATGCCTTTTTAAACAATCCTAACATCCTGGGTGGCAACATTCAGGGATCTGTGCTCATGGACATCAAGATCTCTCTGCTCATCTACACTACCAAGAATATTATTAGTCCAGTACTCTTTATTTCTGTTGCTCCTTTCAAAATGAATCATCTCACACTTTCCCACATAAAACTCCATTTGCCACCTCTAAGCTCAGCTCTGCAGCTTATCTATGTCCCTCTGTAACCCACAACATCCTTTGTCACTATCCACAACTCCACCAACCTTAGTGTCATCTGCAAATTTATTAACCCATCCTTCTATACCCTCATCCAGGTCATTTATAAAAATGACAAACAGCACTGATCCCAAAACAGATCCTTGTGGTACACCACTAGTAACTGAACTCCAGGATGGACATTTCCCATCAACCACCACCCTCTTGTCTTCTTTCAGCTAGCCAATTTCTCATCCAAACTACGAAATCACCCTCAATCCCATTCCACCATATTTTGTGCAATAACCTACTATGGGGAATCTTATCAAATATTTTACTGAAATCCATATACACCACATCAACCAATTTACCCTCATCCGCCTGTTTGGTCACCATCTCAAAAAACTCAATAAGGTTTGTGAGGCACGACCTACCCTTCACAAAACAGTGTTGACTATCCCTAGTCAACTTATTCTTATCGAGATGATTATAAATCCTGTCTCTTATAACCTTTTCCAATGCTTTACCTACAACCAAAGTAAGGCTCATTGGTCTATAATTACCAGGGTTGTCTCTACTTCCCTTCTTGAACAAGGGGACAACATTTGCTCTCCTCTATCTTCTGGCACTATTCCTATAGACAATGATGACATAAAGATCAAAGCCAAAAGCTCTGGAATCTCCTCCTTGACTTCCCAGAACATACTAGGATAAATCCCAAATGGCACAGGGAACATACCTATTTTCACATTTTCCAGAATTGCTAACACCTCTTCCTTGCGAACGTCAAAATCCCATCTAGTCGAGTAGCCTGTATCTCACTATTCTCTTCAACAACATTGTCTTTTTTCAGTGTGAATACTGATGAAATATATTCAATTAGTGCTTCCCCTATCTCCTCAGATTCCATGCATAATATCCCACTGCTATCCTTGATTGGCTCTAATCTTTCTCTAGCTATTCTTTTATTCCTGATATACTTATAGAAAGCTATAGGGTTTTCCTTGATCCTATCTGCCAACAACTTTTCATGTCCCATCCTGGCTCTTCTTAGCCGTCTCTTTTTGTCTTTCCTGGCTAACTGGTAACTCTCAAGCATCCTAACTGAGCCTTCACATCTCATCCTAACATAGGCCTTCTCCTTCCTCTTGACAAGAGATTCAACTTCTTTAGTAAACCACGGCTCCCGTGCTGGACCCACTTCTACCCTACCTGAGAGGTACAGACCTATCAGAGACTCGCAGTAGCTGTTCCTTAAATAAGTTCCATATTTCAATTGTTGCCCAACCCCTGCAGTTTCCTTCCCCATCCTATGTATCTTAAATCTTGCCTAATCACACCATAATTGCCTTCCCCTAGCAATAACTCTTGCCCTGTGTTATATATTTATCCCTTTCGATTGCTAAAGTAAACGTAACCAAATTGTGGTCACTATCACCAAAGTGCTCACCTACCTCCAAATCTAACACCTGGCCGAGTTCATTACCCAGTACCAAATCCAATGTGGCCTTGCACCTTGGTGGCTTGTCTACATACTGTGTCAGGAAACCCTCCGACACACATTGGACAAAAACTAACTCATCTAAAGTACTCGAACTATAGTGTAACCAGTCAATATTTAGAAAGTTAAAGTTCCCCATAACAACTACCCTGTTACACTCGCTCCTACGGAGAATTATCTTTGCTATCCTTTCCTCTACATCTCTGGACCTTTTCGGAGGCCTATAGAAAACTCCCAACAGGGTGACCTGTCCTTTCCTTTTTCTAACCTCGGCCCATACTACCTCAGTTGACGAGTCCTCAAATGTCCTTTCTGCTATCGTAATACTGTCCTTGACTAACAATGCCATACCTCCCACTCTTTTAGCATTTTCTCTGTTCTTGTGAAACATCTAGATCCTGGAACCTGCAGCAACCAATTCTGTCCCTGCGCTATACATGTCTCTGAAATGGCCACAACATCAAAGTCCCAATACCAACCCATACTGTAAGTTCACCCACCATTTTCCAGATGCTCCTAGCATTGAAGTAGACTACACTTCAAGCCACTTTCCTGCTTGCCGGTGAACTCCTGTGAAATTGAAACCATATTTCTGACCTCACTACTCTCAAACTCCTGGATACTGGAACTACAATTTAGGTTCCCATTCCCCTGCTGAATTAGTTTAAGCCCTCCCGAAGAGTATTAGCAAATTATCCCTCCAGGATATTGGTAGGCCTCTGGTTCAGGTATAGACCATCCTGTTCGTAGAGGTCCCACCTACCCCAGAAAGAGCCCCAACTATCCAGGTTTCTGAAATTCTCCCTCCTGCGCCATCCCTGTAGCCATGTGTTCAACTCCTCTCTCGCCCTATTCCTTACCTCGCTAGCACATAGCATGGGCAAGGAACCAGAGATAACAACTCTGTTTGTTCTAGCTCTAAGCTTCCACCCTAACTCCCTGAATTTCATCCTTGAATCCCCATCTCTCTTCCTACCTATGTTGTTAGTGCCTTTGTGGACCACGACTTTGGTCTGCTCCCTCTCCTTCTCAAGTATCCTGAAAACACGATCAGAGACAGCACAAACCCTGGCACCTGGGAGACAACACACCAACCCTGAGTCTCTCTCATTCCCACAGAACCTTCTATCTGTCCCCCTAACTATAGAGTCCCCAATGACTAGTGCTCTGCTCCTCTTCCCCCTTCCTTTCTGAGCAACAGGGAAAGACTCTGTGCAGAGACCTGTACCCCATGACTTACTCCTGTTAAGTTGCCCCCCAAACAATATCCAAAATGGTATACTTGTTATTGAGGGGAATGGCCATTGGGGTTCCCCACACTGTCTGCCGGTTCCCTTTCCATCCCCTGACAGTAACCCATCTGCCTTCTTCTTGTACCTGGGATGTGACTACCTCTTTGTACCTCCTCTCAATAACCCACTCTGCCACCTGAATGATCTGAAATTCATCCAGCTCCAGCTCCAGTTCCCTAATGTGGTTTTTGAGGAGCTGGAGCTGGGTGCACTTGCCACAGATGAAGTCAGCAGGGACACTTGTGGTGACCCTTACCTCCCACATTCTGCAGGAGGAACACTCAAGTACCCTAACTGCCATTCCCATTGTTCTAAATTCCCAATGACACTGTGGAAAAATAAAGATTAGGAAAAAACTAGTTACCTTACTAATCCGGCACACTGAACCTTTATTTTAGGTTAGAGGAGGAGGATGGGTGGGATACACTACCCGAGTAGTGTTTTGTTTAACATAACCACCCAAATATATTACCTCACTTAGTCAGCAGTCCCATGTCTGCTTCTGCTCAGCGAGCACTCCGCCTTTTCATGAGGTAGGTTTAGTTAATTTTAAGTTTACCTTGCTGGCAGGGCCCTAGTCCTCGTTGTCGCTTTTCCCACTGCTGCTGCTACTTCACTTGGCCACCTTTTCCTTTGTCACTCCACTTCGTCTAGACTGCCAAAAATAGCATCTAAAACATGACATTTCAAATTGCTAAGTTATGAAAATTTCTAAACTTACTCACACTACCAAAAAAAATTAAAAATGCTTCCATGAAATGTTTCTTAGTTGAGGCTATCATTCTCTGTTGGCCCAGGCACTGAGCATTCTAATTAGCATTGATAAACTCAAGGAATGAATTTTCACCGTGAAGACAGAATAGAGGCAGAAGGTTTATCTTTGGTTTAGAAATTTGTTTCCATTGGGAAGCTGACTGAAGTTTAAATTTCCATGAACGTCAGTCTTTTCTTGATATGGATTTCCTGACCACTTAGGGAAAGGTGGCGGCGACTGAGATCTAAGGCAGCCTGCACTTACTGCGGATAAGGATGACAGAGTCATTGAGCTTCCAGGAAAGTATGCACCAACAGAGAGGTTGTTCTGGTTGTGTCACAGACCAGTTGGACATTGATGAAATGGAGGCCTGTCAGTTGGTAACTCTTACTTGTTGGTCATCGATTGCACCCAAGGTATGCAATAATGTCCTGCACCTGGGGAGTTCATGATGATGACAGTTCAGTAAACACACAGCCTCTGTGTCTGTGTGACCATTTGTATCCTGAAATTAATGTGCTGTCCACTTCAAGTAAAGAGAGTATGAGTTAACATTGAGCAACCACTTAATGGCAGATGCCACCAAAGCCCATAGATAATCCTTGAAATAAGCCAGAAGGAAAACACTTCAAGATCATTGTGATTTTTAAAAAATTTACTCATGAGGTATGGGTGCCACTGGCTGTACAGAATTTATTACCCATCCCTAGTTACCTCTGAGAATGTGGGGGTGTGGTGAGTTGCCTTCTTGAACCACAGACCATTTGACGTAGATAGACCCACACTGCCGTTAAGGAGGGAATTCCCGCAATTTGACTCAATGACAGTGAAGGAATGGTGAATATTTCCAAATCAGGATGGTGAGTGGCAAAGAGGGGAACTTGCATGTGAATTGAACTGAATTAGCTTTATTGTCAAATGTACTCAAATGAGTACAGTGAAAAGTTTATACTTTTCAACACAGCACCATTTTAGATATAGAGTTCCCAGGTACAATGCATAGTTACTGAGTAGAGAAATGAAGAAAGGGTTACATTACAGCTATACGCAGCATAACCATAGATCAGAAACACAAGAGTTATGAAGACAAACATCACAGTCTCTCTCTAAGAGCTCTCTGTAGCAGACCATGGTGTTGTTGGCGGGGGCGTGGTGCTGCTGCTGCTGTTGCTGCTGCTGCTGCTGCTGCTGCTGCTGCTGGCAGTCTGCTCGGTCTGCACTGGAACACTCCAGGCTGTTGGTCACTGCTGCAGCCACTGGTGACTGTCAATCCCACTTTGGACGTTAGTTGCTGCCACTCCAAGTCGCTGGTCACTGTTGTCCCTGCTCCAGGCCGCATGGTTGTGTTCCCATCTACCTGCTGCCCTTGTCCTTTAAGATGAAGGCGTTTGCAGGGTTTGGAAGGTGCTGTCTGAGGATCTTTGATGAAGTTCTGCAATGCTTGTTGTAGATGGTATACACTATTGCTAGGAGCATTGGTGGTGGAGAGAATGAAGGCTTGTGGATTTAGTGCCAGTTAAGCAGACTGCTTTGTCCTGGATGGTTTCAGGCTATTTAAATGTTGTTTGAGATCCACTCAACCATTATCCAGGGATTATTCCGTCACACTCCTGACTTGTGCTGTGCAGATGGTGGAAAAGCTTTGGGGAGTCAGGAGATAACTTACTTATTGCAGTATTCTTTATCTCTGACCTGCTTTTGTACCCATTGTATTTATATGGTGATTCCAGTTGCATTTCTGGTTAAGGCAATTACATAGCCTCACTCAGGACATATCCTGAGCAGAGGGACTATAGGTCAGCCCACAGCAATACCCCAAAACAAAGTCAAGCCTCGGCTAAACATTTAATATTTTCTTCAGGATCTGGCCAGCAAGCCATTGTAGTTGCTACCTGTATGCAGACTCCAGATAGCAAAAGAGGGTCAATGAGCCTGAATTGAGTTAGAGAACTCATAGGCTGGTATCCAGGAGAGTGCACCCTCTGGAAAGCCTACCTCAACTTGGCTTGGAACAATTAAATTGCTTAGCGATGTTCAAATCAGAATCAATCAAAATAACGCCTGGTTAAATGATCACCTGATTCTAATGGAGGTCAATGATGATATGGCCATTTTAATGATCACAGAACCACACGAACAAAATTCGCTCTGGACTCCAACTCTTTTCGTATGACCTTGGTTAGAGAACCTGTACGAGGGAATCTTTACAGATTAAGGGGACAACTTTGGTTCCGGTATTGTATGAGAAGCAGCTAGTTCAGTTACCTCTGATGGTAATAAAAGGCTCAGACCCAGGCCTGGTGGGATGAAATTGATTGAGAAAGATTCACCTTAACTGTCTCAACCTTTTTCAATTTAAAAATGGTTGACTGAGTGAAGTCCTAATTAAATACCCAGAGTTTTCCAGGAATGTCTAGAGACTATCAAAGGAGTTAAGGCCACCTTGCGTCTCAACAAAGAAGCAAAGCTATGATTCTGTAAAGCCCACCTAATACCATTTGCCTCATGGGCAAAAGTAAAGGCAGAAATCAGGAGGCTGGAAAGCAAACAAATCATCAAACCAGTCCAGTTTGTAGAATGGGCAGCATGGTCATACCAATTGTGAACCTCAATGGCTTGGTTCACCTTTGTGGATATTTTAAACCAATGATTAATATTTCTTGCAGCTGGATAAATACCCAATCCCTCTCATAGAGGATTTATATACAAAGCTGGCGGGGAGTGTCTGCCTTTAACAAAGTTGGACAGGAGCCATGCATAGTTGCAATGACTGTTAGATATGGATTCCCAGAAGTATGCTGCAGTTAATGCCCATAAGGGTTTGTACCAATGTACAAGACAGCTATTTGGGGTAACATCAGCTTGTGCCAATTTTCAATAAACAATGGATAACATTTTACAAGGTCCAAACCAGTTTGCCATTTATCTGGGTGATGTGCTAAAAACAGGGAAGACCAATAAAGAGCACTTACAGAACTCGGACATAGTCCTTTGACATTTCTCCAAGGTGGGTGCATACCTTAGAAGGAAAACATGTGTGTTCCAGTGCCCCAAGTGACATACTTGGGCTACAGAGTCAACATGACCAGGTTACACCCGTTAGAAGATAAAGTGAAGGTGATCAAAGGTGTCCCAGCTCCCACATCTACACTGGAGCTTAGTTCTTTCTTTACATTACTGAATTAATATGGAAAATTGAGACGTAACCTGGCCTCCACCCTGGCAGCCTTACATCTGCTATTGAAAAAGAGTCCGCCTTGGAAAGGTCTTGTTGCTAAGACATGACCTTTAGGGAAGTGAGGAAGTAGCTATCATCATTTAAAATGTTAGCACACTATGTTCCCAAGTGAGATCTGGTGCTGATATGAAATGTCTCTCCCTTTGGTCTCAGGGTAGTGTTGGCTCACTGATAGCTGAGAGTGTGTTGCTGGGAAAGCACAGCAGGCCAAGCAGCATCTGAGGAGCAGGAGAATCGACGTTTCAGGCATAAGCCCTTCATCCTGATGAAGGGCACATGCCCAAAATGTTGATTTTCCTGCTCCTCGGATGTTGTCTGACCTGCTGTGCTTTCCCAGCAAAACACTCTCAATTCTGATCTGCAGTTCTCACTTTCTCCTCACTGAGAGCCCAATGGAGAGGAATAGCCAATACCATATGTTTTGAAATTTGGCTGATGCAGAGCTCAGATACACCCAGATAGAGAAAGAAGCTTTGTCTGTCATCTTTGGTGTGAGTAAGCTCCACCAATACCTTTATAGATGTAAATTTGTAATAGTAACAGACAACAAAACCTTGATAAATCTACTCAAAGAAGACAAGGACCTGCCACTTCAGGTTAAATTCAGTTTTGGGCTCTCATTCTAAGTGCATACAATTACAAATTGGAACACTATCCAGGAGGCCAAGTAGCAAATACAGATACCTTGAGCCACCTCCTGGGCAGATACACAACTAACAGTGTCACCGCTGGTACAGCCTGTTCTGATTTTAAACTTTCTGCACACTCTTTTGGGCATCATTGACAATATCAGACTGTGGACATAAAAAGATCCAGACCTGGCAAAACTAACACAGCTGGTGCTGATGGGGGAAACAATAGGACTATCACAACCAGAATTGAAACGTTTCTAGGCCCAGTGAGACCAGATCACTGGAAATGATGGTATTTTATTTTGGATAGCAAAAGTAATTGTCCTATACAAAGATCGTTGCCAGATACTGGTTGAACTACACCAAGGTCATTCATGGGTATTGGAAATTAATATGTTGGCAAGAAATTACAGCTGGTGTCCGGGATTGGATGCAGTCATAGCTGCATTGGTGGACAGTGCTCAGAATGCCAAACAGGGCCAAAGATTAATGCCAACAGCTCCCCCATTTTCTTGGTAAAGGATGGATAAACCCTGGGCTCAGTTACATTTTGACTGTGTCAACCCTTTCATGGACTCAATATTCTTAGACATTGCAGTTGGACTCAAAGTGGTTGTACGTGCATAAAGTTCATTTGACCTACACAGGGGTGATGATAGAAAAACTATGAGCATCTTTTGAAATATACAGGCTCCCAGAAGATTGCTCACAGACAAGGGGCCATCATTTATCAGCAGGGAATTTGAGTAGATCCTAAAGTCGAAAGGCATTCAACATATAAAGACAGCTCCATACTATGCATCGTCCCATGGTCTGGTAGAAAGAGCAGATCAAACTTTGAAGACAGACTTAAAGAAACAACCTACAGCTTCACACGATACCAAACTGTCCCTGTTCCTGTTTGATTCCCGGACCACTCTTCATGTCACAACAAGGATAGCTCCAGCTGAGGTGCTAATAGAGAGAAGATGCCACCTCAGATTAAATCTGATTTTCCCAGACCTGGAACGCTAACACTGGATGCAAGACTTCTCTAAGTCAGAAAGGCAGTTTATTTCAGGGGTCAAAGTTTGCCATCAAAACCATGGAAGTGGCCCTGTATGGCTAAGAAGCTGGTCTCTGCAAGGTCAGACACCATGATGTACAAAGTTCGGGTAGGTAAAGTAGTCCTAAACAAGCATGTGGACCCTATGAAAGCTGCAAACTAACAAACAAGGCAGGAGCCAAACAAATCTGGCCCCTCAGAAGACAATTGGAACCTGTGGGTTCTCCCTGACAGTCTATGATTGAAGAAACTTCACAGTCTGAGATGGATGTGGCAGATGTCACAGCCTCAACGCCATTATCACCTGAAGGTGAATTTCTTCGAGGACAAGAAGCAGGCTACAATATTGTACACGTCAATTTCCAAGGCTAAGTCGGCAGAACTGGATCCAGTGCAAAATTGCTCAAGAGAGGCTGCAAAAGAGAGAACAGGCCTACATTCCCAGTCTTAGAGGGAGATGGATGTTGGTGATTGTAACAAGTTCAGTCAGGTGACCTCACTGAATTAGTTCCCTGATTGGGGCTGTTAACCTGATTCAATCAGGGATTCCTGGCTGATAGACATAAACAGGAGTGTCGGAGCTTCTTTTCACTCAAAGGGCTGACTCTGAGGAACCCACCCAATGTCAAGTACTATGCATATGTAGATGAAGGGTGACTTGGTGATGGGATACCATCTCTGTGAAGTTATTTAAATCCTATGTTATGTTCAATAACTTTTCTAATAATGCATTTATTTACTTTAACTTCTTGTTTACTTATAGCTAATTTCAAGTTGTTATTTGACCTGTAAAGTATCTTAGCCAGTTCTGACTTGCCAGTCATTATAGGATGCCTTGGAAGTTCAAAATCATTTCACAATCCTTGAAGTATCTTTGATGTGTTCGTTCATGCAATGCAGCAATTGCTGCACTGCAAGGTTCCATATGCATCAATGAAATAACTGAAGTGATTTGTTGTAGGATTTTAAATCTATCACAAGTTAAAAAAATAAAAAAGATTACTACACTCTGTTATCACTTTTGTTTATAGGTAAACGATTGAATATTTACTTGAATAAATATTCATGTAACCTAGTCATAACTAACATTTCTATTTTCCGGGTATCAGGTGAATGTACTAAACTGAACAATGGATTCTTTCAAAGGGGAGTATTGATTTTTTTTTTGCTTTAAGCTATTTCAAGCACTGCTTTCTGTCCTTGACTAGGCCCAGCGGCTCCTGGTAAATCATTTTGGAAGAACAGCGACCTCCAGTGCAGATAATGGAATGTTCATCACAAAGACAATTTCTTGGCGTGCACTCAAAAGAACAGGTCCTGCACCTCAGACCTGTGGAATTTTCAACTCCTGGAATGTCTGGAAAATCATTTAGTTTTGAAAACTTCTACAATTGATTTATAATCCTTTTTCCAACTTTACAGTCCAACAGTAGTCATAAATTTGTAGCATTTTTTTCCTGTTGCGTACTTGACTTTTCTTTGCAGAATACAAAAAGCTGTGGAAAAATAAAGAATGTTGGTGGGTAGGTTAAAGTAGAACTAAGGAAAGATCATAACAAAATACATTCAAAAAAATGTTCACATAATTGTTGTATTTAAAACTCGCTAAGAAATTGGTTGAAAAATTTGGAGAATTCACATACAAGTAGGTCAAGTACTGCTTCTTACTCCACAAGATAAAAAAAAATAACATTGCTCTTTTCAGATGCCAACACGCGACAAAGACATGTAAGATACATTAATTGCCATGGCAACAGCAAACCAAATCCCAGAGTCATCAGCACCATATCATATAACTTCTTAAACTATACCACAGATCGTCTTTCTGCTGAAGGACCAACGTTGTGAAATTTTATTGTGAGAAAAATAGAATGGAGACTTAATTAATTAAGAGGAATTTTAACCTTTCTCATAGTTCTTGCAATGTATTTTGAAGAGTAAAGTAAGTTTATTAATCTCCCTTTTTTTATATTAAACTATACTACAGTTATCTTTATTTCAGTTATGTGAAGGATTTCGTTTCTGCCCAATTTCAGAGCTTTTGCAGCGGTATGTTGAGTAAGTTCCTTAACTTCACCCATGCGCCATTGTTAATGCAGAGGTAGCATCTTTTGAACTTCCTTTGTAATAGGCCTTGATTTTCTGGTAGAAGTCTTTGATTCTGGTTGGCAGTTACCAAGTTATTATTTTTTCTCCTAAATTATGTCATAATGACATCAATTTCTAAATGTTTAGGGAATTCTGCTTTTTGTTATAATTGTCGGTTTCTGAGAGCAGTTCAGGAAATAATTAAGCAGTTCAAGTTAATGGATTATTGTGAAATCCAGTGAAATTTGGGAAATGTGGAGAATGTTTATATTCATTAATTGGTTAATCTGTCCGATTAAAAAATTTGTTAGCCTTGAATATATTCAATGACCCAACCTCCACTGCTGTCTGTGGAAGAAAATTCTAGAAACTTAAATATACTCTGATAAATTACTCTCCAAGTCCATCTTAAATGACAGATGTTAATTCTTTAAACTGTGTCCCCTTAATCTCTCAGAAACGGAGATTCTCTCAGCAGCTATCCTAAAATCTCATCAGTCTTTTATGATACAGTAAAATCACCCCTCAACCTTCTAAACTCCAATAAGGATGGGCCAAACCGACTCAACCTTTTTTTATATTTAGAATCCCTAAAGTGTGGAAACAGGCCCTTCAGCCCAACAAGTCCACACGGACCCTCTGAAGAGTAACCCACCCAAACCCATTCCCCATCCTATATTTACCCCAACAAATGCACCTAAACTACACATCCTTGAACACTATTGGCAATTCAGCATGGCCAATCTACCTAACCAGCACATCTTTGGATTGTGGGAGGAAACTGGAGCACACGGAGGAGACCCATGCAGACACGGGGAGAAGGTGCAAACTCCACACAGACAGACACCCGAGGTTGGACTCTAACCTGGGTCCCTGGCACTGTGAGGGAACAGTGGTAACCACTGAGCCACCGTGCCACCTGCTTTCAGAGTCATACAGTCATAGAGATGAACAGCACAGAAACAGACCCTTCGGTCCAATCTGTCTATGCCGACTAGATATCCCAACCCAATCTAGTCCCACCTGCCAGCAGCCAGCCCATATCCTTCCAAACCCTTCCTATTTATATACCCATCCAGATGCCTTTTAAATGTTGCAATTGTACCAACCTCCACCACATCCTCTGGCAACTCATTCCAAACACGTACCACTCTCTGTGTGAAAAAGTTGCCCCTTAGGTCTCTTTTATATCTTCCCCCTCTCACCCTAAAACCTCTGCCCTCTAGTTCTGGACTCCCCCACCCCAGGGAAAATACTTTGTCTATTTATCCTATCCATGCCCCTCATGATTTTATAAAACTCTATAAGGTCACCCCTCGGCCTCCGACGCTCCAGGGAAAACAACCCCAGCCTGTTCAGCCTCTCCCTATCGCTCAAATCCACCAACCCTGGCAACATCCTTGTAAGTCTTTTCTAAACACTTTCAGGTTTCACAGCATCTTTTTGATAGGAAGAAGACCAGAATTGCACACAATAATTCAACAGTGGCCAAACCAATGTCCTGTACAGCCGTAACATGACCTCCCAACTCCTGTACTCCATACTCAGACCAATAAAGGAAAGCATGCCAAATGCCTTCTTCACTATCCTATCTACCTGTGAATCTACTTTCAAGGAGCTATGAACCTGCACTCCAAGGTCTCTTTGTTCAGCAACACTCCCTAGGACGTTACCATTAAGTGTATAAGTTCTGCTAAGATTTGCTTTCCCAAAATGCAGCACCTCACATTTATCTAAATTAAACTTCATCTGCCACTTCTCAGCCCATTAGCCCATCTGGTCAAGATCCTGTTGTAATCTGAGGTAACATTCTTTGCTGTCAACTTCTCCTCCAATTTTGATGTCATCTGCAAACTTACTAACTGTACCTCTTATGCTCACACCCAAATCATTTATCTAAATGATGAAAAGTAGTGGACCCAGCACCAATCCTTGTGGCACTCCACTGGTCACAGGCCTCCAGTCTGAAAAACAACCCTCCACCACCACCCTCTATCTTCTACCTTTGAGCCAGTTCTGTATCCAAATGGTTAGTTCTCCCTTTATTCCATGAGATCTAACCTTGCTAACCAGTCTTCCATGGGGAACCTTGTCAAACGCCCTACTGAAGTCCATATAGATCACATCTACCGCTCTGCCCTCATTAATATTCTTTGTTACTTCTTCAAAAACTCAATCAAGTTTGTGAGACATGATTTCCCATGCACAAACCTTTGTTAGAAGACAACCCTTTCAGCTAATAAACAAGCCCAGAGAGCTACTCTGAACAGCTGCCAAAACAAATAGGTCCTTCCTTCTGTAAGGACACCAAAACTGTGCACTGGACTTTACAATCTCACCGATGCCATGGAGGGAACAGGAATAGTTGTTGCAGGTCCTGGAGTTTAGATGTTTCCGTAAAATCAGGGAAGGTGTTAACAGAGGGAAAGGTGTGGCGTTGTTAGTCGAGGACAGAATTACCGTGGCAGAAAAGACGTTTGAGGACTCGTCTAATGAGATGTATGGGCTGAGGTTAGAAACAGGAAAGGAGTGGTCACCCTGTTGGGAGTTTTCTATAGGCCTCTGAATAGTTCCAGAGATGTAGAAAAAATGATAGTAAAGATAATTCTGGATACGAACGAGAGTAACACGGTAGTTGTTATGTGGGCTGTAACTTTCCAAATAATGATTGGAAATACTAAAGTTCAATTACTTTAGACAGGTCAGTTTTTGTCCAATGTGTGTAGGAGGGTTTACTGACACAGTACATAGACAGGCCCACAAGGGATGAGGCCACATTGGATTTGGTACTGGATAATGAATCCGGCAAGGTGTTGGATTTGGAAGTAAGTGAGCACTTTTGTGATAGTGACCACAATTTGGTTATGATTTGGAGATGCCAGTGTTGGATTGGGGTGTGCAAAGTTAAAAATTTACAAGGTGGGAGGTGTTCCCACGCGTAATAGTGGTATCTATGTCCACAATCTGACACGTCTTGCAGCGTCCACCATGACAGAGTTGTATGGAGTTGTCCTGAGAGCCGGGCAGTTTGCTATGAACAATGATCTGTTTGAGGTTTGGCGGTTGTTTAAAGGCAAGTAGTGAAGGTGGGGGGAAGGTCTTGGTGAGGTGTTCATCCTCATTGATAATGTGTTGCAGGTCATGAAGAACATGGCATAATTTTTCAGCCCCTGGGAAGTACTGAACAACGAAGGGTACCCTGTCAGTTGCAGCACGTGTCTGTCTCCTGAGGAGGTCATTACGGTTCCTTGCTGTGGCATGTCGGAACTGGCGGTCAATGAGTTGAGCATCATACCCCATTCTTCTGAGAGCATCCTTGAGTACTTCCAGGTGTCCTTCACGTTCCTCCTCAGCTGAGCAGATCCGGTGTATGTGTCGGGCTTGTCCATAGGGAATGGCTGTTTTAATATGTTTTGGGTGGAAGGAGAAGTGTAGCATTGTGAGGTTGTCTGTGGGTTTGCGGTAGAGCGTGGTGCTGAAGTGTCTGTCCTTGATGGAGACGCACGTGTCCAAGAATGAGACAGACAGTCAAGAGTAGTCCACGGTGAGTTTGATGGTGGGATGAAACTTGTTGATGTCACTGTGTAGTTTTATCAGTGACTCCTCGCCATGGGTCCAGAGGAGGAAAATGTCATCAATGTACCTGGTGTACAATGTTGGTGGCCATTGATACCACTATTACACATGGGAACACCCCCCACCTTGTACATGGCAGGTACTCATGTGACTTAGCCAACATTGTCTATCTTATATGTTGCAGGCAAGGATGCCCTGGGGCATGGTACATTGGGGAAACCAAGCAAAGGCTACGACAACGAATGAATGAGCTCCGCATAACAATCAACAGACAGGAGGGTTCCCTCCCAGTTGGGAAACACTTCAGTGGTCCAGGACATTCAGCCTCGGACCTTCAGGTGACCATCCTCCAAGGTGGACTTCAGGACAGGCAGCAGAGAAAAGTGGCCGAGCAGAGGCTGATAGCTAAGTTCGGTACCCATAGGGAGGGCCTCAACCGGGACCTTGGGTTCATGTCACATTACAGGTGATCACCATTGCACTATACACACACACACACACAGATATTCCTACACACACACACTCTCACATACACGCGGACACAGGTACACACAGACACGCACACAGGCACCCACACACACCCTTATAGACACACACACTCCCACGCTCACACATGCACCCCCTCGCAGACTTAAGACACTCTGCACCCACTACACACACACACACACACACACACACACACACACACACTTTCTCACACTCACAACCCCCACCCCAGACAGACAAAGACCCACATGCACACATATATTTTGTGGGGTGAATTTGTACTTGCACAATTACATTGCACTTTGCTCAAAAACTGCATACATTCATGTCGAACTCTGAGCTCAAAAACTGCATGAATTTATGTAAAACTCTGTTATCTCACTTTTTAGATTAGAATCAATTTAAACATCAGGTCATAGACAGAGAACACAGGAGCTAACACCTTCAACATATTGTCTAGCTATCACCATTGTTAACAGCTAACCCGAGAATGCAACTTTAAAAAGAAGGGTTTTGTGATTTACACATGAAAGAAGTGAAACTATCACTGTATTCTAACAGATGAAAGGCTTAACAGACAATCAATTTTTCAATGTATAATTTCAGTTACATCACACTGCAAATTTTTGCTATAAATTCTGTGTTACGATCAAGCCCTCCACAGTCACCTGATGAAGGAACATCACTCCAAAAGCTAGTGTGCTTCCAATTAAACCTGTTGGACTATAACCTGGCGTTGTGTGATTTTTAACAATTTGGTTATGTTTACTTTAGCGATGGAAAGAGATAATTATATACCATAGGGCAAGGGAAAGGCAATTACGATGCAATTTGGCAAGATTTAGGATGCATAGGATGGGGAAGAAAACTGCAAGGAATGGGCACAATTGCAATGTGGAGCTTATTTAAGGAACAGCTACAGCATGTCCTTGATAAGTATGTACCTGTCAGGCAGCGAGGAAGTGGTCGAGCGAGGGGGCAATGGTTTACTAAAGAAGTTGAAGCTCTTGTCAAGTGAAAGAAGCAGGCCTATGTTATGAAGAAATGTGAAGGCTCAGGGTGCTTGAGAGTTACAAGTTAGCCAGGAAAGACCAAAAGAGAGAGCTAAGAAGTGCCAGGAGGGGACATGAGAAGTTGCTGGCAGAAAGGATCAAGGAAAACTCTAAAGCTTTCTATAGATATATCAGGAATAGAAGAATGACTAGAGAAAGGTTAGGGCCAATCAAGGATAGTAGTGGGAGTTGTATGTGGAGTCTGAGGAGATGGAGAAGCACTAAATGAATATTTTTCATCATTTTTCACAGTGGAAAAAGATAATGTTGTCAAGAAGAATACTAGGATACAGGCGACTCGACTAGACGGGATTGATGTTCACAAGGAGGAGGTATTAGCAATTAGATAAGTCCCCTGGGCTGGATGGGATTTATCCTCGGATTCTCTGGGAAGCCAAGGAAGAGATTTCAGAACCTTTGGCTTTGATCTTTACGTCATCATTGTCGATAGGAATAGTGCCAGAAGACTGGAGGATAGCAAATGTCCCCTTGTTCAAGAACCATGATAATTATAGAACAGTGAGCCTTACTTCACTTGTGGGTAAAATGTTGGAATAGGTTATAAGAGATAGGATTTATAATCATCTAGAGAGGAATAAGTTGATTAGGGATAGTCAATACAGTTTTGTGAAGGGTAGGTCATGCCTCACAAACTTTATTGAGTTTTTTTGAGATGGTGACCAAACAGGTGGATGAGGGTAAAACAGTTGATATGATGTATATGGATTTCAGTAAGGCGTTTGATAAGATTGCCCATGGTAGGCTATTGCACAAAATACAGACGTATGGGATTGAGGGTGATTTCGTGGTTTGGATCAGAAATTGGCTAGCTGAACGAAGACAGAAGATGGTTGTTGATGGGAAATGTTGATCCTGGAGTTCAGTTACTAATGGTGCACCACAAGGATCTGTTGTGGGGCCACTGCTGTTTGTCATTTTTATTAACGACCTGGATGAGGACACAGAGAGATGAGTTAGTAAGTGTGCAGGACTAAGGTCAGTGGAGTAGTGGATAGTGCTGACGGATGTTGCAGGTTACAGAGGGACGTAGATAAGCTGCAGAGCTGGGCTGAGAGGTGGCAAATGGAGTTTAATGTGGAAAAGTGTTGACAAAATCCTGTGGGTCTGGAGTCTTAGATCAGACAAGATGGCAGACCCTAAAAAACATTAGTGGATCAGTTGGGTTTTATAAAAAGTGATAAGACTTTTATGGTCACCATGTTGGAGACTTGCTTATAGTTTCAGATTTTATGATTTGAATTTAAAATCCACCGTTTGTTATAGAATTTCAACCAAGTTCTGTAAAGAATTAGCCTTGGCTTCTGGATCACTTTATCCCGTGACATAATCACTATGTCACAACCTCTATATCATAGTTTAGAAAATAATGATTTTCTAAATGTCCTGGTAATACCTTCCTATTAAAGAATATCAGCATTTTCCCATTAATAGAAGTTGGACCAATTAGAATACAGTTTCTTCATTCCTACCATTTTCCTTTCTTGAATGGAGGTGTTACTCAAGTTGCTTTACAATCTATTGAGACCTTTCCAGATCTAGAGAATTTTGGAAGATTACAATCAATATACCCACTCTCTGCCACTTTTGCCTCTGAGACCATAGGGTGGGGGTTTTATGTCCATTGAACTTTAATCCCATTAGACACTCTCTGCCCAGTTGTAAGGAGCACAGATAGTGGAATACTGCATCAGTACAGGACCTCAACCAGATGAGAGAAAAGTCGAATGAATTCTGATTGACTGCCATTGGAAATTTGGTTCAAAAGCTGCACTGAGTGCTGCTTCGCTAAACACAAATGCTTTGGAGTTGGGTGAAAACAGGAGTTGCTGAAGGTGAAAGAATGAGTGGGGTGCTCAGTCTGGACAGTTCTGAAAGTGACACAGTCCCAACAGAAGCAGTTAATTGGCAAGTGATATTGATAACAATGTGATTAGATTACTTACAGTGTGAAACAGGCCCTTTGGACCAACAAGTCCCCACTGACCTGCAACCCACCCAGACCCATTCCCCTACACTTACCCTTTCACCTAACACTACGGGCAATTTAGCATGGCCAATTTACCTAACCTGCACATTTTTGGACTGTGGGAGGAAACCCACGCAGACACGGGGAGAATGTACAAACTCCACACAGTCGCCTGAGGTGGGAATTGAACCCAGGTCTCTGGCACTGTGAGGCAGCAGTGCTAACCACCGTGCCACCGTGCCACCCAGTGTATAGCTGCAGTGTATTTCCTTCCTGTTTTAATGCACAACCTATTAGCTTAAATAAATTTAGGGACTATCAATTATAATAGAAGTGTTTGAAATGAAGGAAGGTCCCCAGCTTAATTGAATTCTCCTAAAGGGAGTAACTAGCTTGATCGAGAGAGGACTCGAGAGTCAGATGCTGGAAAAACACAGCAGGTCAGATAGCATCCGAGGAGCAGGAGAATCAACGTTTCAGGCAAAAGCCCTTTATCAGGAATAAAGGGTTTTTGCCCAAAATGTTTATCTTCCTGCTCCTCAGATGCTGCCTGACCTGCTGTGCTTTTCCAGCACCACACTCTCCACTCTGTTCTCCAGCACCTGCAGTCCTCACTTTCATCTAGTTGATCTAGAGAGGAGTCATGACAGGAGAACTCAGACCCATGGTGTTCTCTTCTTGCATAATAAGGGACACTGCCAGTGTCCTTAATGACGATGTGTGCAAGCAGTGTGTCCAACTGTAGCTACTGACTCACTGCTTTTCAGACCTGGATCTGCAGCTGGACTCACTATGGAGCATCCATGATGCTCAGGATGTTGTGGACAATGTCACATAGTTGTGTAGAATATTTATGAAGTGGAAGGCAGGATGCTAGAATTTGTTTGTAAAAAATTGTGTGGTCCCTTTAAGAGGTGATGTGCTTTTCAAAGATGTAAAACAAATGTGTCTGTAAGCAGCTGTAGATTACCAACAATTCTAAAATGGAAACATAATAATTGGCTTTGATTGAAAACCTCAGATTTGTTTTGATGTTTTGGCAAAAAGTTTGACTCAGCCAATTAATTAAGACCAAGCACTCAATGATTCAAAGCCAACTGAATTTAAAACTGATGATGTTGGCAGCCTGAGATCAATCATAAGAACATGATGTGTCATAGGGGTTATATCAAAAAGGAAGTTTGAAAATCAAGAGAGAACTAACTGCCATCTGAAGAGATAAGAACTTTGCAACTCTCAGAAAAAAAGCACCATCCATTCATAAAGGTGGATGGCACTTTTAGATAAATACCCCTGGCACCAGAATTCAGTGGAGCGAGCTGTTCAGGGCAGAAGAAATTACAGAGGAAACATCTCTGACAGCAAAATCAGCAAAAGGGAGACTGGAGAGACAGATGAACTTTCTAGAAGACACATTCTGTGTGAATTTTGAGAGACTTAAGTTATAATTTATTGTTTTGTTATATAAGTAGGACTTGCATTTACTTGAACAGCATTCTATTAGATTCTTTGTTTTGATTTGGAAATAGGTTTAAAGAGGGATTATTTAATTTTGTTTTTTTTCACTGTGGAGTTAGATAAATAAATTGTTATTTGTTGAATGTAGTGTGAGTGAAAGGATTTCATTTCATGTAACCACTCCTCTATAACATATTGAGAATAAGAAGTAGATTATACCTATTTCACACTGATTTTATCAGATTACGAGGTGAAGTGGGCTTCTCTGGATGTTTCAGTTTTAATTACCAGAGGGACGTTGACCTCCACTTTGAAACAACAGTAGATTTTGTGAGGTGGGCATAGAGCAGGTGAGGATTACACAAGCAGAAAGGAAATGGCTGACTATCAGACAAAGTAAAAGGCTCCGGAAGGAAGTGAAGCAGTTCCCTGTGGTCATCCCCCTCGCAAACAGATACACAGCTTTAGATACTGTCGAGGGGGAGTGGCTTCTCAGGGGAAAGCAGCATCAGCCAAGTTCATGGCCTCACGGGTGGCTCTTCTGCGCAGAAGAGGAGGTAAATGAATGGCAGGTCTCCAGTGACAGGAGATTCAATACTATAGGATGTAGACAGGTGCCTCTGTGGCTGCAGATGTGAATCTAGAATGATATATTTCCTCCCTAGTGCCAGGCTCAGGGATGTCATGGAACAGTTGCAGGTTAGTCTGCAAGAGGAAGGTAAACAGCCAATGGTACCAACTTCAGTAAACAAAGGGATGAGACCCTGAAAACTGAATATAGGAAGTTAGGAGATAAATAAAAATGCAAGACCTAAAATATAGTAATCTCAGGATTACTCCCAGTGCCATGTGATAGCAAGAGAGAGAATAAGAGGATAGATCAGATAAATGTATAGTTAGAGAAATGGTGTGCCAGGGTGGAGATTAGATTCCTGAGGCATTGGGACCATTTCTGGGAAGGTGGGACGTGTACCTGAGCAGAGCTTGGACAAACCTCCTTGCGGAATCTTTTGCTAGTTCCATTGTTGAGGTTATTGAATAGTAATGCAGAGGATGGGAACCAACTGTTGGCTCGGATGGAGACTGAGAAAAAGAGCAGAGAAACAGAGAGGAAGAAACAGAGAATAAGAAAAAGGGAATGGTATTTGACATTGAGAAATAGAGGGGAGAAACAGAGACTGGAGATTAGCCAATGTTGTTCCTTTGTTTAAGAAAGGAAGCAGGTCTTATCCAGGAAATTATAGGCCAGTGATCTTGATGTGTGTGGTGGGGACGCTATTGAAGAAGATACTGATGAATGAAATATATGCACATTTGGAAGAAAATGGACTAGTTAATGACAGGCAGCATGATTTTGTACGGGGAAGGTCATGTCTCACTAAGCTGATTTAATTTTTTCAAGAGATGACAAAGATAACTGATGAAAACAGGGTTGTGAATGTTGTTTGTATGGATTTAAGTAAGGCATTTGATAAAGTCTCACATGGCAGATTGGCACTGAAACTAAAATCACATGGGATTCAGGGTTGGATGGCTAGATGGATACAAGAATTTAGATCAGAGTGGTGCTGGTCAGGCAGCATCCAAGGAGCAGGAAAATTGACGTTTCGGGCAAAAGCCCTTCATCAGAAATAGAGGCAGGAAGCCTCCAGAGTGGAGAGATAAATATGGAGGGGTGTGTGGGGCTGGGGAGAAGTTAGCAAAGGTTTCCCCAGTCCCACCCCCCCCCTCCCCCCCCCACCCCCATTTATGTCTCCACTGTGCAGGCACCCTGCCTCTATTCCTGATGAAGGGCTTTTGCCCGAAACATTGATTTTCCTGCTCCTCGGATGCTGCCTGACGTGCTATGCTTTTCCAGCACCATTCTGATCTAAATTCTGCTTTCCAGCATCTGCAGTCCTCACTTTTGCCTAGATGGATACAAAACTGGCTTGGTCATAGAAGGCAGAGGGTAGCAGTGGAAGGGTATTTTTCAGAATGGAAACTGGTAACTAGTATGTTCCACAGGATCAGTCTTAGGTCCTCTGTTGTTTGTAGTATAAATAAATGATCTGGAGGAAAATGTGAGTGGTCTGAATAGTAAGTTTGCGGATGGCATAAAGATTAGTAAAGTTGCTGATAATGCTAGCAATTGTGAAAGGATACAACAGCGTTCAGACAGATTGGTGACTTGGCCACAGAAATGACAGATGGAGTTAAATCCAGACAAATGCGAGGTAATGCATTTTGCAGGATCAAGTTTAGATGTGAATTATAATGTAAATTGAAGAGCCCTTAGGGACATTGACATACAGATAGATCTGGGTGTGCAGATTCACAGTTTCCTAAAACTGGCAACACAAGGTAATTAAGAAGGCATATGGCATGCTTGCCTTCATTGACCGGGGCATAGAGCTCAGGAGTTGGTAAGCCATATTGCAGCTATATAATACCCTTGTTTGGCTGCATTTAGAACATAGTGTGCAGTTCCGGTTGCCACATTACCAGAAGGACATGGAAACTTTGAAGAGAATGCAGATGAGGTTCACAAGGACATTGCCTGGTCTAGAGGGTCTGAGCAAAGGTTGAAAAGACTTGGATTGTTTTCAAAGGAAAGAAAGCAGCTAAGAGAAGACCTGATAGAGGTCTACAAACTTATGAGATGCATAGATAGGGTGGATAGTAAGAGGCTTTTTTCCCAGAGTTGAGGTTTCACTTACCGGAGAACACAGATTCAAGATGAGAAGGGGAAAGTTTAAGGCAGATGTGAGAGGAAAGGTTTTCACAGACAGAGTGATAGGAGCCTGGAATGTACAGCCAGACGAGGTGGTGGAAGCAGGCACATTGGTAACATTTAAGAAATATTGGGGTGGTTACATGAATGGGGAGAGAGTAGAGGGATATGGATCAAATAAGTGCAGAAGACTTGTTTTTTTAGTGTAGTTAGGGCATGATGATCGGCACAAGCTTGGAGGACCAAGGGCCTGTTCCTGTCCTGTACTTCTCTTGTGTTCTTTTGAAACAGTTTGAGAAACAGAGCCAAGAGAAAGCAACAGAAAAACATAGAGGGAGAAACATATAGGGAAAAACATCTGAGAATCAAGTAGGGGAGAAATAGATAGGAGGAACAGACTGAGAAACTGAGGGACGTAAACACAAAGGGAGAAGCAGAAGGGCCCAAACAGAGACTGAGTAACAGTTCCTCCTGAACTGTAACCACAAACCAACCTCTAACCCTAACCCCAATCCCAAACCTATGGTCATGATCTTAGACCTAACCCTGATCCTAAACGCTAATCCTTTGGGCCTATCCCTAATCCGTTAGGGTCAGGGTGAGAATGAGAGTTTAGGGTTAGGGTTCAAAGTTTGTGAGAAGATTTGTAGCTTGGGTGCTCGTTGTTGTGGTTCTGTTCGCCGAGCTGGGAATTTGTGTTGCAGACATTTCGTCCCCTGTCTAGGTGACATCCTCAGTGCTTGGGAGCCTCCTGTGAAGCACTTTTGTGATGTTTCCTCCTGCATTTATAGTGATTTGTACCTGCCGCTTCCTGTTGTCAGTTCCAGCTGTCAGCTGCAGTGGCTGGTATATTGGGTCCAGGTCGATGTGCTTATTGATTGAATCAGTGGATGAGTGCCATGCCTCTAAGAATTCCCTGGCTGTTCTCCGTTTGGCTTGTCCTATAATAGTAGTGTTGTCCCTGTCAATCTCATGTTGCTTGTCATCTGCGTGTGTGGCTACTAAGGATAGCTGGTCATGTCATTTCCTGGCTAGTTGGTGTTCATGAATGCAGATCGTTAGCTGTCTTCCTGTTTGTCCACTCATCCACTGATCCAATCAATAAGCACATCGACCTGGACCCAATATACTGACCACTGCAACGGACAGCTGGAAATGACAACCGGAAGCAGCAGATACAAATCACTATAAATGCTGGAGGAAAGATCACAGAAGTGTGTCACAGGAGGCTCCCACGTATTGAGGATGTCACCTAGACAGGGGACGAAACGCACTGCAACAAATTCCCAGCTCGGTGAACAGAACTACAACAGGGTTAGGGTTACTGAGGAGGCTCAGTACAATTGCAATCCCCTCCACACCAGCAGAATATATGTGTGCTTGTTTCTGTTGACGCTGCTGTGAGCTACTCTCTCTCTCTTTAACTGAACCCCTGATAATTTTCACCCTCCACTGTCCCCTGTGCAAGGACATGTGGATGCCAGCAGGAGGTAGTGTTGCATCATTTTAAAAACACAAAGGAGCAATCAGGAGAGAGACCCAGAACATTTCTCTCTCTCTCTGTCAGTGTATTTGTATGTTTCTCCCTCTGAATTGCAGTATGCTTGTGTGTGTGTTTCAGTGTCTCTGTTTCCGTGAGTGTGTCTATCTCTGTCGAACTATATCTGTGTGTTTGCAGCTGAGACATGCACTGATCTACATGAATATATGGGTGGAGGTGGGTACTGCAGATACTGGAGATTAGAGTCAAAATTAGAGTGGTGCTGAAAATGCACAGAAGGTCAGGCAGCATCCAAGGAGCAGGAAAATCAACGTTTCTGGCAAAAGTAAGAAGGGTGTTTGCCCAAAATGTTGATTTTCCTGCTCCTCAGATACTGCCTGACCTGTTGTGTGTTTCCAGCACCACTCTAATCTTGATTCTACGTGAGTGTCAGCGCTAGTGTGTGTCTCTATGTTTGTGTGTCTCTATGCCTGTGTCTCTGTGTTTGTGTGTCTCTATGTTTGTGTGTCTCTGTGCTTGCATCTCTGTGTTTGTGGGTCTTTATGTGTGTGTCTCTGTGTTTGTGTGTGTCTCTGTGTTTGTATCTCTGTGCCTGTGTCTCTGTGTTTGTGTATGCCTTTAATTGTGTGTCTCTGTGTTTATGTGGGTCTCTATGTTTCTGTGTGTCTCTGTGCCTGTGTCTCTGTGTTTGTGTCTCTGTGCCTGTGTCTCTGTGTTTGTGTATGCCTTTAATTGTGTGTCTCTGTGTTTATGTGGGTCTCTATGTTTCTGTGTGTCTCTGTGCCTGTGTCTCTGTGTTTCTGTGTTTGTGTGTGTCTCTATGTTTCTGTGTGTCTCTGTGTTTGTGTGTGTCTCTGTGCCTGTGTCTCTGTTCTCTTGGCAGTGAATCCATTGAAATGGGTTTAACCTCCTGCTCCACTTTTCTCAGTTTCACTCTTGTGTTTAAGGTGATACAACACTGATGGTCATGTTCATGGGTGTTTGTGTCTGTGAGTCTCTCTCTGATTGCAATAGGACTCACTGGAGGGAAGTCTGAATGAAATAATTAACAAGTGTCAGTCTCTCTCTCCCCCCCCACCCCTTGCGTTTAAAGTGATACAATGCCACCCTCTGGTGGCCTCTTCATGCCACTACACAAGCAGTAGATTTTTCTTTTCACTTGCAGAAAGCACCAAAGCCTTTCAATCTGTTACGCTGCAAACTTGTTTCCTTCTTTAAACAATGTCTTTGGAGAGACGAAGCGGTTTTCTCCGATTGATGTTGCCTCTAAGATACGAGCAAAGCAGATGAACAAACCCAGTGCTGTCTCTCACCCCCTCCACGTTGCAATTCGTTTCTCACTTGGAAACTGAGAGAGTAGGCTACAAAATATTAGAAATGCAGAAAGTGCAATACAACACACCATGTTTCCTTTCAAAACAGTTCACTCGGACGTGCCTGGATCTAGTTGCGATGGAAATACTTTATTTAATGTATATCATGTCAGGAAAACTGCCCAAAGGTAAATCATTTCCCCCCACTCCAGAGGGAACACATACGTTTCCGAACTTGAGCATATTCTACTCTGAGGAGCCTCAGTACAATTGCAAACCTCTCCACACCAGCTTGGTATATGCTTGTTGACGTTCTCTCGTCTTCTGACTGAACCCCTGATGATTGTTTCCTCCTCCATCATTCTCTGTGCAGTGGCATAGGTTGCCAGCAGAGGGTGGCGTTGCATCAAGTTAAACAAGGGAGCAATTGGAAGAGAGACCCAGATCCTTTCCATTTCTTTCTCACTATCTCTCTCTACCTCTCCACCCCCTCCCTCTCTCCCCAATCTCCTCTCATCCCCACCTTCTCCCCTTCTTTCTCCCTCCCTTGCTGTCTCCTGCTCTCTCTCCCTCTTTTCCCACACTCTCTTCCCCCTTATCTCTCCCCTGTCTTGCTCTCACACTGTTTCCCTGTCTCTCCCCTCTCGCTCATATCTCTCCCTGTCTCTCACTCTCCCCCTCAGACTTCCATATTCTCTGTGTCCCCTCCCATTCTCAGCTTGCCTTTCCTACTTTAACAAAATTCACTGGTTTATTCTGTTTTCCAACACCTGTCTTAAAGGGTGACAGTGATGTCACTGAAAGGAATTCTGGGAGATGGCACTGCACTCACCACAACATTGCTTGACGCGAGGAAGTCAGGCAAGGTAAGACTTTTATGTTTTGGTTTAAAGTATATGAGTGCAGAGATGGCAGTTAGGGTAGTGGTATGCTCCTTCTGCCAGATGTGAGAAATCAGGGAGCAGTGTAGTGTCCCTGACAACGACATCTGCAAAAAGGGGGACCAGCTGCAGCTCCTCACAGACTGCGTGGTTTGGTATAGGAGCAACTGGGCACACTGTGGTGTGTACAAGAGGCAGAGAGACCAGCTTTAGGAAAGTGGTCACAATGCAGATCCAGAGTGATAGATGAGTGGCTGCCAGGTAAGTCAGGCAGTTAGTACAGGGTGCCTTGTAATTAGTCCCCACCCAAATAGGTATACCAATTTGGATATTGTTGGGGAGTCCTAACCTCTCAGAAGATAGTACAAACAGCAGCCAGGCCTGTGGAACCAGAATAATAGACAATAGGTGTAGGAGTAGGTCATTCTGCCCTTCGAGCCTGCACCACCATTCATTATTATCATGGCTGATCATCCTTAATCAGTATCCTGTTCCTGCCTTATCTCCATAACCCTTGATTCCACTATCCTTGAGAGCTCTATTCCCAACTCTTTCTTAAATGAATCCAGAGACTGAGACTCCACTGTCCTCTGCGGCAGAGCATTCCACACACCCACCACACTCTGGTGAAGAAGTTTCTCCTCATCTCTGTCCTAAATGGTCCTCTCCCATATTTTTAAGCTGTGACCTCTGTTTCAGCACTCACCCATCAGCGGAAACATGTTTCCTGCCTCCGGAGTATCCAATTCATTATAATCTTATATTCTCAATCAGATCCCCTCTCAGTCTTCTAAACTCAATCGTATACAAGCCCAGTCGCTGCAGTCTTTCAGCATAAGGTAGTCCCACCATTCCATGAATTGACCTTGTGAACCTACGCTGCACTGCCTCAATAGCCAGAATGTCTTTCCTCAAATTTGGAAACCAGAACTGCACACAATACTTGAGGTGTGGTCTCTCACCAGGGCCCTGTACAGCTGCAGAAGAACCTCTTTGCTTCTATACTCAACCCCTCTTGTTATGAAGGCCAGCATGCTGTCAGCCCTCTTCACTACCACTGTACCTGCATGCTTAATCTTCATTGACTGGTGTACAAGAACACCCAGATCTCTCTGTACTGCCCCTTTACCTAAATTGATTCCATTTAGGTAGCAATCTGCCTTCCTGTTCTTGCCCCCAAAGTGGATAACCATACATTTATCCACATTAAAACTGCATCTGCCATGCATCTGACCACTCACATAACTTGTCCAGGTCACCCAGTAATCTCCTAACAACCTCCTCACATTTCACCCTGCCACCCAGCTTAGTATACACAGCAAATTTGCTAATGTTATTACTAATACCATCTTCTATATCATTAATATATATTGAAAAAAGCTGCGGTCCCAGCACTGATCCCTGCGGTACCCCACTGGTCCCTGCCTGCCATCCGAAATGGAGCCATTTATCACTACTATTTGTTTTCTGTCAGTCAACCAACTTTCAATCCAAGTTGGTACTACGCCCCCAATACCAGGCGCCCTAATTTTGCTCACTAACCTCCTATGTGGGACTTTATCGAAAACTTTCTGAAAGTCCAGGTACACTACATCTACTGGATCTCCCTCATCCATCTTCAGAGTTACATCCTAAAAAAATTCCAGAAGATCAGTCAAGCATGATTTCCCCTTCATAAATCCAAGCTGACTCTGACCTATACTGTTACTACTATCCAGATGTGTCGTAAAGACACAGTTCTTGGTAGTGTGGAGGAACAGAGGGATCATGGTGTTCAAATACATAGATCTCTCAAGGTTGCACCCAAGTGTATAGGGTTTGTTAAGAAAGCATATGGTGTTTTGGTTTTCATTAACAGGGGATCAAATTTAAGAGCCATGAGGTTTTGCTGCAGCTCTACATGACCCTGGTGAGACCACACTTGGAATATTGTGTCCAGTTCTGGTCGCTCTATTATAGAAAAAA